>NC_089523.1:20527593-21182593 GCF_963924715.1 Thunnus thynnus | reverse complement strand
GGTAGAATATGGGTTGATGTTTACCTTTGTTTTCAGGCACAGGGATATCTCCGTCTCTGTAGGGCAGAAGAGATAACATTCAGACAGCTACAAATTACACAAGAAGCATGCAAGACCGTCTAGCATGTGGTGACAATCTTTGGATGAAATGTAGACGTTAGAAGTTATGGCTCTTATTATTGTGCAGCTGCACGTTCTTGTAGTACACCACTTCTGCTTTCAAACAGGAACACACGCAGTCGGGTGAGCTTGAGAAAACAGGAAATGTGTGCAAGCTGCCGCATCTCATTTTTTCACACTTCTGACACAACCCATCCTGCCATACTATAGATTCACCTTTCCACCCAAACTACCACTCTGACCTACTTTCAGAGCAGTGCTGGTGGCCGGGAAACCGGCCATGGAAAGATACCAGCTGGAGACTTTTGCCATTTAACAAAAGTGTGGCTGAATGATTCATATTCAATATAGTCATTTATCTAGTTTCAGTGGTATCATATTGTGATGATATGATATGGTGTCATTGTTTTTACAAAGTTCTGGTTTCCAAATAATTGATTTCAAGAAAATTGTAATTACAAACTAATAAAAATTTCTTTTGTTTTACAAACATGAAAAATTTTGTGATATATATCAATGTATATATGTATACATTGTGTATACAAGATGTATAAAATATTACTTAAGTACAAGATTTGACACAATGGATAATATAACAAGCTTTTAAAATACAACACATTGTTAAACTCTATATGAAGTAGTTCAAACTAGCTCCACCTCCAGCAGCTACAACAGTAACATGCTGCTCAAACGCTGATGCTTCAGTATTAATAATCTAAAGATGTCATTTATAATAATATATCAGTCAGAGGGACAAAACGAGTACTTGTGCAGCAAAATGTACTTTTACTTAAGTAGAATTTTTCATGTAATACTTTTGCTTGTAATGGAATATTTTTACAGCGCTGTATTGGTACCTTTACTTAAGTAAAAGATCTGAGCACTTCTTCCACCACTGTATATATTAGACATCAATACTAGTTCAATCTGACTTTTAAATCTTTTGATATGTGCTACATTGTTCGAGGAATTTAGTAAATCATTGAGCCATGTCCAAGTGCCATAGTTTAAATGTTGTGTCAGAGCAGAAGACTGGAGAAACCTGTTGACGCAGTCTGAGCTTTAACAAGAGGCAACACGCTTGAGATCTGTCTGGGGAAATCAAGGGCGGGCCAAACCCGCAAGATGAACAATTTCACCACCAGCAGGCGTAGGTCACACATCTAACTCTGCATCTGTCTGTGTTGCTTTTCCTGTTTCACTCCCTCTAGTTGTAAAACTGCAGAACTAGGTCATAGAAGAGTAAAATGATATGTCAGAGGATGAGGGATATTAAGGTTGACAACATAACAGTCTTTTATTTAGTATGTGTTAATTTGTGATAAGGCACCGTGGTTTCCTGTTGTTTTCAAACATCTGCGCAGGAAACACTGTTTCCTACTATTCAAGGTAAGCCTGTCCACAGCTCTGCCAGATAGCCACACCACAACGACATGGAGGCTCATTAGTTGCCATGATAATCATCTCTTCGTCTTTGCAAGCTTTGCTTTCCGTTGTTCAAATGTGTTCAGACACAATGTATTAACTCCCTGCATGAGTTCTTGTTTCTATCTTCCTTTCCACAAAACGCGATAATAAAATCTTCTGTGAGCGTCTTGGTCTGTCTCTGGTTGAAAGATAAAGGCCACAACATTTACATGCTTCCTACAGCTTCCCATAAACACAATGTAGAGAGAGGACATCTGTTTGTAGATAAACAACTGTCAGTTGGCCTGCGTCTACTGCACAAGTTAAAAAAAAACAAAAAAAAACTGTTGACCTTTAATACTTCCACTGATTGATATTATACTGCTCTACTTTCACCGTGATCTTCACAGGGTCAAAGAATGCCTTTATTCAAAATATGATCCTGTAAGCTTATATCATCATGCCACTGCTTCTCTCTTTATATTAAACTACTTACATGTCCCTTATGCACATTTAATTTCACTGAATATTCCATAGGCTGTAGTACAATGTTTATAATACAACATGTTATATTATATTGTTCACTTAATGACTTTCCCAGGCCTTATCACTTACTGAATGGCCCCGGCAACAGCACAGCAGTACTCACTGAGGACAATGAGTCATCAGTATCACCTTACCTGTCTGCTCTACACAATACAACTGATAATAAATATTGTATAACTCTTCAAGATTGGTGGATGGGTGTGAATAAAGAGTTTCACCCTCTGTTTTACATATATCTATGTAAAATAGTGAGACATTTAACATTTTAAATCATCCATAATGATGAACTGAAAGCAGGAGGTTATATTTTGGTGCTTATATTAGATAAAGTGTTTTTAGTCGACTCTGTGGTGAGGTTACATTGACAAAATAGCGCACATGGCGCATGGCACCTATTTTTCTCTCCTATAGTATCACTATAAGCACGTGTGTGTTTATTTTCAACAGTATAGCCTATGACTTCATGTACGATTATTGTCAATCCTAAAAGGTCGTTTTCAAACAGGCTGTTTTGCAACATGATACATTGTAAGTGAGTCATCACAGTGTATCAACACAGCGGCGTGCAGAGCAACAAAGAGGTCACTGCTTCCGTACTATCGTCTGTTTGGATCCATGTTTGTTTACATGTGATTGTTACAATGAAGCAATGGTTGCACATTTACTTCTTTTACTTGAAATGCATTACACAGATGGCACCAGGCAACGACAGACACAAAAGACTCCATTTCCTGTATTATCGCCATGCAGTTTTTCGCGCTGGTTTTATCCACTGCAGTGCAAACAGTACCCACACAAACACAAACACTGATATAAAGCCAGAGATGAACAGTTTATATGCTTTATGTTGACATTAAAAATAGTCTTACCCGTCCTCCAAGTGACAAGCCGCTCCGCAGCTCGCCATCTCCGCCACCATCCTCACTATCTCTCTCTCTCTCTGTAATCAAACCCCGTTATACTTTCTGTTCCTCACGGCGTGCAGCGTCTGCGCGTCAAAGCACATGAAAGGCAAAATGATGCAACCATTGGTTATCAGTGTTTCCTTAAAGTGCCAAGCAGTAATTGGCGAATTAGTGGTCATCAAAGCCCTCGTTGCTCGACAACTTCTTCACATCACTTGTCCATTTGAGTGCAGCATCCCTTCATCGGAAAAAAACAAAACATCTGGATGTTACCAAAAAAAAAAGGCGCTTATAGTTTCCAAAATCCAAAAACAAAACAGGCATCCGGCCTTTTTGCAGTGTAGATATGGATGTATTGTTTGCCTTCACAAATACTGCGCTTGTTGTAGATGCAACAAATACGACACAGATCTTATCATCATGTTGTTCAATACTGATCTGTTCACTGCGGATGGCGCCGCTTTCAGGATCTGCGGTGCTGCGCAGTTGCGGCGCAGCGCGTGAACGCACATCAATAGACGCAACATGTGGGCGGGAGAGAAGCATCGCGCCTTCAGCATGGGCTTTGTAAAGTTATGTTGATGAATTACAGTCGGATCCCCAAGTCCCATCCCAAATCCCCCCTACACCCTTTTTTAATATCAGAGATAACAAGAATACGGAAAGAGGTCATTGATTAGGGGAGATACACACCCTACACAGCAGCAGCAGCATCTCTGATGTTTGTGGAAAGACAACACAGGATAAAGTGAAATCACTGAACATTTTAGACATTTATATAGTCTACATCTGGTCATCTTTTTCCATTACAACATAAAGATTTATCCTAAAATGAACTATTCCAGTAAAGGAAAGAGCAAGTAGTTGGAGAATCAAGCAAACTGTGATCGTGTTTACTCTTCTTTCCAAATAAGGTGTCTGTATTAATCTTAGAGGGGTTTTTTTTCTTAGTTGCACGTTTTCTCCCACACAGAGAGCAGCACAGTGCAAGTAGGTCACTTTAAGCGGGAAAACATCCACATCAGATTACCAGGCTGCATTACAGGCAACAAACCACCAGATGTCACATCAGACAACAAAACAAGTACCAGTCATCAGCCACACTAAGCCTCTGCAAAATATCCTTGCACCGGAAGACATATTCAAACTTGATTCATGTATTTGACATTGCAGAATTAAGTTAATAGTGACATGTGTAAAGAATCAAAGAAGACTTAAAAACTTCAGTCAGTATCTATCACAGCTCACTGTCCAGCAGAGAGAGCAAAAAAAAAGGGAGGGAGAGCTCTCTGGGAGATGTCCAGTGGGAGGAATGAGTGAAGGATCAAGGGCTTTCCTATTGATCTTCCACTCATTGATCTCTTCCCTTGTTCCTCTCTCCATCCACCCGTCCAACTTTTTAAGGATGGATATGCAGTTCGCAGAAGAGAGGAGGGAGACAAAGAGAGAGAGAGAGAAAGAGAGAGAGAGAGAGAGTGAGATGCCGCAGACTAACAAGGACGCTATCCAAGTCTGAGAGTCTAAAGGGAGAGATCAGCTCCTCTGTGCAAGAGGAGACAGCACGACATCAGACTCAGTGGCGAGACGATACCCCCAATACCTCAGGAAATTAGAGGAGATAAACTGAGAGCAGTGGAGGAGAGGAGGGGGGGAGAGAGAGACAGAGAGAGAGAAAGAGAGAGAGAAGAGGACAGGAAAGGTCAGAAGCACAGGAGAGAGGTGGATGGATGCGAGGAGAGGGAGTAAGAAACAAGATGAGGAAAAAGAAAAGGACTCATGCAAATCTTGACTTCCTGAAGACTTGAATTGATATTGAAAGGCAAAAAGTTGAGGAAACTCAATATTTTAAAATGCCATATTGCTGTTTCACTCACATGGATTGTTTTGATTCACTGCCTGTAATTGGACGTTCAATGCACTGATTCCATTAAAGAAAGGAAGTATTTGTTATGATTTTTGGCTTTTGTGCTACTGTAATTAGCATACTAAGCACTGACAGACTGGAAAGACTTGCTTTTTGACTTGCAAGTCAAGTATCAAAGAGTTGGACTTGATCCCAAAGCCTTAAAAACAGCTCTTGGAATTATGTCCAATGTGTTGTAATCATACATTTCTAAAAAGCAAGTAAAAAAGCAACAACTGACATAATCTTTCCCTCCACTGCAGCTCAGTTAAAATAGCATTTGTGTGTGTGTGTGTGTGTGTGTGTGTGTGTGTGTGTGTGTGTGTTATGACAGGGCTTTTTTTTTTTTTTTGCTTTTTTTTTTTTTTTTTAACAGATGGACTAACCTGTTTGGAAACGATGATGTCAGACACCCTAGAGGGTTAATATGAGCCTTCATTGTGCAGACTCATTATCCATCACATAGACACACATACACACACACTCAAAATAACACACCCACACACACACATACACACACACACACACACACACACACAGCCACTCACGTATACGGATAGAAAGAGGAAGAAAACCCATACCTCTGTGCTCAAACATCCCCTTTTATAACATACATGTATTCACACACACAGATGCACAAAAGGTGTCCTCTTACTCTGCAGATGAGGAACGCCACATCCTTTCAATTTCAATGGGCCATTTTGCCATCCGGGCTGAGTTATCACTGGAAAGATCCATAGTAACAAAAGAGCCGTGCCTGCTGCAGCTCTGCATAAAGAAGCCAGAGAGACGTGAACAGGGACAAAGAGCAACACCTTTGCATGGAGAAAATGGGAAAGAGGCTCTGGAGATCATCCAGCCATGAAAGATTTCAGAGGGAATCTCTTTTTAACCCCGTATAATGTTTAATGTATGGGCCTAAGAGTTGGCAGTTTTCTAAAATTATTTCCTGAGCAATCAATAGAATAACCTCCCTGTGTGAAAGCAACAAAAAAAAACCAAAAAACCAAAAAACAGTGCAGTGTTGTTGTACTCTGATACAGGGTTTTGGATCAACAAGGGAGAAATGTTTCATAAAGTGTTACTTAATAGCAGACAACTTTGGACTTGGATTCAAACGCTAATGATTTGCGACTGAACTTGTGACTTCATTCACCGAGCCCATTTCCCTTTTGATTTCATTATCCGAGGCCGGTGTTTGCTTGTTTTATGTCTTTTTTGTTGTTTTTCAGCATTCACTTCTGTTTGCTGTTGCCATCATCTCGTTTTTGTTTTTTGTCCTTTGGGGTTGAGATGTTTTATGAGTCCTTTATTTCTTCATCTCACCCACATAGTTTATACTCCTTTTGTTCTCTATTTTCAGAGTTTTGTGATTTAAATGAGAAAATAAACCTAAGACCCCCCAAAATGATTGTTTTTGTCACATTTCTCAAAATGCCTTACAGCAACAACAACAGAAGCTGAGAGGCTGTTTTGACATAATGTCCTTTTATTTCAACTGTTGATGAGGATAATTCATTTTGAAATTTAAACTCTACAGTGCAGTGTTATGTAAGAGATAGTATGATATAGCAACTAAGGTTAATGTAAAGCAGCTTTGTGAGGCTGTTTGCAGCGATGCTTTGAGCTAAATGGTAAATTTAGCAATGCTAACATACTGACAACTATAATGCTAACTTACCATCACCTTAACATTTGCTAATTAGCACTAAAAGCAAAGTACAACTGAAGCTGGTGGGAATGTCATCAGTTTGGCAGGTATTTGGTCATAAACTACAACTCAAAAATGTCTGACGTGATGATGGCGCTAAATTAGAACTTAGGGGATCACCAAAGGTACTACAATTCATCTTGAATGTGTGCACCGAATGTCATGTTGGCACTAAAGGCAAAGTCAAGGGATCACCAAAGTCAGCAGGATTCATCATCTGGGAACCATGAATATCTGGTACAACATTTTATGGCAATCCATCTTACAGTTATTGAGATGGATCAAAGGGGCGGACAGGCTGACTGACATTGCTATCCCTCCCTAGAGCCATGCCGCTAGCTTGGCTAAAAAGGTTTGACCACTTAAACCTCTGTGCTCCTAATATTCACTTTAAAAGGCAGCTTCCAAGTCAGATAGTCTACATTTTCAGTAGAGTTTAACAACATTATATACTTCCTATATTCTCCATCTGTTTGTATCTGATTGCTTTGAGGCTATATCAAATTTATTAAATTAAATACTCAAATCTAATTTGCTGTTCTCTATAGATGCATTGTTTTGATTAAGTGGAAAATTCCACTGTACATCATTTACACAAATTTGTCTTTAATTTGGCATGCAATATTTAATATCTTTGGAAACCCTGGCATCTTGATTACAATGCAAAATAAATTTCTGCGGATATGAGCTTTGTTTTCACACAAGTCTGCCAAAAAATCCAAAGAGCTGAAGAAGTCATAATATACAAACGTCTAATGTACAGCATCCCATGTATGGATGTTCATTTTGTGAAAGACATCAGAGTTGATCCAAAAACATTTTGTATCATGTGTAAATTCTGTTTTCTAAGATGACATGCACCACATCTGTTCCTGATGTTGTCAGTGTGTGGATTTGACACCTACACAGAATTCTAATACTAACCCAGACGGGATTGGCTTTAATTGTTGTACATTTCCACATATTAACAGATTTCCTGTCTCTGGACATCCATAAAACTGGATGGAGGATTGGAGGGGAGAGACAATGAATGAGGAATGGAGGCCGTAATTGGGGAAAAATTGGGGAAAAAAAGAGAGGTTAGTGCCTGCATGTCTCCAAGGAACTCGAGTTGACTACCCCCTCCATTTCTCCTCTCACATTAGTCTACACCCCCCACCCCTCCATCTCTTACACATACTCTGCACTTATTTCTCTATATTACTGTATACTTAGCCTGTCAGCATTTCTGTATAATGTGTGTTGTGTCATGGCCTCTTTCGCTTTTTATCTTTCCCTCTTTTTCTCCGTGTTGTTGATTCCATATTTCAGAGCCCTCGGGGAAGTCTGTGCATTCAGAGGCCACAGAGCGTTGAGTCCTGGGACACAACGTGGGCGTTCTGGTAGGAGGGACGCAACTGAAGACTTAAGTCTAGTCACCTTCTGAAGCGCAGACCACCCCTCGCCCCCTCCTCTTCTATGAGTGACTCAGCGCAGTAGTGCGGAGGCAGGGGGTCAAAAATCCCCTGCCCTCCGCCTCCAGTCTCAAAACATGTGGTAATGGGAACATTTTATCCTATATTTAACCTCCAGGTGTCTGTCCGGTATGTATGAGTGTGTGTATGTATGCGTGTGAGTCATCTGCAGTTGGTTGTTTGTAGATGGGTTATCTTATAGGGAAAAATGAGGTTGTCCCGGTCCTTTGGATTGGTTGGGGGCTTTTTGGCAGTCGTGGAAAAGCTGTGTCTGGCCCCCCCAGGGCTCCACAGTCACCTCACTCTGATGAGAACTATTAAATCTGTCTGAGGGCGAGTGTGTGTGTGTGCATTAGATTTGTGTGAAATGCACTGAGGAAAAGAGTCAGGACATGGGAGAATAAAGTCAGTTGGCTATCACTGTGTAAATGCAGTAATACTGTGAATGTAATGCCATTGTTTTGCTTTGTCAGCTAAATAAAGTTGCAGTTTAGTTCAACATTTCTCAGACAGAATATCATTAGCCATGTTCAGAGTCTTGATCTCGCAGCAATAGGCACCCCTGTGGCAGTGTGGAGGGGTAGTATTGCCAAAAAACAAAAAGACAGGGGTTGATATATATCTGCATAAATCTATCCAGGCAAAATGATGTTCCCATTTATACAGAAAGCAGTGATGCTGAGTCAAATCACTTAGTGCAATTACCCATCAAACCTGTCTAAATGATAGAAGTGTATTATGCCCTAGGATCATCGTAAGAGCAACCTTATACAGTTATTCACCATACTGTCAAAAAGCCCAGCTCAGCAGAAACCTTCCAGCTCATCAGATTTATTAAGAGCACTGAAAGTGATTCCCTTGAGACTGAAAAGGGGATTTTACCCCTCTCTTTTTGTTATGGATTTTTTTGGCCTCTTGGAGCAGGTTTTCTCCTCAAAGGAAGTCTGAATTCTGATTCATCATTGAGCCAAAAGCTACACAACGCTGGGAGAACAAGCCACATAAAGGTAATAGGCGCCCACTTTCTTTCAAACATGTTTGCAAGAAATGACCACATCCACACGCTTGTTCAGTGGAGTTCTGACTGGAAACGCACAAAGTTTATGCAGTTAAGTCTATCCCATGACCTGTGTCACATGTCATCCCTTCTCGCTTCCATTTGCCATCCACTCACCACCACACTTTGTCCAGTAACATATAAATGAGAAAAAATGCTTGAAACTTTAACCCCACAAACAAACTACAATACAAATATAGATGCCCCATACATAAAAGTATGCACGCTCCTCTCAACGCACGCACACACACACACACACACACACACACACAATCCCATACACTTAAAGACCTCTGAGCCAGCAGAGCGATAAGATTAGAGGAAGTACGTGGGTGTGAAATAGCTGTGGTGTGGGACTTTTTGGATTCACACAATCTACACTGACTGCAAGCCCTGCTTTTTATTAGAGTTCAAGCTGATGGGAATACACAGACGCTGATGACACCCACACACGTATCCTGCATTTCTGGGCCTAAAACTGCATAGATACAGTATTTACACAACATTAAACAAGCCAAAAATTATGCACTCATCCTCCATAGTCTGCAATTTCCCAGACACAACTATTATTACATATGCTTACACAGCAAGAGATTTTTTTAATATAATCTGTGACACTATATGATCGATTATATAACACAACAATATATCATATGATGTAAAGATCAGATTGTTTCCTTAAATACAGCAAGAAAAGACGACAGAGGCTCAGGCTGGTCTCGGGGCAGTAACCCCGAGGTTGTGACTTCTGCTCTGGTGCAAACAAAGCAAAAGCCAGAACCATCAGTGGGTCCATTAACAAAGCCCAAGGCCTGACAAGGCTTTCTTTGTTTCATAATTAATGCAAACGTGATAACCGTGACATTGACCGTTGGGAGGTCCGTACATCAACGTCTCTGACACATGAAAATGAACGCTGCCATTCATCATTATACAGAGCTAATGGACCCCATAAGACTGAATTATTAAGCACAACACAAGAGACCTTTGTGCCAGATTAATGGAAGCATACAGCACATCTATTACAGTGATGCACTAGAGTCAGTGTGTTATCATTTTAATTGTTAGCCATACGGGAGGCTACTACTTCAAATTATCGTGTCAGTTAATGCAACATGAGAGCAGCTGCCATTGTGTTGCTGGTGTTAACAGATTTGTTGTGTACATACTCCTCACTGTTTCATCTCAATCCTCTCTCTCATTCTACATCTGTCTATTGAAGTTCATGCCTCAGTGTGCATCAAAAACCCATCTGTTAAATTACAGAAACCCCATTTTTGTAAATATACTACCATGCATTATTAGAAAAAACACAGAACACTTGTCCTAATGTCCTTATCTGGTCTCCAATTAGCTTGATGTGTTTGCTGAAAGCTGCTCCTGGATGGATTGAGGACAAGAAAGAGAGGGAAGATAGATAAAGACAGAGAATTTTTTATTTTTTTTTTTATATAAGAGCAGCACTTTGTGGTGGATGTAAGGGAAAGCGGGAAAAAGAGGCAGGATGTGAGGTTAGCACACTCTCGAGGAGGAGAAATAATGAGATAAAGAGGACAAACAAGTAAATGAGCGGAGAGGGAACAGATTATAGTTTGATATATTGTCGTAAAATCTCAGTGATCAGTGAAAAACAAAGATTTTAAAAAAAATGGAAACATTGAAATGCACCCTGCTTTCATAATTACTTAGACTGGTTTAATTTGGGTTGCATTACAAATCTAAAGATCACAAGCTTTCCTCTTGAGAAAGCAGAATTTGTCTTTACTTTCAAGAGACAGTGTATATTGAAAGCTGTGGTCAAAAATAGCAGTTGTTCCCTTTACATGTCAATAAGTGCCCACTAAGAAGCAGAATAGCAGAAGTGCTGGGAAAGCCCTCGAAACAATGGACCGAAAAGGGTTTCTGAACTCAACTCTCAGAGCAACTGGCCACCAGCTATTGATTGTGTATTTGTTTATTTGGTTAGAAGGACGCCCTGCGATCACGTTTCCGTAATCGAGGCAGATTACAGAGAGAAATATGATGCTGCATAAATTAGGTTGCATGATCCTGCCCTTCTACTGAATTTCACGTCATAATTCTCCAGTAATTCAATTTGGTATATTGTGCATTAGGCCTTGTTTGGGAAAGAAAGGAATACAGACTGGCTATTAGCGATAAAGAGTAACATGAAGACAAAAGGGGCTAAAACGTTCCCTAGTTTAAAAGGATCCGACACATGATTTACACTGGAGACCTCACAAAACACAGTGAGACCATATCTCATCACTACGATCCCCTTTATCTAAAATATAGTAACTGTAGTCTTCTCTGTTCCATCTAAATATCATAAATCCTGTTTACTGAGGAAAAGAGGGAGAGATAATCCTTTCAGATTCAATAAAGACATTAAGGCTTCCAGAGTGACCTTTGTCAATCTACTACAGCCACTGCAGAAAATTATTCATACAGATGCTGATTCATTGCAATACGACAAATTAATCAGATTGGCTTAATTAATCAGTTAATATTCAGTATTTGTAGCACGGCTTACTGAGCCGTCTGTCATACTTGGATGTTGTCCAAAGGAACATCTTTAATGTAAATTAACACATTGGGCGAGGAGACTATCGTTTAAACTGGAGATTTAGTTTTATGGTTATGTTCTTCAATGCTGCAGACACATAGTCCTCTGGGGTGATGCTGGACTAATGTGAATCCAGACACTCTTCTAATGGGGGGCCATTACAGCCCACATTGCGAGAACGATTCATTTTTTATGAGAGGGGTAGATCTGTTGGCGCCTTATATCAGGGGCATTTACCCTTATTGGTTACATCTGGCACTGTGTCCATTCAAGAGTCTGTAAGGATATATGTGTAAAGCATGGTTCAGCCTAATGGGGGCAATGGTCCCTAAAACGGGGTCTGAGGACTTGTAGGGATCCTTTAGGGGGTTGCCCCCAGTGGTGAAATGTAACCAAGTACATAGCCTACACTCAAGTACAAATCTAAAGTGCTTGTACTTTACTTGAGTTGAGTATTTCATGATACTTTACACTTCCACTCCACTACAACTGAGAGGATATTATTTTATTTGACAGCTATAGTTTTCAGTTTGGGTATTATACATACTAAGATTTTACATACAAATCATATTTATTATCTTAAATATGTGTATACATGCATTAATGTGTAAAATGCTATTTACACATGTGTAATCATAGTCCAATAATATAATACATAATAGTGTAATGTTTGCAGGGGTCATAACTTTTAACTTTTCAAGTACTTTTTGCTAATTACACTTGTGCATTTTTACTTGAGTGACATTTTCAATGCAGGGCTTTTAATGGAGTATTTTTTGTATTGCTTTTACTTTTAAAAGGATCAGAATAGTTCCTCCACCACTGCAGAATGAGGACCAGTCAAGTTTGACAGGCTATAATAGCGTAAAATGTTTTCTCACTCTCCCATCTATGCTCGTCACCTCTCTTACATGTACAGGATTTTCTACTGAATCTTAACATAAATCATGGAGCTCTGCAGCAAACATTGTCTGATGAGGGTTACTGATATGAAACTGTTGGGGTCACAAATCTCTTGGGCAGTTTAGATAGTGCTGGATATGACAATGTCAAGTTATAGGAACCATATTTGTGGGTTGCACTGGGAAAAGGCCATGTTAGGAAATTTAGAAAAAAAAGTCTTCACGCAATAATGATGTAAGATTATTCATGATTCCCATCACTGCTCCCTCCTGACAGCGCTTTTGCGCCACTCCTATCGCCCATGCAACAGCAGACAGGTCGTCCTCAGCAGGGGGCGGGGGTGGGGGGGTGGAGGGGGCACCTGCTGTCCTGCTCCGCGCTGCAGTGGCTGTGAGAACACATGATTAGTGCACAGCTGGAAAGAAAAGCAGACCTGTAACACCTGAACGGACTGGGACCGGGGGGACGCAACAGACGCGCACTAACTTTCCATACCTGGAGATCCAGAAATGATGCCCCGTCTGCCGTGCGGCGGCAGGACGACGTGCGGGACCACTGGCACCTTTTTGTGGGCATGTCTGGTCTCCGCTTGTCAAGCCCTCCGAAGCTGCGGGGGGGTCCAGTGCGGCGATGGGCAACAGTGTTGCCCGCCCATCGTCAACGGGAACGGCAATGCCAGCTCCGCGGTGCAATGCTGCAAGCTTCCCATCCACATCTTCTTCGACAACGTAAGCTGGTTTACGCGGAAGCTGTCGGGCATCCTGATCCTGTTGCTGCTCTTTGCCATGGGCTACTTCATCCAGCGGATCATCTGCCCGCGGCCCCGCCGGCACCCGCACCACGACCGCAGCGAGGAGCCCTCCCTCTTTCACGGGCACGCATCGGCGTCCCAGGACTCCCTGCTGGACCGGTACCCAGAGCACAGGCTCGGTGGCTTCGCCTCTCCGAACCTGCCAGCCTACGACGAGGTCAAATATTTGCCCACGTATGAGGAAAGCATGCAGGAGATGCACAGAGACCGGTCCGATGACAACTTGCTGTCGGAAAACGAGAGGAGCTGTCAGGGCAGAGTGAGAGCAGCCGGACCGAGAGCTGGAGAGCAGAGACGGGATGTCCTGGAGGTGTCAGGACAGCAGCACAGCCCAAGGACATCTCGGAACTCTGTCTGACGGGAAACAGATCTTTGGCAATGCTACAGAGACAATATAGCATTCTTATTTTAATATCATCAGGGTAATTATCTTGCAGAGATATAAACTCAAGTGCAATTATAATCCTGAATGTTAAGAATAAAAGAGGAGGCTGAGAAAATGTACGTGTTTTGCAAGATTATAGGGGATTACTCGCCTTTTGTATGCAAATGACCGCTTGGGTTAAGTAAAGGAGATTAGAAAATAAACGAGGGCTGCTGAAATTGACACTCTTTGTGTTTTTGGGACAGCTCATTTGGCTCCGGTACAATCGCATTAAGTTTTACTTCAGCAACTCAATTATAAGTGGCACCGTGAAACAGTTCTTACTCATAATGCTAAATATGCTGCTGGGCCTGAAAGACTGGCTATTCTTTTATTTATTCTATATCAAATTTGCATCCAAAAGGAAAAAAATATTTAGGTTTTTTTCTCCCCTCAGTAACCTGAAATGTGGGCTGAAAGGGAGAATGAAGGGGTGAATCTCAATTTAAATGCTGTCTGAGGAACATGTTTTATCAGCCAGGTTAGGAGCCAGTTAATTTATCAGCATGAAAGCAATATTCTCTCAACTGCTACATACACACATTTCACAGAGAGCTGAGCGTTTTATCAGTGACCTGAGCCGTGTCTGATATGCCCACTGCAAAAGCTGAAGCCACAGCATAGATGTGCAATTTTTTAAAAACGCTCTGATCCCGAGAGCCTTGCTGCCTGAGGCCATGTACAGTACATCTATCAGTGTCTTCCAGGTTCTGAATTCAGGAAAACAAAGGCAGAGATTACAGCTGGCATACTGATATGGTTTAAGCTGCCAAGAAAACAAAGTTGTATTTTGATGATAGCAATGTCAGACAAGATCCCAACTGCTGCCCTGAGCGGCACTGATGATGTACAGGTCACACCAAGCGAAGGAGGAGACAAGGGGGCATCTAACAGGAAACAAGCGTGATACTAGACAGGACTCGCATGTCATGTTATGTCTTTGTCCTGGCAGATTTTGGCAGATCGATGAATACATTCAGATCTGCCTGTATGTTTGAACTTAGGTGTTTAACAATTCCCTGCTAATTTACATTCCTGACGAATGAGACAAGAAGTGGCTTTTTTGCCTCTACAACCAAACTGACACCACACACACACCTCTTTCTATCAAGCTCAATGACCTGTTTACTTGGATTACATGTATTGGTGCACTTTCCATTAACTGCCCATTAAAATGCCTAATTGTTATAATATTGAAAACACTCATTTGTCACTAGGTGTCACTTTACTTTGACTTTGAGTGAAGTAAACAGTCACACTTGCCATATCCTCTCCTCTCCAACTCAGACGTGAAGAAATGTTAGCGCATCATTAGTCCTCTGCCAAATGAGAAGCAGAAAAATGTATTACAACGAGAATATCCACTAGATCAAGCACTCTACTCATGGCAAGCAAGACTCATATATTTACCCTTCCTGAATGGTGAAGTGTAAAGTGTTGATGGTATTTGAGCAGCTGTAAAGAGACACAGAGTGACCCTCACCTTATCAAATCAGCTAAAGTGATATATCCGAGGAACCTCCACAGTGGTTATGTGTCACTGGAAAGGCCGATGTTTACTTGTTTGGACACTTTTTTAAGAGGCAGTATATCCATTATTATTCACCAGAGTATACAGAAATTAAAAATTCTATTAGATGATTAGCTATTAAAATGCGAAACAGAACCAAATCAACCCAATTGAAGAAGTTGATGCTAAAGCATCTGTATCTGCAAAAACGAGACTTGACAATTAGAGACCTTGAGCTCCTCTAATGCCCCTGACACTGAAAATCTGAGTGTGATTGTGGTGGCTTGTGTAATCCAATACTGCCAGACCATGATGGTAGATAGTGAACAATGATGGCTTTCCTTTCCACAGGGAAATTTGTGGCTGAGTGGGTGGTGTTTGCACTTAAAAGCATTCAGTCCATGCTCAAAACCCACTGATGGGTAGATGAGATGGAGGATGTGACCCCAAGATGCATGAAGTGTTGGCTGTGTATGAGTGCTACTCGAACCATAAGAGGTGTGAATGTTGAATGTCTCTCTCTCTCTCTCTTCCCTTCACAATCATTGCACTTCATCATGAACTCCATGTCTGAGCTGTAACAGAAGGTTTGAGATCAGGCGGCATAATCAGTCTTCTAGAGACATTTTAATCAGATAATGTAAAACTGGGACATCCCCTGGCATTGGAGAGGAGAGTGATATAGTTCTCTTTTCTTCAAAAGTACACATTTCAAATCCAAACATATACTGTGTGTACAAAGATATACAGAGAGACACACAGAGAAAGCAGCACAGCACAAAACGGACAGATAAACAGAGGCAAATACACAGTACACCAACATACACACAAGACGGATTCAGTGTAAGCAACATTAGAGTCTGTGCCAATGATCCTACAGCTACAGTATCACTCACCGGACCAAACAACAGATAAATTATAAAGGTCAAATCAATGAGCATTATCCTCCTCATAAATACTACATTAAATCCAGGAAATGTATTTTTGGGGGAGCTGTATTGTTGGCCATCAATCTAATGTATAAGAACTTGCTAGTCTTTGAATATGGATCTACAGCATTGTGTTTTAATAAATCTAAAGTATCTGTATTGTATTTTGTGCAGCACAGTTTCAAATATATTTAATATTAACATAGTCCATTTGATGTTACCACTTAAAGTCCAAAGTCTGGCAGTCTGAAACATTTATGCATGAGGCTCAAAATATCTAGTGTCCTTCTAAAGTGCAAAATTGAGTAAAATGCAGAATATAGATATATCAAATAGAAAGAATGCAAAATGTATTATTTTCTTACCAAATAGAGAAACAAAAACCTAAAATTGTGTTGTATAGTTCAAGAGGATTTTCAATCATCATTTTCAATGTGTGTGGCCACTCTTAGTTCTAATGCATGTGAAACCTGACTCCTCACTGATAAGTCTTTTCATAGATTAATGGTGAATGGTCTGGATGACTATGGTTTATCACACAGTGAGTAGGCTTAGAAAGAAAGCAACTGGAGGGAGTAGAAAAAGAGAAATTGAGTGAGTCAGAGAGAGAAAAAAAAAAAAGCAACGGCAAGAGAGAATGAACCCATTGATAGATTTTCCTACATCTACTGTTTTCTCTCATGTTTTAGCATCTGTGGCCACTCACAGTTTCGGGGATTATGCCGATCACTTTCTACCATATCTGTCCACACCATCATGATATGGTCTAGCAGTTGTTTCTGGAGAGCCCTGAGATAGATCTTCTCCCTCATTTGTCCCTCCTGGGCCACTAGAGGAGATGGATAGGCTATTATGGTCCGTTGATGTACTGGCTCTCTGCCAACCAGGGGGTGGAGCTGAATGGCAAGCAGTTGGTTTCACACCTCAGCAGAAAAGGAAATACAAGAATAACTCAAAGAGAAGTACATACTGTGGATATATTCGACTCTAAAACACACAAGCACTCAGAAATACCTTCTGGGTGTATGCGTAAAGCTGAAAAAACATCTCAAAGACACTCTGTGATCTTTGTATGAAACTGATGAGGCATCAAGACATTAAAGGAATAGGTATGAAATAGGGAAGGAAAGGTAAAAGAGGAGATTTAGGCTGAATATAAACAGTATTTTCATATGTTTTATTAACTGACATTCTATTTTTGTGTTTACAGAGGGCATTTTTTCAAATATATAAACTGTAAAAATATCTATCTATATATAAAGACAACATCAAGCATCACTTACAAGAACGAATATATACATTTTTGCATGACTGATTCAACCAAATTAATTTTGACAAATGGGAAAAAATTAACAATCAACTATGGACTTGAGACACTGAAATATCTGTGAAGCTGTTATGACAGAAAGGCCATAGTGGTTTTGTTGCTGAGAAATACAGATACCTTTAATGATATTCTATGAGTCAAGTTATCCACCCACAGTAACAGATTTCCATGTACAATGTTGCAAATGTCTTGTATTACACAGCATACACCACAAGTTTGTAGTGTAATAGTCAAAGTCAAGTGTAATATCTTTAATGGCCTACTAATCTTCACATCTCTTACTGTTCCTTTGGTTTTTACTTTAAGTTAATGTATTTATAACTAATGGTGGAGATTGTACCTCAAGTACAGACATTGTTTTATTACCCTGAGGCTGGGCCAAACCACCTAATATCCACCAAATGTCAAAAACACATGGGAATCAATTTCTGCAAAGCTGATGTTTTAGAGAAAGGTCCCCTGAACATTAACGTCGCACAGCCACGCTGCTCCTGACAGAGGCATTAGCGGCTTTCTCTCTCTCCTTAGACAACTCCATCTCTATCTTCGCCTGGATTTTCTCCCAGTCCACCTCAACCTGGCAGAGAGACAGAAAGATGTGATGAAATAAGATTAGTTAAACTAATGTCCTTTGCTATTAGCAGTATGAGACTGATTAAGTAAAGCTGCTAAACTAGTCACTAGTTTAAGCCTTTCCTCCATCTTTGTTAACAGCTCAGTTACACAGGCTTATCCCTTTGCTCTTTTGATGAAAAGCAGAGAAAAAGTCACAGTGATGTAGAGTGTTTGTTCTCTCAACTGGAGGTGCTCAGGGTGTAAAAGCAGTGTGTAAAAAGCTTATAACTCATGGGAAAGAATTAGAAAAGGGCACCCTCCACTGCTAAAAATGCAAGTGATTGCCACCGTAATCAATTAATGCAGTGCAACAGACAGGCTGCCCTAGCTTACCCCCTCAGCATACTGCAGGAATCTCTTATTGGTCTCCTTCCTGCCAAATTTCTGTAGGAACTTCTCCCTATAGGCCAGCACAGTGTCCACATGGGTCTTGTGTTTGACTGCCAGCTCCAGTGCCCTGGACACAGATGAAGATGAAGACATAAGAACACATCTTGTATGGATGAGGATGCTTCATTCACCTCAACTCTAACCCAAATACTAAACCCTCTGTTAAAAATATCCCCTTACGAGCCTGATAAAAAGTATCCTCCAACAATACTCATATTTTCCCTCTCCTTTCAGCTGCACCTTTGTACACGCAAACAAAGAGTAGTACCTTTCCCAGTTGAAAAGGTCAATGTTGACTTGTATGGCCTGGTAGATGAGACCAGCTTGTAACAGAGTGGCCTCAGCCTCCTGGACCTGACCACTGAACATCAGCATGTGGGCCAAAGACGACTCCTTAGATGGTTGTTCCTTGATGAAGTTGATGTACTGCACTCTAGGTAACTGGGAGGAGGGGGGATATGATATGCAGAGAGAAAAGAAGAGATTGTGAACAAGATACTACTGTAATTTAGTCTCTTTGACTCACATATTCTGTGGAAATCCTTGAAGTTTGGTGAGATTCAACCTTGTGTGTCACTCCTTGTGTGTGTGCATGTGTTCTGGAGTTGGAATACCTGGTTCAAAAACAGTGTTTTTGATTGACTGATTCATTAAATGATGCTCTTACCTCTCCAATGGCAGCGTAAGCCATCTCCGCTGTGGTCAGCTCCCTGTTGGCCATTGCCATGCCAGCAAGACAAGCCCACAGAGACTGGTCCTGCAGATGGGAACAGAGAATCTTTAAATGACAATATCGTACCATCTCACACATTGACTAGGAGGATAGTTTTTGAAGTAGTTAGCTATTTCAATACTCTAATTATTATCTGGACATGTAATCACTTATAGTCGCCCCTTTTCTACATCTTATATTCAAAGTGCAAAGTCAGTTAAAGCTAGCATTGATTGAGAATATAACAAAGCATGTTGGGGATGGCAGATTCAAAGTAGATAGACGTGTGTGCACACAAGAACAAGGTATGATGGTGTCTTTATTGTCCCCATCACATGATGCTGATAACCTGGAAGACCGCACTGTAGTCGTGCTTGGAAGTCATTGAAAGACATGCATGACACACAGGAACAGACATAGACACAGGGTTTGTACATCTTTTTAAGAGTAAAATTCAAGCACTTTCAAGGTACCTAAAACAAAACTTTCCATACTCTCGAAGCCTTTATCATCACATCTAAATTGTTACTATAAATGCAATTGTGAAAAATAAAGTTTGGAGAATTCCCTCATACCAACAGCAATCAATGTAGAGATTGTCACTTTGTTTATTTTACCAGCTGTTCATATTAACTTTGATTGTATGTTTTGATCATGATTATTTAATGGTTGCTGATTTCCAGAGTAAAGGATCAACAGAGGACTTATCTAGCTATGAATGATGAGACACAAGAAAACAAGAAAAGAACTTTCCTTTTTTTGGCTACAACAGACAGCCTTTAAAGCATTTAAAAAAACAATTTATATGTTTGCATATAAAAGCGAGTACAACAACATTTATATCTGTTCAAACAACAAAAATGATCAAATGAACAAAATTATCAGATTATCCCAGATTTTTTTTTTTTTTTAAAGGAAAATCATTGTTAAACAAAACTATTTGCATTGCAGCCAGAGTATATAAAGTATAGTGACTTACAATGGTTTGTATTATTACTCTGGGTTTAGTGTTACAGTAAATTACTTAGTAAAATTCAGTAAATTAGTATATTTAGATGTTTATTCAGTCTATTTACACATTCAGATTAGAAAATATCTACATATCTACATTAGAAAAGTTTAGTGCTCATGGAAACCCATTCAGTTCTTTTACTTTCTCATTTATCTGACGTTCCACCATCTCAAGGTGGACCACCTTCTCTTTGCGGCTCGTTGAAGTCTGTTCGCTTTGGAAATCGAGTCAAGAGTGAGACTTGAGGCTGTGATCATAGAAATGGCTGAACTACTTCAGGACTTCATCACAGGATCAATCATGGATGCGGCCAGATTCCACAAGGATCTGAAGAACACTGGTGAGTTTCTTCACACTTGCTTCTTTGCTCCTGATGAGCATTCTTGGGTCTAGCACTGATAGATGTCTCACAAAGGGATGACTGATTGTAGCCTTTTTAAACAGCTTTGAGACTGTCTTAATCAAAAACAATTTACAGTACAATTTACAGTTCTGTCTGAACTCCAGCCTCAGCCTTTGAGCGTTTGGGTGTTTCTGTGGTCCTCATGGACTCTTGCTGCAATGAATCCAACATGTGACATCAACATGGTTCTCCACATCATTATATTCTACCTGTAGCAGCTTCAGTGTGGTGCTGGCATTTTGCATGACAGCTGGCTTTATGAACTTCTCTGGTAACCCTCTCAGCAAACTGGAAACATCCTCATTCATAAATAGTAGCGTGGGTTCATTACTCTGGTATTTTCTTAAGAAAGGAGAGATTTCCTTTGCCACCATGAGAAAAAAAGCTCAGTTTTGCTGGGAAGAGACCATCTCCAATAATGTTCTCAGCAGCTTTAAACGACTTGTTGGATGGTTCTGCCGCTTTTCCTTGTTTTGCAGCAATTATGTAGGTATTCAAGAAGGGCAGGATCTGAAGAGCCTGAACCACCACCTCCACATTCTCCAGCTGTCGGTGACTACAGAAATCAAGGGGGAAACTTGACGACTCAGTCACCGCTGAATAGTCTTCCCTGAGCGCTGGAACATCTTTAAAAAGCCACTTCAGGCTTGAGAGGGCGCTCGCTAGCTCCCAGTTGGTGGCTGCACAACCAGCCCTGAAGGAATTGTGCAGAATGTGCAGACCGCAGTTCCCAACCTCCACCATCTTCTTGCCAGTTTGGGTTTGTATGTTTTTTGCAGGAGTGAGAAAAGCTTCCAATTTACATTGTGGCCATCCGTTGAAATCTGTATGAGGCTGTGGAAACCGACATCTGTGCACACAGATTAAATTTTCTCATGGATTTGGTCTGAAGTGTGATGCCCCATGAAAAAAGAATGGAAGTACCTTGTTTGGACACAGCTGTCATGCCAGTATCTTAAGTAGATGTCAAGCTGGCAAGTCCTCAACAAAAGCACATATCCTGATCCTTTCTTTACTCTCTCCTTCATTAGTGACAAGAAACAGGGTGCTATGCCAAATGTTCCAAGATATGCTGCTTTCTTCTCCCCACAAGTGAACTGCTTTGCAATGCCACTGTCAGGAAACATGGTTTGGAAAACAGCTCCAATGTTCTCACATGACTTGTAGAAGTAATGACTCGTAATCACTTTTGTTGCCCAACAAATTTCTGCCATCAGTGCTGGGTTTGAGGTAACAAAAGGTTTCAGAATGTTTGCACGGTTGCCTGCTGCAGGAGTAGCTGTGGTTTCACCAGTTGATGTTGAAGCTTCACTGCGGAGTGCTTCAGATGTCGGATGTAAAAATAAGCCCCCAAGGTGGGACCTGACCTGAGTTTTGAAAGGTCTTCATGCTTCTTGCCTTGAACAAAAGGGGAAAAAATAAAACAAAAACAAAATGAGGACCACCCAATTATAAAAGTAAGTAGAATAAGGTCCATTACTTGAAGTATAATCTAACCTAACATATTTAACATTAAATCAATTATTGCAATTTAATTAGAGCAACACATCATCATTAGCAACATTACAGAGGGGTAAACCTAGCAAATACACTATATAAAGCAAAATAAATGAGTCTACACTCATGACTTAATGTGTTTCTCTTTAACAGCAGCAGGGGGAAAGATTGGTGTACAGACAGCCTTCTTTATTGTGTAATTATTGTCAAAGAAAACTCCTGACCTGAACCTTTTATGGGAGAGTGCGGTGTCACATAACCTGCTTAACTTTTCACTAGCTATATTGGACGAAGTGGACTAGGTAAGTAAAATGGATGCCCAACTGAAACCTCAACTATGTCAAGCTTGAAAATCTCACAAGAATAGATCTATCTTGCTAACAAAATGAGGTAGGCCACACGGACCAGCAGTATGTAGACACCTAACTGAAACCTAATTGACATAGAGAAAATCAACATGCTTGAGTTACTAACCCTAACCCTGTCTATTTGAAGAAAACTGCTACAGACTACGGCTTGAGTATGAAAGCCTCTGTTTGCACGTGTGCCTTCTGTGGAGGACGGCGCCACGGTCTTGCGAACGACCATAAACAAGGCTTAATGCTCAATTATATATCCCACCAAAAATTTAAATGATAGACATTTAGAACTCAAACATGTTAATTTTCTCTATCAATAAGGTTTCAGTTAGGTTAGGTTATCGGCATTTGGCATGAATTTCAGTATACATTGATGAAATTTAGCAGCTGGCTAGCCAAAAATGTGGCGTACCATACACTATGCATGTACAAACATGATGCAATTTTACTTGGCTGTCGTTAACAACTTTTAGATAAATTTAACTTTTACCTCTTGAATGGTTGGCGTGTTCCGACTCCTCCATCTCCTTTCTGCAGGTTGTGCAATACGCCTTGCTTTCTGTGGCTCCTCTCTGCAGCCATTTTTTATATTTTTCATTAGCCATCCAGTTGTCATTAAAACAACAACCTGGCATGTTGCTAAAGCGATAACAAAATCCACCTGTTCTCTAGTAGCTGATGAGCAGGTACAACAGTTAGCTAGCTACCGTCAATGTGCTTGCACACACAACATCAAAAGTAAGAGGACACGTGCGCATTCTGAGAGCAGATGGTCGCCCTCATGACGGCAGGTTTACACCAAACGCTGAGCGGAATGGAAAAACGCGCCTTTTTCATTTTGGTGCCCACGTCAGTCAATCTAGCTCTGGTCCGATCCGCTCCACTTCGTGTCTGGTGTAAGACGCCAGGAGACAACAAACAACTACAATGATGGCATCGTTTCATTTCAAATATTAAAAGATTTTTGGTTTACATGAGTGATTGTGTAGATGAAACACCAGATTATGTTGAAAATCAAGCATTTTCCAAACCTCTTAGACATTTTCTGCACACAACATTAATGAATGTAAACAAATGTTTCACCACTTTGTTCCGTGCAGCTGCATTCATTAAATGGAGCCTTAACCACTAGTTGGCCAACAGTTGAGCAAACCTCACACTGGAGTCACCACTCTGTAACTCCCCCCCCTTTAATCACTGTCCATCACTAACAGCTCTAATCGGAAACCACTTATGGAAAACAACAAACAACACTGTCATTCCCAGCCTGAAGTCAGAATGATACAAAAATGTAATCACAGATAAAAAATTATTCTTCTACTGTACTGTATATTAAGTATTACTGTTTGTGTGTATGACTTCAAACTCCTGTGTATCAACTCTTAGCAGGTGAGCACTTACTGACAACTAAGACTGTGATTCTGGGAAAAGCCACGCTGCCACTAAACTTACCAGAAGTAGAGGGGGGGAGGGGTCAAGGAAAAAGCTCTTCATCCCTTTTGTCCCACCCTCCTCTTGCTACTAGTCGTCCATTTCTCCAGAGTTGTGGTTATTGCATCATTGCCCAAGCAAAGACTCAGTCTCACACTGCGTCCAGTGTGTGTGTATGCATGTGGAGAGTTTACACATGCTTATAGTGGCGTGTGCATTTATGAGTGAGGTCTAGGGGGGCTAAATCCGGTAAATGGTGTCACCAGGCTAATTGAAGGCTAATTAAAGCCTGCTGGTTTGGTCCCATAAACCTGTCTACTACCTTCTCATTTCAGACTCTGTCTCGCTCTCTCCCATACATATATGCACGTGTGCGTGTGACACACACCACAGGAACCCAAACAGTTCCAGAGCCCTAGACTGCAGGACACGTCACGCTATCTTAAGGTCAATTACATTAATCCAAATGCCAAATTGAAGAAATTTAGATTAAATTAAAATAATGCACTCTGACACATATTTAATAAGAGGATACAAACACTAAGACCAGATATAGCAATGTCATCGTAGGTATAGCCAATTTCAAACTGATAATATTTTATTTGTCAGAATTTGTCTACATAAATCGGGAAAGACCGATATCTTACTTTGGCAAAGCGGCAGAGGCGCAGTGCATCCTCCCAGCGTGCAGAGGTGCTGTATTCGTGAAGGAGGGTTGGGTAGGGAGGCACACTGCTGTACACTAATGAACCGTCTCCTTGGCGTAACGTCACCTTGGTGCCCACATAGCTCAGAATGTGGGGTGCACGGCTGAACTCACTTTGAAGGGGACAAAGACACACATCAGAATTAGAATGAACGCTCACGTGACTACAATCTCACATTTCGTATTATAAAACATCTTGCTTTATAGCTTTCTATAAAGCTATGCATTTATGAATATTAAGTTGTCAAATTCTCTGGCCTTGCTATCCATACTATCAGGACAAACAACAGTTACCAGCCAAATGCTGAAAAACAGTGGACGTGGCTAATGAGCCTGTCTAATCCTCCAGCTATTTTGGTCTGCAGTCAAACACTGTTTGAAGTGTGGGTTCAGTAAGTACAGTAGGTGAAGTTGATTCAAGGATTTATCAGTCACTGATACTGGGGACTTCTAAAAAAAAACTGACTTCTTGTCGCTGCACTCCATTTGATCTGAGTTGCTTAACACCATGTCTAAACACAATGCTTCAAACTAATATGAAAGCTTTCATGAAATGTGTTTGCAAGTATTGATAAAAAATATTTAACTTGTTAACATTTAAGGTAGGTAGAAGATGATGGATTGTGCTGACCATGCAATTTTTGCCAGTATGCGTATGTGTGTTATGTGTGCCAGAATTTCTAATACAAAGAGTAATTTGTGGCAGCCCACCACATATACAGTAAATCTGCTGAACTGATGAAATAATATACTGAAAGTGTTGCTCTTGGTCCAACCTGCCTTCCATCCAAGATATTCTAAAAAGCTAGAAGCATTGGTTAAAGTGGGGTCTTTATATTTGTTTTTTTTATTAGGTCTTGTCACTTGGCATTTGGTGTTCTCCATTTGCACACTGTATAAAAAGAACATTTCAATGAGAAATTTGGCTACTGGAGCACCAAAATAGTAAAAGCAGAACATCAAACAGAAAATAGCAATTTTTCAGCATAAACAACCAAAAATTGCATCATTATCATATAAAGTGCAAATGTGTGAATGGATGTACAAATGTGTGTTTTTTACATACAGTATGTTGCACAAAACTGTGCAACCAAATATTCAGAATAGTGTAGCGGAGGCATGCAAAAGTATTCCAAGATTGTATAGGCAGTGCAGGCACTTTGCCTTAGCACCTCCTGTACTGGCCTGTGCTGGAGGACTTTTGGGCAGGAAGTATTGTACAGTCTGACAGCTGCTGGCAAAAAAAGAGTGCCTAAATCGCTATGTGTTGTACCTTGGGGAATGAGCTAGAAGGTGCAAAAAAGCTATTTCTATCTGTCTCCTTAGCTCTTATTTACATCTTTTCCTTCTACTTTTCTTCCATGACTGCTTTAAGATAACAACAAACAAAAAAAAGTCAGGTAACTCTGGTCCTGACATTTGTACTCCTTGCTACTAACTTGACCAGTTGCTTTAGTCATAGTAACTCTGGTGAAAGTATCATCTTCTTATAAAATGTCAGGATAAAAGTGAGAGCAAAGAGGTATACCTGCCATCCTTTATGTACAATGTTTTTGGCAGCAGTTCCTTGTCAGTGAAGACAGCACTAGGGTAGTACCACACTGTGAACTGGTTGTCTTGGATACCACAGAGGATGTTAGCAGCATCATTCCATGCCATACTGTGAATCATGCTACCTACAGGAAAAAACACACATACAACAATCATGTTCATTTGACGTTAACTACACTGCAATTTTTACTTACAAAATAATTCAATTCTAATAAATCCGTTTGGATGAATGTAACAAACAAATCAAATGTGTTTAATTGCAAAAGAAAATAGTTTTTAAAATGTGCATTAAAAAGAGAGACTTCACTCCGCATCTTGCCATGTGAATTCCCTCCTCCTTGTCTCACCCATTTTGCAGATTTTGGGTTCTCGCCCCAGATGACGCACAGAGGTCAAGTAAAGGTCACGGTTCTTGTCTATCAGGGCAATCTTCCTTTCAGTGGATGGCCCACACTGGTCCAGAGCTATCTCCACCACCTCCAGCTACATATGAATACAGACACACATACAAGCACAAAGGTAAGAGGGACCAGAGGAGTGAATGATGGAAGGAACACAAAAGATCAGGAAAAGAAAGAAAAAGAGGGAGAGCGGTTTGTACCATGACCCAACAGCCTTTTTGTGTGTGTGTGTGTATGTGTGTATGTGTGTGCGAACCTGTGTGTGACTGTGTGTTTTTGGCGAGAGCCAGCTGGCTTTGGTGCAGTGTCTTGGAGCTGTGGAGTACTGGCAGACAAAGCCATGCTGACAAACAGTAACTACTGCTACCTCCACTTCTTTTCCTTCTCTTCTAATTCTTTCCTTCTTTTTGTCTCTCTCCCTCTTAGTTTGACTCCAAAGCCCTTCCCCCATTCTCTTCCTGTGTCTTTATTGTCTCTCACCATTCTGAATATATATAAGTATCTTTTTAGCACAGACACTCATTCTGAAAAGATTGTTACCCTCAACTAAGCTTATTTGGAAATAACTTTCCCTGTTCACAGGCTATAGAATAGGATCCTCACTACATGGTGATCTATGTAGAAGGCATAGAAATGATGTAAATACAATATTTTGTGGAAAATGTGTGCAAGATTAGACTGTTAATTCTTTCTAATGTAGCAATGTGGATGCATAAAATAACAAAACATACTTGGACAAACCACACAAATATGAGATATGCTGTATAATTTAATACAGCTTTTTTTTTTTCAAACAATGTGCTTAACTTCTTTTTTAAGAGAAAAGGCTTTGAGCGTGAGGAGTAACAAATGAATTTGGCAGAGTATGATGAGTTTGGCAAATCTTGCTGTCGGGGGTTGGGACCCCCACAAGAGGTCGCTGGATTAATCTAAGGCCAGATATATACTTGCTTTTAACTACGCATGTGCATGATGGCAGCCTGCGTCTGTTCATACAAAATACTGTAATTAGCCAGTAGTTATGCTTAATAACTAAGTATGCTAACACACTTTTATGCTATGTTTCCGAAAAGACAAAAATAAATAAATACATTTTGTTCATTTCAATGGGATCAGTGTGATCAGTGGATTCACTATTAGAGACAAAGTACTTTAGTGCAGTGCTTTTTGTTCCAAACTTAATAAAAGTTAAATTTTAAGTTCAATGTTGGGGAACTTTGATACAAGAATTTACACTGTTGTCTTGACAGTGCTGGCTTTTAAGGGATCTGAAGAATTGAGGAAACATATAGCCATCATATTAGGTTTGTCACACAATCTAAAAGTTGTCACTATTTTAAGGTCCAAGCACCACGTACTTGCGAGGAACCACAAACTAATTTTGATATGACACTTCCTGATGTTACCAGGCACTTCCTAGTGCTCCATGAACACGACTTTGGCATGCTGAAAATACTCCACAGCTTGACAGGCCTGCCATGCCCAGTTGAGGTTGCTAAGCAACTGTATGACTGGACAACTGATGTTTATGGGACAGAGTTATCAAAACGTTAATCACGCTGAGGTCAGCAAACTTAATGAACTAGTAAGAATGATCAAGGTGCTAATTTTCCCGTGACAATTGTGACAAAACAGAGGAGAGTGAGGAAGATATCCAGGAGACTCCTGTGTTACTGTGCTGAGTATCATTGCTGTTTGCTAAAAGTGGTACAAAATTACAACTTAAAAAAACTACAGACTGAAAAAATACTTTCAGAACTAGCATCTACCACCTCACTACTCTATAAGGGCAAAGGATTACTCACCTTGTGAGTCAAGGGCTTCCCATCGCCAAGAGCTTTCCCAGTGAGGGCGTCAAAGAGAAGGATGACTGGTGAGGAAGAAGGAAAAGTGAACATAGTTAAGGCACAGTTCATCCTATTTATAAATTATATTAGTGACAGTGGTTCCCTCACCTTTTTCATCACTCTTATCTCGAATGGCAATGGTGTCGTTGCTGAGCGAGACACCCTGGGCGTTGAGGATGTCAGCTCTCATACCAGGGAATTTGGGGGAGGATATCAGTCGACCTTCATAGGAGAACGTATACAACCCTGCTCCATCCACTAGCAGAAAATGTCTGGGTGGGAGAGACAACGGGAGGGAAGAGGATACAGTGGATGAGGGCAGTATAAAAGTAAATGTATGATTTTATATATGGGTGCATGTGGTAGCATGGAGAGGGGAGGAGGGGAGCAAGGGGAGACAGAGATACAGATGAAAAGTTATGCAGTAACAGTTACTTAAACAGTTAGTCAATCAGCTGACACCAGCATGTAGTTTAAATATGTATTGCACATTAACACAGCATAGACTTACTCAGCAAGAGTCATCATGCTCAACTGAGATTACAGAATGGCAAGTAATCTATTTAGCTCTATGATGAGTGTCAGGGACACTGCACTGGAGTATTGCACAAGAGCTACTCCTTATTAATCTAATTTCCCCCAGTGGTTACACTCTCAGCCTTATTGTATGACAGAGCTGGCTAAGCTAGAGCACGGTCACTGTGTGTATATCTATATGTGTGTGTGCTTGGCTTGGCTACTTGATGAATGGTAAGTGCGGAGTAATGAAGCATTAGAGGACCTGATAGATGATCTATAACAGTCTGTTCTCTCGCTCTTGTTGCACTGCTCCTGTAATGAAGAGACTCACTTCTCTGCTTGCAGGATGAGGCTGACTGTTCCCTCTTTCAGGTCAAAGATAAGGGGAGTATTCCAGTTTCTTGAGCTGACACAAATAAACACAAACACACAGACACACACATAACAAAATTTGTGAAAATTCAGACATCTAATACAGAAGTGCCACATCTGGCACAAACGCCATAGAAACAACACCAAGAAAAGACAGATTAAGAGTTATGAAAGAAGTTAAAATAACATAAAGGGAATACCAATATGAAGGAGTGGAGAGAAATCTACAGACTGTGATATTTTCTGATTATTTCTTTCTCATTTTATTAATTAAGTGTTAAATTTTCTGGAATTCTTTATCTCCTCACACGATAGTCTTCAAGTTGTTTCAAGGCCTTCTCCTCACTGCCAGGATTTAATTCTGGTGGAGATGCTGAATTAATTTACTGTATTTTCATTTAAATTTTTCCTAAAAATAGTCAAATGTAAAAATATTTAGTCTAACAAATACCAGACAGGGTCTTCAAATCCACCATATTTTATCGATCATTAAAATTCCCAGAGTCAATACTGAGTACGTGACCTTGGTGTTCTTAATGGTATCTATGGCCCTGATGATGGACAGAGATACAGTAAAAAGAAGCCCTTTTCACACAGGACTAGAATTACCAAGTTCTTTATATTTGTGAGGTTGTCTTTACTCTTAATCCTGCCAGTTTTTCCGTGTTTTTTCATTCTTTGACAGAGTCTTGTGTGCAAATTCATTAGGCTTATCTAACAACTCAGCCATTATATTTCAGTTGGTTCCAGAGAATGTCTTTAGGATTTGTGAAATATTTAGTTTTAATTTGTAAGAAAACAAAAACAAGCATGCACAAAACCTTGATGTGATTCTGAAAGTTTAATTCCAGTGAGAATAAGGGAAGAGAGGACCAGAGGAGACAAACAAGGGAGAAGCCGGCTACTGACTTGTAGACGTAGCACTGCAGGGAGGTGGCCACCACTAGGTGACCGTACGCAAGAGAGGCTTTGATGACTCGATCTCTGAACTCCAACACGTCCACTGCATCGTTCATCACATTCCTCACCTGAGAAAAAAATACAAAAGGGAGGGACACAAAAAGATGCGTGCAGTGAAAAAGAAAAAAACAAGAATATGGGTGAATCCTCAGAGGTTACAAAACAGGCATAAACTTTATACTACTGAGCAAACACTTTACATTTAAACTTGCAAACAACAAACTGGAGACACTAGCTTCACTAACAGAGGGGCGCACAAAGTCACGTACACACTAGAGAGTTTTTTTCTTAATATACACAGGAAACAGTCTACAGTATGTCCAAGTATACGCAGGGCAACTGTGGTCAGAGAAAGCAGTTTTTACTGTTTAGAGTGTGTGCGTGCACTGGTTTGGTGTTCATTTTTTCACCTGCATAGATAAATACTTCCCTTGCAGCTCTCTCTATGAATGAATGAAAGGGTCTTTTCCAGCACCAGGTGAAAGGTGGGGTTATTTTTACAGCTTTACAAATCTTCCTCCTCTGCCCCCTCCAGCAAGCCAAATTTACATGCAACACAACCAAGAATAAAAAACATTTGACCGCAAGGTGGTAAATTTAGCTGGCTGATTCACAAACCACTGGCAGATGTGCACTTTTAAAAAGGACTGTGAGGAGGAGAGGGGGAGGAGGGAGACAGAAAAGCGCCTGCGAGGCTCAAAATAAATGGCTGATGACCCGCGTTTGTTTGGTTTACATAAACTGCACTTGGTAAAGATGTCTACAAGCTAATGAGTGTACATGCGTGTTGGCACACATGCATGTGCGTGACCCTGTTTCTGTAGGTGTATCGTGTGTATTCCTGTCTGAAAGTATACAAGTGTGTGTGTATATGTACATTTGGGTGTGTTAACCGCATGTAAACGCTACCTTGTGGTTAGCTTGAGTTTAAACAGCAGAGAATGGTGGAGCAAGGGAGGCAGCTAGACAGGCTGGTCATTGTCATTGCAAGACTGCCTGGCACACTGGGAGGGTCTTACTATAATATATGGCCACAAGTAGCCAGGGCCTGGGAAGCATTTGCTTCTCTACATAGCATGTTCACTTCACCTCTTCACAGTCTGCCTATGGCATCTCGGTATTTTTATAATTCTATCTTTATGCTGACATAATTGAGCTTGGCCCTGTTAATATTTGCCTGCCGAAAATATATTATTTTTCTTCTCAAAAACACCCTTAAAGACGTCTTTTAACATGTAAAACAATATCTCTTATGATGGACCAGCAATCCAGGCGAGACACAAGCTTGATTCTTTTGCATATGCATATAACTGAGCGTTGAAAAGGAACAGAAACATGATTTTGAATGTGTGTGTGTGTGTGTGGCTCTTTCTCTACCTGCATGGTTCTCCTCTTGGTAAGGGTGATCACAAAGTTCTTCCACTCCCAGTGCTGCTCCACCACATGGGCAAAGATGACATGCCCGTTGCCGCAGGCCCCGGCCAGCTGGGTGCCGTCTGCAGACCAGGCCAAGCTGAACACACTGCCTGTGTTGGGCTTCTCCAACGCATAGGACCACTGGAGGGAGGGGAAGAGGGGGGAGAGAGAAAGAGAACACTATGGTTAATGGCTACAGATATATTATCTACAATCTTAAACAATTACCTTGGGGGCGGCTTAGAAACTAGAAACAATTAGAAGTTTAGAGAAGCGTGAAAGTCAAGAGTCGCGTATGAGTGAGTGCATATACGTGTGCGCACATAATGTAAACTCTGGTAGAAAGACAGGGGCCCAGTCAGTCAGTCACTGAGCTGTGATGAACTGTGAGACACTGAAGGAGTGCTCGGCCCTGCCAAGTCCAGCACTCACGCTCGTAAACATACACTCTGCTATCCTCATCTATTACATACATGGGGGGCAGGGGTATACGGAGAAAATAGGGAGGGTTTATATATGAGCCCCCAAACTGAAACCAAAAGCTGATTAACAAGACCTCTCTCTTATTTTTTTGTAAGAAAAGGTTTTGAAAGAGGCAGAGCCTGTGAGAGAGAGGGGGAGAAAGACAGAGAGGCAAAGAGAGGCTAACAGACACAAAGTAATAGAGGAGTTTTCCCTTGGTCCGCTGCATTGGTGCTGCATCAGCCAAAGTCTGCACTGTTGATGACAGTCAGTGATGGCAAAAGACACAACTGAGAGATATGTGGCTCTTTACAGTATCTAAGACAAGAGCGCCTCTCTCATCTTTCCCTGAGGTATCCCTTTTCTCTACTTAATCCCTTTTTTTGCTCTCTTTCCAGTACTTTTTCCTTCTCTCGCTATTGTTTTTCCACGCTCGTGTCCCTGAAGTCTTCTGTGGAGTATCACAATAATCTGGTGTTTTGATTCACCGTGATTCAGTTGAGACAGTCTGGATCCACCAGTAGTTAAAAGTTTTCCGATTTGTTTTTTTTTTTTTTTTCCAGGAACCAAGCAAAAGCTACGTTAACAGTACCATAGTTAGGTACATTGAAAAAGTTTACATCTCATCCAGATAACATTTTTTGTGTCTTGCTGTGCACACCTGGGATCTTTCTGTCAAAACTAATGTTGATTTTCTCACAATACCCTGATACTCCCTTCTACAACCACAGTCAACCTTCCTCGTCCCCCCCCCCCGCCCCCCCCAGTCCTTCCTGATGCCTTGGGCACAAATGGCTGGCTGATCTGAGCTGCTTTCTTAGCTGTGATCTGCCACACAAATATATGCATTCACACCGTCAACTGCTTATGAAGAGAGAAAAGCACTAATGTTAGCCTAGTGCAGCCTGCGATGGAGAGACAAGTGTGGTGCAGCAGGCCAAGTGCTGCGGTGAAGCTCGGAGAAAAGGCCTCAGTGTGTTCGCTGCCTAATACGCATGCAGCTGCGGGATGTGAGGTGTGGCGTTATTTCCTCTTCGTTGCCTTTGACAGGGCTAAAGGTAACAGTCGGCAGGCAACAGGTTTGCTACAGGCTACTGCTTTGATCTCTTTCCCTCTCCTGCTCTGTCTGTCTCCCTCATACACACGTCTCTCAGCTGGTTTTAGTCAGCACCCTCCCAGTAGTTAATGTCATATCAGGTCCCAAAAATAGTCGCGGGACAAAAAAAATAAGACCTGTACCACCATGTGGACAAAAGATAATTTGTTAAACTTCAATTAAATGCATTTTAATTTCTTTTCCCTCCCTCTGCAGCTCCAGCCCTCTTCACTCATAAATCCTGTAACAGAAATTAGGCTTTCTTTATAGATGTATATATTCTTTATACATGTTTTCTCCTCCCTTCCAAACATGAGTGGAGATGTGCTTGTAAAGGCTCTACAGTCTGAGCCAGCGTTTACAATAATGAGAGATCTCATCTATTCTTCAGCTAACATCTTGAGATGGCCCGCTCTGTGTTAAAGCACCCAAGAGGGAAAGGAGAGGGGAGGGATAGATAGATGGAGGGTCAGAGATGCAGCTGAATGTATACACCAGATTGTAATGAAGCAGGACATATGATATCGGCCCAAGGAGCACTGCTGGATTCATGCTTACCTAATGCTTTTAACACATTGAGCCATTTGACTCCTTCTAGAGCCAGCCGGCAAGCCAGCAAGTGAGAATGTGTGTGTGTGTGTGTGTGTGGAGGGGGGGGGGTGTCTTTGTGTGTACAGTACTCGTGTGTGTGTGTGTGTGTACGTGTCTGTGTCTGCGCAGAGCATGTGTGTGTGGCAGAAAGTATAGATGAGTTGAAGTAAGTGTAAATACAGTATGGGTGAGAATAACAGATATAAAAGACAATAAGATAACAACACATCTGAGTAATGAATGGGTGTGTGCATGGGGGGGGGGGGGGGGGGGGGGCAAATATGAATTCACATTTCCCTCTTGTGACTGCCCAATGTCTGTTTTGAAGGTGTGTATGTGCATGTGTGTGTAAAAGAGGTGAAAATCCTCTGGCTTGTCAGAGTTGTCAGGCAGTGTCTGACTATGGGACACAGGGGTTTTCCTATTGCTATCCAGAGAGGGGCGGGGAGGGCTAGCAGAGGAGAAACCTGGGACACAAAACCTTTTCCAGAGCAGTATTCAGCTACAAGATCTCTGCATGTCTTCCTCCTTGATCTGCCTTTCTTTCATTTATTCCCTCTCGCCCGACTGGTGAAGGGTTTAGATGTTCTGACAGCTGGCTGCCCAACCAGAAACTGGTCAGGAGAAAAACTGCCTCTGGGAGTTCTTCACTAAAAAAGAAGGACAACAGGGCATGTCCACTGGAAGGCAAATAAATTGGAAAATGCTCTTTACTATACATGTTTTACAGCCATCATCTGGTAAGTGTGAGACAGACACAGCCTAGTTACTCTGCTTTGTTTACTTGCATCAGACTCTCCATAAATAATCATTCATCACTCACAATTTGAAATTGCATTGAGGCCGTCAATCAAATAACTATTTTATTCTTGCAATATTGTCTGACAACTTATACACGTATAAATACAGATCAATAACAGCACCTGTATGGTGTGATCGACTATATTGTAATTCAAAATGAGCAGTCAGAGATTTGGAGAAAAGCAAAAACAACAACAAAGCAAGACTGACATTTTCAGATGTTGGAAATAAGGTGAGGGTAGTAAGCAAGGCATAAAAGGGGTAAGGATGGACTATCAAGAGGATAAGAAAGAGGAGGAGATGGGGAAAGTAGAGGGCAGCAGGAAGAAGTGAATGACTCAGTGGCAGTAGATTTGGCAACTGGTTTTATTGGAGCCAAAAAGGTTGGAACAAAAAAATTACTGGAGAAGGCTGGAAGGACAATCAAAATTAGTGCAGAGAAATATTATACAGCATGAAGAAAGAGCAAGTCGACATGCAGAAAGAGTGCATAAAGGCTGAAATGAAGATCTAGGGAGGCCAAGTGGGATGTGGAAGGTGGGTCCAGACCATCATCTACTAAAGTCCACTCTCTGGTCACTGAACCCTGTGTGTCCATAATGGGCAGCTTTGTGGCCAGAGAGAAGGTGACAGACATGACGTGTAGTTCTCAGCTGAGTTGAGGGGGAGAGAGGGGGAGACCCCTCAAACTCACAATGAGCTTATACACGAAGACTACGTATATATATAGCAGCAAGGCATGGCTGCGCGTGTATGTCTAGGTGCAAACTTCAATGCACACAGAAACACACATGCCCACACACATACAGATGTACTTGTGTCAAATACATGGCAGGGGATCAAGTCTGGTAGTCTACACTTGTGATGATCTCTCTGAGCACCAAGCAAAACACCCACACATGCATCCTGTGTGTGTTGACATGTGTGTGTTAATGTGACTCAGACGCACAGACGTTAGTTGCATGTAGGTGACAAACCCCGGAGTGCTGAACTGGTCAAATGATACTGTGGGATGTTGTAGTACTGCACAGAAAAATGTGATAATGCTGGATAATTCTGAAGACAACGGCACACTCGCAAAGACACACATGCACACACAAAGAAACACAGCTAGTGAAATGTACGAATGTAGAGCCTCTTTAAGGAGCGTGCTCGCCCTCTCACTGCTCCCTTCCTCCTCCTCACTCTATGCATTTCTCAACATATGTTTACCATTAAGACTGGCAGGTGTTATGGGCCTGCCCCTTCTCTCTATTGTTGCCCTGCAGCCACAGCCAACATGGGGAGGCCTGCAAAAAGGTTACGTTAAAAAAAAAAAAAGTTAGCTTAAAGGCAAGGACGTTCTTGTTCTGAGAACCCCAAAAATTAGAACCCAAACTTGTTACTAAAGGCAAACGCTACCTCTAACTTGCTATGTGCTCCTCTCTACAGAGGCACTACTTTCTCTGCCTAGTTATTTTTCTTAATATTTTTAGTATTTAGTATTTTATTACCCCACAGTTAAAGTGATTCTCCACCCATAACTTTAAGCTTGAAAGGTGGCTGTTGAAAGTTAACAGTCGTATCCATTTCCACAGAATATTGCCTGGGTTCAGCTTGAATTATGTTGATTATGGTTACGATTCCAATGGCAACAGGTTTTTACAGCAGAAAGAAAGGAAATTAAAACGGCAAGCAGCGAGGAACTGGCCCTCGCACCTCGCTCATCAGATGGAGTGGCAGCTGTGGGATTGCTACTGGAGGTCGGCTGACAGGGCTCTGAATTTTAAGGATTATCAGACACTGTGTGAATGGGTAAAATATTTCCTATGTGTAGTACGTGGTGCTGAAGATGAGATATTGGAAATTGTGTATACATTTCATGAACTATGTGTCATTTAGGCTTCACTTCCTGTTCCCCGTAAGCAACACTACATAAGAGAAATATTAATGCAGCAATAGATTTACCAGAGGGCAACTGACATGGATATATATTTTCATGAATATCGGACATTGCATGTAGGAGATAACTATCACTTCCTGTGTCCACTATGTGGCACTAGAGAACACCCACTAACTACACGTCAAGTTGCTGTGTATCATGTGTAGACCACACCATGTGAATTTCATGTAAATCAGATGGTGTTTGTCACATAGGGCTGACTTCCTGTTGCCAGTAGGTGGTGCTACACACGTGGGTCATTAGCGCAATACATTTAGTGGAGGTCGCCTGACATGCATATGCATTCATGAATATTGGACACTGCACAAAGGAGTTAAATATAACTTCCTGTGTCCACTATGTGGCACTACAGAACACCCACTACTTATAAGTCATGTTGCTGTATATCGTGTAGACCACACCTTGTGTATTTCATGTAAATCAGATGATGTTTGTCATATAAGGCTGACTTCCTGTTGTCAGTAGGTGGCGCTATGACTATGACTCAATACTGGCAAAATTGACTGGCTCGCCACATCAAGGCCGCTCCATGACACCTCAAAGGCTTCGCAATTTAGCATCACAAAGGTCTTTAGATGTCAGCGAACAAATTTGAAGTCCCTCTGGTTAATTCTCTAGGATGAGTTCATTAACGTACAATGCCTGTAAATGGCTTCAAACTGCGCAAAAATTGTGCAGTAAATTTAAAATGGCTCAATTCCTGTTAGGGTATGGCTCCAAGAGATTTTTTTTTAAGTCTAGACATGGTACATCTGCCTACCAAATTTCGTACATCAAATACGTACGTCAAATTAGGTGGGGGCTTTGACTCTGAAATTTTGTAGGGGGCGCTATTGAGCCATTTTGCCACACCCGAGCCCAAGACCCATATCAGATATCACATTTCGCCAATTCTGATGCATGTGAAAAGTTTTGTGAGTATTTGAGCACCTCTAGCACCTCAAAAATGCTAAAAGTAATTAGGGGGCCCTATATAGCCGACGTCCCACGCTCAAGCCCAATTGCAATATCAAATGGAAATATTTAATAGTTTGAACATGGGTGCAAAGTTTCGTGAGTTTTTGTGCATCCTAAAGTCCTCAAACAAGTTCGTAAAATGAAAACTTACGCACAAAATCCAAAATGGCTGATTTCCTGTCCTGTATATATTATATCCAGAATGATGAGAGCAATCATCCCACCAAATTTCATGAAAATCAAAGCAACTTTATCCCAACATGGCCCTGTGTTTGAAAAATTTGTACCTTGCATGGTGAGCTATTTCTGTTTTTCATGAGTGACCACTGACAGCAGCTATTACATCAGTTACATCAAAGCTGTGTATTAAGCCATTTTTTAGGCAAAATATGAGGTTTTGGAAGATACTGAATTGCTATGAAAACGCTATGAAGGACAAAGCTTCAAGCTTACTGGGGGTGAGCATTTGATACTAAAAACACTGATTTTGAGTGGAGTATAACTATAACTAACTCTATCAAACACTTTTATTCAATCTTACTTTAGAGCGGGTTATACGCAAGACTTGCCTGGTGTATGAAATACTGACTGAAACAACACAAGCAGAAGGTAACTTAAATAAAAAAGCACTACAGGAAAAAGGAGGAAACAGACAGATCAAATGAGGAGCAGGAAAAATATTAGAGACAACGTCAAAGGAGCAAATGAAAGTGTTTATCTGTACCCTTGGTTTACCCCTTCCCCCTCTCTGTATCTGCACTACCTGAATCAGTGCTTTGGTCTACATGACTCCGTCTGAGGGGGTGGGGGTGGGGGTGGGTAGGGGTGGAGCTCAGGCCAGGGAAAGGGTTAATGACACATGTCTGGGCTAATGGCTCCCAGTGGAGCTATCTGCTGATTCAGCCCCATTACTTCACAAGCATTAAATATGTCTGCCCTGACCGCTCTCTGCTCCCCCCAGCCCCCAATGCAAGTCAACAACATGCTAATAAGAAGGGGGGCATGAGATTTCCAGGCTTTCTATGCTTTTCTAGCCCTTCATCTCTGACACTCCTGTCACACTGAAACAAGCATCCAAGAAAAACATTTAACTGTCATTAGTGTTAATGGGTCAACCTGCGTCTCTGACCCTGCTAAAAACTTGCTTTTTATGAAGGTCCAACAATGTTGGACTTTGGTATAAAAAGATGAACATAATGTAAATTTATTGTAGTACTTTCCCATTCAAGTGAATAGGAAAGTGGTCTAAGACTTTTGGACCCCACTGTATATAGCACTGTATAGAGTATATATTCCACCAAATTCTGCTCCTCTCAATTGCAACATTTGACCATGATTATTGTTAATTTTACGACTTACACATGATAAAGTGACACAAATTTGTCTACAATAATACCCAAAGCTTTAATTTCAAGTGTAAAAACAACATTGTGTCATCCACTTTTAATGATATGGAAACATGACAATTATGTTTAGCAGCAACCCAGTATTTATCTGTGACCAACAATGTGGTATGAATGGTCAAAACTGGGTTGAACATGAACAGATTCCACAAATGCTGACTTTCTTCAACAAAAGAGAACAAATGAAAAAGAGTGCCTGCGCTGCGAATGATCACTCTTTCTGTCTAAATGGAACTACTGACAAATAAAGCTGCAGATATCTGGCAAAATGTAGATTTTTTTTAGACAAAGTATTTAAATCTTTTTCCGATACCGTTCAGCCCTATTTTTGACCATCTATACGTGACTTTGATCTGCCACCGTTTAATCACACAACAGTTTTTAGCATGAAACAAGACTTCTGCTCCAAGTGTTAGAGGTACTTGTTTATCTCAGTGTAACATGACAAATTTTGGCAACAAAGCCCAAGATTGCTGTTTCAAGCTTATGATATTATGTACAATTTGTACATTGGTGAAAGGAGAGCTATATTACTTGTTAGTTTAGCACTGTGCTAATGGGCTAGTGGGAGCTGGTGGGAGCCAACCTAGTCCAGGGTTAACAGTCTTACATAAATCAGAACAGCTGGCAGACTCTCTGCAAAGCCAGCTGGCTTCAGTTTGCCTGTGTGTCTGTGTGCAGGACAGAACCTGGCAGTGCAGGTTCAGAGTGTAAATCCCTGCACATAATAAACACAACACACATGTCTGAGCGTAATGGACACTAGACATATACAGGTATCTAGCTGTAAACAGACAGAAAATGCTGACACAAATGTACTCTTCAGGACAAAACCCGTTCCCAAACCAATGGTGTGAGATGAAAAAAGTGAAGGAGAGTGAAACTAAAAACAAAGCCGTTTGTTTTGGGGAAAGGAGGAGTTTTGGATGAGGGTTCATCAATCTCTCAGCAGATTAGGAGGCCTTGTAAATGTCAGCTTGCAGTGACCCCTCCATGGGGGATGGGGTTGACTGTTAGGATAAGGGCAGGCTGGGCCTATGTCTGACTGGTCAGACCTATGTGTGGGAACTCCTCTGGCTGGGAATTGGCCTCTTAGATGGTCTGGGGTGATCCAAAACACCACACCTTTTCTAAGAGCTGACAGTTACAGTTTCACTCAGCTGCCACCTATCTGTATGTAATGTCACTTCACTCTGTATGTTATATCCTATACCATCAAAGTGACTGTGTTTCTAATAATTAATAAGTTGGGGTTTTTTTTAAACTGTATTACCTAGAGAAAAATCATTTTCAAGACTGGTGAGGTATACTGTCAAGATGCTCTGTACCTTGTAATGAAGCTTAACCCCTGTATTACTCTACACACTATCAAACAGAATGAGGACTTGGGCCCATAGAACAGCTTCTTTCAAGTGTGCCATTGCACTGCATAGTCTAAACTTCCACAATTAATCTAAGATTAATACACACAGCTACACACACCGTCAACACTAACGAATCACCAAAGAGGTGCTGCTGCATCACCTTGATACAAGGCTGCGATCTAAACGAAACTATACACAGGAAATATTATTGTTACCTGAGGTTTAACTTTGAACTTTTAACCTTTGATGCACCCCCTCAGGTAAGCTGATAGTGAAATGGGCAAAAATAGTCCCTCAAGGAATGTGTGACCTTGTGATTACAAGAATTACAGCAAATTCAACCAATCCCTCAGTTGAGAGCTTGTAATTTTTAATAACTGACATAACATTTCTATGACTCTAATTTATAGGATGCCTGAATATATTTAAAAATTTTTCTGCTTATGTGGGACTTTATGTCCTCAAATGTCTTTTTTTAGTCTCTCTGTTTTGGTTTTGTCTTCAAAAATGATGTTTAATGAACAGATATGCATATATTAAACTACTTAATTTTATTGCTTTGTAGTATTGTTGCGTTATGACCTCTTACTCAATACAATGTATATTACCGACGTTTAAAGTACCCAATAAATGCTAAGTGAACCTGCTAACAGTTATAGTCTCTGCATGCATTATCGCTCTGCATGCTGCACAATAAACCATTTGCATTCCCTGCCTCTGCAATAGCACACAACAACTATAGCCATCTTATAAGCCCATTTCTAAACATAGCCCAGTGAGAGGAGCTCTGCACTTGACTGGGCTAGAGAGATACAGAGTCTGGGCCTGGGACGAGTGTAGAGTGACACAAGTTGGAGCTCTGGCAGTGTGAGAGGAAACAGAGAGGAGAGAGGGGTGGGTGGGTGTGTGAGGGGGAGCAAGACAAACTAGAAGATAGCGAGAGAGAGAGGGAGAGGGGGAGAGAGAGAGAGAGAGAGAGAGAGTAATGATCTACACATGGTTTCATGCTGGAGCCTCAACATAGTAACCATAGACACATGCTGGGGCCTCCTGGGACTCATCAGCAGGACACAGCTGTGAGCTGGACAGCAGAATTCTATTAGCACCAACTATGCACACATGCGCTTGCAAACTCTCTCTCTCGCTCGCTCGCTCGCTCACACACACACACACACACACACACACACAGGTAATTTAGGTATTTGACTGTGTTTTGGCATGCTACACGGGGCACAACACATTAGACCCTTTACCCTACAACGGACCTACTACACCACTGAAGGTAGGTCTGGAATATACTGATCACTTGATCGGGTTAGTTTATCCAGACACAGATTGAGAAGTCTGAAAATATTTTGCCAATGACCCCAGACGAGTTTCTATGGGATCTCTACAAACACAAAGAGTTTATTTTGCACTGACAAGCACTCCTCTCAACTGCTCTTCAATGGGTTATGTAATACCTGTTGATAACAGCTAGTCTAAACTTTATGGGGTATTCTAGGTCTTAATTTCATCCTGACACCTTGGCTAGTCATCTATAATGTGAAAATCACATATGCCCATGAATTCAGGTCTCATATGACTTAAACAAATACAGGTATCCATATAGCAATAAAAACACACACATTAAGCTAAGTGCATACATACGCATATGTGATGACAAGCCCATTACTTCTCTGCGGAGGAGAACATATATAACAAATTATGCCGAATGAGGGAACCAGTCAATAAATTAGTCAACGTCAAAGCGTAGCACCATTCGGATCCATGTGGAAGCCAACAGAAGGGGGGAGGAACCCTGGGGAGCAGCCAAAATTAAACCCTTTCAAATCATCCTTTTCTGGACCTTGGTCCATTGCCTCCAGCCCAGCCCTAGTCCTCAATAACAGCCCTTAATGAACTCTGGGTTGGCAGTAAAGCTTGAAGTGATACCCCAGTTCCACACATGCTCTGCTTTCACTTATTTGTGTGCACCACCAAAGCCCTTTATTTGCTCCCTGCCTTCGTCACTCAGTATCACCCTCGCTCCTTATACCGTTTTATCCCTCTTTCCTCTCTTTCTCCTTCTTTCTCTCTGTGAGTGTGACATGTTTGTCTAGCTAGTGGAGGTAGTGATTTAGTGCTGCTAAGAATGATGACTCTGCCAGTGGGCCTGGCAGGGCACTGTCTCACTGTCATACGCTTACTCCAGCCGTGGGGGCAGGGAAGGAGAGGGGGAGAAGAGAAGGGAAAAAAAGGAGAGGGACGAAAGCAGAGTGAGAGAGAGAGAGAGAGAGACTTGAGGGAAAGAGAAACCACCGTCTTTTATGGAGACCAATCCTCCAAGCCTCGCTGCCTAGGCCAACTTTACAGGATATATTGGACAGTTCCACACTACCCCGCCCCCCACCCTTCCAACTGCTCTCTTTTCTCAGCTCTTTTTTATGCTCCCCTCCTTTTTGGTTTCCAACAAGGCAAGCCTTTAGCCGAACTCTGGAGAGGTGTAAAAGTAATACCATGTCAACAAGTGCCTTTTACTCTAACCCACTTTACGCACTCAGGCACCGGCTCAAACACACACACATGAGCTCGCACTAAAAAAATTGGGGTCAATCATCTGCAAGAAGGACTTTAGTATACACTGTTCCACAGGCTGTGCCAGAATAAGTTCAGAAACACAGAAAACCTAAGCCTGTTCGGCACAAAGGACCTACAATACAAAGGAGAAACCATTATCCTCACATTCTGGTTGGGAAACTAATGAGCTCCTTGGGATGACAGATTAAGTCTACATGCAAGTACAGCATCTTACACTTTTACACTGTTCACACCCACTAGGACAGGCCTTGGTGGGCCTGGCAACCTCATCAACATGTGCTAAAAGGAATTGGTAAAATTATTCATATGAAAACAAGAGAGAGAAAACAGTGGAGGAAGAAAACTTAGAAGGGTGATATAGACCCCAATTGCCCTTTTCAGAACTTGTGCTCTCTTCCTACCACTGCAGTTCACGGTGTACAGAGGGAGCAGCCTCACTACAGCAAGAGAACAGAAAGGAAGAGTGCAGAAAGCATGAAATAGCATGCAAAAGTGCAGATTTGTAAAGGGAGGGAGGGAGGGAGGACTAAGCAAGTGGGGGGAGAGAGAGTGAGAGAGAGGAGAAGCCCTGCCCAGTTGCCTGGGGAGAAAACTGCTCTGCTGCTGACTCAGGACTCTCTTTGTTTGACAATGCTCCCTCGCTCTTGCTCTCTCTCTCTCCCTGTTTCACACACACTCACGCTCTCAAACTTACTCTTCTTTTTTGAGACACTCAGTCACCATCTTTTTCTCATGTGCACATGGCGTTTCTTTGTCAGACTTGCACCAATTATTTCACTCTGACTTACTCGTCATCGTCTCTCCTGTGTAACCCCCCCCCCCCCCCCCCCCGCTGTTTTTCCACCCACTATTCTCTCTCTCTGTCTCTTACTTTTTTGCCTTTTCCCTTACTGTGCAGTGACATTTTTCTCCATCTGCACTACTGTATACTAAAAAGTCCCCTTCTCATGTGATGAAAACAGATAAAGGCGCACAGTCTAATAAATTTACAGTGGTTTCTTTAGCCTTTTCATGCTCCACTAACAGTGGTTCACGATCAGGACCAGAACTCTGGGCCGTTTTATTCTCTTCCAGCAGCGGCGATTTCCAGATGTTGGCTGGCCAGTGGTTGGCAGCAAACTGCCAGCACAGGCTCAGGTATATGCTCCCCAATTGTGGAGGGGAGTAAAATGGTAAAATGTTAGAAGGACTCGTTGACAAGACAGGGGCAGTTAGGGAGAATGTTTCATGTCACAGAGGATGACATTTGACAAAGAGCAAAATAAGATTGACTGCTGGCAGGTTAACGGACAGTGAAAAGTGATTGACTCTGAGAGAAAGTAATGGTTTGGCAGCTATGAGGATGGCAGACAAAGATCCTATAGAGAATGAGCATGTAAGTTAAAGAGGGAAGGGAGGAGAAGAGAGAGAGAGAGAGAGAGATGAGAGAGAGAGGAGAGAGAGAGAGAGAGGAGAGAGAGAGAGAGAGAGAGAGAGAGAGAGAGAGAGAGAGAGAGAGAGAGCGAGAGAGAGAGAGAAGCAATGGGGATTCCAGCTGGACATGGACCCATTCCCAGAGTGGCAATGCTGAGCAAGGCTCACAAAGACCCTAAGAGGACCCCCCCGGACTCCCCCAGAAAAAGGGAGGTAGACACAGCCTCGGGGAAGGCAGGAGGGAAAAAGGAGCCAATGGGGAAGCACTGATAAGCACGAGGTAGACCAACACACCCTGACACAGGGAGGAGGGAGGCATGTGCAGCAAAAGGAGGAACGATAGAGAAGAGAGAATTCCCTCTTCAAGAAGGAAAGCGGGCTTGTATCTCACAGACAAAGAGGCAATTAGGAAGAAAATGATGTAGATAAATCTCTGATTTAAGTCCGTACAGAATAGCTGTTAGACCAATGTACAGGCACAAAGTACTCAGGATGGGTGGACAGATAAGAGAAGAAGCAGTTTCTTTCAGATACAGTGAAGCTGGCAGAAAATCACAGCTAGATAGAGATAATAAATCATTGATTGTCATGATTGTGGGCCATTTGGCTGTTGCATGAAATAACAGAGTATCCACAAGTAGATACCAGTGGTTTTACACTTTTTACAAACCCTACTCTTGAAAATAACGCTGCCATTATGAGCAATAACTTTGATACATGATTTATAGCTACTCATCTCCCAAAACTTTGAGAGTGTGACTGTTGTTATCACATTGTGGAAGGAAAAGTGCAAGCATGTACAGTGCACTCATAGGAAGGAGATATTTTAGTTATTACACGTAACATGGCTGTTGGTGAAGTTAACAGGGCTCAGTGTGAGGATAACATAACAAACATCTAATGATCCTAACTAAGCTACTAACTAATCTACAAAGTAGACTGCAGAAAGAGGAGGGGACAGGAGAGGGGATTCGAGGAGGTGTACATTGGCTTATCAGCAGGAGAGTGACAGGAACCTGGATTGGACAAGGCTAAGCTCGGCCACGACTTCAGTAAGACCGGTTAAAGCAAACCAGTAGAGAGGGCAACAGTAATCACAGAGTTCAATCACGCCTGGCTCTAAGCCCTGACTGAGCATCAAACTAAGCAGAAGGGCAGTGAAATAAATAATCATCAAAACCTTGTGCCTTTGAACTAGAAAGCTGCGTTCAAGCTGTCTTGACAGCATACTGAACTTCTATCAACTCTAGGAACAATGTCCTGCAGTCTGACCTCGCAGTAAGCAAAGCAGAATTTTATTTTCTTTGATCAGTGAGGTTTCTCAAACACAGAATTCATTTGTGTTGACCAGAGAAAATCCCTGGAACTTAACTTGTCATCATAAAGTGGAACTCATAAAAACTGAAAGACTGTAAAGGAATCATTAAAAGCTAAACTAAGCAGCTCTTACATTTATGTATGTGAGCATGGGTGTACAGTTGAGAGAGAAAAAACAAGTGCAGGGGAGAGAAGGGGGAGAAGGGGGGGGGGGGGGGGGGGGAGAAATGGCGGAGAGAAAGAAGCGAGAGGGTGCTTGCCTGGCACAATGAGTCCTACTTGTTAGCCAGTGACAGTGTCAGGGATCGTGACAGGGTCCAGACGCTAGACACCAGCTGCAGCACCTCGTAAATAGACTGCTGTCTCGCAGGCACATTTGCACGGCAATGGTTGTGCACAAACACACACACACACACAGACACACACAGGCATGTGGGCACATGCATATACTATGGAGCCACACAGACAGACACTGATTTATTGTCTCTCCCAAATCTTGTAAAAGGGACAGTGAACCTCTTTGTGTCTTGTGTCCTGTTAAAGATCCTGTAAAGAGAAAAAGTACTCCACACACAAGAAGTCCTAACTCAACAAAATCCCAACTAAAGTAATTAAATAGGTATTAATAATACAATTGTGTATTTAATTATAACTGAATTCAAAAAAAGAAAACAAAATTTTATGTCAATGGATGACTTGCTGGAACTACAAGACTATTCTTTCCCAGTACTTTTTCCTCAATGTAAACTTTGCGTGTGTGTGTGTGTGTGTGTGTGTGTGTGTGTGTGTGTGTGTGTGTGTGCGTGTGTCTTCACCCCTCCCTCCACGGTGATAATGAGGGGGGTAACACACTACATCTACCCTGTGGTGTGCCGAGGAAGAAAATGTGGAGGAGAGAGAAAGGAGTAGGAGAGAGTTGAGAGTTTAGGGCGAGAGGAGAGCCGGGCTGGACGGGAGGTGAAGGGGTTAAATGCGCGGGACTGATCCTGCTGAGCCAGCAGCAGTACGTTAAAGTGCAAGGTTTCATTGTAGCAGATACAAAATGAAACTCCTTCCCATTAGTCCCGCTAGTAACTGAAAAGGCTCTTCGCGAATGCTTAACCCTTACTGCACCGCAAACAAACCACAGCACCAACACAGGTAAAGCCCTCATAATTGGTCAATGGCTTCTGTGTTTGTGTGTAAACTCAAATGCACAGTTATTATAGTACAGAGCCCAACTGTGCTCATGAATTCAAACTGCCTAACTTGATGCGTGAGGAGTGTACTGTATGTCTACATTCACACATAGAAAGACACTTAAATGGAGTGACCCATGAGGGTGAATTTCTTTTTCTAAACTCTTTTTCTCTTTCTCTGCCCCCCCCCCCTCCTAGCCCCCCCTCCTCTTCTTGAGCAAGCCTCCCACGCCATGCTACAGTACACACAGTCTCTGAGGGGCTTTAGGGAGGAGAAGGCAAGCATACCCTTCCTCCAGTTAGAGTAGGGCAGAACCATAATCATCATAATTATCATCATCATCACACTGCCTTAACTGAGGCACACCACAGCAAAGCAAGTGGTGCAATGACAAAACAATGGAACAAATCAACCACGTAAACAAACCCATAATAGGGGGCGTAAGGTGAATCGGGTCATTACAAAAAATAAAAGGAGCACGTTGTACGCAATTCTTCTTGTTATAGTTTTAATAGCACACTCATTTTTATTTTTGTTTAGACTGAGAAAATGGATACAAGCTGGCTTCATTTGAATGATTACATCAGCTCACAGCTATAATCTGGCAATTGTTCCGAAAAACTACTGTAAACCCTGGTTCAGAAAACCAAAAGTAATGCTAAAGGCTGAGGGATTTCCCCAGTCTTCCTTCAAACATTCATACTCAACGCATGATATTAATGTAACCTCTCCAAAACACGTACACACACACACACCTTGCCCTTCTGGAGAAGACATGTGTTGGCTCAGACCTCTCTCCAGCCCATTTGTTTTAGTGCTCCAGAAAAAAAAGCCATTTGATCCTAAATAAATCAAAATGGAGCATGAAATGCCTGGTGATCAGCACACAAGAACCCAGCCCCGGCTGTTTGTTTTCATTACAACAGGTCTGATGGAGCAAAACACTGACATCTCCACGTAAAGAAGCCCTAAAACGTCCCATGAGGGCAGAGCAGCGAACAAATAATATTGTTTCTGGCCAAACGTTCAGCAATAATAAAACAACAATTACCATTCATCATTCTCTCATTTCCCCTCTCATTACAACTCCAGTTACCATCAGCACCAGGTAACATGAACATGTGGCTTAAAGCTGAATGTGGTTTACAGAGATGAACAATGTATAGAAAGCACAAGGTATATAATGGCCTACATAATATAAACCACACTGCACTGGAACAGCTAACAGTGAACCACAGATACTGTGTGTTTCAGGGAAAAGGATGTAACTGACTATAACTCATAAATGTTGTATTGATAAATGAGCATGAACAAATAAGATAAACAAAACAGAAATGCATACTATCATATGTGGAAAGTACATGGACTCCAGAAGCTCTACAGTAGTATATATCTTTCAAAGCATGTCATGGGCAGCTGCTTATAACTACATTCAAACTACTTTTCTTCATTCAACTTAGAAGCATTCTGAGCTCTTGTCACTAAAGATGATGGCTTATACCCATTTTACATCAGACTTCTAATGTCAGAAACGTCAGAAATGTCAAAATATTACAATGTGATCAACAACTGTATACAAAATCAGGGATGAGACCTTGGTTAAACTGTGATTAATTTAGGATCAACGTACTTACAACATTTTGTTTTATGCAGTCTTGTGTCATCTAACATGGTGAACGTAAAATGTTGACAGAATTGTTCTTGGTGTTAATATAAGGTGATAGCCACCAAAGATATTCTTTTTGTGTGAGGCTGTATGAATTACTTCTAACATGAAATAATGCTGCATCTGAATAATTCTATCTATTCTGACTAACAAGCAGAACTTTAACAAGGTAACAGGAAGTTATCACTGGAATTACACGGTGCAACCTATGAATGAAAACATCTATTTCCTTGTCACACTATTGCACATGATTGCCATCAACGTTTTAACATTCCTTGGTCATGTGTGTGAAAGGGGGAATTACAGTGAGGACTAAAATTGCAATGTAAATGCAAGTGTGTATTTGTGCTGGTAGTGAATTGAGTGTAGCTGAAAGTGCAAAGCAATATTGGTTTTTGGATAATTTAATACCAACTAATGTGGCACATGACTTGTATGTCCTGCTTTCAGTAAAGCAAAGCTTCATTACACAAAAATACTAAAAATAATTGAATGAATTCATCAAGTCTGAAACTCAAAGAGGTCAGTAACATAAATATTTATAAAGTTCAGCAATATTTTTATCTCCCAGTTAATCTTATTTCGATGTACTAAGCTACTGCTACATCTTTTTAGACTCAGTCTCTCCTCCTCCTGCGTGTGTTTTTTGCAGATAGGCAAGAACTTCCACATTTCATATATGAACGACAAGAGCATCTGTAAGTTTCTACAACTGCTGACATACCATTGAAGTGACTGCTATTGTGAGCGTCATGATGGGACAAAACAATTCAAAAATAAAGCACTGATGGAAGGTAAAATGGCTTTCCTTACTCCAGTCTTATCACAGAGCCGCAGGGTGTTGAAGGAGCCCATGGCAAACACTTCTCCATCTGGAGCCCAGGACAAAGAGGTGACTGGGTAGTCATGAGACGATGACGAGTAAAGAAGACGGCCAAAGCTGTCCCATACCTGTTGAAGAGGGACAAAGACTGAAAAGTGTAAAACAATTTAAAAGATCCAGTGACATCCAAAAGTATACCCAAACACTGCTCACCTTGTATTTACAGTCCTCTCCACCTGACAGTATGAGGTCATTGACTGAATTCCAGTCCACCTTCAGAATGACCCCATCATGAGCTTTCCACTAGAGAGAGACAGATCACAACAAAGTTATGCATAGATCTCACACCTCTAACACTGCTATCACAAGTTACTGAGCAACTTGTGTCACAGATAATAACATTACATACAAGTTTCAGTTCATTTTTCTCTCTCAAGCTCACTCTATCTTGATTGCTTACTTGTGTGTTCTCCCTCACTCTCTCATGCTCGCTCTCTCTTTATGTTGCTCTTTTTTTTTTCTTTTTTTTTTTTTTTTTACACTGGAGTGGCAGTATATAAATGTTGTTGTTGTTTGTTTATCCTCACATTCACAATGTTCACTAAAGCCACACAGCATCCAACCCTTGTTCAACCCTGGTTTACTGAAGCATGTTGACCCATTCAGACAGACCACAGACACAGTTAAAACCCGTATCACTGCGTTGGTCTCAAAGGGGTCTCAAGGGAGGTGATGAAATTGGGCATGTGTGTGTGTTGGTGCCCGCGCATGCGTATGTGGTAATAGCTGAGAGAGAGAGAACAAAGAGTTGAGAAGGCGCATATAAAACTCTCCGCTGTTTATTTAAGGTCCCAGGCGCCATTCAGCTTCAAGAATAATAATAAACGAATGTATACATGAACAAGAAAAATTCTCACTGGTGTGCAAGGTCCTCAGTGATGCAACCTTCCCTTAAAGCACTCTAACACATATAGATCTATTGCATTTTTGTCCCTGTTATTTAGCCCCTGTATAGCAATGCAAATCAATTAACGGCAAGTTTCATTTATAAAGACCTGGCAAGAGGCAAAGGGCATTGTGATGCCAGGTCCAGCAAGGCTGGGATCTTCCTAGTGGTACTGGCAGGTAGTGGCACCTTAGTGGCAGCTTGTGGCACCTCAATGGCAGCCTGTGGCACCACAGTGGCAGCCTGTGGCACCACAGTGGCAGCCTATGGCCCTCTGTTGGCAGTTGAAAGACTCGCTGTCAACTAGGGCGGAGCCAAATTTCGTGGTTTATTTTTACGACAGGTCAGCAGCCATAAGTCCATTTTAGAATGGTTGTTGAGCAACCACGTACTATTTTTTTGTTTTTCATTCATTTTATGTAATTAATTCCGCAGAGGAGGTTATGATTTTGCCAGTTTTGAAATAAAGATGAATACAAATACACTCTTTACTAATAATTACTTTTACTTTTTGTCATAACAATCAGCTACAATAATTGAAAACAAATCCTCAATCTTATTACTGTAAGAGTGACATTGTATTACGTTGACACAATTGCGTAAACACAGGTTTAAACGTAATTGAGCAAACATAAGTTTAGTATATTCTTATTTAATTGCTATATATCATCTTGTTTACACATATTTAGTGGTTACAGTAATGTTAAGTTGATATCATGATATCAAGTATTCCAGCTAGTGCCACTAACTGCCACAGGAGTGCCACTAACTGCCACAGGAGTGCCACTGGCTGCCACAAGAGTGATTCATTTGAGATGTAGCTCAGCACTGTATGTCAAGTTTTTCTAGTCATAAATGTATTATAAACATTGTTTTCGGTTAGCTGCCTATTCAAATTTTGAAAGTTTAGAGTGTAAAAGGGTTCCATTATTATGGAAGTATATGATGACCATTCCCATGCTCAATTATGTCTCATAAGTTGTTGCAGCAATTTTTGGGTTGATAAAGTTTGGTACAAAATGTAACCATTTTTGACCAATGGAAAATTGATAAAAATGACCAAAAATCCTTCCAAAATACCACATTAAGACCCAAAGACCTTGAGGACCACCATAGGAAACATTTGACATTTGGAGGTTTCTGTAAGAATTGCATTTTCAGTGATTGGATGGCGAGCACTGTTCTAGAAATTGCTTAGAAACCCCCTTATTGTCAATATACCTAGGAAAGCCATACATCCTCTGAATACCCTAGGTCTGTAGTTTGTGGCTGTAAACTTTCATGAGGCTGTGATTTTCCTAGAGATCACAATAGGTCATTTTATATGGTGAGGTCAAGTTTCAAAAAATGGTCTCACTACAATGAAATGGCTACTGTGGGGACTAATATCATCACACATGAATACAAGTGGGCTCATTGAATCCACAAGAGTCTCAGTTTTCCAGTCGTACCCAAATTATGCATTTCCAAGACTGTTAAGGGATCCCCAGAAATATTCAAGTACACCATTTTTAGAATAGGCGAAAATAACACATTTATACTGCACAATAAAAATGCCATGGTTTTTGCCCAAAACACCATGGGATTAGCATAAAGTGGGCATATTTTTAAAGGGGAGACTCGTGGGTACCCATAGAACCCATTTTCATTCAGATATCTTGAAGTGAGAGGTCAGGGGACCCCTTTGACCATGCCTGTTTTTCCCTTGCCAAAATTTAGCCTAAATTTGGAGTGTTATCCAGCCTCTTCCTGACAAGCTAGCATGACATGGTTGGTAACAATGAATGCCTGGATGCCGTCATCTAGTTGCAGATGATACCAGAATCTTCACTCTAGCATTAAGACAGAGCCCACTACAGCCTCTGAAAGACAGTAATGTCAGCAAAGGACACCCGCATCTTTGTAGAGTTTAAGAGGTTAAGTAGCCTACATGTTATTTATACTTTTTTTTTTTTTAAATTAATGTAAGCAATGTGGGTGTGGGGCAAGGAATAAATCAGCCCAACATTTTCTGGGTTTTCCTCATAACTTCAGTGAAGTTCAAACACAGCTCAGTCAAGCCATCACACCGTGTTCACACAATTATGTTTACATAACACAATTTCACTCTTAAATAAAATGGAGGATTTGTTTTTCATTATTATAGCTGATTGTTATAAGTGATTATAAAAGTAATTATTAGTAAAGGGTATTTGTGTTCCTTTTTATTTCAAAACGGGCAAAATTATAACCTCCTTTGTGGAAGTAATTACATAAAATGAATGAAAAACAAAAAAGTAGAACATGGTTGCTCAACAACCATCCTAAAACAGACTTACGGCTGCTGACGTGTCGTGAAAACAAAACAGGAAATTTGGCCCCACCCTAGTTAACAGTGTGTCTTTCAGCTGCCAACAGAGTGCCACAGGCTGCCACTGAGGTGCCACAGGCTGCCACTGAGGTGCCATAGGCTGCCACTGAGGTGCCACTGTCACTGAGGTGCCGCAGGCTGTCACTGCGGTGCTAAAAGCTGCCAATGAGGTGCCACTACCTGCCAGTGCCACTAGGAAGATCCTGGCCTCTCTTGCCAGGTCATTGGCACTAACAAGGCAAACAGAGACAAGTGAAATGAAACTGCTCATTAAATACTGTAGTGGTGACTAGGCAGATTATTATTAATAATCTTTTCATTATTAATATTTTTTCATTTCAATTTTTCAATTGTTCATTAAAACTTTTTTATGCAATGAGGAAAATTTGATCAGTTTATAAAGAGCTGTGCTCCATTTGTCTGCATTTTCACATTCATTTGAAGTCATTAATTCACCATGAAACTTTTGGACAAAGCAGCAGAATTCCTCAGTGTTGATATTGACTGATTTGTAAAAATTAAGCATATTATGGTAACATATGACATATACTCCATGTAGCCTTAGTATAGTAAAAGTTAACAATATTAATTTGGAGTCACTGGGTCATGTTACCAAGAAATGATTGAAATTAAATCCCATATGCAATGACCATAAATAGAGGTGAGTCACATGTGGTCTATGTATCAAGTTTTAACATGATTTTAAGTCAATTACCATAACTTTTAAAAAATAGTGTTTCAAAACTTTCATTCATTTTAATCTTAAGCAGCTACAAAAGATTTTTGACCTCTTAAAACAACAACCAAAGTACATAAGAATAAATAAAGTTAGTGCACCTGTATGACTTTAGCGCTGGGCTGCAGAGGCTTGATGACCAGCTGTCGACCTGATGTGTAAAGGATTCTGTCTGAGTCCGGACCCCAGGCCACAGAATACACAGGAGACCCTAGAGGATAAACAGAAAATGACAATTTGCATTATTTTCAACCCAAGAACAATTTATTGAGCTTCAGCGAATAATGTAAGTAAATTAATTTAGTGAACTCTGATACTTATCTTAGGTTATATTAAAAAGATGTGAATTTAAATTGTGTGTGTAAGAATTTCTCCCTCTTTTGTTGACAAACTAGGAGTTGATATGAACAATAGCTCTAGGATACAGCTTTGCTAATTCCTCCTCTCACATTCCCTCAGAGTCAGAGATCTCCTCATCATTCAGCCAATGAAACAGCACTTAGCTTGCAGGCACACCAGCTGAGCAAACCTGCCTAACCTCTACAGTGCACATGCGTTGGGGAAAATGTGCATATGAGTTGGGTTGTGGCTACGCGTGTGTGTAGGGGAGGTGGGCCTGACATTTAACCCTGCTCCAGGTGCATGTGGTTTCTCACAAATGCCAACTGGTCACATGATCTAAATCTGACAAAGGCGATGAGAGGGGTTGAGACAAGTTCCTCTGTACTGCCTCTTGCTCACTTCCAACCTCTTCCTAGAGCTCTGTCTCTCTTAAAATGGGTCATAGTACCCAAGGAGGACACACCTCACAGCCTGTTTTGGGCTCTAAGGAGAGGCAACACCTGCAGTGATCTGAGAGCCATGTGGATGATGGTGCATCCCTGTGGCAGTGCTATATATATATATATATATATATATATATATATATATATATATATATATATATATATATATATATATATATATATATATATATATACACATACATACATATCCAGGTGTTCTACAAATCTGTTGGTCTGTTCAGCAGCTCATTCTTCAAACAGCCAGTTAAGGGAAAATGTTCCTACATACTCGGGCTCAATTGCTGTTCTCTTGCCAAGTTTTCACAGCACCCGTCATTCAGCAGGAGTGTGCCATCCATTTCCCTAGAAGCCACCGTTCATCCACCACTCATCTCTTTTCTGTTTCACTACTGAGAAGAAATACTTAATAAGTCAAACAGCACAATGAATCAATTAATAAGTAAGCCATCTGTAATGTGAATGCTGGATAGAGAAATGTATCATTAGGAGTCTTTTTTTATGGCTTTTAATAAAACTCCACTGCTATAAAGCTTTGAAACTTTATGGTGCTTTTCATTTAAAAATAAAAAAAAAGGACTGGAAGACCGACTCTGCTTTTGGTTGTACTGAGCACAATTACATCCCAATAGGCCCAACACATTCACACCACACAAACACAAAGCCATGGAAAGAGACAAAAAAAAAACATTTCCTCCTTGATTGTCATTGTAAATAATCTGGCTTGAATAAAAAAGCAGCTTCAGCATAAAAAATGAATCTTGCAGATCGTTCAGCCTGCGTGCCAGTTCAAACACACATACATGAACGCAACGACCATGCACACACTTTTATAATGAAAGCATAATATTAAATGTAGAATGAAAGTCTGAAGAATAAAATCAAACAATATGTAAGGTGTGGCAATACATTTGTCATCTGGGACCTTGTGTGAGGGAGGACTTGCAAGGCCCATTTACAGGGGCGGTTAATCTAAGTCTGGTGTCAAACAGGAGCCAGATGAGGAGGTGAACTTGCGTGTCATAGCACTGAGAAGAAGAAATTATACACACAAATAAAGCTGAAGTTCTGAGCGCCTAGTATCTTTATCAGGTCTCGGCTTCTTGCTCTTTTTCTCTGTCACAAGAGACGCTTTTTTTAAACCAAAAGGGGCAAAAACAATCAGTACTATGCATATATGTGATAGAGAGAGACAGAGAGGGTGTAATTGGTGGTGGTGTGTTGTGTTGTGTTTACTAAATGCCTGCAGCTGGTTGGTCGGTGACTGGCTTCACATGGCTGCTGATGCCTGGCAGCTGCTATGGCTAAAACTCAAATAGTCCCCTTCTCACATGCACATTCAAATTATGTGAACCAAGATTTATATCTAGAAATGAACATGGACTTTAACCACTGTGCATACAGCTCTAGGGTTTGGGTTATTACTACTGTTTGTCTTAATATTTACAGTTGGTTACAAGTTACTTTATGATGGATGAGTTTATCCAGTAGACAAGATTGTGAACAGTGTTTGAGCTTTCATATTTATGTATGCACAAAAGTTTTAATGTGAAAATATTGCCTTAAGGTCGAAAAAATGTCAAATTCTTCACATAGTGGATTTAAAGTGATACGTTTAAACAATGACATGTTTCAAGGTTAAAGTCTATTTGTCTGTCATTTTCAATCTGCAAGTATACCAAGCTAGTGGCTAACTAACTCCTTGTCTGAAAAAAACAAGATGCAATCACCTACATCAAATACTAACACAAAGACTCTGCACTCGCCTGGTCTTTAAGAATATAATATTTTTCAAAAATAAAAATGATACAGAAACCATCTTTGGATGACATCGCTAGTTTCATATTGTGGTTTGGCCAACTCACTGAATGAGCGATCATTAGCTACAGCGACAGCTGTCATTTCAGGCTGCGTGTTAGAACATGTTAAGACTACACTATAAATAATGTAGACTATTATTAATATCAGCGCTAACGCAATTTGAAACCTGGACTCTTTAAGATTTTGATATAAAAATAATTGTTCAGCTCTACTTTTACCATTCAGTCTATCAAGCAAGGAAACTGTAACCAATATTGTGCTAGTTGCACACAGAGTAAATAATGAGTGCATAACAAATGAATGAGCTCTATTCCATTCATTAGTATTTGGTTCAATGATCATATATAAATTGTTTTGTGATCATTTATAATTATGAACAACAGTTTCCTGCAAGCACTAGTCACAGTTATGTGGCTTAAATTCAGTCAATTAAAGCTGGGTCTCTAGCCTTACCTTGGCTGGCTAGTGTTGAGCGCAGCATACCACTTTTGGACCAGATCTTGATCTGCCCATCCTCTCCAGCTATGCAGAAGTACAGAAACAGATCAACATGTATGTAACTGAATTTGAAAAAAAAATATAAAATTTTATTTAAACCTTTTTTTAAAAATTTAAAACAGATTAAGTTAGTATTTGATAAATGTCGATGAAAATATGAAGAAATCATGTATTTTTCTATCAGTCTTACCTGTGATGAGAGCAGTCCCATCATAGTTCCATCTGCCGGCCAAAACAGCTCCTTTGTGTGCTTCAACACTCTTCTCAATGCGCCCTATCTTGGAGGTCAGGTGGAACTTCCCTGCAAAGAGACGAAAAGAGGCTTACTATATGGAAGTTCCAAATTCAAGGTTGGGCTGGTGTAGGTGTACACAGTCACTGATTCAGGAACAGAAGTGTCTGCTGTAATTTACTGGCTACTGAGTGGATGCTGACTGACAGTGCCAGTCAAAAGTTTGGACACACCTTCCCATTCACTTCAATGAGAAAGTGTGTCCAAACTTTTGGCTGGCACTGTATATAGAGAACACAAAGACCAGGTTTCATAACTCTAAGTGATTCAGGTGGCTTGGTGAGGCAAATGGGCCAGACATTTTTTTTTTACCACATCCATTCCAAAACACATTTTTGAAGCTTGAAACTTTATAATCCAGCACTATAAATAATACATATAATAACTATCAATTCCCTAACACACAATTAGCAACAAAGCTATACTTTCTCCCAGCTAAATTATAAACTTACAACATGAAGCGGATGAGTAAAACTAAAGGGTTTCCGTTGGTTGAATTAGGGCAATTTTCTATTCGGTAGACGCGAAGGGTGATCAGGCATGGAGACAGTTATTGAAGACACTAGCCTAACATATACTTTGTGGCAGTGTGTATTAAAAAATTCTGAATGTTCTATGTAATTTCTGGTGGCCTAAAACTGCAAATCAGCATGCTACTGCTCTCTCCCATTTCTAAATTTGGAGATGCCAACAAAAGTGGATGTTACTGATCCAGCAGGTAGTGAATATAACAAGCATGTACAGCTCTCTTAGAGGACTCTTCAAATTTTAAAAATCTGTATTAAATTAATTGAAAAATATAATTTCTATTTTTGTTACATCCAAAAGTTCACTTACGTCATCAGTCACACTCAATCAATCACATCTATGTAGCCCAACATTATGTCTATAATGCTCTTGTGTGATGAATTGTTAGTGTGCTTTTTTATCTGGCAGATTTTTATTTTCATACTAGAATTTTATATATTCTTGAGATGCTATGTTAAGAAAAGCTCGATGAGTCATCTGTGTGAAATCTATTGTGACAACACGTTATAATTTCATGGGAGAAAAGAAGAACAAGATAGTTGTTCCAAACACAAGCCCCAGCAATATGCTTCATGCTTAATTTGGTCCTCTTTGAAACTAGTCTACTTCTATTCCACACAGGATCCTCTCTGGTAGATGTCAAATTATGCATCTAAACTATGCAATTATGCTTCTAAGCCACGGGGAAATATTAAGCATCCCAAAATAATGAAGTATACTTATTAATTAGATGTTCAATATTTTGTTTGTAGAGATCGAAAATAGAGCTATAAAATCTTAAACATTTATTTCTCACTCTATGCAACTGGAAAAAAGTCAACTGCATATGCACTATACAAAATACAGATTTAATATACTGGCACAGAAAAAAAGGTTTAGTAAACAAACCAAACTAGGAAAAGTGACAAAATGAATGCAGAGTCCTCCCACCCAATAAAACCCTAGCTTTTATGTACTTTCTTTTCAACTGTATTACACATATCTCTGAAAAAAGTATCCTGCACAGAATCCAAATTTAAAAAATTGCACCAAAATCTGTGTGATTGTCATGTTTTGATTTTTCTACAATAGCCAATAATTTATTTAAAAACAATAGCAAAATAAGGGTGACACTGATATGTGTTTAACTGTACCAAGGCAAGAAAGCAAAAGAAAGTTGCAAAAGTGAATCGTAACAGAGTTTTCACTACTCGTTGGTCTGCCAGAGAAAATTGCTGCCTCAGTTTGTGGGTGTGTTTATGCAACCCTACACTGCCATTAGTGTTGTGACCACACATTGCCTGCCATAACAGTTCATCCATATTCTGTGTGTTTATATCTAATATAGACCGAAGAAGAGACTTAAGCGACAGCAGATGCACTTCACACCGACTGCGCTGTCAAGTGAAATATTACTACAATCAGTGTTTCCCCTCGGATTTTTTTCAGCAGCGGTGCTGTTGTGCGCACGCAGAGCCCACGATGCCAGGACTCGCATTTGCCAACACCGGCATTGGATTAACTTAAAACTACCTTAGAACTGTTCCAGATAGGTTTATCCACGTCCACAGAGTCATGTGTGTGATAATTTACAGGAGCATTTGACACCAGAAGGGCTCTGGAGATCCAGAAAAGTGTCACTGTAATAAATGTCAAAAAATGAAATGCCTCAACACAGTCGGGGGGGTTGAGGGTTTTCCCACAAGAAAATTTGATGTTATTTGACTAAAAACTAAAAAAGCTGTTCCAGGTGTTACAGGACAGTGTGGAGGGCCCCTGCAAAGTCACAATATAAACTCAATAATATCTCACTGGAAACAAATCTAAAATGTCAGCAAAATAAATAATATTCCTGACATCAAAATACTGAGTGAAGTTTAGAAAGAATGAAGAACACAGACATCAGTCACTATAAGTTATTGATCCTGTCTTCTGTCCTCCTTCCTCTGCTACTGATGTGATTCACTACCATCAGGTACTGCTGGTCTGGAGGGGGGCTGCTGTCTCGGCCAGTAGCTAAGTTTACAGTAATTTGACTAGTTTTAATATACGTGGCAAACTACGCTAAACATTTACAGCAGCTACATACAGACAGCTTTCGTTTTAGCTTGTTCATAACACTATTAGCTTAATGAGTGTGCTGTCGTTGAACATACCGGTGGTGGATGGGACACTGCAGACATAGCAGGTAAAAATATTGCTTGTTTATGCTTGTTGAACAGGTGGTTTGATAAATTACTTTCATTGGCTTTTTACTTGCAAAGGTTTTATTGCACTTACAGTAACGAGAGTAGTTGTCGTCAACTCGAGTAAAACTTTCTCTTTCACTTCACCTGCTTCACTGTCTCCACCACAACCTCTCTGCTCTGCTGTTTGCTCTCTGTGTGTGTGTGTGTGTGTGTGTGTGTGTGTGTGTGTGTGTGAAAGAGCTGAGCCCTGCCCACGGTCAAACACAGACACAGAGTGCAGAGGGGAGGACAGAGAGCAGAGGCCATTCTCTCCCCACTAGCTCCAGTCTGCTGCTCGAAGTGGAGAAAGCGTGCATAGTTTGCATTCATTGTGATTATTATGCACAAAGTGAAATTTCAGCAGGAGCGTTCATCATTTAGCAGTGGCGCTGCACTGGTGATGGTGAAAGCCAAACAAAAACCAGAAAAGAAACTGCCTCACTGCCTCAAACATTGTGTTGTTTAGATCGAGATCAGTTTTTGTGCACAAGTATTAAACTGGTGGAGATGACTATGAAGAGCAACTTCTGAGTATATGCCTCATTCAACATATAATCAGGCAAGACACCGTCATCCTACTCAATATGAAAACCATACTGATGACAAATAAGACTAGAGGCATATCAAAGAGTAGTGAAAACTCTGTTAACAGTTATTATGTGCTGTTAGTTTAGTTAGCATATGACAATCTCTACTCTAAATCAACAAAGTGCTATTGAAACAAACATTTCCCTGTGAAGATATGACTGAAAAACAACCTGCCAGCCAGTTATGTGGCTGTTGACTGAATAAACAACTTGTGAAATAAAACTGACATATTGATTTAATGAGTGAACTCAGAAACCAAGCCGTGAAGAATATAGAGAATATAGAGACTTGCCATCAGTGCTGGTGAGGACGAAGATCTCTGCCTGGGTCTGTTTCTTGCCACCAACAGTTTTGGGGAACCAGTGCAGGTCAATGGGGTAAATGTCCTCTGCCAATCTGACAACAAGACTGGTCTCATTGGTCAACAAGTTCCACTTGAGGATCTGGTGGTCCTCACTGCATGAGTACAGCTCATCAGCTGTGGTCCAGCCAACACAACTCACAAGTTCTTTATGTGATCTACTATTAAGGAAAATGATCAAAATAAGTTATTAGGACAAGTATTTTAATTGGTCTTGTGAAATACCACGGTAGCTTCTGCAATAAATAGGGTCATGTGAAAAAATAATGAACAAGATTTGGTTCAAGTTAGGTGTTAGATATAACCAAGCAATATGAAGTAATCAATTACTACAAATCAATTACTACTTCCAATGGTACTAGCAATAATAATGATAGCAATATCAAAGTCTTTGACGTACATTTTAAACTCCACAGAAACACACACATAAGGTTTGATAGCTAAGACGTCATAAAAAGGATATGTTTGGGTTCCTTTAGCAGCGATGTTTTCAATCTCATGGTGAATGTTTGTGCTATTAACCCCTGCTGAGAAGATGAAATGGTCATTTAGATTAGTGACAGTAACTCACACAGTAAAGTTATATATTTCAGACTAATGTGAAACTACCTCATCAACATAAAAAATATAGAAGACTAAAACCTGCACGTATGAACCGTACCCCGTGAATAACGCGGGGTAGCTGCTACATGTTCCGATACCAGCAACGGTAAATGAAACAAGCGTCTGCAGTTGCTACGTTACCTGCCACTGTTGCTAACGTGAATCCTCGGCTGCCCCAGAGTCTTGCTTGTGACTTGAATGCTAACGTTAACTTGGTTTTCTGGTTATAATTGACATCGCTTTTTTATCGTTACAGACTTTACTGCAGGGCAGCCAACATGGCATGAGTGTCATGTACTCCAGCGAAAGATGCACATGTAGTCAATACAACAAGCCTGTTCATCTATAATAAGCAATTTGTCGCTAACGTTATCAAGGGCTAACTTTTGGTAGCCATTTAATGTGGGTCAGCTTCAAGAGTGAGTTCTCGCGAGAGTTGCAAATCTCACTTCCTTGACAACGGATATTTCGAATTATTTACAAGTACAAATAACATGTTAAATGAATGTATTAAATTGGGACTAATTAAAATCGAAAAAACTAACATTTATCGTCAATCTATCGAATAATAGTTCCTGATATGCAAAGTACTCCTCGGGGTGGGACTTCGTTCTAACTGTAACCAGGCAACCGTTTGAATACGTAGAAACAACATTAGGCTTTGAATCCGACAAAAATCTTGAATAAAATTCAACATTATAAAGGTGAAGCATTATTACACCTGCGTTTTTTCGTCATACTGTTTTGTAAAATGATTATCATTTGCTTGGAACCAGACGGAGTTGGCTTCGTCCCCTTTTTTTGAATTTCGTGTTTTTTTCCCCTTGCCCTTTGAACGGTCCATGGTGCCTTGCGTCAGTTTGTAACGAATTTGGTTCGACGGCTCAGTTTAGGCGCCATTTACAAGTTAGAGTTTTCAAGTGGGAGAGCGAGTCGGAGCGACACGGGGCTGAATTTTGTGGATTATATTTGCCAAGTTTTGGATTAACGAATACTTTTTTCGAAATCGCGATTTGGATCAGAAAGGAAGACTCTTGACAGACCGTGTGCATATTGTGGAAGGTACACAGAAACATTTTAGCGGACAGTATAATGACTGGGTTCCGTCTATTTGCTGAAACGCATAATGTTAACGTTAGTTCAAAACCAGATTTGCTATTAACAACACATTAAGTCGAGTTTTAACATAAACTACGGTGGGAAACGCACAGACTGGCGTTAACATACTCCAGGATGTATTGAGAGACTATCTCTTTTTGCTTTTTATGACATTTAATGCTAAAATAGGCTTTTCGTAGACACGCAGTCTTAACAGTAACATGCAAGTTTTCCGGTTGTCTACGCTAATGTTAATGTTGCAGATGGCTGCTAAACATTTTGATGCATTATCTTTGTCTGCTTAACGCCAACTACTATTGCTTTAGCCAACGTTAGTTGGGTAAACGCTAAATGAAGCGCCCCTTTTAATTCAGACAACGCAAACTTTGAGTGCAGTTAACGTTACAGTGTTGCGTTACAGATCCACAACGCAGATAAGTTTGCTAGCCAAAGTTAGCCATTACATTAGCTTTAGCTTCGTTGCGTTGTTTAACACCAGAAAGTTATAGCAGTTAACGTTAAGAGCAGCAGAGTGAATATAACACAGTAACGTGGCTTAGTCAACGCTAGCTTGAGTGTTATTTTATTCGGCGGCCAAGCTAGCGTGAGCAAATTTCTTATTTGACAAACGTACGTGTACGCCAGTTATAATGTTAACGTTACTATTAGTCCAACGTTACCGTTCAGTTACACTCGCTTTTTGAATGTGCTTTCCAATCATCTAAGTTAGCCAGTTAGATTGCCCCGTCTATACCCCCGCCCCAACATAACTTACAAGGTGACGGGATTCACGTTAAAATTACGTTAAGTGTCAGTTTGAGACTTCGTTCAATTTAGGACGATGTGTCTTTGCCACAGAACAGGGAGCCTAGATATCCTAGCTGCGTATATTCAGCAATGGCCACAACCAAGGCTAGGCTAAGAGCTCTAGGGAGATAATTTAGCTATTTGCATATTAACAGATTTTGTTTTCCAGCTAACGTGACGTTCACCTTATTTTTTCCGTTTTTCCTCAATACCACAAAGGTTATTATAACAGCAAATAAAATGTATACTTTAGATGCAGAAGATTACGAAAACGATTGTGTAAGGAGGAGGCCATTACATTACACTGTTATTTGTTATTAGATAGAATAGCATCTAATTCTCTACAAGCATCTCGTAGATAGGCAGCTTGATCACTGCCATCTCATCAGGCCGAGAGCCTTTTTTTTAATAACGCACTTTGTTCAGGTCACAAACTCATAGACTCAATTCACGTTGTTACTTTATTGTTACAACACTATGTTACCATATTAAAAATAGTTAGATGGGCGGCAGTGAGATCTGACTGTGGTAATGATTAAAGCTTGACTGGGTAGCTGCGTGTGACCGACTAAAAGAGGAGTTGGGAGATTGACAGGCGCAAAAACCACTCATGGATATTCCTTTTTACCAATGACCCCTTCAGATTTAAAATTATGCCATCTAAAACTGCAAAGAGCTCAACTGCCTCCGCCAAGCTCAGAGGGAAAGGGTCGCAGCCTCGGGATGACTCAGAAGACGAGCTGGATGTACCCCCTCAAGAAACCAACTCCAATGGCCAAGAGGAGGCACCGCCGAAAACTGGCAAGTAACAAAGAGTGTTTTGGTGTCTGTGAATCTAAATAAGTTGTGTTCACTCAATGGCGTTGCGTGTATTGCTGTATTGGTAGTGGCCAATTGGCACAGCTCTGAAGCTTATTTTTCTTACTTGAATCTCAACACGTAGTTAGGATGGCTGATATATTTTTTTCTAAAGTGCCAGTCATCAATACATGTATTATGATTTTTGAGATGATTTTGATATCGTCGAGTGAACGTCTTTCTCGGATCTTCTCATCAAGCGAGGTAATTAATTTCGGATAATGAAGTGCTTTATGTAGTAGATCTAAAGGGATTTTGACTTAATTCTTATAACTTGATATTAAATCATTTGTATGCGATGATTCAGATGCACATTGGTATTAACTGGTGGTTGTAGTCCTACAGTACGTTTTAATGCTTCACTGTGTGTCTGGCTGCAAGAATTTCATTTACAAACATCGACCCCATAGCTTGTTTATGCTTAATATGAGCACAATAGATTTTGGACAGGTCGTTGTAGCTTGGTGTGATGGCAACGTAATCGGTTTTACGTTATACCTTATTATCACAGAACAAGAGTTTCCCTGGCTGTGTTTTGAGTACAGTTCAGCATGAGTGAAAATGTGACGTTGATGATTGAAATTTGCACTTTAGTTATTTATCATCGACGAAATGAATGTGGCGCATCTACTCTCACATATCAACGCTTCTCGTGGAGAGCGTTTGTATAATAATGTGGGTTCGTTCATAAAGCGGCCATGGTCTCTTTTTTTTTTTTTTTTTTGTTGGGCTGGCTCTTGTTTTTAGAACAAAGAAAAATAACGCCTGTCAACTTTCTTGTGAGTCTGCTGTTGTCTAACTTGCTGCCTGTGTTTTGTTTGTTTGTTTTTTTCTCCTCTACCCCTCCCCCACGCACCACTGTCCGTCACCTGAAACGACGAGCACAGAGGAATAAAAGTTGTACTTTTTTTGTGCCACAGATCCGTCTCACGGGGAGGTTGCCGAGGCGCTTGATAATCGAAGTTTGGAGCAGATTCTCGGTAGCATCCCTCCACCCCCGCCCCCCGCAATGACCAATGAACCGGGCGCTCCTCGCCTGATGATAACACATTTAGTTAATCGCAACTTCAAATCTTACGCAGGCGAGCAGATTCTGGGGCCTTTTCACAAGGTACGACCAAACATGATTACAAATATAAACCCTGCGTGGGAAATAGTTTGTGAATGTGTTGTGTTTAGCTCACAGATTTATCAGCATGTGTAGTGTTTCTCAATTTTATTTAATTTGTCTTAAATTTCATATTATGCAACTGTAAACAAGTTGCCTTGTGTGGTAGTAGACACAAAAAAGTACAGAATTATTAATGATATTACACTGTAACAGTTATTGGATTTTTTTTACATTTTTTTTTTTCAAAGTGGAAAAAGTCACACTCCTCCATTTTGATTTAGTTAGTGTATCTTACAAGGGGTAGTGTTCTGGTGATATGCTGACATTTTCCTTAAATTATGACTTTCTTTAAACTCTCTCTTTTCACCTTTTTCTGCTCCCCTCATTGTTCTGCAGATATGAGTACAAAATAAATCTTAACTACACCCACTCAGAATACATCCACCATGACAATCATACTATGCTGAAATGTTAATTTATAGCTTCTAATGTTAAGACATTTACATTATTTGTATGTGGATGTAGTATATTTTTATAAAATTCATTTATACTATTTTTAAACATTTTCTCTTTCTTTTCTCTCAGCGCTTTTCCTGCATCATTGGTCCGAATGGGAGTGGGAAGTCCAATGTGATAGATTCAATGCTCTTTGTGTTTGGATACAGAGCTCAAAAGATCAGATCGAAAAAGCTCTCAGTGCTGATTCATAGTTCTGATCAACACAAAGATGTGCAAAGCTGTACTGTGGAGGTGCACTTTCAAAAGATTATTGATAAGGTATATATATATCTATATCTATATCTCTGTCACACAGATACACACATACACTTGCTTTGGTCTCACATAAATTAACCACCACGCAGCCCAAATTGAAAGGGATGATTAGAAATATTTTCCTGTGGACACATATTTTTGTAAAATTAAAATTATTTTTTTTTCCTTGAGGCTCCTGAGTTAATATTGCTAAAGTCTTATCACACCAGGGCCTAAACACAGACTCAGATCAGTCATGAAAGTCAACCAACACCCACATGTACCATAGACAGTTCATAATGTGCTAGAACTGGTTTCTTTATTTTTGAATAATTTTTAAATGTGTCATTTACTGACTAGGCTCTATTTATTTGATGGTTCTGTGAAATATCAGTAATGTGGGTGTGTGCATTAAGAGACAAATATAGTTTCATACACCAGAAGACAAATTACTTAAAAACGGACTGTAGTCTGAAGAATTAGAGTTAAATATGTTTCTGTATTTGATCTGCCACATGGAGTGTGAGTAAGTTTTGCCTTGAACACTGTTAAACATATCTAAGCCTTTCTGTTTGGGCTTATCCATTCATAGTAAATTAAAATCAAGTTGTTTAACTAATGGCATAATCCTGAGAATTTTGCCTGCTTTATAACCTGCTATTTCTGAAACTTAAAAGATTTTTTTTTAGAAGTGGTGTACACAACTTAAATTATCAGACTTGGCTCTAAACTTTAATAATCTTTTAGGCAAAGAAACTTTTATTTTGCTTTGCATGTATAAGCTGATTATCTTTTATAGCATGGTGTTTTAATTTTGTTAATCTAACATTATAGAATACACTCCAATATTGATATGGTTTATTTACATGTCAGTCTAGCTGGCCTAGATCTGTTGTGTCATTTTTTTTAAAGCGGAGTTTCTTAATTGTTTCTAATGTGGGGTTTTATTCTTTTGTCACCCTCAGTGGATTTATCAGTATTATGAGTATTATCATTTGATGTGTAGAGCTGTTTGAGTTTCTCTTGAACTGCTCTACTCTGCTCTGCTCTAAGCTGCTCTGTCCTCTGCCCCTCCCCCCTCTGAGCCAGGAAGGAGATGACTACGAAGTCATCCCCAGCAGCAAGTTCTATGTTTCCAGGACTGCCAACAAAGACAATTCCTCAGCCTACCATATCAATGGCAAGAAAGCCACATTCAAAGAAGTGGGGGCTTTACTCCGAAGTCATGGTATTGACCTAGACCACAACAGATTTCTGATCTTACAGGTAATTGTAAATTTTTTATGTAATTTCCTCTTCCACTTCTAACTCTGCTTCTTTTTTTTTTCCTTTTTTTTTTTTTTTTTTTTTTTATCCCTGCTGTGACCATCCCATTCTGTCAGAGATTTCCTGCTCTTCGTTTTCTGCCCATTACCCAGTCCTCTTTCAGTCATATGTTTCATGGCTGTCTTAAAGCCATGCCTGTCTGTGGGAATAACCTGTTGCACTGGAATTGGAAAGGAGAGGGTGTGCCCTCCGACAGCCCTTAAACTGCTATAGCAGCGCATCATGGTTTGAAACAATGTGGAAAAGGTGCGAACCATAATTTGCTGCTTTAGAATTTTAAGGAAATGCAATTTTACCCATACATGGACCTGGATGTAGGTGGCTGCATTTTAACAACTAACTCAGATTTTGTAGTGGGGGGATCTTTGATGGGTTTGACCCTCCAGTGGAGACAGGTTGGACCTCCCTTCCTCTCCTTTTCTCATGTACCTGCCACGCTTTAGCAGCACGTAAATATTGGCGTGTGAGAATAGACCCCAACCCCAATATTAGCAGTGCTGCTTCAGTGTGGCTGGATCAGACACCCTCCTTCATTATCATGGCCTTAATATTGGTTTAACATTTTGTTTGTTTTTTACTCCACTGTGAATCTAATGCATTCCTCTATATTTTTAGATTATTTTTCTTGTTGGGTTTTTTTAATTTTATTTTTTATTTAGCATTGTGTTGAACTGAGTTTGAATCAGCTCACTGGTTACACTCCTACCCCTCTGACTGTATTACATGTGTGACCTACCTATTATTACTGATTAACTCAGGGCTTATGGGGTGATGGCTGATGCTAGAGTAGTACAAAATGGCTGATTAAATCTTCGTTGTCTCAATTTTTTAATTATATTTTTTACACTTTTTGGTAGTTTCAGGTGAACATTCAGTTTCTATCCTCCACTGTGGTTTTGTGGTTAGCTGGTTGCTTACAAGTGTCCTGCTTCACTCTCTTTTTTTTTTTTTTTTTTTTTTTTTTCGTATGTGTGTGTGCATGACCATTCTCACTGTCAATGACATGGCTGCATGACTATGGGAAGAGGCTTTAGCTTGTTCTCCAAGGTCAATTTTCCAGGCCTCTGGCTAAGGGAAAGCTGTCTATTTTGTGCACTGGTCAGAGCAGAGGATGACGTGGGACTTTTTTCCCCCTTCCTCTACTGGCTTCTCCTTTCTTTCATACATAAAAGTAATATGTGAGCTGCCTTTTTTTTCCTACACATAAATAGGATGTAATTGGAGACTTTAAGTTTTTATTATATCTGGATTTTATTTGTGTTTAACTTGAAATTTATTATGTAGCAACATTGTTATTCTAAGCCAGCCTATCTAAAAAATAATTAAAAATGAACACACATTCAGACATATAAAATTACACCAGAGACCTGTCCCTGACTTTGGGCCAAGCAGTGCACATGTGCAATATTTAGAAATTGAACTGAAGTGTAACTACAAGGAGTCAAAATGTGCATGCTATCAAACGCAGTTGCTTTTAAATCACTTATAATTTAGTCATTATAATTATGACACAAGTTCTGTAATGAGTACTGTGGTGGGATGGTGAGGTGATAATGTGTTAACTTAAATATTTCTTCTTGAATCTGAATATGTGTTATTTTTTGGTTTATTTATTTATTTATTTTTGAAGAATGAGTAGTTAAGTATTTTAATTTGACATTCTTTTTTGTTTTGAATTAATTTAACTGTTTATTAAGCCAAATATAGTACTGGGTGGTATTCTTATGTTATCTGAATGAGAAAATCTGTTGTGTGCTCAAAGGGAACTTCCAGAAAGTAATTTTTGGTTCACTGTACATGACTGTATGAAACTGCCTGGGTGTGTGTGTGTGTATCAGGTCAGCATTATTGCAAGTTTAGAGTTAAGAAATCAATTGACCACATGTCTTAATAGTGAATGTTTTGGACATATTTTATTATATTATTACAAATTATAAGAGTTGTTGTTTTGTTCAAACTTTAGCTCTATGAGTTCCATGAATGACTGCATGCATGTCTGTGTCCATGTGTTGTTCTGACCTTCTGACCTGTATCTAGGGTGAGGTGGAGCAAATTGCCATGATGAAGCCTAAAGGTCAGACAGAGCATGATGAGGGTATGCTGGAGTACCTAGAGGACATTATTGGCTCCTGCCGCCTCAAGGAGCCCATCCAAACCCTGGCCCGTCGCATTGAACTGCTCAATGAGCAGAGGGGAGAGAAGGTGATATATTGTATACTCACACACTATATGTTCACACTTTCGTAACCTTACCAACTTTCCTTCCTGTGTCATGACTTATTTTGTTGTACCTATCTTCAATAAAGGACACAGTTTGATTTTGAAAAAAAAAAATTATAGAGGTGTAACTGTGCAGAATGTAAGATAAGTTGGTACTTGGCTGGGCCAACTACCCCAGACATGATATATGGCTTTCATGGAAGTCTTTTTGTGCACACATATTTACTTCTGAAGATTGTGCAATGTTAGTATGTTGACAATTTTTTTTTTTTTTTTTTTTTTTTCCAATTAAATTTGTATTTTGTTGTACTATGTAAGTAACAAGATACTGGAGTGATTAAAAACAAATCAGTGCTATTACATCTTTCATCATAATATTTCTGTGGCATCAGAATGATGGAGATACTGTACAAACTACATATCTTGTCTGAACGTGGCACTTATGCATATAATTTATGACTAGAAACTTTATTTTAAGTGTTGTCATCTGATACTAAGCACTATGATGTTCACTGCCCTAGCTCAACCGAGTAAAGCTTGTGGAAAAAGAGAAGAATGCTTTGGAGGGAGAAAAGAACAAAGCTGTGGAGTTCCTCACCCTGGAGAATAACATCTTCAAACACAAGAGTCAGCTTTGCCAATATTATGTGTAAGTACACCAGCGCAATTTCTCTATTCTTTACAAAGCAAATTAAACAATAATATAATCTCATTAAATTTCAATTTAGACCCATCAGTGTCATAGAGAAGAAAAAAATGTCAACTATTTTTAAACCTTGAGAAGCGCAGCATGACCCATAGCCCTTTACTTCATGTGTGAATTATATAGTTTAATCTGTCACTGGTTTTTGCTTATCTCTTTGCCATTAGTCATGATCTGCAGAAGCGTGTGGTGGATAAAGAGCAGGAAAAGCAGAGGATCCTGGAGGACAACAAGGAACTCACTGAGAAAAATACAAATATATCACAGGAGATGGAGAAAAAGAACCAAGAACTCAAAAATGTGGAGAAGTAAGACATTTTTTTGTTCTACCTGTTCTTCTCTCTTCAAAATCAGTGTAATATGGTCAGAAGATTAGTAATTCAATAATTTTGTGGTTGTCAGAGCCTTTCTTGCCCTCAACCCTTTTGTTTAGAGGCAAAATTCCAATTCAGGTATGGAAAAGTATAGAAGTTATAGTAGCAGATTGTATGTGGTAAAGTTTGAATGTTGCACAAGTGCTTGAAAAAAAAGTGATGAATATTGTTTTTCCCTTCCAATAAAAAAATGTGCAAATTTGATATTCAAGTCAACACAATTTTAAAAATGTGGGCAAAAATGGCTTTGATGACCATATATTGCTTTTAAAATTTGTTTAAAATCTATATTAAAATCTTCTTTGAAATGGAAAATGTAGATACAGAAATCTGGCTGAGCTTTACTATGATATGCTTGTTGTCTCACATTATAGAAACTGAGCCTATTAGTCTTTATAGGTATATATGGTTTTGTATATTTCCTTTCATAGTTTATCTAATACTTGAGTTGATTTTTTTTTCCATGATTGACTTGAGCATACCCAGTAAAAATGCTGTTTCTCCACCAGGAAACAAAATAAGCTCAACAAGTACATTGAGACCCAGAAGGAGAAGTTCACTCAGCTGGACCTGCAGGATGTTGAAGTGCGTGAGAAGATTAAACACTGCAAGAGCAAGAACAAGAAACTGCAGAAGCAGCTGGAGAAGGACAAGGAAAAGGTGTGTTAACCTTAAAATTGTCTTCCACTATTATACCCACTTCAATGATTTCATTTGACATGGTGTTACTGTTTGCTGCTCTGCAGTAGATGTGAGTATTTCACTCTGACAGCGTCACAGTGGGCATTCTCACAGTGTTCAGAGGCACACAGACACACAATCTGTCAGGAGAGGATAACTGTTACATACAATACATACCCATTAACAAATACAGGTTTGCACCATGATCCAGGACGAGCTAGCAGCAGTGGTATGACACTCCAGTTTTACATGTTTATGTTGTCCCGTGGCCAAGAGAGAAACATGGGCACTAAAAATACAATTTCCGTTGCTTATAGAAAACACAAGTTCTGTTTTGAGGCCGAGGAGAAAAAGATTTTTGTCAAGGCTTTACACAACCTATATAGGAGTGATTAGTGAATTACAGAATTATTCCAGTTCCCAAGAGTTATTTGCCATTATAAACATGGATTCTATAATCATAAATTTCCCTGTAGATAAAGAATTCAAAATGTTCCTGGCAGTGAAGAACTAAGCATTCTATAAGTTCTTTGAAGATAATACAATTTTGTGTAAAACAATATTGCAGATAATTTAGTGTTTAAACAAAAAGCCTGGATGCTGGTAGAGTTGATGTTTTCAAAGACATTGAACTGAAATAATTCTCTGTGATAGCTCTAGCTGCAGCTACACAAAGCAATACTGAGGACAGTCAGGTAGGCTTTTTCCAAAAACATTGAACATTGCTACTGAAGGACTTTGATCTTAGACATGATGCCCTGTGTGACTGAGAAATCACGCTGTGTCATTTGTGAAAGCATTTAGGGACTCTGCTTTAATTTTCTGTATTTTTTTCTTAATTAAGGAATAGTGTAATACCTGGATTTCTTCTAGATTAAGTGACGTTATCCATAAATAAATCAAATTTTAATGGCAGGAAGGGCCATCTACCCTAAACTAGCCACTAGGGGGCTGTGAAGTAACACACAAGTTGATTGTTAGTGTGTGCCTAATGACAGCACACTCATGCTCTCTTTCACCATTAATTGTATTCCTGTCTCTTAGACTAACATTTTTTTTTAACTTGTGCAAAAAAAAAAAATCACAGACAAACCTAACCTTAAGAGTTCCTTGTAACTTGTTATATCTTCTCATCTCCCTTCCTGCTCTAAAAGTCTATCTGCTCCACCTACAATGCCTGTGCTCTGGAAATGTCTTGGTCAGAGGGGGAGCAGGGCAGAAGCGGGCAGACCTCTGGGGAGCAGTGTTCTGCTGTGTGGTAGTCAACTATGGCCTGGCTTGTGTAACACTCCCAGCAGCCACATTCACATTTCACCCGCAGTTAACCCTACAAAACATAGACTATATACACACACACCACTCCTTTGCCTTGTTTCAGCCCTGCCAGGCAGCAGACTGTTGTGCCAGTCTTAACCAGGGCTTGCTCAGTCCTGAATGTGTGTTTATAGTTGATTACAGTTGTGTGTTTTGGCCTGCTTCTGAATGTGTAGCACAGTTGCTTGTAACTGGCACTGGCAAAAAACTGATTCAGTCCATTTACTTTACAACTCTTGTCTCCTGAATTCTTCAGATCTCTTTATTTGATCATCCTTTAATTTAAGAGGTAAAGCTTGGTAGAAGTGTGTATTAATGAATTGTGTCCTTAAGTTGAACCTAGACAGGTGCAGCCACTGTTGCTTAGAATCCCAACTTGGACACATCTCATCTGTTACTGTACCTTCTCCTGTCTGGCTCATCTTTCAGCTGGAGGAAGTGCGCAGTGTACCAGCCAACAGTGAAAAGGCCATCTCTGAGGCAACAGCTCGCAAGGAAGGGCTGGAGAAGCAGAAGGTGAAAGAAGAAGAGAAACTTAAGGAGGTGATGGAGAGTCTGAAGGAAGAGACCAGCGGCTTGCAACAGGACAAAGAGGTGCGTGACTACATCTTGCTTTCACTGTACCATGCTATATTTAACTTTGCATAGTAAACATTTCTGTAAAACATGTTTACTCTCCTTTTTTCTCTCCAACATTCCCAACCTCTCCTCTTTTTGTATTCTCCAGACCAAAGAGAAAGAGTTGATGGAGCTCAGTAAGGCTGTAAACGAGACCCGCTCTCGTATGGACCTGGCTCAATCAGAGCTTGACATCTACCTTAGCCGCCACAACACCGCTGTGACACAGCTCAACACAGCCAAGCAGACACTTCAGACAACTTCTGACACGCTGCGGGAGCGCCGCGCAGCTATTAAGGACCTGGAAGTCAAAATACCTGAGAAAGAACAAGAGCTCAAGAAGGTAAAACCGAACATCAGCATTGCTGTGTGATAGCATTTTGTTTAGGCAGAATTCACATGGGACATTTAGCATCTGCCAATAAATAATGTGTGTGGTATAGAACATATCTGCACAGCGGATGGTGTCATTATTGTGAATTTGTCCTTGAATTGATCCCCCCCCATTTCCTCTGCAGGATGAGGGAGAGCTGGAGAAGCTGATGAAGATGGATAATGAGACTAGGGAAGTGGTGAGGGAAATGAGGCAGAAGGTGGAGGAAGCCAAGAGCTCTCTGTCCTCCAACCGCAGTCGAGGAAAGGTCCTGGATGCTCTCATGCAGCAGAAGAAGAGTGGCAGAATCCCTGGCATCCTTGGAAGATTGGTAAAAAGCTGTTATAATATAAAATACAGTCTAATTATTACCAAGAATATCATCAATATCTCAGTTATAAATTATTACAGGGAACACACCTATAAACTCTTTAGTGATATGCTTATGTGGTCACAGTGCTCAGATTGTTTTTTGTTTTTTTCTTGTAGGGAGACCTTGGAGCTATAGATGAGAAGTATGATGTGGCTATTTCCTCCAGCTGTGGTGCTCTGGACAACATTGTGGTGGATACCATTGATACAGCTCAGAAATGTGTCACATTTCTCAAAGAACAGAACATTGGAGTTGCTACCTTCATTGGTCTTGACAAGGTAAAGATGATTACAGTTGGGGCCCTCAGTCAAGAGGGTGTAAACTGATTTTTATCTCTCTTGTCTTGTTAAGATGTAAACAACATCAGTGTCTTTAACCGCTTACAGAAATTGTTCTAGTTTGTAAGCAGGATCTCTTATCAAAAGCTTACATGGATTCTGCGTCTTCCTTTTCCTTCTCACTGGCTTTACTTAGATGAAGGTGTGGGAGAAGAACATCAATACCCCCATCCGCACCCCTGAGGACAGCCCTCGTCTCTTTGACATGGTGAGAGTGAAAGATGAGAGCGTGCGACCAGCTTTCTACTTCGCCCTAAGGGACACCCTGGTGGCCCAGGACATGGAGCAGGCCACTAGGATGGCCTTCCAGAAAGACAAGCGCTGGAGAGTGGTCACCCTGAAGGGACAGATAATCGAGATGGCTGGTGGGTGGCCTCCTGCTTTTTCTGTCATAATCATATCCTGTTTTTTTTCCTAGCTCTTATAGTTATGTAATTCAGTGAAGATAATACAATTGCCATTATTTTACTAGTCTGACCCTCCCCCTCTTATCCCCTGTGGTCCGGTGTGTTCATCACAGGAACCATGACTGGAGGAGGAAGAATATTGAAGGGCAGGATGGGTTCCTCCATTGGTACTGAGGTCTCTCAGCAGGAGGTAAGTGTAAAATACACATGTCATGAGTGGCCCAAAAATTCAGTGTGATACACATTTGGTCCTGCTTTAGATAGAAAGATCATAGTATCTCCTTCAAGATGTGGGAGCGCTACATTTTTTTTGCTTGATTTTAAAACAACAAGCATCTTTTAAAGAAATTGATTTGATTCTCACTTGTTGCCCCCTGTGTAAACAACATGTTATTGCAATTTGCATTTAATCGAAAGCAATTAATACAGTTACAACAGTGATCATTTAGGACAGGACATCTGTCAGTCTGTTGAATGTGTTGGTTAGAAACTACAAAGAAACTATAAGACATAATTTAGTTCTTAGTATCATAAAACTGATTTCAAAGGAGAATTTCTAGTTCTTATTGAAAGTGGATGAAGTGTCATTACTAACTCCTACTTCATACTATGAACTTGGATAACTTTACAGTGTTTTCTTTCCAATGTGTTTCCTAGAAGTGATTTTGCAGGACCTGCTATCAGATAAGCACCACAGCAGACATTTACTGCACAAAACATGATGATTTTCATGTGTTTTCTGCAGCTCGACCGTATGGAGGGCAAGCTGAATGAGAATGTTTCGAAGCTGCAGGGCTGCCAAGAGAGAAAGCTGCAGCTAGAGGAGAACATACAGCGCTTCCGGCCACAGCTCCGAGACATGAAGAACACCTTGGAAAAATACACCAACAGCATGACTGTACAGCACATCCACCTCTTCCTTTTCATTAACTGTGTTTCTTTCATCCATTTGGATGTATTTGTGATCTAAATAATAACCTCTACTATTCATAACTAACAGTAACATGTGACAGTATTGACTCATAACTTAGTGTTCTTAACAATTGATTGTTTTCCCTCTTTCTGTCCTTCAGAGTCTAGCTGACCAGGAGACTCACTTGAAGCTCCAGATCAAGGAACTCGAGGCCAACGTGCTGGCTGCTGCGCCAGACAAGGCCAAACAGAAACAGATGGAAAAGAGCCTGGAGGCCTTTAAGAAAGGTAGGATCCTCCTGTAAACTGTAAAGAGGACTCTTGTAGTTTATGATTTTGGGTTAATGTGAACTCTTATGTAAGACTAAGTTGTGATAATAGAATTAGCACCATACATATGGCTGAGCCTCGTTTGGACAGAAGGTTACATGAGTGATTGACATGACTTTAGGTTAGCTTGAGCTTTAATTCAGTTTCCATATTAAGTATGTCTCACCACATAATCGAATGGTGACAAAATTCTCATATTGAGTTACAGTTTCAGGTCTAATGTCTAAATGAGTCTACATACCACATGACCGTTTCATTCATGAAAATGTTTGTCCAGTTTAATCCCCCTGAATATAAAGCAAAACAGATATCAAATTCCAACGTTAATATTATTGTCTTTCTCCTCTCTTCCTGTTCTGTCCATTCATTCATTCACTCTCTTGCACTCCCAGACTTCGAGGCAGCGTCCAGTAAAGCCGGGAAGGTGGAAAATGAGGTGAAAAGACTCCACAACCTGATTGTGGACATCAATAGCCACAAGCTAAAGGCTCAGCAGGACAAGCTCGACAAGGTCAACAAGGACCTCGATGACTGCTCCTCCACCATAACCAAGGCTCAAGTTGCCATAAAGACCGCAGACCGGTGAGGAAATACGCACATTTGCATTTTACAATTAAATGATTGCTTGGTTGACACAGTGATACTTTGTTTTAAGTTATTAGGATCATCTATTGTTTGACTATGATGAAACGTACGATACAGTCAGAAATGTTGAGCCATATTTAGCAGCTTAGTTTGAGTGAATGTGTTGGTATAGTGTGGTATAGTTAAACTTTCCTTATTGTTAGTTCTTGATTCTGTATACAACATCATAGAACTATTTTTAAAACGAATTATTGTGCCTCACTGACAAATATACAATACATAGAGTTAGGTTACAGGAACACTCACTAAACTCCACTTATTCCTATTGTTGGCATTTTTTTCGTTTACTTAATCAATATGCTGACAGTAGCAACTAAAATAGCCATCTAGTCATCAGTACCTGTAGCTGGAACATTAAGATTGATTTGTCTGTTGAAGCAAAAAGACTCTGGTAGCTGCATTTGATGTGCTTTGTTCTGCTGGAAGAGCTGTCCTGCCGATGACAAACACAGTGGAACTTATGAACTGAGACACTGAAGCTTCCTGTGTGAAAACTCTTCTTTCTAGATGTCATATAAATCCTTGATGTATTTTCCAACTCACTGATGCTTCCTAGCAGTGCAGACACCATGGTGAGGAGCAACGGAACAAAAACAGTTTTTCTTGTTGAACAAACGTTGCAGCTCTATCATAACTATCCTGTCATGTTTGAAAAGAGTCAACGTGGAACTTTTTCTCTAATCGAGAAGCATGTCTAAAAGCCAAAAAGCCAGGTACTCTGGAGTTTTGGATCACTAGCAGCGTTATGGAGTAATGGGCAGTGACTGTGCAGGTGACGTATTGTTGGCATTTGTAGAGAGCAAGCGGCAACGATATTTAGGTTTAACATGCTGAGCCCAAGTGGAGGAACAGTGCTCTATCTGTCAGTGGTCTATCAACACCATTCCTAACCAGATGATGACGGAGAGAAGGAGGAAGAGAAGGTTTGAAGTCAATAGCATGGTCATAACCATGTTTGACACAAAATGTATCTGTCCTTTTGCGCACGTGGCTTAGCTGTTCACTGTTATAAACATCAAATCCTGTGTGTTTGAACTCTGACTGAACTCTGTAACAACCTGGGGGGAAACACACTCCTAAGTTGGAAAACTCCTTGTAGCCTTGTAGACAAGATGTTTGCTCTAAAGTAGTCACTCATTAACAGTCTCGTATGGCAAGTCAAAGCGGACAGTATCACTAGTTCTTTTTCACTCAAACACATGTTACGATGCCACCACCCTCACAGAGACTAATTTCTTTGCATTTGTGTGTGTCCTCCGTTCAGAAACCTGAAGAAGTGTGAGGAGAGTGTGAGTCGTGTGCAGGGTGAGCAGGAGGAGAATGAGAAGTCTTTGGCTCAGTTCGAAGAACAGCTGAACAAACTGGAAGAGGAGGCCGGGGAGATCATGAAGGCCTGTCAGGAGGCTGAGGTCGGCACTCTTCTTTCATTAGGGTTCAAACCCTGAAGGGGTAGAACCCTATTGTTTTTCTTCCGACTATTATTATTTTTCTCCACTAAAAGTCTCTGCGGCTCAGCAACCATAAGTCCAAAACCAACCAGATACAGTAGGTTCCTATGGCCCTCCACTACTCAGGCACCAATAATCACCCATGTCAGCCAGATGGTGGCGCTGTAACAGCGAACTTTATGTTTTGAACCATAAGTCTCACAAACAAAATTATTTTTTCCTGTACTCTGTAGGTCCAGGCGAATCTATCCATATAAGCCATGCCCATTTACGCCAAGATAGATTTTCTGCCATTTTGAATTTTGTCCAAACCTTTTTTTTCGCTACTCCACCTACAATTTTTGAGCAATTGTCACCAAATTTGGCATACTGCCTTGGGGGACTGAGATAGATAATCGGTTCAAAAACATGATCAACATCCATCAAAAAGACCTCACAAAAGGGTGGAGTTAAGCAGGACATTGGGCATAACTCATACATTTTTTTTATTGAATCAACACAAAACTTAACACATATGTTGAGGAGTGTTCATTGAGTATGTCTGGTGAAGCGCATTGTGCCTCAGCCTTAGGGGGAGCCACAAATGCGAAAAGTTTATATCTCATAATTGGCTGCATGGATTCATACAAAATTTGGATTGTGCAATCTAGGCTCATGACTCAGTCAATAAAAATTGGTAATGATTGGTTAAAGGGGCTTGGCTTATTACAACAAATCTAAGTTTTCAGAAGTTTCACATTCCAAACTTCAAAACAAAACAAACAAAAAAAATCCTCCTGTGCGTCTTACAGAGCTGACATTTTTCAGCACATCCTATGATATGTGACAAAAGTTTGCCTTACTGCCACCTGTAGTCGATTCAGTAAGAAGATATATAGAAAGTCATGTCTCCCCAGTAGCACAGTCAGTAAGTCACCTTCTCTGGGGATACAAAGGTCATGGGTTCAAGTCCCAGGATGTCCAATTTAGACTTGCAGCACATCCACTGATGTGACAAAAGATGGCCTCACTGCAACATGTGGTCATTTCAGAAGTCCGTCACTGTTTTTTCATTATATTTAGAAAAAATAGTGAAAAATGAAAAATGTTCAAGTTTGTTCACCTTTGTAAAACCTGAAACCCGATCGTTGCTGCTCACAGCTTTAACTTTGGCTGATTTGAAAAAAGATTCGAACCCACATATTGCCACTTGCGGCTTTATTTTTATTTTGGTTTATGAAATATGATTTTTAATCAAAATAAACTGATAAATTCAATAATTATGTCTGCAGCTTACCACAGTGCTTCAAAGGTGTTTCTGTTTCAAGTATGCAAGTGCTTTTTATAGAATTCTTGTACATGTGAGAATTGTCTCATCATTTACATATGAACTCTGCTTTTTGTTTTTACGTTCTGTAGCTGTGTGGCATTACTGTATCTAAATGACTTTTAGGTAACACTGTAGCACTGTTTCCTTCTGTCCTCTAGGCATCACTTCCTGAGGTGCAGGAGCAGTACCAGGGGGTGCTGAAGGAGATAAAGGTCCTGCAGCAGCAGGAGCATGCACTGCAGGAGGAGTCCCTCAGCGTACGGCTCCGCATTGAGCAGATAGAGACCACCATCACTGAACACAACAGCAAGATCAAAAACTGGCAGAAAGAGGTGTGTGTGTGCGTGTGTGTTTGTTCAAGCACATTACATAACTTCCTTAAATTGTTTTTTAAAAGTGTCCTATCCTTCATCTCTGAAGCATTTATTAACTTTGATTTGAGATGTTCCCTTTGAGAAGATCTATATTTCTAACTGAGGGAGATTTTGGAGGGTGGGGTAGGGGATATTTGTTTTGTTTTGTTTCCTCTCTTCGGCACTTGTGTGGGTACATGATTTATATTTATGACTATTGTGTTGAAATGTTCTTCAGGCCACTAAGCTGTCCCTTCATACCATTGAGGATAAGCCAGCAGAGGAACTTCCTGTTTATACTCCTGCTGAACTGGAAGAAATCTCAGATCCAAATGTTATTATCAACAAGATGGTCACATTAGAGACCAAGAGTGCTCAGATGAAGCCCAACCTTGGCGCCATTGCAGAGTACAAGAAGAAGGTACGCACAAATATGCATCTAGTTTATTGCTCTGAACTAAACAAGTAGGAAGTGAGAGCAAAATAAGAGGAACCTCTATTTAGAATTTGTCTGACGCAAAAAGTACTGGATCAAAGGTTTCATCATCATTGTGTCTTCAGGAGGAACTGTACCTGCAGCGTGTGGCTCAGCTGGACGAGATCACCACAGAGAGGGACAACTTCAAACGTGGCTATGAGGACCTGCGCAAACAGCGCCTCAACGAATTCATGACCGGATTCAACATGATCACAAACAAGCTGAAGGAAAACTACCAGATGCTTACACTCGGGGGCGACGCAGAGCTGGAGCTCGTGGACAGTTTAGACCCCTTCTCTGAGGGCATCATGTTCAGGTAAGAGACGAGGAAAATGAACTAGTGTCTTCAGAACAAAATGCAGCTGGCACATTGTGTTCTAGACATTAATCCTATCCTTATGTTTGAGCATAAATTTCCGTTCCTCACTCTCCTTAGTGTGCGTCCTCCGAAGAAGAGCTGGAAGAAGATCTTTAACCTCTCAGGAGGAGAGAAGACCCTCAGCTCGTTGGCGCTGGTGTTCGCTCTGCACCACTATAAGCCCACACCACTCTACTTCATGGACGAGATTGATGCTGCTCTTGATTTCAAGAATGTCTCCATTGTGGCCTGTTACATTTATGTGAGTATGAACCTGTGTATTACATTCATGAGGCTTATCTCTTTCTCATAACTCCAGATTAGATTTTGGGCTGTGGAGTGGTGTAACAAACCACGAAAAGCTTGTTGTAAAGTGCTGAATCCAAGAGATGCTGTTGGAGGAAACGGTGATCCAACCAAAGTAATTGAAACATTAAATTGCATTAGTCAGTTAATTTTAAACACTGTGCAGCCAGCTAATCACTGTTGTAATCACTGACTCATGTGATCTCAGTGTTTCTGTTGTGTAACACTGGAATAATGGAGGAGTTCAGAAAAATCACCTGTTTTTGGGAGCTGGAGCAAAACAAGTACTAAGCCTTTAACTGTTGCCACTCACAGTGCTCATTATTTTATAAGCTTCTGGATAATTGTTCACTTCATTCAACATGCCATATAATTAATATTCAACTAAGAATAAAATCTAATCAGATTAATTAATATTTTGATTCTGTCCCATCTCATTGCAGGAGCAAACCAAGAATGCTCAGTTCATCATCATCTCCCTGAGGAACAACATGTTTGAGATCGCCGATCGTCTCATCGGCATCTACAAAACTCACAACACCACTAAGAGTGTGGGAATCAACCCCAAGACCATTGTATTCAAAGAGCACGACGCCGTCACAGCTTAAACTTTTAAATTTGCAGTCTGTATATTTTAGTGGCATCTTGCGGGGGAGTATTCAGTTTGTTGCGACCTGCAACCTCACCACTAGATGTCACTAAATCCTACACACTGCGCCTTTAAATGTCGAGTGTCTGTTAAACTCAGATGTCTGTCTTTGCTGTTTTACTTCTCGTCACACAATGTAAATATTTATCTTTTTATCTTATTCTTTATGATGAAATGCTGCTATTCTTTGTTATCGTTTCAATCAATAAACGTTTGTTTCATCTTTTCCTTAATTTTCACATTTCCACTCACATGATGAAAATAAACATAATCTTAGACATCTATGTTTGTATTTTTGCTTAGTAGTAACTGAGATCTGTCAACATTTTAGGTTAAATTCCAAACAAAACTTACCTGATTCCTACTGAGTCACTGATGTCCCAAAAGATATTTTTGGTCTTACTCCTAAAAATCATAAGTTCACAATTTTTTAAGTCTGTTACAATAGTGAGATGCCCATATGAACAATGAAATAGGTTTTGCTCGCTGTAATCATTCCACCTGTTCATACTGACGATTAGAAGATGTGAGTGAGTGGGGACAAAATCCACAGTCCTTGTTTTGATGGAAAAAAATTATTTTAAAATTTCATCTGAAGCCAATATGAGGTTTTACCAGTCTGTTACTCAAACAAAGCGGATCTGTTCCACAGTTACAGCCTTTTTTAGTAAACTTGTCCCTCTTTGTGTCTTGCCGGACAGCGTTTTCCTGTTCAGCTGCAGAGGAAGGATCGTAACAAAAAGAGGGAATTTGGCACTGAAAAGACTAACTGAAAGATATTGACTTGATTTGGATACTTTGTATAGCCAAAGCCTCATTTTAGCTTCAAATATACTTTTCCACAGAAGGAGGCTTTGTCTATTTTGTCCTCTGTCCCTTACATTTTAAGTGCATTATGAAGGAATCTATTAATGGTCAGTATGAACAGGAGGAATGATTACAACAAGAAAAACGTGTCAGTGTTCATTTGGGCACCTGATTTGTTTTAAGACAGACTTGAAAAGTTGAATCTGTCCTTTAAGTCTCAGTGATGAAACCCAGTAAGTGAATTACTGAGATGATGCAAAAATGGTCAACTAACAATATATTTAAATATATATAATATAACACAACTGTAGTCATGACCGGGCCTCTATTTACACACTAATATCCTGCTCTGAGGTCATGTGACAGCTTGGATATTTCAATTTCACACTAAACAGACAACTATAGCAGGCATCCATTAATTGAACTCACTGCTACACTAACTGACTTTCTCACCAGCACTGAGAAAGCACTTTTGAACATTTAAACAGGACACTACAAATAGGATGCGTTTGACCAAATTTATTATGACATCTATAATATGCAGGAATGGTCAAAAGTTTAGAGAAATAGAGCCACTAGAACAGGTCTGAGAAATAGAGCATTTGTTAAAAAATTACACTGAAGCCGTTGCTGAGATTTGTTCAGTCTGACGCTTGAAATAAGATTATTTATTTAGGAATGCAGCTTGGCGTACACTGATATGACAGATACAGTACAATCAGCCCTACTTAAGTTTGCATGAGCGAAATGTAGGTAACATTTGTGGGATGCAAAACAGTCTCAAGAAGAGCTTTTCCAAAGGCAATAATAATTTTAAAAACAGACTATATATCAGTGCGCTGTTTAGTAAAAAGAGCACTGCTCTCAGCAAGACATATTGGCCCTGGTGGAATTACCAGTCCACTACGATAAAGCTTTTAAGTGGGGCGAGGTAAAGGCGTAGTGGTTTAAAGGCACAGTAAAGGAGCCACTCGGAGCCGTGAATCAATGCAACATGATCTGTGGAGGCTTCGGGACAGCTCCAGTGCGCGTCTGCATCCATTCACCGTGCTCTAAATTTCACTGTAAACAGTCTTGTGTAAGGAGATACACGTGCAGCTGTACTGATGTCCTGAGCTTCATGACACAGCAGGAAAGCAGCTGAAATGTCTCATTGCATGATGGGAAAAGTAGGAGTTTCACACAGTGTTAAGGAGCATGTAGTGTTTTACATGATAAAAGCTGATGTTAGTAAGGCGGTATGACTGTAACCTGGAGTAATACACCCAGATAAAGGACAGTGACGCTCAACAATGACACAATCTGATATGTGCGACGATTATATTGGCTACTGAAAATGTGCTCAAACGTTTTATGTGCAGTTCTCACTTCCGTGTTTTCTCCAGGCCTGAAGAGGATAAAAAGGGAAAATTCCACCCTCACACTTGCATCAAATGTTCATGATTTTTGGTTGAATGTTTCCTCTATCAAACTAAAAAAACATCAAAATAGACCCAGGAATGCAAATTCTGTTTAAAAAGTGTATCAGGGTGGATTTTTTTCCTTTTATACAAAACAGGAAAGAGGGAAGTGAGACTTTCTCAGCTTCTAAATAAACATCGAGGGTTCCAGTTTGGTCTCTTTCAATAGGATGTCAGAGTTTTGAATAAGGCAGTAAGCTGCTGGAAGGCTTTTTCTCCCGCCGAAGAAAGCTGACAGCTCCATCTTTCTATAGCTGCCTCCATCACCGTGTACGCCGACCCCGCCGAGTCCCACGCAGACGAGATGAGTTCACTGCTCAGGCCGTGAACCAGCTGACTGAACCGAGAGAGCAGCGAGAATCCGAGCGACGCCCCTCCGACAGGGTTGACCCACAGCGCCGCCAGCAGCAGCAGAAGACCCAGCAGCACCACAGACGACGTGGGCTGAAGCTCGAACCGCTGGTCCTGGACCCTGCTGTCAGACTGACCCCTTTCGGTTTCAGCCTCCGCACCGCCACATCTGGCACAGCAGCACACCCTGGGAACAGGTGCTTCCTCCAGGCTCCCGACGGTCACGGCGGGCCAGTGTTGCTGAAGGTACTCTGCTGCTCGCGGAGTGACGGAGAGGTTTACCACAGAGGGCAGAGGCGCTTTGATGAACTCCTCCACCCGCTCTCTGAACAGATGCACTTTCTCCAGGAAGACCAGCGGCGAGTCCTCCTCCTCTACTGACGAACCCAAAGACACCAGGTCCAACTGCTCCTCCTGGAGGAAAGTTCACTGTTATCAGCGCTCGACAATGACAGTTAATTATTGGTTGCAGCCATGTAAACAACATACAAGCCAATCATGATTATCTTCAGATGAAAACACAGAAACACAATTTTAATGTCAGTTTTCAAGATCATAAATAAATGTTAATGCAGCATTCAGGTCATATGGGAGATGCCGTAATTACCAGTTTCTGACTTGTTAATAACATTAATGTCAACATGAGAGTTATGACTGGGAAACTCAGATTTTTCAGCTCAAATATGTCCCACCTGAAGCTTAAAGATCCCCTCCAGTCATGTTTTAAGACATAAAAAAAATCTTCTGCTCGGAGTAATAAATTGTCTGATATGGTTTTTCCTCAAAAAAGTTCAATAATCTTCCGTTAACACATTCACATCTCTTCCTTCTCCCTCATTGAAAAATCCAGATTCTATGAATATTCTAATATTCTTCATCTCAAAAGTTGAACTGCTGTATAAAAGATGTCTCCTTTTCAGTGTTTGTGCACTGCAGGCTTCCTGTTTCCACATCACACTTATTAGAATTACTTATTAAATTAGATATACGCACTAAACTCAGCAAAAAAAAAAAGTGAAACTTTTTTTATATCAATACAAAATATTTTTAACCCTTACACAGCCAGCTTCGTTGATCGTCCTGTGATGTGAACGCTGACAAGTCAAAACGTGGAAATCTTTCCCATATGAAGTGAATGCAGCGTAAATGTGCACATCGCTCACTGACAGTTCTTTCATTTTAGACGAAAAACAGCTGAGATTGTTTTAAACTCATCAGGAGCTCGTCTGACAGTGAAATGTAATGAATGATTCCTAAAATGTGTAATTCACTGTAATCACCCGTCCTTGCTAAATGCTGTTTATATCAGGGCTGGGCAATATATTGATATTATATAGATATCGTGATATGAGACTATGTATTATCTTAGATTTTGGATATGGTAATATTGTGATGTGGCACACGTGTTGTCTTTTCCTGGTTTTAAAGGCTGCGTTACAGTAAAATGATGTAATGTTCTTGCTGTTCTGTTATTTGCTTTTACCCATTTAGTCATTATATCCACATTACCGATGTTGTTTTATCAAAAAATCTCATGTAGTATTGATATCAAGGTGTATATATATATATATATATATATATATATATATATATATATATATATATATATATATGATTTGTCCATATTGCCGAGCACTACTTTATGTGTACTACAAAGCTGGGACTAAATGTGTGACACTTCATCTTGATTTGATGTAAACCAGCCATTAGCCTTGAAATCACACCTGTAGCTCCTTCACCCTGTGGATGAGTGGGTCATAGGCCCGTGACACCTCTGCACCAGCTTTATCCAGAGCCTCCAGGTAAGCTTGTCTCTTCCTGGTTAGCGCCACCTCCAACGTCTGAAAAAACTGATTGACTTCCTGTCGGTCCTGCCTCACCAGGCCCTCACAGCGAGCTTTCTCCTGCTCCAGCTGCTCCCCCAGCTCACATACCTAACAGACGGAGAGAGTAATAGTGTTTTTTTTCCACTGGAACATGCATTTATATTAATATATTTAGTTAAACATTAACTTTGCCCCAAATCAAACACTAGCCATGTATATGTGAGGACTCCCCACCTGTGCCCATCTCTGCTCAGACAGTCTGGCCAGCAGGAGCGACGGGGTCTGTTTTTCTCTGATGAAAGCCGCCTGCAGGTCATCTATGGGGTGGCCCTGGTGCTGCCCGATAGTCAGACACAACCCGCATATCAGCTGCCGATCCTGGATGCAGTACATGTTCAGAGGCTGCCTGTGATGCTCCTCACAAGTGGGGGGTCGCGGCTCGCTGTCACTCTGGTACTGAGACAGCAGAGGAGCAAACGGACATGCAAGACAGATGAGTGAGGCAGCCGAGTAAGTAACGGCCTATAAGAAGATTTCAGGTTAATAAAAGTTCATGTTTCAGCTGAACGTAAGTGGCTCCTTCCTACTTTCTCGATGATGGCCCGCAGAGATACATTGGTGGGCAGAGCGTCTACGCCCGTCGGGGGCAGCTCCACCACGCTGCGACAGTTGGGGCATTTCAGCGGCAGGCGCAGCGGACGCCAGATGGAGTAGTTGGTCGACACCTGGAGCAAGTTGTCCAGGCAGCTCTTACAGAAGGTGTGCGAGCACGGCAGGACTCGCGGGTCAGCGAAGAGAGAGTAGCACACCGAGCACGTCAGGTCCTCCTCCAGGTTGTCCATGATGGGAGACTAGAGGGCCAGGCTCAGCGCTGATGGCTGAGGGAGAAGAAGATCTGGCAGGACAGCAGGATGAATGAAAAGTGATGTGTTGCACCTGTTCAGCAAAATATGTTAACTTACTACAACTGTAAAGTGAATGTGACTGAGGTTACAGCTGAAACTGTCAATCGACCAACTGTTTTGATATTATTTGTTTGATTCATTTTCCAAGCAAAAATGCCAAAAACTCACCGGTTCCAGCTTCTCAAATGTGATGATTTGATACTTTTGTTGTCATAAGTGATAAAAACTGAATATCTTTGTATTTTGGACTGTTGGTGAGATGAAACATTTGAAGTAGAACTTCAACTATTAGTCGATTAAGTGACTGGTTGCCAACTATTTTGATAAGCGAACAATCGTTTTGAGTCATTTCTTAAGGAAAAAAAAGTCAAAATTCTCTGGTTCCAGCTTCTAAAACGTGAATATTTTCTGGTTTCTTTAGTCTTCTATGAGTAAACTGAGGATCTTTGGATGGTGGACTGTTGGTCAGGATAAAACAAGATATTTGAGGATGTCATCATCTAGGGCTTTGCGAAAGAGCGATCGTCATTTTCATCATTTTCTGACATTTTATGGACCGAACAAGTAATAGATTAATCAAGAAAATAATCGATAGGTTAATCAATAATGAAAATAATCGTTAGTTGCAGCCCTAACTTGAAGATGCAATTCAGACTGTGGGTAATTTTAATAGACCTTTCTCCATATTTTCATAGACATTTTATAGACACAATGATCGAAAAAATAATCATCAAGTTAATCAAAAATGACAAAAAGGGTTAGACGTGTAAACACACTAATACTAACCACAAAAAGTTTGGTTACCTTGTGAAAGAAATCCAAAAGTTAGTCTACATCTTCTCCTTGTCTGATTGAAAAAATCTGAATCTGTATATGCAAATATTTTTCATTTCAAAAGTTTAACTTCTAGACACAAGAAAAGTAAATTCATAAACTAGTTTTGAATTCACAGCATCACCATTAAACTGAGGTTGAAGGTGAGCTCAGAGACACTTTTCCCTACTTCAGCAGATACACCGGAAAACAGTCTTCTAGTGTCAAACGACACTTGAATGTTGCATCTTCATGACGCACTTTCACATCTCCAGTCCAGTCCTCCTAGCATGTATGATTAATGCTTCCATTTATTTTAGGAGGTTTATCTAACTAGCAGTGATTGCCCCAATAAAAAAAAAACCGAAGTCTAAATCAGCATGTGAGGACGAACAGATTGTACTGAATAACAGCAGAACAGCCAAAAAAACAGCTCAGCTCTTATTACAGGATCAGTTATGTTGTTGTTTTGTATGTGTGTGTGTGTGTGTATGGCCTCTCTAGTTACAGCCAACACCGCAGTGACAATAGGAGGCCTTATGCCAGCGCCTACCCAGTCCACATACACACCCCCACCCACCCACTTTGTTGTGAGGACTGTTCAAAGCTGTAAACCTGATCCGTACGTGTCTGAAGTCAAACTGCAAACGATTAGGCGCCCAGATTCAAACAGGTTAACAGGTGTCCTGCTCAATTAAACACTTTGCAAAACTACAATTAGCTGTATGCCCTAAATATTTACTCTGTTACGCCTTAGTTTGAAATGTCAAAAGCTCAGCTCATTTACGTCGATCTGATATGATGGATGAGCTGACAAAGGTCGTTAGATTAGTTCAAAAACTTTTATTGCTTTGTTGTTTTTTTTATTTAGTTTTAAGTTTCATTAAATTAACAGCGTAATCCATCTCCCGAATGACACGCAAAAACACGCAATTGTGTCGAAAGTGATAAAAGCGACATTTCTAACTAAAAAAGTGCCGAGATGTAGCTGCTAGCAAAACAAACTGTTCATTTTATCTTCATTTTTAACAAACGTTTTCAGTCCTGATGCTGGAAACGTTATGTTAGCCACATTACAGTTGTTTCAGCTACTTTTTAAAGGAACCTGTCCGCCATGTTGTGTTATCGTTTTCGTTTTAAACAATCTAAAAGATGTCTTATAAGAGTAATCTTCGATTTTAAACTCACCGTCTGCTCGGAGTTCAGTGCCTGCTGGTCCAAACAGAGCCTTCATTTCCTGTTAATGTCGTGTTGCGTTCAAATGCTCTCAGTAAACTCCCACTCCCCATCCAGCAACAGGTTAAAAAAAAAATGTCGGAAAATGGATAACACGACGAAATTAGTTGAACTAGATAAAATGATGTGTTAATTGAGAAATGATGATATATATAGCTAGATAGATATATGTTGACATTTAAAGTTCTAATCAGTTTAGAAAAAATGTGCAAACATGTTCATGTTGTTTCTGATACGTTGACTATTAAGAGTTTTTTTGGCTCCGTTTTCACTTAGACGTCAACGCCCCTGTCTTAATGTCTACGAATCCGACAGTACTTGAATGCATCATCTTTTTTATTTACCGTAGTACGCATGCGGATAAACGGTCACTCTGGCCAATCAGGCTCCACTTTATCTCAATTTGAATACAAGCTCAACTGTTGAGAGAAACCAGACTTTTTGGCTGTTCTACAGCATTAAAAAGTGGGGAAAACAAGCTGATAAATACCACGTTGTTACAGTATTCAAAGCAAAGGCACCTCTTCACAACAGACCACACACACAAACAGTCTCTCGATTTGGGTTTCACTATTTATTTTCTCGAAGACAACCTATCCTGTAGCCTATCTCCCAAAAAGGCTTTTGGGCAAACCACCTTTTTTCTCTTCCATGTCATAATTTTAAATTTGAAACCACATCTTTGCTAACAAGGAATGCTGCAAAAAGAAAAAAAACCCTATGTTCAACAGAAGGTTTATGAGCACAATGTGTAATTATTTACTACAGTGTCTTGAAGTTAACACAAAAAAAAAAAAAAAGGGAAAGGGTAAGCTTGTACACCTAGCTGGTATAAGAGGAAATAGGAGTATGGGGCTAAGGACTCTGCAAGGTACTAAAAGGTACAGCAAACTTGTTCATGGGTTTATTTTTCAGAGAACCCACTAAATTTAACTCCAGTCTGACATGTGGGATGCCCTTTGACCTTGAGAAAAGGGAGGTTAGATCTCCTCTTAATCTAGCTGAGATACATTAGCAGATTCATTACTGCTGCTCCTGAAATAAACTCATTATTTTCTCAAGTATCACTAAAAAGCATCATTGGATTACTCTAGAAAGACAACAAAGATTGTGGTTGAGTGATGCATATTGGAGAGGTTGTTGGCAGGTCAAACCTATAAAACCGACCAACACACCTTCAGAAAGACTTCAGGCCTCACTTTGCAGTACATGTGCAAAACCATACAGATTATTTAGCAAATCGGACACTAGTGAGGGGTAAGGGAAGGGGGAACATGTAACATTAAAGCACAGTTTTACTTAAAATGAAAATTACACTGTATCCACAGCCTAAGGAAACTAAAATACCCTAAAAAGTAACTGTGCTATAGTTTAGTACATGCAAAGGTTATGATTCACAATCCTACGTGAAATGGCCATTGTTCTCTTCTCCCTTGGTGATAAGTCAAAGCTATGGCAACAATACTGCAAAGCAGTGATTTTGCTGTAATTGAAGGAAAAATAATAGCAAGGGGAACAGGTCATTTGGTTGATTATAGTGATGGTGTCAGAATTTCACAGCATCAAGCCCATGTCTGGTGCGTAGGTTAGGGTTCTGGTGTGAGGGTGGAATACGATCGTCGTCAATCACCTTTACAGAAGCAATGAAACTAAAAGCTGAAAATAAAAAATATCATAAAAAGGAACACACTGGAGGCAAAAAGAAAAGCCCAAAAGCCACCAAATGCATCTTAATACAATGCACTGCTGCTCCACGCCTGCCAATAGCATTGTCCAGTGTCAATTAATACTAACTTAACAATAATTGAAAACAAAAAATAATCCTTGCGATGACGATGATTTTTTTTTTTTTTCATATCCAAAGTTCTTCCGTTCAGGGATTTGAGGATCAGCCTCTCTTTCAAAGGCAGAATTTCTTTCCTGAAACCTTTTTCTAACCTCATTGTTGCGTTTCTCAATTTTGTTTCTCTTCAGATGTTGTATTGGTATCTTTTTCCCGTCTCTGCATGCGTTCTCACCCAGTCTTGCATACTCCCAGTCACGCACGCAGCCAAGCACACACAACTCATCCATCCATTCTCTCGCACATGCGTCACGCGCAGCCGGACTCCTGGCCTCGCCCGCCAGGGGGAGAGGATGGTGCCCCATCGGGGCGTCTCGTTGGAGGAGATGAACCTGGCTCCTCAGCACTGAGTCCAGACATTCATACACAATGGGTCCATTCACACACATGTCTGATAGCGTGGCCGATTGGGGGAGGGGCACATTGAGGGTGGCGCCCTCTCTAGTCGGAGGACCGCAGAATTGTGATGGTTTGTGGTTCATCTCAGTTCATAATTATAGTTCTATTCATTTCTGCATTTTGTTGTATTGAAATATTTCAAGATCTCTTGATTTGTTATTTTTGGATGTCCTTGGTTCTCCCCGGGCAGACATCGAGTTTTTTGTTGTCATTTGAAGTAGTTTTCTGAAGACGACAGCTCCAATAACACAGAAGTTATGTCGGCATGTCTCTCAACGCATTCGATGTAGATGTTTTGCTTTTTTTGCAACATGTAGCCACTCATTCTCACTCGCACCCACTCGCCATCTCAAACTTCATTTGGGCTGGTTCCCCTGGAATGCCAAATGAAATCCACACATTTTTCTCTCAGATAAGATGCAGCCATGGATCCCACGAGCCAAGCACAATGGATCAAATTTCTCACACTCTCGCTCTCTCTCGCTCTTTCTCTCCTAATTTTTTTATGTTGAACAGAGTGCTGCATCGTGAACAAAACTCCAGAATACCCCAGATGCCGTCTAGAACTGGAATCCCTCGGCTGGCACGTTGGCTGAGTTAAAGCCGTAAGTTCCACCCTGGATGGCCTCTGGGACCAGGCTGGTGTCTTCGTCAATCTGAATGACGGACAAGGTAAGAGGGCGTTAACAATGTGCTGCAGGTCAAACACTAGACTTTTAAATTAAATAGGCTACATTGGGAAAAGTATTGGGCTGTAGCAGACAAAACTGGCGAAACTTGATACCAAACGTCACACAGCATTACTATTAAAAGAGTTTCTAAACAGTAATCAGTGAACAAATAACACTACTTTACAGTTACTTTGCTTTTAAATAGTAAAAATCTGAACTAAACCTAAATTTGGAAGTACTAAAAACAATTACTTACATCATCAGATGAGAAGAATTGATCAATAATTTCGTATGCCAATTTGTAGATATCTTCATTTTCATGATTCTGCAGTTGCTCCACTTTCTCCAAACCTGATGAGCAAATAAATAACAGATTATGCATCATTCAATTGCATATGAACACATATTGCTGAGAAATAAAAACATCATGTAACCTTGATGGAAGTGAGACTCACCTCCGCACTCCTCGATGAGGTTAGCAATAGTTTCAGCCTCATCGTCAGCCATCTTGAGGATATTGCTGAGGCCGTCCAGAACGACCTGCACAACTTGGGCGTCCTTCACTGTCAGCAGGTTGCAGAACGGAGGGATCACCTGTTTCTCAATCAGATGTGCCACCTGTAGACGGAAAAGATACGACTCACGTCAGTAATGTGACATATTAGAGAAGAAGCAATACACTGTTTTTTTTTTCTCTACATTCTGTTTCAAATTTAGAGTTTTGCTGATGTGATTTTCTGGGTTGCATTTTAAGATTTGAGTCCGTATTAAATGATAAATGCCAACAATGGTTTGACAATAAAACTACTAAACACAAAACACATTATTCTTCAACACAAACAACTGTGCCAATACCAACTAGGACAAACATTCCTTAATAGATTCTCTTTTCTTCAGTTTTTATTGACTTGAAAATGACCTTTATTTCAATTTAATGACACTTTGGTAAGGAATTTGTGGGTAAAAAGGTTGAACGTTAAAGCACAAAGAAGACAAAGTACTTTAGTGAGTACAGGGTGAAATACTATATACTATATTTTTTAAAAAAAAGGTTTTTACCTGATCTTTCCTCCCACTTATTGTCAGATTGCTGATGGCCCAGGCTGCTTCCTTCTGAGTGCCAAAGTCGCCCTACAATGACATTTGTTCAAAGTGAGCTTTCCATATTTTACCTGTTGTTCTACAAAAGTATCACACATCATCAAACTGTACTTGACACAGATACGGTAATAAAGGAGGAAGAAACATTCACCTTGTCGAGCAGGTGAATGATCATGGGAACTAGCTTGGCGTCGATAACAGCCTGCACCTGCTGCTGGTTGCCTGCTGTGATGTTGGACAGGAACCACACTGCCTCCTACAGGACAAAAAGCACAAATACAAGAGTCAGTTGTGTCATGGATGTTTAAGCGAAGCAAGCAGAGACCCCAGATGATTTTAGTGTCACACTTTGGAGCCGAACAGAAGAACCAGTCAAGGAATTCACCTGGAGGATACTTTGATTGGAGTGACTGTCTGTTCCTCTTATTGAGGGCTAAAACACTTGTCAAAAATTAGGTTTTGTGTCTGAACTGGATCAGAATCCAGAGATCCACTCCGGAGAGTTTGGACCCCTGGCCGAGACAGAGTGCTTCGGGTGGGGCGAGGGCGAATTTGAGGCTCTAATCATCGCCCAGGTCACAAAGGGAGGGGCCTCGTTTCTTTTTAAGTGACAGGACTCAGATGCACTCCGATATCAGCAGAGACACATGACACATGGCCTTCAGCACCCTCTGGCCACCAACCCATTTTACCACACATTCAGTCACATGCACACAGACCCCTCCTCCCCAGTTATCACCCATTGTACTAATTACAACTACAAGCCGGCCGTTGAGATCCTCTTCATCTTCTTCGTCTCCTGTCGATGTTGTAAATTCCTGTACTCTATCTGTCCCATCTGATACCTTTCACACAGCTTTCACACAAGCACCGAGTCTCTAATTTCATCACTTCCAGACATTGAAGTAGTTTGAGCTCGTCGAGGTTGTTTGTGTGAGAGGAGGAGGAGAAGACAAGAGATTGTTACCTTGTTGATTTTCTCCTTCGGGTGTGTGAGGAGGGCGGGGAAGTGGCTGAGGGCGTCACAGTTGAGCACCACCTGCGTCTGTTCATCTGTGCCAGTCACTATGTTCCCCACGGCCCTCAGGGCAGCAGTCTGGATGTGGAGGGCGAGTGTATTTTATTTATAGAGCATGTTTATTCAGATATTCAAAGATGCTTGTTTTAGCATGAAGCCAAAAGAGGTAGAAAGAGTCCAGCTGCATAATTGGACTAAACTTCCAAGGTTATTTTGATTTATTTTGATGTATTACAATCTCTGTATGGTGCTATTCTACAATGACTGTGTCAAGGTATCTACAGGCAACACAGGATATTTTTATTGAATACCAAATTCAAACCCCAGAGTAATTAATCTGATCTTCAGTGTTTCTCCTTACCTGAACTTTGACTTCCTGGTGACTGAGCAAAGGCACCAGATGAGGGACGATGCCAGAGTCGATGACCATTTGGATCTGCTCGTTCCCGGCGTCCGTCAGATAGGACAGAGCCCACACTGTGTCTACCAAGATCTGGAAACAGCAAGAAAATTTTATTTGAATGAATACATTCTGCTTCCTGCTCAACTTCATTAGACACTGATGATTTAGCAGGGACTTTCATGGAATAGGGATGACTGTCTAAGCCTACAGTCTATCTGTACTAACAACGTAGGTGTTACTTTGTTATTAGGCCATCAGCCACTTGGTGTGCCAAATGACTGAGACCGATATGTTGCCAGTCAGTGTGGTAGAGGGCGAGGGATTGAAAGGGATAGTTCAGTACCTCAAGCCTGAGTACATTATGTCATCGAGAGCTACTGTGACTAAACGCATTGAAAACACTTTGAGGTGAAGAAGGATGAGCTAAAAGTCAAGCTAACCAGGGTAGACAAGCTAGCTCTGACCACCAACTGCTGGACAGTTCTCATAAACGAAAGTTACATCGCAACTTTTCTTAAAAATTAACTGGTTAACGACCAGTTAATGGGTCTCTGTCTGTGGAATGCAAAATTAACCTAAACTGACATCCCTAATGTGGAAATATAAAAAATACTGGGTACTCACACTGACATCAGTGTGGTGGATCAGCACGCAGAGAGCAGGCAGGATCTGAAAAAAAGAATGGAGAAAGAAATAAGAACAGAGGGAATCATTAAGTAGTAAAAACAACAATAAAAACGCCAACAGGGTTCCTTCGTGATCCATAAAAGCTGTAGGATCTGTGAACTGAGAAATACCTGCTACACTTTTATTTATGTCATTAATAGATTAACTTATTTAGACAGACCACTGATGGAGCAGTAATCCTCTGTGCCTCTCTCATTCTGCCATACACAAACTAATAAACACAGATCTCTCTCTGTAGACTTCAGGAGAGGCGTAGAGAGCATTCACTGATACACAGAGCAGATGGACATTTACAGTAAGAGGTAATATTTTACTCTGGAATCAATAGTCAATATAGTTTTTGACACACACTGTCTATCACCAATGTGTTCAAGAACATTTAGCCATCAATACTGTAATATCATCAATTTATTTAGCATATGAAGGAGATCTTTCACTCTGCCTAAAACTTAAAACTAGATTTAATTAACAGAAACATTTTGATCAGGTGTAAATCTTCCTGTCTCCCCTCAATATTCGAAGGGAAGATCTGAGTTGGACTGAAATGTTGTCTGTTTGTTGATAAAAAATGTTCCAGCTGTGAGCCACAGGCAGTTGTTGTGATCCTTTCTTACAGTTTTTCCTGATGGTGGCTTTTCAGACACATCTTTTCCTTTAGAGTTTCATACTAGAATGGAGAAGGTGATCTTTGATCTATCATAAAAATAAGAAAATTGTAAAACCTGTCGCAGTCACTAGTGAAGGCTTCCCGCTGAAATATCGCCTTTCAAAAAACACCCGTGTTACCCATCATTCTTACATGTACATGCCCAATTCCCTTTTCACACATACACACCTCTTGGATCGTCTCCATGGGTGGTGGGGGGTCCTTGTGGCGGCACAGGTTGACCATAACCCAGGTGACATTGCGGAGGAAGGTGATGGGGATGGAGGGACTGATGAAAGAGAGCAGGGGCTTGACCACACCCAAGCTGATCACATAGTCTCTGCACTGAGGGCCATCACCTGGAGAGAAAGACATCACACGTACACAGATGGAGCACATGTTGGGACCAACTGTGACACACATTTCTGACACGTTCATGTTCACACAGCAACGGCAGCTCACCTATGATGTTGCCCAAAGCCCAGACAGCCTGTTCGCACACATTCTGATGAGGAGAGTGAAGCAGCCTCAGGAACAGCGGCACAGCATCTGCACAAAGAAAACAGATAATCATTTAAAAAAAATGTATCTCATGATCTGATTGGTTGCTTTTAAATCAGACACCATGTTCAACACCATGTTCCTCACAGAACATGTGTCTGATTAAGCCCCAGTAAGAAATATTAAGATAGTTTTAAAGCGACTTGTATTATCTGGCACTTACAAGCATCAAGTGACCGATTGGACACACAGGCTTGGAATTAAGTCATTTTTAGGGCAAGGCCACTTTGGCCTTGGATAAATACAAATCTGATCTGTCTTAACTGAGAAGTGGCTATGTCTGCTTACAGAGAAGTGTGTGTCTCTGTGTGTGTCAATGTTGCATCGCACTGAAAATGTAAGAACTCGACAGATCTAACAGCAAGTTATAAACTCTATGTATGTTCATAGTTAGCTAACACTATGCAGCAATGTCCTGGTTCGGGATGTTAACGGTTAACTGCTGAGAATATTTTTGACCAGTTACGCATGTCGGTCTATAGATTCATTTGTATACACACTCCACTAATGTTAGCCAACCGGTTAGCTGTTCATGTTTACGTTAACATCAGTTGGAATGGGAGAAATCTTGTGCTGCTGTTGATGTCCAGCGTGATGATGGAGACACTGGGAAATGCTGAGTCTGTTTATTTGCTGCGTCACATGTAGTTTTAAACGGGGATATCTGCAACTTTCTTTCAAGGGCACAACAGCCAGTTCAAAACAGGGCATGCCAAACTGGCAATGTGGGTAGTTAATTTTAGAAGGGCACTGCAGCCACACTCCGGGGCATCCATGGCACTGGCCATTTGGCCGTGGTATAATTCCTGCCATGGACGCATCTAGAAATCTGATTCAGACTGGGTCACACTTGCACCATGATTAGAAATCAACCTAGTATGGATACAATTCAGCCCCAATACACTACTAAGAATAACAAGAGGAGAGAAGAGAAAATATCATACAACTACAACATACAAAGTCTGATCATAATCAGATCTTATATATTCTGTGATATTCTGTGGTCATGAGTAATAATCCTGTAGTTTTACAATTAACTGTTTACTGTATATTTTAATTTCCCTTATGTTCCTGCTTGATATAAGTGCTGTAATTTAGTGTGATCAATCAAATCCTCTCAGTGTGCATTCACGTAGCAAAGAAAAAAATCAAGATGGAGAAGCAAGCAGCTCTATTAAGAAAGAGTAAAGGAATGGATAATCCCAATATTACATTAAAGACTATGTTTATAGAAGTGGATCAACTTCTGGTATTTGACCATGTACCTTTTAATAAAATTTTAATCCTATCTAATTATTTTGGCATCACCTTGCAGCCCTAGTTTATGTGTTACACACAGCATCACTATATGGCATTCTTCTGTGCAAATACTGAGGATGAAATGTGGAACTTCATGTGTGTTTAAATTGCAGCAAAGATAATAGATCATGTTGTGTTTATTAACTGGTTTCACCTTGTTGTAGTAAAAATCATTGACTGACTAGGTGATGTGATGGTATCATTTACTTAATGAGATAAGAGAGCTAAAACTATGAAGCTCAAATCTTCCAAAACAGAAAATATACAGTTGAATGAAACGAAGGACATGAACTGATAAAGATTACAGGTTTATATTCCAGCAAAAGACTATCTCAATAAGTCAAAGTCCTCTTAAAACAAGGCAAAACATAAGAATGATACATAAAAAAGGTGTAAACAAAATCAAGAGAAAGGTAAAAAAAATAAAAATAAAAAAAGTGACGCGTTATGGTACAGTGACACTTACTGGACTGCACCACGGCTTGGGTCTGCTCTGAGGTACCCGACGCTATGTTGGTTAGAGCCCAGGCTGCCTCAAACTGAAGAGATGGGCTGGTGAGAGGTTAGAGAGAGGAGACAGAATCAGTAAAAGTGACTGTGATTGGGCAGGAGCGTTAATCATTAAGAGCACGCTGGTGAGTCATTGATGTTCTGCCTTTCCTGGAAGGTGAAAACTGGAACACATTTACATAACTGCAACACCGATCAGATGTAGGCCGGGCTAAAGCCTGCTGGTGCATTTGCATAACTTTGAAGTGTACATAGACTCAACATGATACGGAGGGGAAAAGGCTAACTTGTACTATAATTATCACGTATGAATAAGCACGACTCACTGCAACATACAGACAAACAAAATTACAGCCGTCTTACTTGTCATCTCTGTCCAGGCAGTGGACCAGTATAGGAAGGATCCCAGACTTAATCAGGTCATCTATGGGAGGGTTACGGTCACTGGACAACAACTTCCTACAAAAACAAAGAGCCAACAAAAGACCATTACTCACACACTCATACGCACATAGCTTAACGGACACATACCAACAAGAAGAACCAATTACACACACAGTGAAACAGCTGAGGAATGTGAAGTGTCTACGAATAATAACTCATTCACAATCCCACTGACTGTAATAACACGAGACTTCAGCCGCTCATGACCCAACATTACACAACGTCAGGTACAGTGTGATGGCGTTTTTTAATGTGGAGATAGAGCTGCAATGTAGACTTTAGTTGAGTCGTAAAATACAATTAAATGAACACAATATGCCCTGTGGAATAGGAACATGTTTTATAAATTAGGCTAACTAATGCTGCACCTGACCCGACTTCATGAGGGCTGCGTTATCAGGCTGCAGCCCCATTTACAGTGTCCATTAATCAGGCTAACAGTCTGAACGGTAAATCACTGCTGTCTTACCGAGTTGGAAAAACGTTCAGCCGCTGAAATTGCAACACTGAAACAGTATTTTGCAAGAGGTCATAAATTTTTATCAGAGAGCCTCTTAAGACAAAGTATCAGTGTACTGATGCAGAATCTCAGGTTTACAATTACATTTGTGAACTACATGTGAGTCTTGATCTTGAAAACTCCAACATGATACAGCATTAATATATTGTTTCCTCATAGTCTACATTAGGTTTGTATATAATAGTAACACAACAATAACCATCACAGCAGTTTTGCTACTATTGGTGTATAATAATTTAATACTTTGTTAGTAAGTACAATTTATTCTCACTGGATTGTACAAAAACATTTTTACTTAAATCTGGCAATTTTGAAGAGTTTAAAAGTAAGATTTATTTAGATACCACTTAAAACTCTGTGAATACAGTATCACAACATAAGAAATGTCACTACTCACTGTATGATTATATAGAAAATGTTTATTAATAATATAAAATTGTTCTTGGGTAAACTGGGGTGAAAATCCTCAGAGCCCGAGTGTGATTTGTGTGTGTTCGTACCTGGCAGCCTGAACGGCACTCAGCTGGACTCCCTGGTTATCACTGGTGGCGTTCTACAACAACACATATAACCCAAAAGAGTCATACACAACATTTAAAATGATCAATTATGAACTTGGTATCTGTACACTCTCAAGTACATGCAAATAATAAATCAAAGGGTAGAGGGTTAGCTAGCTTCACATTTACATTGTATTGAATTACTATACAGTTTGTTACATGTAGTGTTAAATTCTGATGCATTAAGGAATTAATGAAACATATATACAATGCCAATAAAAAAGGGTAAATGAAGGAAAGAAAAAGAAAATCAAACACCCAACTTACTTGTACTATTGCTTCAAGTGAGGTGTTTTGCTGAAAAAGAAAATTTTGGAAAGTCATTAGTGTAGAAAAGAGCTTTGACACACATACATTATCACATACTGAGTCACAACATGATCAATAACTTTTTTCAACCAGTGGTTTGGCAACATAAAAATACCTGTAACACTAAAAAGCAGAGCTTTCCATAAGCGTCTGACCAAACAGCCGACTACTCATTTATGTCCAGCCGGCTACTTTACTGTATTCATTTTTGATCCTAATAAAATAGTTTTGATTAACAAGTAGCGAATCGTTATGTATGTACATTTACAACCACTAGCCTCCGATTCAGAACAATGGGAGCATGATGATAGAGAAACATGCATTTATGTTTGTAGTAAAACAATACATTAACCATCAATGTGGCATGATAAACCTTACAATGAAAGTGTCAATAAATATGGTCTGATGATTCTTAATTACAAAAGTTCTGATCAGTCAGGAATAGGCGTGGTTTTAAATATTAATAGCTATTTACAATCTGTGTGAGCTAAAACATACAAAAAGCCTCATTCTCCTTTACAATAGTTGACTACATGTTTACTATCAGGTAGGCAAATTCATTAAAATATGCAATAATTAAGAAAAGTGTACATGATGGAATAGTGACGTTACAATGTGCCAGAGGCCATCAAATCTGGGCTTTTACAGCCAAATTTTTTCTCCAGGGGGGCATATCTTATCCCCAGACCCCCTTAGCTGACTACTTTTTCCCACTAGCTACTCTATATCCTGGTGGAAAGCCCTGGTAAGAACATAGCAATTCACACAGAACAAAATCCATCTGAATGCCCTGAAGAGTGCATAACCTGGCAGTGCCAAACAAGAGTGAGCAGACATCTGTTAGCTTCTTGCCTGGCATTAGAAACAGTCCTTCCTCAAATTTCTTTTTTTATGTGAAAACGGCAAAGCAGGAAGGAAATGTCACTGAAGCACCAGTGAGAACAGTGAAGGGAGGCTGGGGATTGGGAAATGCCATCAGGAGAAAGTCATGACTATATACAGTCTCATTTGAACCAACGTGGCGTTCAGGCAGGCATTCAACATGATTATTTGCCAATTGGCAAATTCACCTAAAGCCCTCTACAGGGATTCCAGAGTCCGGGGTAAGATGCTCTGGTGGATCCTGTGTTTTACTCAATTTCAGTTGTTAATGAAATCAAATTTGGTTGATGGGTGACACCTTAGATAGCCAGAAGCTGATTGCCTGTGCACCTTCAAATTAAGGCTGGTAGTAGACTTGGAAAAAAAAAAAAAAAGCAGAACCACATTCAAGCACGATCTGGCATAAAAATATGAATGTACTTGCAACAGATTTATATTGTTTGTGTATTTACATTCCACTGCTGTGGGCAAAGATTAAAAGAGACGATCGCAACCTAGAGAAATTAAAAATAGCGGTGACGAGAGCTCAGACAACACAGGCCAGTGCAGAAGCACTGAAAAAAATGAGAAGGAAAGATAAGGGGATTTTGGAAACACTTGAATAACAAAAGGGCTGATAGTCTCTAACAAGATCAGCAAGCTTAAATTACTCTTTTTTTTAAGAGTTGACCACAATACCAGCAAAAAAATAAAAAAGGCAAATGTCCACAAGGCAACACAAACAGGTATTTTATTTTAAACAGACTGAAAGGACTCACTCCGCAGTGGCTGGTTTGTTAAGTATTTAAACTACATTGGCCAGCATGCTTTTCCACAAAAGCCTCTCTAATGTCTTGCAGTGAGTCAGAGCTGCATGTCATTGTTGATATATTGCTAAGCGGCCCGTTTCTAGTCAGCCCTCTCAATACCACTAGGCAGTTACTGTGATTGAATTTCTGAACTGCTGAGTGGCCATTTTAATCCAGCAGTGCCACCAAACACTGGTTCCTTTAGTGAAGGTGGGATCCTTGATTGATTCGTTTTTGTGGCTGTGTTACTTCAAAACATGTAGGTCTGATGTGTGCCATCATTGTATACATCAAGGGACAACTACAGAGACTTTTATCATTGTGATTCAGGCTTCTGAAGCTCAATTCAACACAAAGATTGAAGACAAAAACAAAACATTGCATGTATTTCCACAGTAATAAATCACTATAAAAGTACAAGGTCTGATGTTTTTAGTTTATCACTCATGGTAAGATTAGTTTTACATAAAAAATATCGTGTGCCTCAAATGGGCCCAATTTGAGGGATACTTTTCAGGCAGATACCTACATTTTAAGTCACTGAAGTATTTATCGCGATTGCCATGACAACCAGCACTATTTCGGGCAATAATGATAATAATATTAGTCATTTTCTTCCCTGGAGCCCACTTCATACCTGTTTTCTTTCGTCTAAAAAAATAAAAAAGAGAGAGAACATGAATCTCTCTCAAATATTAATGGAAGTATTGTGCCAAAAAAGCCCAGAAAATATTCAAAAAAGGAAAAAACCCCAATGAGGGATAGTTATACTTGGTACATTTGTGTCAGTGACTGTCAAACCAATAACTTTCATACTAAAGAAGTTGCAAGTGTGCCTCTTAGTTTAGGAAAATGAGACACCAACTAGCACAGAGAAAAACAAACTGCATGTTTGCTCACACTCCTGCCCCACCCAACTGTCACTAAACAAGGAGAGCTAAAGAGGCAGCATCACAGGGACAAAATGTCAGCACGGCCTAAATGTCTGGAGTGTTTAACCTGCGAGATGAATCTAATGCGCAAAACCTCTTGGACAGCCGGCCACAACAGACTATTTATGCCAAGCTGTCATTCTGATGAGTTGAAGACACACAACCGTACCGATCTGAAATCTCCGTCGACATCAGAGTCCTCACAGATGTCCTCGTGGGGCACATTTCTCCTCTTCAGAAGGTGTTCATCTCTTTTGTTCTGTGGTGGAGGGTACAGAAATATCACTTCATGCACATTCAGGCTTGATCACCAAAAGGAAAACTCATTATTTCAAAGATAAGTTGCAGATAACGGCTAAAAGTTTAATGGCACACTAATGTAAAAGCACCATAATACACAAATGGGATTACCTTTCTGAGCTCCACCACTACCTCGGTCCTCTGTCTTCTCATAGTCTGTGGGCGAGATAGGATATTAACATTATACAACATGGAACTTTAATCCTAGTCTCCCAAGAGAGTGAGAGCAGCTGACATTAAATTTGGGCACAGTCTGAGGTCAGGATCCCGTTTGCGTTAATGGAGCCGAGCGGCAGTCTCAGTCATACCTGGAGCCTACAGTCAGCAGCCTACACACAGCGTATGACAGCACCCAAACAAGAGTCACATCTAAAATGACTCAGCTAAAGATAAAGCCAAAACATTTCACCTGCCGTAAAAAGAATCTTTAATAATCTATAATAAAAATATACACAGTTAGAATTGTAAAATACAAATCATTTACTTTAACTAATGCAGTCCTACAATAAGTTCTACCATCATAAAGGTTATATAATGTTGACACTATTTCAGAAAGGTGTTGATTCAACTTCATTGACATTTGTAGTGCTTTTGAATTGTATTTTGTTAGACTGAGAGATGTTTCTCATAGTAAATCTAATAGTTTACCCTTATTGATATAAATGGACTGAACACAATATTAGAAACACCTCTAAGTAAGTATTCAATTCAATTCAACAGCACCACAAACAGGCCTCCAGAATGACCATGAAGTTGAATCCTTTATAACAGTCTCATAAAGGTAGGAGTTATTGCAGTTGTATCATAGGGTGTTAGTTTGTAGTTAAGTGTGGCATGAAAACTAGCAACTAAAGCTTATTATATACTTCATCTGCAAAAGAGTGTCGTTCTAGTTGCCGTTACAGAATAGATACAAGAAGGTTATGCTTGTCTGCTTGTGATCACTGTGACTTCCAGCACGGTGATGACAAGTTATTAACCTTAAGACAGGTTCACAATTTTTCAAGTCTGTCTTAAAACAGCATTCAGGTGCCCAATTGGACAGTAAAAGAGGTTTTCCTCACAGTAATCATTCCTTCTGTTCATACTGGCTATTAAAAGATCCCCTTCAAATGCACTTTCGATGTAAGTGATGGAGGCCAAAATCCACAGTGTGTCCACACAGTCATTTTGTGCAAAAATGTATTTAAAAGTTTATCTGAAGCTTATATGAAGCTTCAGCAGTCTGAGTTAGTCATATCAAGTGGATATCTGACATATTTACAGCCTTTTTAGTAAAAAATTCCCTCTTTGTGTTTCCCTGTTGAGCTGTGATGAAAGTATAATAACAAACAGAGACTGTAGCAGTAAAAAGACTAACTTTGAAAGAAATCTACTTGATTTGACTAATTTGGACGGCTGAAACTTTTAAATACATTGTTGCACAGGAGGAGGACTGGATTTCGGGCCCCCCCTCACTTAAATTATAAGTGCATCATGTAGAGATCTTCTCTGAACAGGAGGAATGATTACAGCAAGAAAAAAAAAAAATACTTCAATGTTTATTTTGGTACCTGACTGTTGTTAAAAGACAGGCTTGAAATTGTGATCCCGTCCTCTAACATGCTGCTATAATCGAGACACCTCTTGTCTAGTGGCCTACCTCGCTGCAGCACAGAAACTACCGTACTTGTCAAACAGGATGTATCAGTATACCCCGCTCATATACATGTACAGAGAGACCGCCTGAAAACACATCATCACCTGCTGGGATTAGTAAAACACAGACATGCCGAACTGACAGTAAATCAACTAGGTAACTTATGGATCCAGCGTTAGCTAACTGTTAGCTTTGATCTATCAGTCATGTGATCGCGTTAACGTTAACTAGCTACTCGTGTTAACCTTGTTTTTGAAGATAATGTGTAACCTTAACATGTCGCGGGATCACAATTTAACACTGCGCCACAAATTAAACGATACAGGTTGGTGGCCAGCTAAGAGGCTAACTGGTTTCCGCCATTGTTTTTGGTGATAAAGACGGGGGATGGGTGAAGTGCAGCCAGCAGCAGCATCGAGCCCAACCAGCGAGCTTAACGACAAGCTAACGAGCAAGCTAGCACGCAGTTTAGCCAACTGCGGTATCAAAATAACGTCCATCTGCCGCTGTATTCGCTTGCCAATCATGAAAATATCTTCCAAAGACAACCTGAAAGTCAAGTGTATGTACTTTCACACACACGTTAAGCATTTTCACTGGCCAACGCATCGAGCTCAACCGATCCGGCGCTTCAGTTAGGCTAACTGTTAGCATGTCCCCCGCGGCCCTGGCTAGCAGCGGAGGAAACTACATGTTTTATAACCAACGCGGTCTCATGGCGCAACAAACACCTAAAGGAAAATCGCCGGTGATTTAAAACTGATGCCCAGTAAAGGCCTCGGCTGCTGCTGTGCCTGCAAAGTTCCCGATGGTGGAAATTAGAAACGACGTCACAGGGAAGCGAGGAGGCGAAGCTGGCCCCGAACTGAGCGCAGAGCCTCGACACCAATCTGTTCAACTTTTACCTCCAAATCACGGCCCTTATTCTTGAAATTCTTCAGCCGCTGGTTGTCCAGTTTCTCGCTGTCAGCCATGTTAGCGGTTCTGGTTTGCGTTAAGTAAGTTTTACTCGTGGATTTAGCTCGTGAGCTGCCCTTCTCTAGTTCCCTTTTCTCAGCCTTTCGTGAGCGGACTATTTTCTGCTGCTCTGTCCGCGGTGCATACTGGGAATGCCGGCGGTGGAGGGCAGCCTCGCTCTGGCGTAGAGGAAGGGTGGGGAAACCCCTTCACTCTCATTGGCTTCTCTGTTCACATCCATCTGCAGGGCGCGCCACACAACCAGGCGCGTAGCCAGTAATGGGCCTGGGCGGCATTGGCCCACCCACATTAGTCACTGGCCCACCCAGCCGAGTTTGATCAAAATACATTTTGTAACAATAAATATAATTTATATATATATAGAAATAAAGTAAATATGGACTTGGTTTGAATTTGTTGTCTGATTAAAACTGAACTTTTGAAATAAGTTGTAGGAAGTCTCCAGAATGTAATTGGTTGCTTTGGTTCTGACACTCAGACCTTCCTGAGCTGTCTTCAGCCAATAGCTGGCTTTTCAGGCAATGTAACATTAAAGCTACGTAACAATGGCTGAACAAAGTCTTTAATGTGTCATTTGAAAAGAGTTGAGGAAGAAGAAATTCCACTGCATCGACTGAGTCAACCAGACTCATCAGCCCACGATGCGGTCAGCTGGGTCGCTTGCTCAATGATGGTATATGACTTTCTCACAGTCAGTCTGATGCGGGTTCACCCATAGTCGCCAGAAGAAGGGATGCTGGGAGTGCTGCAGCCTCCATGTGGTTGGCATTTGTGTTGTTGCAATAAGTTTTTTTCTGTCATGTGCAAGCTGGTCTTGCAAAAATAGATCCATAAAGATAATGGAGTGGGGAAAAGAACTGGACGTGAGGCGCACAGCTCACAGACCCAGTTGACACATGATGGTTAGAATTGTCTCTGGCAGCCTGACTACTAAAAACTGTAGTTATTAACTTCACAGGACAGAGGAAACTCTCCTTAGGAAACAGAATTAAACTTTTAGCTTAAACTTTTATTTTGAAATAATTTTTAGACAGCTATGATGGAGCTCAGGATTGATCAGGAGGACAGCTGCTTTACTCCAAACATTTTCATTTTTGGACCTGGACTGTGTGTGTGACCTTTTGGATGTGTAGAGGAACACAGAACATTAATTAACATTAGATCCTAGCACCCGCACAACACTCCCCTTATAAAGCTCCAGCACTCTCACCACTTGTCTCCCTTTTTTTACCAGTCACCTTCAAGAGAGGATCATCACTGCAAACTGTGTCACCATCCGGTGTCACAGAAAACTCACCATCTTTGTCATGTCTGCTTACAAGACCTGCATCTCCCGTGCCACGCCTATACCAACGGACTCTCATGAGTCCTGCTTTTTCTGCCTGGGTTGGCAGCATGAGGCAGAAATCGACCCCTGTGCCACCTGCCTCAAGTTCACCCGGGAGGAACGCAAGTGTCGGCTGGCCTTCACCAAGTCTCTCCGCTCCCTCTACACCAGCGTGGCACCAGAGATGGAAGATGTGACGACTAAGTCCAAGCTGTGGGCCAATTACAATAAGGAGGATGAGCGTTAGGCAAAGAGGAAGATCCTGTGTCCCTCTTCAAAGACGGCGACCTACCGACAGCCCAGCACTATCCATAAACGATCTGCCCAGCCTGTTCTAATCAGCCGCCAACAGGATGACGACCCCAGTGTACCTCAGCCACCTTCCAAGGCTCCCACAGAGGGTTTTACCACAGGGCTCCTTGCCCAGCTTTATGGGAGCCCTCACCCTTGTGTCATCTGTCCCAAGATGGCACCCCACTCGTGTCGGAGGGGACATTCCCCTTTACTCCCCAGATGAGGCGAATAAGGGGATGGCGGTGTACGAGGCTCACTCTTCCTTGGCCTCCACATCACGAGTAGGGCCACCACAATCTGCTTCAGTTGCTAATAGAGTGTGCACCAACTGGGCTAGGTGGGTGCAGGCGAGTGGTGCCACTCGCACGGCAGTTACCGCAAACAGTCTTGACCCATGGTAGCAGGCCAGTGTTGCAGAAGCATAGCGCCCACCCTCTGGTTCTCCCCCAGGTCGCCCTGGTGAATAAGTGGTTCAAGGTTGAGCTGCTAACCCCCGTAAGCACTGTTAGCTCTGTTAGCACTACTAGATGCCACCATTTCAGCTAGACTACTTATGTGTTTACATGTGATGTTGGAGGTGAGAATCATGTGCAGGCCATCATGGTTCACACACAAGATGGTGTCCAAAACACTAAGGCAGGGCTATGTTCCAGGTGAACTAGCCCACAGCCTGCTAAAGTAAGCCTTTCCTCATTGAGTTGGGATGTCCTGAGCTCTGAGCAGACTGCCAATAGGTGATTCATGTCTCATCTATTCACCGCTATTCCTGGCTATGCAGGGCCCAAAACACTACCGCAGTGGAGCATTTTTCCAGTCAAAACACCCTGCAGGTGAGTGTTCTTTCTTCACTGAGTGTGCACAGCGGACCTAAGTGAAAAGCAGGAGCTTTGCCTAACCCCAAAAGGAAATTGTTGCCACCGCCCCCCCCACAACCAGCTTGATGGGTGACGAAGCAAGGGATGCGGCAGCATCTCTGTTAGCTTTAGCCACTTCACAGCCCTTTCTGCAGGGGCCCCAGCCATGTTGCGCAGAGGCCCTTTCACAGGTTGATGGTCAGACAGCTTTTGGAATGCATCCTGCCGTATATCCATAGACCTGACTGATGCATACTTCCATGTCCCCCTTTCTGCAGTGCCACCGGAAGTACCTGTGCTTCGCAGTGGGATGACAGAGCTACCAATACTGCCTACTCCTGTTCAGATACTCTCTGGGCCCGCATACATTCTCCAAATGTGTGGAGACAGCACTGGCGCCACTCAGAGAGAAAGGTGTGAGAATCTTGACCTACATAGATGACTGGCTTATTCTTGCCTCTCCTGGCAGGAGGTGGAAGCCCACACAACGTTGGTCATCCAGTATCTCTTGCAGTTGGGCTTCGCTATAAACCCCACCAAGAGCACCCTGTAGCCGAGCCAGCAGATGCCCTACCTCCGACTGCTCTTGGAGCGTGTGGAGGTGATATTACCCCTGACCAGCCACGTGAGGTCCATGGCCTTTGTGCCAGCAGGAAGCATCATGTCACTCCTTGGGATGATGTCAGCAGCCCCCCCGGTTGTGCGCCAGGGGCTGCTGAACGTGAGAAATCTCCAGTGCTGGTTTGCATGGCTACGGCTGCACCTGTTCCAGGACAAACAGTGTAAACTCTATATCCCTCACCCAGCCGCCTCTGTGAGGGGGTTCAGCTGGGGTGTGTCCCTCACTACATCCAGGTCTTCACAGACACCTCCATGGCTGGTTGGGGTGAAACCCTCGACTCTTGACTTTTGTATTGGCCCACCCAAAATGCAATTTTCTGCCTATACCACTGCAAACAAAATCATGTTTGATCAGTGTTTTATGTTCATCATCTTAAGTTTATATTCATGTTAAAGGACCAGTGTGTAGGATTTAGGGGGATCTATAGCCAGAAATGGAATATAATATCCATAAGTATGTTTTCATTAGTGTATAATCACCTGAAAATGAGAATTGTGTTTTTGTCAGTTTAGAATGAGCCTTTTATAGCTGCATAGGGAGCAGGTCCTCTTCCACGGAGTCCGCCATGTTGCACTGCCATGTTTCTGCAGTAGCCCTGAATGGACAAAACCAAACACTGGATCTAGAGAGGGCCTTTCACAGTTTCAAGGCCACCATAGGTTCTCCCACACACTTGGAAGAGGAGGGGGAGGGGTATTCAGCTGGTTGCAATCTGCAACCTCACAGCTAGATGCCACTAAATCCTACACACTGGTCCTGTAATTCCACTGTGGCATTAAAGGATTGTTTCACAGTTTTTCAAGTCTGTCTTAAAACAACAGTCAGGTGCCCAAATGAACATTTTTTGCTATAATCATTACTCCTGTCCATACTGACCAGGGTTTGCCCTGACTTATGGTGCCAGATCAACAGAGCTCCAACACCCCAAGTATACTTAAGTCAGTTGATTTTTATCAGTTGCAGACTTTATATAGAATTTGCCCACTAAAGTAAAATATCAACAGAAGCATGTCCTGCACTATTAGCTACTGTAATCTTGAGGCCCTATCTTGTACATGTGCCCTGTGCTAAAACCTGGTTTTATGAGCTTTATTTTTCAAATTTCTATCCTGCTCACATGGAGCATAGTAAAGCTGTGTTTAATCAAAATATGTACTTGTACGTTTTTTGGATCTTTAGGCAAATAATGAAGCTACCATGTATAGCCTGCTGTATATTCTGTTGTTCTTCTGCATAGCTAGTACTAGTGTTTATGATACTTTAAGTACATTTGACTGATGATACCTCTGTAATTGACTATTTTTACATTGTTGTATTGCTGCTTTTACTTAAGTAATAATGTAAGTAATAATACTTGCTGCAACTCTCATTTCTTTCAAATCACAGCTGAAGACTTTTCTGTTAGCTGCTGTCTTTTATTGAACCAAATTTGAAGGTTAATATCTTACACTGCACTGTAACTTTTATTCTCCTGTTTTATCTGTCTTATTCCTTTTTAACTTCTTTTTATTTCCAAATTTAACACTTTTTAATTGTATTTAAATGTCTTTTTACTTGTGTTGCTTTTATATTCTGTCTTGATGCCTTTTATGCTCTATATAAAGCACTTTGAATTGCCTTGTTGTTGAAATGTGCTATACAAATAAACTTGCCTTGCCTAAGTAAAGCATATTTATTCTACTTCCATCACTGCTTTTTATCATCTAAACTCAGAAATATTTAATTCAAAGCCAGTTTCCAGATATTTTTATCAACTTTATTTCAGTGCAAGAAATAGACAAAACAATAAAAAAAACAGCGCTAACATGTGCATTAAACAAACACATTTTCAAAACAGAATGTGGATTGACAGTTTGACTTGTTTCAATGTGTTGTTGGGTTTCATTTTCAAATGAGGTAAATGAGGAATTTTCTATGCCATATCCTACTTTATGTGTTCAATTTTGCAAATATTAAAATGGTGATATTTTTATTTAATTTCAAGTATGAAACAATACAACCTCAAATAAAATCAGTAGCAATATGAGTACATTATACTAGTACAGAAGTTATTAAGTATTAACAGTAGTCGTGTCTGTGTTGCTAAAGGAAATCTTCACATTTTAACATATTGTGAGACAACACTACGACAATATGGTACATTTTCAAATAACATTAATATTCTATGTTATTTTTATTATTGCTCTGCATTCTTCTTAATAACTTTGTCATTTTAAATCTTATATTCTTTTTTAGGCTGACTTTGTAACGTATTTCCAGGGACTATAGTTGAAAAATAGTCTGGCACATTTACCAAAATGTTATTAATGTGCACTGTCCCTTTAAATAAACCTATAAATAAATTAAATAAATACATAAAAGTTCAAATGGCATTTCAAATCAATAAATAAAGTTTTTATGAAATACCAAGAACATAACAAAATGTCCGTAATATGAAAACTAATACAAATAAATACATAAAAAATAACGAAAAACAGATGATGCACGATTGAAAAACAACATTTCTTTCAGTGATAGAAACAAACATGACCAAACAAACACTAGTTTTTTTTATTTGCCAGTTTTCCATGTTCGCATTCAAGCAAGCTGATCATGACAGTGTGTGATACACTGAATGTTTCCTCAAAAACATCCTGATAGCCCAAGAGTGCTCTCTGCGTCTTCATGGACTTTTTTCACGGTCCAAAGACACTTTATCTTCTCCATGATTCCATAAAAGTATTTTCTGCTACAAGGAGCGCTAAATACTGAGTTAATGTCATCCACTTTATTACCGCCTCCTCTCATTTGATCTCATAGATCACACAGCAAGGTATGCAGGCAGGCCAGAAGGAATTATAGCATGAATGAAGCAAGATTTTCCTCCACCATGTATCAACCACAGTGAAAAGCTGTGATACTGAAGCCCTTAGCCTTCATCTTAACCTTAATGTCCTCTTGAGTCTGTTTCAGTGGAGTCTTCATCAGATAGACAATCCTCCTGAAACCTTCCTCTAGTCCCATGCCGGTGGTGGCTGAACAGGGCTGGATGAACCAGGCCCTGCCCTCACACACGCTTCTCAAGTCCAGTCTCAGGCAAAGCTCTTCTGGACTTAAAGCTCCCCGAAGGTCCTGTTTGTTTGCGAGGACCACGAGAGGAACTCCTCTGAGACTCTCGTACCTCAGGACCTAAAACAGAATAAAGAACACTTCAATTAGTATGGCATAAAACTAACTCTTCAGACGAATCTGCCCGTTATTACGAAGATTTTGTGTTTGCTACACATCCCATCAGGGTACACATTACTTTAATGCCTACTCAACATTTAAAAGCAGTATATACACACATAATATATAGTTTATAATACACTGTAATGTAAATAGACATAAGGACATTTTAAATGTTTATCAATGCATGTCTCAACAATTACGACTCCTCATATGAAGCATCCATAACTGGTGAATAAGCAAAATGATTGAAAATATAACACAGTTCTAATCATATAAAATATACAATATATTTGTTTCTCATATTTATTCATTTATTTATTAATGAAGTATGTATTTATTTATAAATACTTTTATAAATTCTTCACTCTCCATGACAACTGAACAAACCATCACCTGATGAGCACCACAAGATGCAGCTGAAAACTCATAGTCTGTATATATTGCCATTTATATAAGTATGTATCATTTTATTGTATTACGTTTTGCTTTTTTTTCCTACTTTTTATTTATTATTATGACTAGTACATGCTGGTGTTGTCTCATCATAAGAATTTCATTGACTGCTACGTTATTCTGTATATATGACAATAAAAAACCCTGAAGCTTGAACCTTGAAAGTTAAGATTTTTTTGTCAAACACCATTTCCAAAGTCAAGATCAACACATCTTCATTATTTTTTATCACATTTATAAATAATTTTAAACGTGTCTGTGAATGATTTGTCCATGTAAAGAATGAATAAATGCTTTATACTGTAACACACTGTAAGATCTGTCCTTGTGTATGATGATGTCATTAAATATACTGTGTTATCAGTCACTCATGAAAATTTTATAGCACGACAGATGCTTCACGATGGGGGATTGACAAATAAGAACTTTAAAAAGTTACCCTAATTAAGAATCAAATATTGATTTAATTACCCGATGGAGTTCCTTGCAGGCCTCGTCCAGCCGACTCTGGTCCGAGCTGTCCACCACAAACACAACTCCGGCTGTGTCAGTATAGTGATGCTTCCAGTGGGGCCTCATCTTCCTCTGACCACCCACATCCCACACTGTAAGCCCCGGGCTGCTCCTGTCTGTCTCCAGCGTCTCCACGTTGAAGCCAACAGTTGGCACCGTCACCACGCTCTCATTGTACTTCAGCTTGTAGAGCAAGGTGGTCTTCCCTGATCCGTCCAGGCCCAGCATCAGGACCTGTGCTTGTTTCTGAGGCTTGGAACCATACATACCCATGTCTGAATGCAGCTTGTGTCTATATCCAAACGTATGGATTCCTGCAACCAGCGAATCACTCTGTGTTGTCTGTCTGTAGGCTCAGTATGTCTGGTCTCTTATGGAGACTGTCTGTAATCAGTATGCTTTATGTACACACAGACAGAGTGGATCCTCCCCCTCTGTTGTGATGGGATTCTCCTGGTCCCTGAGTGGCTTTCAGTAAAGCTATTTATATCAAGAGTGACAGTGCAACTATGAGGAATGACATGCAGTTCTCTGGTTACCACAGTACAGTTAGTGGAGACACATCACACCTGCCCCAGATCATCACGCACACCAGCCGGGAAGCCCATATTTGGTACAACAGGAGGATGATGTTTCTTCCTGGCTGTACGTCCCATAGCAATGACATGGCCAAATGTAAAATTATCTCTAGAAGATGCAGCTCACAGAAACCTACAAAGAAAAACAGTTTCTGGAAATTTGTTATTCAACTCAAATGGATGTGCACATACATAAAACATCTTTTGATTACAGCAATATAGATATTACATTATAGTGCCTATAACCTTAACCCCCTACAAGCCATCAGCTACCATGCTTGACAGCGGGAATGGTGCGTTTATAACAAAAAGTTCAATTTTGGTCTCATCAGACGAGAACCTTCCTCCTGCTGATTTCAGTCTCCCACGTGCCCTCTGGCAAACTGTAGCCGAGATGTTGTGAGTCTTTAAAGAGAGGCTTTCTCTTTGCACCCGGCCAAGTGTTAATGTCTCTCCGATCTAAGCCTCTAAAGCTTGGTACTTCCTCACTAGTCTGCTTACCAGCTCACTCAGTTTTTGGGGACAGCCTGCTTTGAGGAGATTGACATACTCTTTCCATTTTTTAATGATTGATTTAACTGTGTTCAAAATGATGTTCAGTGACATGGAAATGTTCTTGTATCCATCTCCTGACTTGTGCTTTTCAATCATCTTTTTTTGCAGAGTTGCTTGCGGTGTTCATTTGTCTTGTCTATGGTGCAGATTTTGCCATAATACTGACTTTTCAGACACAGGTGTACATACATTACTGCTACTGCTTTTTATATTGATCAATGTCACAAAGGCCACATGAAATCCCCTTTGACTCTAATGGTTTAAAACGATAAAGCTACTTTTTCTTGGCACTTTAAGCACTACAGCTACATACAGTAAAGACTAGAAAATATGACCTAAAATCCACATCACTATTAACTGTCACAATTACTGATATAATAAATATATAAATAAATAAATATAAATAAATAAATAAATATAACAAAGTATTCTTTTAATATATCAGTGCATATTTAATTTCTCATGCTTGCTTGCTTCTGATTGTTTGTCCTGCTTAATAAAGTGGACTGTGGGCTTCAATTTACTTTATTTATTGAAAATTGTGGTATGAATAAACGTGGATTGAAAAGATTCATAATGTCTGTTATTTAATAAATTTGGTTTATTGACCAGACTAACAAACAGTCAAGAACATGGACTGCTGTAAAGATCTTCTAATATTCTAATCACCCAGCAGGTGGCATAAACTGACTACAAACAAGGTTCTCAAAACCTGCAGATCAATGTCAGAGTCCATGTGAATTTCAAACAGGAGAAAAAAATAAACCACAACACAGAGAAAACTGATATGATCATTTATAATTGTAATGTTTCCTTTTTGATTTACATTTTAAAATTCAGATTTGTTTTTACAGTTTATTAAAGTCAACAAAAACAAGTACAAATGCCACATAAACATTCTGTAACATACATTATCAAGGAAGAATGTTCAACTGAAAAAAGCACAAACAAACGGTTTTATCTGGTATCTATCTCTGAAGTTTATCAATCCAGGAACAGGCGCGTTGCTTCGTTGCTGTATAAACAGTGAAGGGGAGTGATACTGACATGAGGACAGTATGTACATTCATCTTACAATTTCATGTCTCTTGGAGACGTTCTTTCAACAATGCTTCTTCTACATGTGATTTAACACGGTGGGACACCGAGGTCGTGCTGTGTGCGTGGTATGATCGACAGTGTTGCATTAAAAAAAAAAAAAAGCGAGGAGCAGTTTTGGCAGCAGACTTCAGAACAGGAGACAAACAGTTAAAAAACATAAGGCAACAATAACGCTATTCATTCGAAGGCTTGTTACATTTTGTGTTCAGAGAAATGGAGATCAAATTGAACGTGATCTGTATCAGGATGTAGGACGTTTCTCTATGTGAAGATGACACGTATTGATGGTAACAGTGAGTTGTCAGCTTCAGTATCTTTATATTCCACGTGGATTGCACTAAATGATAAGAAAGGTCAGATAACCTAATAAATAGCATGTCAATATGTAAGCCTATTCAAAAGGGTTGTAGATCTAACATGTTAATGCCAATTTCCAGATGATGTAATAATATTAAAAGTATAACTACCAACTATTACTTCAGTTATTGCATGTGATAACTCAATTTATTACTCAATTTATTACCTTTTCTTACAAGTTTCTTTTTACATTAACAGCCAATAATTTGCAATTGTCATAATGTGATTTATTATCACAACATAATCTGGAAATGTATTGCTTTAATACTTTACATTTTATTCCCATTTAAAGTGCCATTTTTTTACACACTGACAAGCTACTAGATTATCCAACAAATATCTCATTATCAGTAGTACATAGATCCTGATATGTTGGGGCTGAACAGAGTAACAGAACAGGAGTCTCAGCTTTAAATAGTCTTAAAAGTCATCAACAATCAAAATGGACATGAGACTATCAGCAATCGTTTCAAGACATTCAACAACCAAAATATTAAAACGGGGCAACTCAACAAAAAAAACACTTCATTCATCCTCACATGTTCAGCAAGTGTGATATGACAATGTAATCGGCTCTATTGCTGTACAATACGTATGGTGATATTTGAACGAGCGTAGGTATATTATCAGTTGTGTTGTTCATGTATAAAGGGAATAAATTCATAATGTTGATTTGCACCAGTGACATATGTTTGATCCAGGGAAAAAATAAACTGCCCACGTGTTAAACGACAGAATTTTCAGTGCAGTCACTTGGTAGACGTCAATACAAGTGGACAATGTGGAAACACAGAGTTAGGAAACGAAAAATATAAAATTAGTGGTCACACAGACATTGAGTGAAAGACGATATATTTGAAATAATATGGACGTGAAACTCCATGCTATCATGTATACTTTAAATGTGCCGTTATTGGCTAGACAACGAATTGTTAATTTGACACTTGTGTGCAAGTTTATCACACAAAGACAGACATCTATCACTTTTTCTCCTCACAGCCACTCTCTCTCTCTCTCTCTCTCACACACACACACGCACACACACACACACACACACACACACACACACACACACACACACACACACACAGGACATACAGATGTGTGTACACTCATGGGCGTTCCCCACGGCTGCACAAAGCTAAATCTGTTCGTTTGCATAACAGTGACCCAGCTCGCAGTACGGTGTCTGAACGATATGGCGAAGCTTAAATGAAAAGACATTTTGTTACAAGTGTCACTTTTACAGCAGTAAAAGTAAAAGAGGGCTGGCCGTGGTTTGATGCACTGAAGGACTAACTTTTGTAGCTATCGGTGATAGAAATAGTTCTCGCTCAAAAAGTTGCGGGCTCGGTTTTTGATATTTTCATCTTAAGCCTATTCTTGCTTATATTTAAACATCATATAGATACTGCATGTGGTAGACGGGCAGTCTACTGCTCACTGGCCTTGCCTTTAAACTTGACCACCATGACAGTGATGTTGTCAGGGCAACCACGGTAAAAGGACTGGAGGACGATGCTCTTGGCGCCAAAATGAGGCTCGTCAAGCCGATCCCTGATGAAGCGGACTGCTTCTTCATTGCTGAAGGTGTCCCACAGGCCGTCTGACGCCAGGATCATGAACTCTGGCTGCAGCTTGTTCAGGTCAAACGACATGATGTCAGGATCAGGAATGACCACGTTGAGGTTCTTCAGTGGGTAATCGCCCAGAGAGCGGGACATTGCTAAGATGCCCTGTACACGCCATGAGCCATTGAAACTGATGAAACCACCTGAGGAGGGAGACAAAGCCAGAGAGGACATGGTTGGAAAATAATATTACAAGTAATAGGATATGTGGGAAGGACAAGAGAGGGGGAAGTGTTAGACAGAATGTGAGGAAGAAGGAGGATATGACAAAGTCCAGAGTAGAGGAACACAAAGGCAAGAGGAAGAGAAGAAAAACAAATGTTTTCTTTGTCACTGCCATTATTTTTGTTCCTCTGAAACAGCTGGCAACATGTCTATTAAATTTTATCCACTGATGCTGTTGTATGCACATGAAATTGCCAAAAACAATACAGATCAGAGCCACTGACATGTTTTCACTCACTCATGGAGCACTTTATTTACATTGGATACGTTTCATTTCACGTCACATCCTGCATTTACAGCTGTGTGTGCTCTATGGCTTCAACAGATTTGCACACAGGGAATTGTACTGGAAATGACCGGATTACATGCACACTTCCATACTAGGTCAAGATGATTTCCTCATTGCTTGGAAGCAAAGTCGTAGCTTGGATTTTAAAAATACCAAGGTCGAGAGTTCAGGCCACTGGGGGCTATAAGATATTTGTGTCAGCCTAAAAATCCCATTAAGTGTATCTTTCTATAATAAACTGCACTAAAGTTAGCTAGAATTCCCAAATATCCAAACAAAAACAGATGATATGAACTCTGTGTCCTGAACAGTAGCTAATTTAGTAGCTACTGTCTCTTCAGCTCGCTGCTTTGATATATTGTAACATTATGTACAAACTGCAATTAGAAGCAAGAGAAGCATTAGATTTTGCCTAATGTCTCTCTTAAGCACTATGAGGTATTGACCTAAGCATTTAGCTACTGAGGACATTAATTAAGCTAATGAATGTATTACTTATGCCTTCACTTTATCATTAGACTGAATTAATTTGTCTTCTCATAACTGGTTGCTTGTATTTATTTGAATACAAGCCACTGGTAATAAGTTAGTCTGAATTCCTGCACTACAAACTAAAATGCAACATTTCCTCCAAAGATTTTAATCAGGCATCACACTCATAATATGAACATCTTTCTAAAAATCTCACCAACACCTCAGACAATTATACCATCAATAAATGACAAAAAACTCTAATATGAGACCAACAATGTATCATAAGATCCACATAATAATATAGATGAATGGGAATAGAAAATGACCAAATGATGCAAAATAAGTGATTTATCTCAACAAGTTTACAAATTAGAACAATTGAGCTTATTTTTATTAAGGAAATATGAAGTAAAGAATAAAAACTTCATTGAAAAATTTCTATCAAATTCTATAGATTTAAGATACATTGATGGTCTCATTTTTAATCAGTTATTGATGATATAATTATCTGAGGTGTTTCTGAAATGACCCCTTTTTGATTGGTTGTTGCAGCCTGTGGTTCTAGTATCAAGATATTTTTGCTTCATTATGAGTTTGAAGATTAACGAAGGTCTATGACTAAAACATCGCATAGCCAGCGCTTAATTTAGCATTTAGATGTTACAACAGTTTCAAGAAAATCAGGTTTCCCTTATTAATATGCAAATGTATGCAGCGAGGTGCTCCAACATCTAATCAGCTCATCAGCTCTACCTGGGGAACCTGTGGTGTAAGTATAACGTTTCTATCATTTATTGTTCTCGAGGAACTGTGTTTCAAACAATGTGTCTGTACACAGAGAGATACAGATTGATACCAACATCACTGTAACATGATAATGTCACCCTATGAGAAGGGGCTACAGTATAAGAATTTATTAATAAAACATTTGGAGGCCCTCTCACCCAAAGTACAGTAGGGAATCTCAGCACCTGCAATCTTATAATTGCAAGCATTAATAAGTGACCAGCACCATAACGCAAACAAAGTCTGTGAGGTTTCTTTCAGTACCCAAATGGACCATTAGATGGAGATGGTGGGCTGTCCTGACTACTGACCAGCTGACTAACTAATGAGGCAACCTGCCATCAAACTGAGAGTATGTAGATAGGATAGGAGGGAGAATTATGCCTACAAATACACCTTAAATACTGTGCACTGTCTGGCTGCATTTGATAACATGCTAATTCAGAAGCAGATTGTGTTATCAGTCACTGGGTTTTGATGTCCGTACAGAGACACAAGATGTGAAGAAAAGGATAACGCACTAAGCTTTGATCATAAGAAGACTTTTTTTATGCCTTCATGACAACAATCTGAGTTTTGATGTTCTCTCAAGCCATGTTGTGCTGCTCAGAATCAGTGGTGAAAAGTCTATTGGTCTGGACTGCAGCTGTTTTCTCACCAGCTTTCTTGATCCTCTTGCGTTCTTTGAGCTGGTAAGGTTTGTGATCATGTGATAGAGGAATGGCGTTGCCGTCTTTATCGCAAAGAACTCCACGTGAGTCTCCAACGTTGGCCACCGTCAACTCCTTATCAGACAGCAGGGCCACCAGACATGTAGTACCTGAAACAGAGGGAGCGGAGGGGCCCAGATACAGATAGGAAAAAAAAAAAAAAAAAAAGAGATGGAGCAGGGGAGGGCGGGGGGAGAAAGAGGCAGAAAAGAGTCGTAAGAGAATAAGTGGATCATAATTGGGGTTGGCAGTATGGAAAAAAAAAAATCCTCTAGCAGGGTATGCGTAATTTTATATTCATCACATTGTTGCAATAATCATTATAATACAATATTCATTCATACAAAAATGAATAATCTAAGCAGAAAAACATTTTTTTGGTAACACAGGAACCCGATGAGAAAAACCTCTTGCAATACACACACTTCCCTCCTGCAACAAAGTGAAACACATGAAACTGTGTGCAAACAATGCAACAAGCCCTCTGAAGTAACTTGTCTTCCTTGTACCAGTCTCCAAACGCTTTCATTTCTTCTCCTTCCTCTTTTTGTTTAGCTTCCCAGCCAGGCAGAACAGTCTGGACTCAGAATCTGAGGCCTATTGTGTGAGATCCAAAGTCCTGTAGAGAAAGAACAGATCTGCCTGTTTGGCCATCTGCTCACACAGACTAAAGACAAAAATGGAGAGAGAAACAGAGAGAAAGACAGAGAGACATAGAAAAAGAGAGAAGGGAACAGTGGAGAAAGTAGGGGGTCCTTCTGGCCAGGACCACCCGGACAGAGATAGAGATAGACAGAGAGAGAGTGAGAGGTGCGGGGGATACACAGGGAGAGAAAATGGGACGTGCAGTGGATACAAGCCCAGAAGAAAAACTAAAACAAAGCTGGTTTAAATGCCATCGTAAGAATGTGGTCGACCTACTAACTTTTGAGACTTCCCTTTAAATTTCCACATCTTGGCGTGATGTTTGACTAACTGACAGTTTATGTCTCAGCTGCTTTGGGGTTAAGCAGGATGAAGTAGGTCTTCCCCTTCCCACTCACTTCAGATTTACTCAGCCCAAACTTCAACTTCAGCTTGGACAATATATGTGAGGAATGAGACGGGGGAACACAGGCGGCGGTGGATGCAGACGAAAAAAAAAAAAGGAGTAAGAGGAGAGGAAGGCTGGAGGGCCAGGAGTAGGGGAGAGATATGAGGGAAGAGAGAGAAAATAGATTACTTCTCAGCAGGACAATGATTTTATTATTCCCGTTTATTGCTTTGGCTGAGAAAAAAAAAGTGATAAACAGAAAAACTGTGCAAAAAAAAAAAAAAGGAGACAGAAAGATGAGAAACAGCTGCAAGCGCAGTGAGGAAGACTGAAGTGAATATTGATGCCACTTAATTGTAAATGACTTACTAAATCTTTTACCCAGTTTGAGAAAAATATATTTCCATTAGTTTCATCATTGTATGCATCCTTAATCCTGCTGCTTATGCCTATAGTTTCCGCTGCACTGTGCCATGCTGTCCAGCTAATTATCCTTATCTAGTTCCCATGGCGATAGAGATAATGGACTGAGGTGCCTTGCTAGCACACCCTTCCCCAATTAGCCTAGCCATGCCAAGCACATATTCAGCATTCCCTATTAAAATGGCACCATGGCCCGCATGCACCCTGTGCTCATGCTAATTATTGGCTTAGCTTGGCCAGGCATACTTTCAACACTCCAATAAGATTAACATCTCAGCCCCAGATAGTCCCTCACTCCAATTTGTATCATTGCAATGATTCACTCTCTCCGAACAAGCAAAGACTCTCTGCTTGTTCTGTCAGTGAGTCTGGAGAGCAAAAGTGTGTGTAGACTACATCCCGTGGATTTATGTTCTTAACCAAGCTGCTTGGCATTTAGGTGAAAAATGTGAGGGCAGGATTGCTGCCACCCTGCTCACCTCAGCTCATTGTCTGTTTCAGAGTCTTTCTAAAAAACACTACCTGCCCATTAGTCCACCCACAAAGTTTTTCCCCTTAGAGCTGCCATCCTATTTTACTTACCCTCCTTGGACTTGCACTGTTAACATTTATAACAATGCTATTTTTAGCCATACCATGTACATCATTTTGAACTGCTTTACAAAGGCTGTTCAACACTCAACACTGCATTTGCATACTATGTCACAATGAGGCTACAGGTGAGCTCTACTTTCTATAGTGTACAATTCTTATTCCACTCATTTGTTTCTATCATAAATAACTAGTTTATTCAGAGCTGGCCTCAGACTTTTTGGAGTCCTAGGTGAGAGTTTGTTTTGGGGGGCCTGTGTACATGTGAACCAGTCAATCATTTCTGATTCTGCGCAGTGTTTCTTTTTCCTTTTATAATTTTTATGACGTCATGGGCGTCATAAAAATAGTGACAGGTCAGGTCATAGGTGAAGCATGTCATTTTACACATCTAAGGACAATTGTGGGAAACAGCAGTCTGATTGTACAGGGTCGTTTTGGAAACACTGACAAAGTCAACCTTGTGGGTCAGGAAGTGGTTTAAGATTATTGATCTCACACAACAAAGTGAGTACAGAAAAATAAAAAGCTGTTTGCCTCGAGTCCTTACACACTTTTTAAACAACTTTCAAACACAAAAATCCTGAATAAATTCATGCTGAGGTCAAACAGAGCACTTTCAAATCCAACATCAAAGACAAGACAAAGACTTGACACTTGCATTTGATAGATAATTCATCACAATGAAAAACTCACTATCTTTATGTTTTTTTTATTCCTTTCTTTATGTTTTCTAACCATCTTACTGCAATTAGTTAGTAACTGTGAGCATGAAATACTTTACTTTACTGTCCCTAATTCACTCTGACATTTGCTACTTAGAAGTCAGCTTCCAAAAACCACTGTATTGTTGAGCTGTGCTGTTGTATAACAACAACTGTCACAACTCAGATGTCAAAGATGTTTGGTCTTTGTCAAATGTTTCATCAACATTATGTTCATGTCCTTAGGCTACGCATTTCCCAGTACTATTTTGAATATTACTGCACATCAATAAACATTTAAAACGGGATAAAAAAATATTTGTGTGTCCTCTTTCATCGGTCTTTAACTTTTTCAGTCAGCATTTTGTATTTCTGTATTCTGCTGATACACATTTTCTGAGTATTGCCCTGTTATGCCAATGGACTATGCTGTATGATCTCAGTCCTTATAGCATAAAGTAGGATCCTAACTTATTATAGTGTATCCTATATTGATTTGAATTTTTTTCATTGCTTGCTAGGAGCTTCATCAATTTTCATCCCTATATTGTACACCTACACACACCCTTTATTTATTCAGCAGCTTGGCACACCAGAGGACTAAAACACTTCATTGGAACCTCTTCTTTAACACAAAGTGTTGCGAGCGAGTGACACAAACTAACTAAGTTTCAGTTAATGACATCCAATGGCAAACAGATCCAGTTTGGGTTAAAAAACAAATAAAAAATGGTCGTTTTGTTTCCATTTTGGTAACACAGACATAGAAAATTGTGTTTTGTCCTATCATAATGAAACATAAAATTTCAACAATCCCTATAGCTCTACTGTTATGGTCCCTTTTGGATGATGTTGCAGTTAAGTAGCTTTAGGGTGTGTCTCTAAAAGTCAACTGTTCTGACCTGTCACCATTAAAATGAGATGAGATGACATTTCACACAGTCTGAAAGAGAAGAAAGAACAGGGCTCATCTATGTTTTGCTAGGAAGGGGGAAGGGGATTAACAATTAAAGTTGGAAATAATAAGAAAGTTGATACCAGTTAGTGTCCATAACTGGGCTGGTAATGCGGGTGTTGCCTTCAGTATTTGGTGCTGCAATAGTTCAAATTGCATCGTTCTCGGCTCGACAAAGTGAACTAAAGGAGGAAACGCTGCGGAGTTTGAACACACTGCTGCAAATATACTCGGTGTGAGCAAACATTTAGTTGAATGAGAGTGGAGTGTATGTCACTTTTTAAGGTAATAAGACCCTTCACAGAAAAGAACAACGGGCCTTATGCATGAATGTTTTCTTATTTTTCCTCTTACATTTGTTCTTGCACAAAGCAATAAGAGGAAAATGAGAAAACATGAAACGTGCGCTGACAGCCAACTCCGACAGCCAAGTCTGCTCTTACACACCTGAGTATGTTGATGAATTGTGTCTGATCTTAAATTGGATGCGTGTGCCAAGCAATTTGCGATTAGCATAAGGAAACGTCCAAATATACCTATATAAGCGCAGCAGACTTAACTGCCATGTGCAAACCACAAACCAACAAGCCACGACAATTTCACAGGTAACATTAAACTCAGACAAAAGAAGAAAAGACAGGGGGAAATAAAAGGAAAACTCTTCTGCAGAGATAGAAACTTTAGGATAATGAAGTTTCATTAAGAAAATAAAATCTTATTTCAAATGTGAGCAGTGGTGTCATCAGTCCAGAAAAGCACAAAGCATGGCAAGAGATCACAAGTGCAATTAATGCTGTATCTGCAGAAGAAAGAACTCTTAGTGAAATAAAAAAAAATTGTTTGATCTGAAAACGGACGCCAAAAAACAACTGCCTGCTGCCAGGCGTATTATTACAGCCACAGGAGGGGGCCAGGAAACTGTCAAAACAACAGACATGGATGAGCGCATTGGAGCCATTATTGGAGAGGTTTCTCTGTTGGGGTTGCTGCCTGATATTCCACTGGACAGTGACCTACCACAGCCAGGAAACATCCCGTCAGCACCAGACAGCATACACCAGGATCAGCTAGCAAGATCCGAAGGCAACAATAAGCAACAATCCAAACTTTTAATCTTCACAGGGAATTTAATTAAGTTGAATGCTTCGTTTGATTCCACATTAAATGTATTTGAAAAACACTTGAATTTTACCTAGTCTACAGCCTACCATGTGCCTGTTTTTGTTTTAAGCTACATGTCTATTTTAAATCATTTGTATATAAATAAATTAGACAAAAAACATATGTATTAACGGTCTTTATTTTATTTTTTGGATGCATCTGGCCCCAATGCACCATCAATCATCATAAATCACTGAAATGCCATTACAGTTTTTCTGCCTTGAGTATAGGTTTAGGTCCATAGAGCGTGCACAGTATGTTTTCAGGAAGCGGCTTTTTCGGCTTCATGAGCCACTGAGCAACTTTCATAGGAATAAACGGGGCCCTGCTTCTGACGCTGTATCCAGTCTCTTTATACACCCATTATAATTTCAGCTTAAGTAACGCTGGCGACGGCACACAGATCCTTGCTTCTTAAATAGGTGTTATTTGGATAAACTGACTGGATATTGGGAATCTAAATGGTTACTTTTTTCATCTTAAAAAATATTAAAACATAATAAAGTGACATGTTAACAGTCCTGAGGAGAAAATTACAACAGCTTAATCTCTGCCATTGCTGTCAGTTGGCGCAAAATGCATTCCGGGATACTTAATTTCGGCCGCCTTCGGCTGACCAATAGTGTAACTTCATCACTCAGTCAGTCGGTCAGTGAGTGACGGACAGATGCGGTTATAGGATTAGCCGCGCTGTTGCAGTCCAGCCAATAGAACATTTCAAGCTCTCTTGGGGGCCCGCTGGTGGCCACAGGGGTTCTAAGCAGGCACTTAGTTTGCAAATGTGTTGGGCGGGCCCTGGGATTTGGTAGTTTCATCTCTGATCTAAGTTGAGGCTTCAGAACGTCACACAGGTTCGGAAGAATCTGCCTTGGTAAGTGAAAACGGCTTATGAGCCATTCGTCACTCTCAGTAAACAAATCTGCTCTTTAAATACATGCTCTCTTCTCAAGGCCTGGTTGGCCAACGCATCCAGCAGTAGCAAATGAGCAATTGCGGATTTGGTTGGGCACCACTTCACTTCATACTACTTTATATACTATGAAAAATCCTAATTGATGAATAGTGCTGTCATAATTAATGATTGGTCAGGTGTGTGTGTGTGTGCGCGCGCGCGGGCTTATTGGTCTAATTTTGTTGTCATTTAGACTAGACCTAATCATCTTTAATAAGTGTAAACATTTAAAATTAAGAAATGAATAAATAATAGAACAACAAAAACAATAGTAGAACATTTTTCTTCTGTGTTTTCATAAAGTAAATTGCTTTCTCATCATCATCATTATTAATATTTCACAGCACAAGACGCAATTTGGCTTTTGTGCGTATTGGCTTACATGTGGTCTTGGACCACAGCTGCCTTAACAAGCAGCAAGTATGCAACACGAGCAGACCTGCCAACCCTGGACAAATTTTTTGAGTACCACTTCCGCGAACTAGATGCATCAGATGCAAATCACTGCTGTTCACAGAATGAATTATTGTACATAATTTGCAAAAATACACGTAACATGTGTACAACATGAAAACTCTTGATACTGATAACAGATTGTTTACAAAAATATGTGCAGATGCCAAAACTGTTAGTTCGTCATTTATGCCTGTTTGTCCACTTCTCTTTCACCTGGTTAAACACAGCTTACCAAGGAACACAGTTTCACTCAGGCTACACACTAACCAATACTGCTGCATTTATATAGTTTATATTGTTTACAACCTCCACAATAATCAAACTTAAGCCAATTAGATTTTTGAAAATATGATTTTCAGCTAATTTGAAAAGATGATGACAATGTAGCTGTAAAATCCAAACCAGCCTAAACAGACTATTTTATGGCTACGATGAAATAAATGTTTTAGAGCTGGTTAATACAACAGTTCTCATTATAGGTAGGCTATTATTTAATGGTAGGATGACCTAATGACAGGCTGAATATGAACATGACTGTTGAAAATCGTTGACTAATCGTATCAGCATACTTTCATGTCAAAATGCGTACCTGCTAAGCAAAATGCATACAGGTTGGCAGGTCTGCACAAGTATTGATGAATGCAACAAAAGTTCTTAAATTGTTTGCATGAACAATTTAAGATCAAATCTGTGTGTATGCACAATTCATGCATGAGGCCCAATGATCAAAACAAACATTAAACATCATCGGAGTGAGAAAATGAAATGACTCATACCAATTAACAACTAACAATGAGATCAACATTCAGCTAAAACCAACTATAACAGCAACATACAAAGCTTAGAAAAGCAAAAACTAGATGATTGGTACTAAACAAAATGGAGCTTCACTTGGAAGAGATTCATATGATGAAAGCTAAAGAACAACATTTATATTGCTTCTGGCTGTTGAGGAAAGCTTGATTAACATTTCTGAATAGGCATGGGACATGTAATTAATATAACAATATGCAGTGTATAGTGATACAATCTGTTGCAATACAATATCAGTACTCTAGCACCAGAAATATGAATATCTTCTATTATATTACTGAAGTAGATATTTTTCTTTCCTTTCTGCAGATATTTGAAACCAAAATGTTTGGCTTTCTGGCAAATTCAGCCTTTTCCCAGTTATGGCTGTTTGACATTGAAATGATGACATGTGTGCTCATTTTTCTGTGTGTGCGTGTTAAACAGACTCTTTGTCACCTCTTTATAAAATATAAACCACTTCATGAATACAATACACAGTAGGTTTGATTTCTGACTTGTAAAACAGTATTTTGTATTTTTAGGAGGTATCAGAAGTAATATTTCAAGTGTGCAAACATTATTTTTCTAAAATGTTTCTGCACACATTTCCATGAACTAATCTCAACCGTTCCTGACATTCACTTTGTAAGACAGAAACCTTGATGCAAGATGACATAATTAAACTGCCAGCTTGGTTGCTGAATTGCTGCTCGCACCTACAAGTACAACTACTGATTATTGGACTATGATGCACTGCTGAACACTTATGTGTGCTTGCGTGGGTGCAAACATGTGCGCTGTGAGACATGTCACGCAGCTACATAAAAGGTCAGTGCAAGCAGAATACCATACCGCATTAAGGAGACTGCTTCCATAATAGACTCTAAGCTCCTGGGCATTCCATCAAAGTCCCATCTCCCTTATCTTCCTTTCAAGCGCTTTTGTTCACTGATAAACAACAGAGGGATGAACGAACAGGGGGATAAATCTGATACGCTGTTGTCCTGGGGACTGGGAGCTGAATTGAGAGTGTATCTCTCTATTTTCCCCTCTCTCTTCCTTCCCTGCCAGCTTAATTTAGGCCCCCGATTACAACAGAATGCAGGGAGCTGTGCACCCTAAATGATGTGATTGTTGAATCAGATACACGGACAAGAATGCACAACAATTACCTGATCAGCAGATCCCCCCCCTGAGACGCTGACAAGAAAGCTAGGACAAATACTGCAGCAAATTCAATCCCAGGCTGTCTATTGCCTCGGACTAGACAACACAGGAGCTTTTTCATCGTAATGGAGCTTGACTGTAAAGTAATCTATAAACTCAGTGCCAGTCCTTGCTGTGCTGACCGAATAAAGATGATAGAAATATATAGAGGGATAAAAAAAAAAAAAGAAGATATAGACAGACGGGCAGCTGGAAGAATATTTGGAGCCCGGATACAACAGGTCACAAAGCTTAAAAACAGAGACAGAGGGATCAGGAGAGAAGATTTAGTTGGTGGCTGTTTTGAGAGACAACATAGACCAGTAACCTGATGCTTATCTGCAGCAGGAGAAGCGTCGAAGGGGAGGATGATAAGGATTAAAAAGGATGAAGAGGTCGAGAGCAGGTGAGTGTAACAAAAGGTGAGGTAGCTGCAGTACACACACTACATACACCCGCCATTTTATTAGGAACACCTGTGTAATCTAATGCGATCCAACACAACAGCTCTGCCATAAATTCCACTTTTATGAAGCTTACTCATTTTCAGTTTTTGTTGACATTGTCAGAAAGGAGATAATTGTACTTTACGTTTATTATTGAGGTCGTAGTGGGTGGTGCCCCCCTTCATAATGCACTCCAGTAAACCACCACCACCCACTACGACCTCAATAATAAATAGAGTAGAATTATCACCTTTCTGACAATGTCAACAAAAACTGAAAATGTATAAGCTTCGTAAATGTAGAATTTATGGCAGAGCTGTTGGATTGTATTACATTGCACAGGTGTATCCAATGAAGTGGCCGGTGAGTGTATATATGTATGTATGTCAACCTCTTCTGAGCTGTCAGCCTCCAGACAGGGCGCTGTTAGTCTGGAGATTTTAATTCTCCTTTTTAACAATCAGTATCATATGACCCATTCTCTCGTTGCTTAATTTAACTGCGGCAGTCCTTCTCAATGGCTCTTTCATACCGATGACTTCGCAACCAACTTGCATGTGAGTCACATGTGAGTATCAGCTGTGTGCAGGTTTTTATTTAAGCCATACTCTGTTCAAGACCTATAATCTAATTGTAAACATCCACATTCTCTTTCCCCTGTCTTAGGAGGAAGGATACCACTCAACATCCCCGACATCAGTTTCACTCTGTGAACCAAAACCCTTCTCAATTTATTTTGTCTTAAACGTGCTTCCCACTCAGAGGAGACAGTTAAGGTTTCAGTATGCTTGAAACAAACTTGGTCTATCAACATGTTGTTGGATAACATCTGAAAAACATCTGGAAAAAAAGTGTAATATCTCATAAATGAAGTATTTATCTCAAGGTCACATTCAAAGGTGGGGTCAAAAGTCTGCCATCATAGCCTTCCAGCTGCATCCCACGGCCTCCCTGATCTCCCTCCAAGAACTCTGTCTTTTGAGTGTCTTTGAAGTTCCGACGCAACGAATCGTACAAATGGGGATAAAAAGGCCCACACTTTGGGTCTCTCCTTGAAGGCGTTCATGGTTTTGTGCTTGGTTGTACACACTAAAAGTGACATGGGTAGCGCAGAAAAAAAAGGAAGCTTGCGAGAGTTCAAAATCTGCCTACTGTCTCACCTCTGCATGCCTGGCAAATCACTGCGATCCTTCAAGTAGATTGTTTGAAGTATAGTGAGGCCCTTGGTGAGCATTCAGACCAAAAACAGGCTTGTGTTAAAGTTTGATAAACAGAACCATGAATTTCAAGACTTATCAGATGCCAAAACACTGCACTGCAGTTTTATAATATTATGAGAAAGGATTTTATAAGTCTGGGAAATCATAATGATGGCATTTTATCTTTTGTTTGTGTCGATCGCAGGGTAAACAGTAGGAAATGCTGCAAAGTAATCTACTGTGACAGGAATGTGTGCTTATGTGTATTTAACTGGCAAACACATTGCCTTTTCACGTAGAGCTGTTGTCTGTCTGAACATGGCCTTAGTCTAATCAGGGGCACCGGGAGAGAAAACTGTATTGTTGCATTTGCAGTCTGTCACAAGAGAGAGTCAATGTAATCATCTTATAATCAATATTTCAACCCTCTCCCCTGCATTCTCAATAAGCCAATAATGTTTCTGCTGAAGGAAGAAAAGAAAATCCTAATCTCCACTGTTAACATAAGGTCTTGGCCTCCTCTAATTTTCTTTTTCTACATCTATGATTCTGCGGTGGGACTTTTTGTTCCCTTTCTCTTCTCCCTCATGGTTTGTCTCTTTGCCCTCTCTCCTCACGCTTTGATGTTTTTGTGCGAATTGATCTTTTTCATCACCCTTTGTATCCATGTCCTCTGTCTCGCTCTCTGTTTGTCCCTCTCCTGTCTTTCCTTACCTTTCAGCTCTTTCTCTTTTACTGTTCTCCCTCCATTTGCCTGCCGTACAGGTCTCTCGTCCCCTTCTGCTGTATAGCTCTTACTAGCAAAATGTCCTCCTTCCACACATACATCCCTTCCTCTGACCCTTCTCCTACCTCTCTGCATCCATCACTCCCTCTCTCTTGCGTCACCCCTCCCTCCCCAGCCTCCCTCCAGAGATAATTACTACAAGCCTTGTGAAGATCAGCTTGTATTTAAACAGCTGAATAAGCAAGGACCGGGGCTGCTGACAGTCACTATTCAACAACAGTCAAGTGAAACAGAGGAGTGGAAAATAATAGTTTGCGTGCAGCATTATAGGGGACATTTAAAAACATCACTGGAGGAATAACTGGTACTTTCTTTTTTTGTGTGTCCAGTAATGAGCAACACTCGTGGGCAAACAGCCATCAGTATGTGGCCTCTGTCTTCTTGTTTTGTGGTCACACATTCACTCTGATATATTGTAGTCCCACATTTAGACCATTTAATGAGCAAGTGAGGAATATATATCGTCTAACCCACTGCAAAAAAAGTCCTCCCTAACTGTAACGAATTCAAGCGCATGCAAACATTTGCAAGGATACATGTGAATATATTATGTATAAAGTTATGTGTACATGTTTTTAGAGTTTTGGGGGTATTTTCCAGGCTATTATGGTGTATAGCGCGCACACACACACTCACACACATACACACACACCTGCTTCATTATAAGTGGCAGAGAGCTTGTCCAGCATTTCTCTGTCCAAAGTCAGAATCTGCTGCTCCAGGATAGAGGGATAGGACTGGCCACCCCTCTCCTTTTTCTCATCCTTCTCCTTGTCCTTTTCTCTGTCTCGCTCTCTCTCCCGTTCGTAGGTCAGTAGCTGCTGGCGGAGAGCCTCGGGCAGGTGCGCCTTTGCAAAGTCAGCAGCAGCCTGATAATGGAGAGCAGAGGGAGATGGAGGAAAAAAAATTAGATGGGTTGCAGACAAAAATGATTTTGGTCAAAAACACTATCAGAGGCGTAAATATATTCTGATCGACATGTTTATGAGCATGTTTCTCTTTTACATTTTACATACTTTGTGTTCAAACAGAGAAGTAATGAAAACCTGACAGAAGTAGAACTGAAACAATCGGTAATTTTTAACCAAAAATACCAACCACTTACTGGTTTCAGCTCCTCAGTTGTGAGGATTTCCTGCATTTCTCAGTTTCATATCATTATAAACAGAAAGTCTTTAGGCTTTAGACTGATGTCACCTTGGGATTCAAGAACATTTACCAGGCGTTTGTCTCTATTTTTTGACATTTTATGAACTAACTGATTAACTGAGAAAATAATTTTCAGATTAATTGATAATATCAATAGGTTGATAAGTTGCAGCCCCAAGCAAGAGGAAACTCGACTGATAAGCTGAATTTAAAAATAAGTTTAAAAATCAGAGCAATTGAGAAGATAGGCCTTAAAAACATATTAGCGTATTGTTGGTGCAGAATATTCGAACGTAGTGCCCAAACTGTGATGTTTTCTATATCTATACACACACATACATGCAGTGTATTTGTCAAGTGGTATATAGTGGGCTACAGTGGTGGTAGCCTGCTTGTCCTTTCTGCCTTGAACCAGATAAATCACGGATAAACAGAGATAAAGAAAGGAAAAGTGCATTGCCAATCAAACACACTCACACCCCGCTGTGGGATAGAGCTGAGCCAGAGAAACTGTATCCTCACCTCTATCCATTTTACTTTGAGGATAACACCAACTAAACCTTTTTTTTCACACATTCCTACTGCTGCTTCAGAGCAAATAATGCCTCCCTTCCTCCATCCCCCTCCCCTGACTCGGTGCCAAACAGCGAGGGCAAGCCAGTCCAAGGTCACGAAGTTCAGAAAGTTCCAAGTAAAAATGTTGGATAATATACTGCTGACAAGCCACTGATCTGAAGCATCCCAGATTCATCTCAAATTTCATACATGTTTTCATGTGTACGAAGCAGTGAAATGAGAAAACAAAATGAGCCAGTGAAGGCTGCAGGAGAAAAAATAGTTTGATATTTCCTGGCGCTAAATATAATGATTTGAGGTCATATGACAGAGAGATATAGATGAACCCCATGTCTCAAGTGCTCATACGCTGTCCCTGTTTAGCTCCCTCTCCTATCTATACCTCCCTCTCTTTCTCTCTCCGTCTATATCTCATTCTGCTCTGGGAAATTGCTTTCAAGGACTCAGATAACCCTGCCTCCTCTTCTTCTTCTCTGCACACATGAAAACAACTCATCTACTCCTCTCCGGTTATATCTCTAGTCAGTGTTGTTGCAGCTTTCCGCTGCAGGCTCTGTCACTCTTCCCATATCTTCTCCGCTGACACCCAAACACTTCCAATGTTTTTCTTTCGCCAGACCGTCCTTCTATGTTATTTATCCGTTTCCCAAAGTCCCTTCTCTCTGCTTCCATAGTGATGTTCAGTCCACATATCACCATGGATCTTTTCTACACTCTCCTGTCTCTTGACAATCACCGTAGACATACCGCCATCCTGCTGTTACCATGCAGAGTGCAGAAGTCATAAACTGGGCTCAAAGGTGATAAATAGAAGTCTTTAGTCTTCCTTGGTTGTGCTGTGCCAAATACTGAGCACTTTAATTGTCTGCCTGTCAGTCCTTAACAAAGCCCCAAGGTCACAAACCCGTTTTTCCCCTGGCCTAGCAATATACCAACCAGTTTTGGAGATAATGTGACTGCATGTGTGTCTAACTGTACACAATTATAGTCCAAGATAAGCCTGGGAACAGCAGACAGCCTTGACAGAGTGAGAAGTGGGTAAATCCTAATTATCTGACCATCTAACCTGCTAGAGAACCAGATCAACACTTCAGACACCTGGCTGTAGCATCTGCACTGGTTTATAGGATGAAAGGAGGGAAAGAGCGGATGAGGAAGGGATGGATGGGGATGAAGACTGAGGGATAGAGGGATGAAGACAAGATGGCAAGGATCAAGGACAGTGATACAGCAGTGAACAAAACGGAGGATGAGATTAGCAGTTGACATAAGAACATAACAGAGGAATGTGAGAAGAAGCTGAAGGACGAGCTGGTCCTTAAAGGGAGAGTTATTCTTGCTGAGAGAGACATAGAGGGTTCAGAGCAGCAGGGGTCAGGAGCTGAAATTCTATACTGCATAGCAGCAGTTGACAAAGAAAATGTGCTTCAATGTGCGGAAACAGAAAGCGGGGGGGAGGGGGGGGAGTGATGAAGATGATGAGTATATATGGTCATGGAGGAAAAATAGAGAGAGATTTGAATGAACAAATGGTATAAGAGGCATGTTTGAGAGAGAAAAGGCAGGATTAAGTTTTGGTGCAGGGCTTTTTCGCTGAAAACAGGTGCCTGCTGCAGCCTAGAAAAACACTATTAGAGCTGTGAGACTGAACCAGAGCAGTAAAGATTTAAGCTGTAAAAAACAAAAACAATGAGCTGAAAGAAGCTAAAACACTCCGGAGAGCTGAAAAGTCAGGTTAGGATTCTCTGAGGGTTTGTCACGTCGAGCGACCCCTTTCACATTACACAGTTATTTGATCCATTTTTATCATAAAAATATTCATTAGTTCAGCTTTAAGTTGTTGATTATAATTAATAGGGCTGTAACTAACAGCTGTTTTCATTATTTATTAGTCTGTTGATTATTTTTTTTAGAATAATCAATTGGTTATTTAGTTTATAAAATCTAAGAAAAGAGTGAATAATATCTAGAGTCCAAGCTTAAGTCTGTGATAAACATTCCAAAATCCAGACATGTAATATTTTTATAGCAAAAATGCCAAATATTTAATAGCTTCAGTAACCAAAAACTGAGAATTTGCAGCTTTTCCTCATCACATACGATAGTGAACTGAATATCTTTGAGTTTTGGACTGTTGGTCGGACAAAATAAGACATTTGATGACATAACATCAGGCTCTGGTAAATTGTGATGGGCATTTTTCACAGTTTTTAATGTTTTATAGAACAAAACTTTATCTGAATATTAACTCACAATGAAAATAATTGTTAGTTGCAACCCTAGATACAGCAAATCTAAATTTATATAAAAAAAATGTTTGGAGCTAGTTAAATTTTGGTATTTTATCATGATTAATGACTCAAATGATTATCAAAATTGTCAATTTTCTCTGGAACAACATATTGATTTATCACACAATAAAGTCAGCATTCATAGCTAAAAATGTATTTTTTGCAGTGCAAACAATCATTCTTGTGACTCCAAGTCCCAAAACAGGAAAGCTGGCTCAGAGTGCAATCAGTCATGGCCGTGCAGAGCGTCACATTGGCATCTCCTTCACAGAAGACTTAACTTGCACCACACATGCAAGCACAAATGCTTGTATGCACATACAGTAAGTACACAAACCCACACATACCTTCCTATCTCAACAGGGCCACCTACACATCTACCCCGTCGCCCTAACTCTCCCTCCTGACTCCTAACTGCGAGCCACTCTGATGCGCAGTCCAACAGAAATAGTCAGGCCTTTTAAACACTTCCATCCATCACATTGCGAGTCTGGCAGAGAAAAAGAGAAAAGTCATGTGAGTTTTCCTTTAGAATCACCCTGAGGGAGTCTCATAACCGAAGTAGAAAAATCTCTTTCTGCGGTCTCTCTGACAGATCAAGCAGGCAGATGGAGAGAAGAAGAAAAAAGAAGAACGGAGTGGGAGACACTGAAGAAGAGAGTAAGAACCATTCATTAGCATCACTCAAGCACGTCATTAAAAGAGAATAGAAAAAGAGAGATAAACCCTCAAAGCAATGACATACAGAGAAAGCAGTGGATAGACTCTACTAGAGAAGGAGTCTGGAAGAAGAGCATTTCAAAATATTTCCCTTTGTTGTTTTGATTTCCAATTCTAGTTTTAAATTACAATAACATTATTCATCTCTGAGGGGACAACATTCGCCCATTTAAAATTCCAGTACAGTATGCATTGAGTGTAAACACTATGTGCTCAACGCTACACGCAGTAAGAAGGACATCATATGCCTGTACCTTAAATTAAACAGGAAAAATAAAAACAAATAGATTATGAGAATAATTAAAGAAGAAAAAGTCTATTTAACTATCATGTCTGTTGTGGGGGTGTAGCATGTTTCTCCTCAGGATGACATTGCAGGGATTAGTCTGTCCACAGGGCCAATGAGAGCATGAGCATGGGGCGCTAATTTCATTATCTCACACCTGAGCTTTGTATGTGTCAGGGCTATGCCAAGCAAAGGTTATTAGTGGGGCTGTGTGTGTTTGTGTGTATGTGTGCTGGAAAATTACGATGTTGTCACTGTATAATAAATAGAAGCCCTCTCTTTTGTACTTAGTGGAATGTGAAAGCGGGCAAACAACACTGGGGTTAAGTACACGTGAACACACGAGCACATACACACCGTCGTTTGTGAGGCTCAGACCGCAAATTTATTCTTGAAATTGGAAGCAGAAGCACTTAAAGTACTCAGAAAAATGCAAATTTTGATATTTCAAATGAGCAAGCTCCATCTGCTGAGTGATATGATCGTGGTGAGAATGTTTTGTCAAATATCATTTGTAAGCTTTAAATCTTTTTATGCTGCTGAAATTATAACTTTGGAAATAGTTGTTTCAAATGAAATAAACAATCATAACTCAAGGTTCACTTATTAGTTTTCTGTGGAGCTTATATTTTATTGATAGCGGTGAAGCGAGCCCACTTATTCTGCCTGGTTTTAAAATATTGACTGATTTATAGAATAATCCCCAAACAAGTTAAACAACAGTGAAAACCAATTTGTTTCTTTTTTTGTTTTTTTAATGATAGTAAAACTGAGTCATCTGCTGATTAGACTGACGTCATGTGATTGAAAGTTCTTTTGTTTAGTATCGAGTCCTGAGATGCTATTTTTCATATATTAGAAAAAAGAAATAAACCAATCACATTTCATTCTTTTTATCCATTTTGTCACTTTTTAGTTTTGTTGGGACTATGGGTGCAAACTAGCTGCTGTGTTGAGCCATGTTATTAAAATGTCAATATTAATGAATGTATGAATTGTACTGGGGTCATCTCACTTATTCTTTCTGGTTTTAAAATACTGGCTTATCTTTTAAAATATCCCAAACAAATGAAGCTATACTGGCAACCAATTTCTAAACCTGTTTCACTTATTTTTAGAAAAAAAAAAAAAAGCAATAACTTGCTTCCTGTGCAGTGTGATCCTAGAGCCAGATTGGAACTGTTTGTGTGGCCTTGAAAACACCCCCTTTCGTCCAAACACACAGATTTTACCCAGGCATCTCAAAACTATTTCGCCCTGCCAGCCATTAAATCTCCCCCAAAACCACAACAAACATTCTGAGCGCAGATGGGCTCGGGGATGGAAGGCTGGTGTAGGGCAGCGTTGGTACTGTGAACTTTAAATCTCCTGTAGCTGCCAACAGAAAAGACACATACTGTATACATAAACACACATCAGTGCATTGGCTTAAGAAACATTCAAAAATAAACCACTCTGATTCATATTCAAATACCAGTCATCCCTCAGAGGGTATACGTAATGCCCAACACTGTGCAGTGTAGCTGACAGTGTCAAGAGGACAGAAATGACTTCTGTAAAGTGAATGAGGATTTCAGAAGCAGAGCCAGAGCTATAAAAGTGAATCAGGAGTGGATAGTTGAATAGAAGTCCATTAAAAGTGGAAGGAAACGCTTCAATGCCTTCAGCTTTCAGAGAGAGACAGAGAGAGACAGAGAGAGAGAGAGAGAGAGAGAGAGAGAGAGAGAGACAGAGAGACAGAGAGAGAAAGAGAGATCGACTTGAAATACTGCCTCATGGCTAAACAGAGTCAGCCCCAGCTCTTTTCTCTCCGACTGTGAAAGAATGAGAGGTGTAAGAACGGTATGATAAGAACATCTGGTAACCATGGTTACAGCTGCCAAGGCTTCCCATTGGCTGAACATCTGTCCCACCTCAGCAGACATCTCATTCTAAGTCCCCCTCAAACTTGCGGTGACACACAAAGACCTGCCCCCGAGGACAACAGTCCACAGCCTGTTGGCTCATTCAGTTGCCAATAAAACAGATTTTACAGCAAAGGTGACCGTCTGCGACTCCAAATCGACCACTCCAAACACACACACACGCACGCTCAGAACGCCAACAGGTACAAACTTGCACTCAAACACACAAACAGCGACAGATCTTGTCCCTCTTTACTCATAAAGTGAAGGGAAGTATTACAGAGGTGATTCGCATTCAGGCAGTGAACAGGCTCAGAGCAATCAGTCTGCCTCTCCGCTCGCAATACACACAGCTTAGAGTAAGATCTCACCATGTGTCCTTCCTGCGACAGCCGGGTCTATTAGAGGAGGTGAAAACTCATATAAAACCTAAACAGTCTATTAGAAGGAGGCTGTCTGGTTGATCCATAGCTTCCTATAGCTTAACCTCGTAGTAACAGTTCCCTGTCAGTGTCTATGGCGTGGACTCCTGACTCAATAATAGACTGATGTTTAGTTTATAGAATAGAGGCTCAGCATCATTTCCAGTGTTCTGTGATGCCAGAACATGATTCATATAACTGCAGAAGCACGCAGGGATTTGAACTGCTTATATTACAGCCTGACCGATACTGGATATATGCAGATGATACTGATATCTATATCTGAGATTATAAAAAAATCAGGTAGAAATATATCAGCTGATATGCATTTTTGAAACATAAATTGAAATACATTTGTTTTTTTAAAAGTTGTGTTTAAGACATGTACTACATACTGAGTGAGATATTTTGTATGTAAGCATGTAGCAGTAATTTCCATTTATCAATTGAGGAGCTCAGCAGTTCAGCAGAGGCTCTGTGCCTTTAATTTCTCCAGTGAAAAATAGATGTTTAAACTTTAACAAATTAATCTCAACTCATGGTCCACTTCTAACTTTTTTTCAATCACTTCTTGCAAGTCTTCATCAGTGGATGGTATGCTCAGTTGCCATGGACCTGAAAAAAATTACTCTTCACTTAATTTTGAAAACAAAATTGATATTCTCATCCAGACTACTTGACCCTTTTACCCTGATGGAGTTGTTTGACAGTGTATTTTGCTTATTAAACCTTTGACAGAAGCCACCAGTTTCTCCTAAATCCTTCCTTCAGTCTAGGACCAGAATAGAGACTGCTGGTGGCCTAGCTCTTTAAGACAGGGGTTTAATCGCAAAATCCCTGCTTCCAGTTCGACTGAGCACCAATGTTGCATGTCATATCTTATCTCTCTTGCCTTATTGCTTAATAAAAGTTTACAGTCAATACTCCACTCCACTGCTGTGCTACCTAGCTAGCCTCGTATAGCAGCTAGTTTAAGCAGCAAAGACGTGACAGAGCCATGACTTATCTTTTAAGTAACACATCTCACAAGCAAAAGAGCACCTTACCATGAAATCAACACTTAACAGACCCACAAACTCCGTCCACCTCCATCAGCGGTCTGCTCGGCTGTGATGCTTTCTGCCATCTTACGTGGATCAGTGTCTTGCAAACAGGAGCTACAGTGCTTTTTGGTGAACAAACATGTAATGGCAACACTGTTTCTAAATGACCTCAAACATAGCTTTGGCATTTCTTTGCTTCAATTTCTTTCTCAGCTGACATTTAAACAGATAAAAATGTATCTGTGATGAACTTAAATTGGTTGATAACATTGGGGTTAAAGTTAGATTTTAGCTTTTATGTGTGAGTAACATTATTTTCCTTCTATATTCACCGGACAACAGCAAGAAAATTGCTGCCATTTCTACAGCAAAAGAAGAAAAAAACGATCATGGGAAATGTTAAGTGGAAAGGTGCAGAGGCGCTGATGCTCACACATTTCCAGCAAGGCAATAAATAACATTCAGACTTCCATCTTGCTGCCTTCTTTCCAACACACACACACAAACAGAGTCGCCACAGTGTAAATGTGGCATCCATGAAATGTAATGCTAGTCATTAAGTACTACAGCCCTGTAATTTCTTGGGTAATAATATTGAGTGCTAAGCAGCAGTATTGCAGAGGCATAGCCTAGTCGTCGTGCACATGTGTGTGAATGTGCCAATATTCATGTGTGTGTGTGTGTGTGTGTATCACAGAAAAGATAGACAGAAACAGTTATTACATTTGGCCTGGGTGCTCCACACGTCACATGCCTGAGCGCAGGGGTGGCAATTAGAATAACTCCAACTGGCATAAATCAGCACGGGCCATAAACACCAGAGTGAGGGAAAAAGAGAGTGATGGAAGTAAAAAAATGAAATGAGGAGGTGAAAGGAAGAGAGAAGAGGTGATATAGCCATTTTAGATGGGCACCCAGGTGAGAAAAATGAGGGGGAACGAGAGGGAAGAAGATGGAGAGAGGAGAAAGAACGAGAATCGCTTCCAACTCAGATCTGCTTCCAAATTTCTTGGAGGCGTGGGACTGATTAAAACACATTCACGCACAAACACACTTACATCTATCTTGATAGAATTAAAAATATCGACAGATTTTATGAGTGAGGACAACATCACATAGTGTCTTTTTTTTCCTCAAACCATGGGCAGCTCATTTTGGGGCGCTCTGTCTCTTACATCTCAGCACTGACAATACTTTCTCCTCTTCCACTTCCAGTAAGTCTATTATTACCAACAGCTACCAATAACAGTACATAATCCCTCGCCTTTACTCCAGCTGCAAGAAAATAAATGATAATTCTGAATAAATATTACACATTCCTGCTACATTACCAAGCAAAGATGACTTCCCACGGGTCCCCTCTTCCAAGTCTTATAAAGCTACAGACTCTGATCATATTAACTGCAGGAGGGCACTGCAGAAACAAATGGAGCGATGTCACAAAGTTGCAGGGTCAACATTTCCACTGCACTGACAAGACTCTGTTTTTTAGACAGACAAACTGCATTATCTATTGTTTAGTGCGAGCCGACAATTTATACACCAAGAATGATAGTCATGACTGTCTTATTAATACAACATCACCAGGAAGTAGTTTCAATTAAATGATGTGACATTAGTTTATTGGTTGAGATTTAACGAGTAGTCAATGAATCAATTAGTTGGCAGAAAATTAATCAGTTTCAGTCATTTTTCATTTCATTTCATGGTTCCAGCAGCTCAGCTGTGAGGATTTGCTGCTTTTCCCTGTTTAAACTATAGTGAACTGAATATTTTTGGGATTTAAGTATTGGTCGGACAAAACAAGCAATTTGAAGATGGGAAATTGTGATGGCCATTGCTCACTTTTAATATATATATTTTTTAAGTCAAATAATCCACAAAACATTGCTAATGAGAATGATCGTTATAGTTGCAGCCTTAGACGACTAACCATTCCTGAGATGTGAGGTGGGCATGTCGATTATTATGATAATTATGATCAATCATCATGCATTACTGTGACATCTCAAAAATTGTCACGATCACGGTATTAGTGTTGGAATAATTAGTTGCTTAATCGAGTAGTTAATTATCAGAAAATTAATTGACAACCATTTTGACAATCAACAACATCAGTTAAGTCATTTCTCAAACAGAAAAGCCAAACACTGATGGTTCCAGCTTCTCAATTATGAGGATTTGCTGCTTTGCATACATTTAGCTTTTAGACTGTTGTTAGGATAAAACAAGCAATTTCAAGACGTTGCTTTGTTCTCTTGAAACTTGTGATGGACATTTTTCACCATTTTATGAATTACAATTGACGAAATAATTTATATATAATTATCAAAAACATCATCAACAGATTATTTGATAATGAAAATAATCATTACCTGCAGCACTTAAAGGTAATACAGTAATAACACATTGAACCAAAGTACAATGGTGGCGATCGATATTAATAATGGATATAGACTCACATTGACAGGACAGCAAATTCTGTACTTTGGCATAAAACCTCAGTTTAGTTTGATGCTTATCATACAGAATTTCGACAGGGAGCAGACTAAATTATTGCACATTTGCAATTTCCTTAGATGAACAGATGTAAGGATAGAATGATGACCGTTTCTGTTCAGGACCCAGAGGGTTTGGCTAAGCACTTTTCAGATATCCATCAGTTTACAGATGTCCTTGTGCTAAGGACAGAGCCAGCACTATTAAAAGTTTCTGAAACACGTTCGTACATAACAATACAGGCTCCTCAGGGCTGCACATGTTCATTTGAATCAGGATATTAGAAAGTGCTGATCTATAGTGAGAAGAGAAGAGAAGAGAAGAGAAGAGAAGAGAAGAGAAGAGAAGAGAAGAGAAGAGAAGAGAAGAGAAGAGAAGAGAAGAGAAGAGAAGATTGAGACACTAATAAAATAGATGCACAGTGCCTCCGTAGGCTTGTCCTTTGGCATCTATTAGAATTTCACTTGTCCTTCAGACCCCAACACCTACCTCTGCTCTATTTATATACACACACCCGTGCACGATTTCTGTGTGTGTGTGGAGTACACTGCTGACATTTTCTTGTCTTCATTCTCTCTTTTACTTTGCAGAAAAGGGAAAACAACCTGGGGGAGTTGATTTATATTACACTAATTGGCAGCAATATTCTTTACATGCAGAGTTAAAACGCTGTTTTTTTGTTTTTCTAGTTGTCTCTTTTTTTCTGCTGTTACTGCATTTATGTTTTCTTATTTTAAATAAGTGTTCAGAGAAAACAGTTGAAACTGTATTTGCAGAGATCTTTTCAAAAACAAATTATCTGTAAATATACAACTCTTGTTGTATCCTGTCGTAGATTTAGAAGTTTAGAAGATATATTTAAATTGCTTCTTTTGTCTGACAAACAGTCCAAAGGGTTAGGGTTAAAGATCTTCAGTTTACTGTCATATATGACAAAGAAATGTACCAAATACTCACATTTGAGAAGCTGGAACCAGTGAATGTTTGGCATTTTGCTTGATAAACGACAATTTAAAATGTCAAACTGATTAACAGTTGCTGATTATTTTCTGCTGATCAACTAATAGCATAATCCATAAATTGTTTCAGCTCTACTCTCCATGTAATCATATGGTCTCACAATTTGTATTTTAAAATAAATGATACATTAATCTTACAAAAATCTGTGACAGCATGACATCTTAGAATATTTATAGATTTTGGTCCACGTAAACTTGAATGTTGAACCTCGATATCATTTTTGTTCTGGCTGAAATGTGTTTGTTACTCCATGTGTTGAAAACTGTTAAGTACCAAAAGTTGGCATTGAATGTTTGGTCAGATTTATCGACTAGTTTACCTTTTCTTAGGTCAAAGTTTCTGATTTAAATCAAAATTTGACCAGACCATTTTAACTAAAATGAAACAACTTCTGCTTTTGTTGAAAAGTTTTAGCCAGATAATCAGACTCAATCTCCATTTTGTTTTGCTTAATTCATTTTATTGATACCTTACTTTGACAAATTCTACAAACACTTTTGTTATTTCACAAATGAAGCCATGTTCAATTATTTTATTTGTATCATTGAACAATCTGGAGAAGTTGTCAGAGATTCAGGAGGCTAGAGAAGTTTGGCAACTTTTGTGAAAAAAAAAAGGTTTTGAAGAAAAAGATGTTTATTCTTTGTTGAGAAAAATATTGATAAAGCATCGTATTGTCGTTGGTATTGATACCTAGCCCTAGCTAAAACACAGTCTAATCTGATTGAATGTAATAAACAGGAACTAGAGATTTAAATCACATGATTTTTATTGATGATACTTTTTCAAGATCTAGTAGTGTTTCACATTCTTTGGGTTCCTATTTTACTGCAATATCACACATTGAGCTTATTTTATCCATGTGTTCTGAACAAACAGCAGGATGTAACATAGTGAAGGAGGCAGAGTTGTGAAGACAGCAGGCAAAAGTTTCCAAAAACAAGAGCGAGTGTTCCTTTCCCTCTTTTGAATGTGGGGCACAAAAAGCCTAGAGGAGAGGAGCTAAGTAAATGTCAGCTACGCCTCTCTTTCTCTCTCTGACACACACACACACACATACACACACACATCTCAATCTTACACCCTCCCAATTGCTCATGCGCTCCGGGGCCTATAATCTCCCTCTGCGCCCACACACAGATCACACACACACTTGGCAAGTGTTCTTATTTGTATTCCTGCGATCTGGAGCTTGCATTCTCTGTCAGACACTGATATATCAATTGCATGAATATTCATACACTAGTCAGGGTGGCAAGCTACACCAACCCCCTCTCTTTTCGCAAGCATGAACACACACACACACACACACACACACACACAGACACACGCCCATGTACTCGCACACGCACACACACCTTACTCACACTGCGCTGATGATTTATGTATTCCTAAACAATGCTAACCTTCCACATACACATACAGTATGTGAACACTGAAGTGTTGAGAGCTGCCACAGCAGGGTCTTTCATCATAAGCTAATGAACTGTGTCAGTGTCTGTCTATCACACCCTACACACACACACACACATACACACTGACAAGAGGTGCATCTCGGTCTCTCTCCTGCTGTGATTGAAGCCCCTTATCAATCATTTCCTGGTTGATTAATTGGTACAGCGGATCTCCTGGTAGATTAATGACATCTGTCTGAGAGCCTTTTTACGTTTGAGTAGCTTCACTGAAGAGGCTGAAAACTGCAAATGTGTACACACACACACACACAAAATGCACATGAAGTATCAGATCAGTCAGACCTCAGATGCCCTTCTTAAGCCATTAAAGACATTAGCTAGAATCTCATCTGGTTTAAGGAAAAGTGCATTAAGGACTTAGTAAATAATTTAAAAAGACCACAGCTGAAGGTACATTGCTCCACAAAGTCTATCCATTATTGGACTTTTAGTTGGAGGCTGACGTTGTCAACTTCATTAGAGTGGGAGTATGAATCTGCCTCGCCCTTTTTTTGCTGGTAGGAAGCTATTAAGATGCTGGTGGTGGAGAGACAATCCAAGACCTCTGTCAGTGTGCATTCGTCATCTCCGCTCGCCAACTTTCTCTCCTACGTCTTCGGCGTGTCGAATACGGCTCATTGCTCCCGTGCTTCGTCTGGTTCCTCTCATATACATGCACTTATGTCGCAGCCATACATGTGTACAGCTCCTCTGATCTGAGATATCAATTTGCATTTCTCTCCACTCCACTGCAAACACAATGCACATCCACGCTGCGATATCATATCACTCACTCTCACTGAAACCTCGTCCTTGTTCTTTTCCGTTTCGTTTTATTCAGCTGTGATTGAAGGGGGTGATTATGCATGCGGCCTTCATACAGCAGGATCTTAACTTAAAACTGCATTTCTCTCACTGCTTGCCCTAACTCTCCTTCCGTTCAGGTGGATACATCCTGTGTTCTTATCGAAAAGCGGAAAGGCGATGTGAGCATGGAAAGAGAATGAAATTGAAATAAATAAAGATAGAGTACAAACCTCGTTAGATCTACAGAGGACACAGCAAACACAAAGATTTAGAGATGAAAGGGACAAATGTGAGATAAGAGAATTTCCGAAGCTGACGTTCGGGAGGAAAGCAAACTAAGTTTTCTGTTTACAGATTACCACCTCTGTTGTAAAAGTGCTTTATCACACGACAATGCCTTCACTGTGGGCCAGAGGGAAATGGCGAGATAGGAAGGAAGGATGGAGCTGAAGTAAACACACACTGCTTCTCTGTTCCTCCAGCCCCTCCTTTCCCCTCTATTACTTCTTCCTGCCAGAGGTGAACGCCCTGTACCAGTCCAAGTAGGCATCTAATATTTAATTGTGATACAACTGCCGGGCTGACGAATGATTTTATATCTTGTATGTTGTGTTAACAGACACATTTATATCTTCCTTTCTGCGCGGCTGTTTTTGTGTATTTAAGACAAAACATCAGTAATAATGTTGAGCATATTATAATTTTTTTAATATAAAATGAAAAATATCTATTGATAAAAAAGCAGGGAAAACTCACTGCAGTTTATAATGGACCTTAAGACAGCAGTCATGTGGGTAATTGATCATTTAGGCAATCAATCATGTTGTGACCGTCCTTAAACTGAGTTTTAAGCGACAACCAATCCGGCTGATTCTAAAATTAGTCACTGCCAACAAATTAGAGTTAAAATCAGGCTTAATCTTTATAGTGTCCGCCCAGTTTAAAGGCACCCTGTGGATTTTTTGACCACTAGTGGTGCTATAGAGCAATGTTTTTACAAGTGGGTCCCTGTTTTGTTTGTATTGAACACACAAATGAAGCATGACGTGGCATGATTTTCATTCCGCTGCTGGTTTTATGCTATTCTGCTGATCGACAGTTGTTGGCAGTAATGAGCAAAAAAGGAAGCAATGAGCAAGTAAGAAAACCGCTGGCAAGCAAACTCGGTTTAAAACATTCTAAAAAGTGGCTTTACACATGTTTTATGAGGAAGGAAACATGTTCAACACACATTTAGTGAGAAACACTGAATATAAACATACTGTTGTTTTACAAGAAAACGTGGTTTTCAACACTTCTCAACACACAAATTAAAGAGCTAAAAATTGCCCCATGTTATCAGAATAGATAGAAATCCTAAACATGTTTCTCTTGGCAAGACTTTTCTTTAAATTCCTCTTGATTTCTAAAAGTGTGCCACTATTGCATTATGCATTTAAAATCATTTGTAGTCAAATATCAAGTCGAGTACAAATATAACATCACTGTTATCAATACAGACAACTGATGATTGAGTCGTCAGATTCGTTGTCATTCTGAAAGACTCTTGCCACCAAAAGGCACATTGCAGCACGCTCTGCCAAGTGTCGCTTCCACCATCCTGAGTCAACAGCTTCCTGGACTCCATTCATCCCTTCCTGTGTCCATCCATTCATGATCGCTCTCATCTCCATACAGCTGGCTTCCTTGGCAATTAAACAACATTGCACACATGAAAAATAAGCCAACAGTGGGCATATGGTGCAAAGTAACCATTCCATATTTCACATGCACATGCACCTAATTACCATACACATACAGCGTGTTGAGCAGCAGCAGGCGGCAGGCCCTATAATTGGGGCACCCATAAATAAGGAACAGAGCGGCGCCTGGATTTCTGCTGATGTGTTTTGCAGGAGATTCACGTGTGAATAAAGTGATAGCTTTTCATTTTAATAACGCTGCACTCTGCTGGTGTCATCTGGATTACTCCCCCCCCTCTCGCAACTTTATGTAACTACACAACTATACCTTCTTTGACTCCTCACAACCCCCCTGCCCACCCCTCCCAAACCGCTTGCTTATTCCAGGCCTTCCATCTGTATCCTCCTCCCCTTTCTTTTACCTCTCCCCCTTTCTCTTGCTGTCACTCTGGAGACAGATGCTGCATTTATCACGTTAATTATAAACTGCCTGCTTCCTTTCTCTCTCTCTCTCTCTCTCGGTCTGATTAGTGACAGTTTAAAAAAGCACCACCGAAGAAATCCACAAATACAATTACCTCACCGAAGGCATTCATGGATGTGTGCAGGTATACGCACACACACAAACACACAAAAAAAATCCAACACCAATCCTAACCTCTATGCTCTTGATTGCTGAGTGATATGCAATGCTCAAAATATGACTTTTCTTCAGTGGTCCAAACACTGGCCTGCTGGCATCTCCCCCACTCTGCGCTCCCATTCATCAGAGAGAAGGAAAAAAAACACAGTGATCAATAAAATGCCTGTTTGTGTGTGTGTCATAGCACAAAACCAAATTGCACTAGCTGATAAACATACAGACATTCATAAAAAAAAATCAATACTCATCTACTCCATCCGCTGCTGCTCTCATAAAGCTTGCTGATGAATATAAAGGCTTTTGTGTGCATGCTTTGTGTGTGAGTACTTCTGTTTTGTGGAAAGTACAGACCTCTATCAATCAGAACATTGATTAGATTAAATGGACTCTGGATACGAGGAGAAATGTAAAGTGCGTATGAGGACAAGGCTTTGCATGATGAAGCCATGAGCAATGAAAATGGGAGCAATACAGAAGTATGGGACTGGGAGATATGAGTAAGAGTAAAACTAAATAGAAGTAGCTACTTTCAGCATGTGAGTCATGCTGAAGACAAGGACAGAGATAGAGGTGAATCCTGCATCACATCAGTCTGTGTGACAGGCTTGTGGAAGACCAAACTATCACTTCCCACACTCTGCCAGAAGAGACGCTGGCTGAGAGTAACGGATGTCTCTGAGGAACACAAATCTCATCCAGGATCACTGTGTCTTCTAAAACTAGTCCTTCAATTTCCAAAAGAAAACAAGGTGCTGACTAAACCAAAATCAGTTATGATCTGGAAACAACACGACAAAATCCTCACTGTGTCAGAGAGCCAACTCATGTCCCTTAATTTATACCTTAAAGTTGACTTGTTCCCTCTGGTCGAATTGATTTAAATGGTAAACAGTATAATGACAGATGATGAGGTGATGATGACACTTGTTGCTCCATGATGGCTCAAATCTATAGCACAGTCAAGTTCCCGTACATCATAACGAGGACAGGATGTGTTGCCAAAGACCAACCCGGTGCCCAATTTCCAAAAACAGGCTCCATCCCAAACATTGCCCATTACAGCTCAAAACGACACTGTGGCCACATTCAATAGGCTTTATGTGGAAAGCGTCCAACAGCTCTGCTTTCAGTACGGTCCAGCTAATGAACTGAATCAATGCTTATATGCTGAATAAGCATGCCCACGTAGGGAATAATTTTGGATTAAAAATGCTTTTAATCATTTTTGTTCACTTTTGGTTTGCAAGCTTTTGACAGCTTGTACAATTGTTTTCATGCCTGCCTGGTGAGGGAGGGCTGCAGGCGCAGTGGCAGAGCCAGCAGGCGTCAGGCCACGGGTCTCCAAGGCAGCCCAGTTTCCACAGCAGGTGCAGTAGCATCATGGAGCAGACCCACTCCACTTCGACCTGCTCACTATTTCTAGCCTTAAACACCACTGACCCCCAAGGGACTGCCTGCTAAGAATAGCCAACATGAGCCTCTGTCCTTCTCTGACTATATGTTTGTTTGTTTGTTTGTGTTTGTGTTTGTGTGTGTGTGTGTGTGTGTGTGAGAACCATGCGCATCCATATGCAGTGTGTACCATAAAGTGAGGAAAGTGTAACTAACTGTGATGTCACTCATAGGTGTCTTAAGTGATGATTTGAAGCTTGGAGTTGAGTTTGCAGTTCGCCAACATGCTTAATTGGAGCCAGAAAATTCAAAGTTGAGCATAGACATGCAACCACTACACCTTAATGTCAAAAACCCCCCTCAAAAAACACCCCCCCAGAGATACCCCACTGGCAATCAATGTCAAAGTCAATTTACTAGTCATTGAGAGCACCAACGACTGTCTTCTTTAGCTCTGGAGGAGCTTTGTCAAGTCAGAACAAAATTACTCAAGAGATATGTCAGCTTGGGTGAGTTTGAAAGACACGGGCAACAACCAGTTGGGGGGGGAGGGCCGGTCTAGCAAATAGCCGTAAAAGTGATGGCTACAAATGTCCTGTTTTTCCAAAAGATATTCTCTTCACAGTGATATAAAATAGCAGCAAAGCAACAAATCCTCACATTTGAGAAGCTGCAACCAGAAAATGTTGGCATTTATACTTGATAAATGACTTTAACAATCACTGCCAATAAAATACATCTGCCAGTACATTAAATGTTTCAGCACTAAACTTGACTCCTACTAGAGACTTAAAGTCTGATTATCTAAGCATCTGCTGCACCTATTCTGACCATGCTTTTGTCAGTCTGTCTTTTTGCAATTCCCAAACTTTAAGAGAGGTGAAATTGGCTATCAAAGCCGAAATGTCTTGTGGAATAAAGTACTGGAAAGTTGTTGATTTTTCTACTCACTTAAATACAGTCTAGAGTTTTCTTATCAACTGTTTGAGGAACTGCTGTACCGACAGTAACTCAAATGAGTCAGTCCTCCCTTGTTCTGCAAGACCAGCTAATATTAACTGGTGTCCTGTAACCTGCATGTGTTCGGCAGACTGGCAGTCGCTCAGGCATGCATGCCATCAGTTTTTCCGACAGTATACATGCATCTGCAGGGTCCTGAAGGAGCAGGATTTGTCAAGATTATGTGTGCTGTCTGTCAGTCTGTTAGAACCAGGAGGAGACTCTAAAACGACAAGACAACCAAGTTTGAGCACGGCATAGTGCTGCTGAGTGTGCACCATCTTCAGAAGACATTATGATGTGGGTTGTGTGTGTGTGTATATGTATTTGCATGTGTGTGTGTGTGCGTTGTAAGTAAAAATTGTGGACTCCCCTCAGGACTGGAGGCAGCCGACTCTTTAATATTTCAGGGCAGTGATAAATAAGTCAGACAGACTGCAGAGAGATAAGGTGACTCTGAGGGTAGGGGTGAGGGGGGAGGAAGAGGAGGGAGACAGAGGTAGAAAAGGAGAAGGGGGGAAATAGATATAGCAAGGTAGAGAGAGAGAAAGATATAAAAGGTAATAGAGCAAAAGGTCAGAGGAGACATGAGGAAAAGGAATGGGAAAACCAAAAAAAGACTCCTTATACTATAAATGGAAATCCAGACACCTCCGGCAAAAAGGGAAAAGCTTTCTATAAACATTTTACAAAACATTTAGGAACAGCAGCCTCTAATGCATCACGAACCTAAAATCTCTCTAAAAACCTGTGTAGTTCAACGGACCAATCAGATGATATCCGATGTTGGAATCTCTGCCCTTCACATTTCTCTCTTTCTCTTTCACACACACACAAACACACTGAATCTCCAATTTCACTCCCTTGACAATAGCGACCTGGAGACATGGTGAATGACAGATTTTGATTTCTGGGGACGAAAGTGATCGGTGGGGGATCAGAAGAAGAGAAAGGGGAGAAGAGATAAAGTAGGTAAGGTGGAAGGAAGAAAGGAAGGAAGGAAGTTAAGGGGAGAGGATGATGAGGTAGGAACTGTTGGGAAGGGAGAGGGGGCGGGTGGGGAGGGGGGAGAGAGAAAACAGAGACAGTTACTGTGGGGAAAGGTCAACAGAGACACAGAGCAGTGTGAGAGAGAGAAGATGAAAAACAGAAGAAAGAGGTGGAAAAGTATGGCATGCTTTCTCGGGGGAGGAACTACCCCATGGTGCCATGGCCTTCAGTCTAACAGACTTATGATCAAAAGATGAAAAAACCTCCCCTGGCACTTCACACACAATCTAACTCACAGCTTGTAGTACAGTTACAGTATGTTTAGCCTGTATCTGTCAACTCTTTGCTTCACATGCACTCTTTAAGCCTCGGAAATCTACACCAACTTTGCTCTGCTGCTTTCTGACTAAACTGGAATTATTATGCAGGCCTGGAAAATCTTTAGGCTACGGGCGAGGAGTCGCCTCTCCGTACATCCATGTTTTCATCCCTATCTTCTCTGAAAGAAACAGCCTCCTCCACGCCTTTTTCTCCACCTCCAAACACCAGCTTTAAGCCCCCTCTTCCACCATCTTCCCTTTTACTTCTTTAAGCCCGAAGCATTTCATTTTCCCGACTGCTTTGTCAATATCTCTCTCCTCTCCCATCACTCCCCCTCTGTCCTCCTCTCTCCTGCCCCTACTGAGGGCGCTTCTCATCCTCACCATCATTCTCCTCTTCTTCACCCTCAATAAAGCATCTCTCCTCCTCCAAGCAGCTGTAAGTATAGCTGCCAGCTCTGCTACTGGATAAGCTCATTAAATCAAGTCAGGAAGAGGGCAGCATGCAGACTTCTCTGGATAACAAACACACGCAGGTACTGGATGTGTAAAAACATGCACTAGAGAGAGGGGGGCATCTAAAAATATCGAAAAGTCTGACAGGAAGGGAAAGAAAAATTAATTGGGGAAATAAAGTGGTTAGAAGGATGATGATGATGGGGGGGGAGGGGAGGAAACTCAATCCATGGAGAGAACGTATAGTCCCAATCTCCCCAGCGGGATTAGTGTAAATCTAATCTGTCCCGCTGTCTCTTCAACTCCTTTTAGCCTCGGCTTAGCGACGCTCTCAGGAAAAGAGCAGGGATCCTAAGAGCCTTGAGCTGTTAGCATTAGCTCACATCACTGTAAGCTTCCTCTGCACCACACTAATCAATTACCAAACCTGCTTATCTGCCTCTAAACTTCCCATCCACTCCGAGCCATCACCAGCCTGTGACCTGCAGCACACACACACACACACACACACACACGGGCTGCAAAGCTCCTTTAAATGAGACCCATTTACCGATATACTGGATCTGATGTATTTATCTGTTGTCCTGTTTGCTAATGCACCAGTGTCTGTGGCAGTTTGAAGTTATCACATCACCTCAGTTTAGTTCATTAGGGAGAACAAATTTAAGTTTAGAAAAGTGCAAATAAATATAATAATAAATAAAGGTTTAGAAGGCCAAGACTATATATAGTTTTCGTAATATAGTAGCGAGAGGTGAAACGATTAGTCGGTTAATGTATAAACTATTTTGATAATTTCTTAGTTGTCATTTTTCAAGCAAGAACACCAAACATTCTCTGGTTCCTGGATTTTCTCTGTCTTCTATTACTGTAAATTCAATATCTTTGATTTTTTTTTCACAGTTGTTCAGAGAAAATAAGCAATTTGACTGGCTTTGGGACCATTATTCTGACATTTTATGGCCAAAGCAGTAAATCAAATAATCAAGAAAATAACTGGCAGTTTAATCAGTAATGCCAATGATCATTAGTTGCAGCCCTAGTATCAGAGACAATGCTGCTTGACTTCATTGTAAAAGATATATGCTCTCTTCTACTAAAAAAAAAACTGGTTTTACAAAATTGCATGCTATTCTGTTTAAATGTAGTGTAGTTTTTATTTTAAAAGTGGCCAAAATGTTGATATTTTCTTGTGAATAGAGTGTCTGGCTCTGGGTTTAAACATGTACGCAACTGTGCTAAAATGTTTCATATCAGTAAACGTAGAAACCTAGCTCATATATAAGGAGGAAGATGTGTGAGAGAGCAGTTATGTCACTGGGGTCAGAACATGTGAACAACCCGTTTCTGATTTTCTGAATGAGGCCAACAGCACCTCTAGAGACCTCTGGCAGCCAGCGGATAGCCTAGCTCTGACTGGGACGTGGCTAAGTGCAGGGTTTACACTCAGCTTGCTTGTTATGGCCTTCAGCCACTGTTGACATGGTTCAGGATTACAAACAAAAGGTCAGACAGACCCAGATTGGAATCAACTTTCAATCCCATTGGAGGATTAAATCTATTTATTGCAGTTACTCTGATGAACATGGAAACTTTGACTTCAATCTGTTTACAAATAACTCTCAATCTGCTTCTTCCCCTTCTTCCTGGTTTTGTCTTTCTTTACCCTCCAACCTCATGTGTTTTCTCCTTAAGACTCACAGCTTTTTCTAAGCCTTACACTGCAGATGGTTCACCAGAAAGCCTCTCAAGCGTTAGAATCGCCCCCTGCACCACCCTTTTCAATAAATGCCCTGAAAAAAAGAAGGAGCCACAGAGGAAAACAACAAGAGGGTGAAAAAAAAAACTCTTAGGGTCATAAATCTCAAAGGGCCATAATTACATGACAGAGATCCAGCAAAACCCTGGTATACAAATAATCACATGTACTCTGACTAAGAATAAATGCAAAACACACACACACACACACACACACACACACACACATTTGCGTGCACATAAGATCCCACTTCCTCCCAACTTTAATCACAAGCACAAATTAATGACATGCTGTGGAGTCCGATCCTTTATCCCATGAGCATTCGTTACAGTGTAAATTAAAGACAACCTGGCTCACGGTTGGTTCACCGCGGTGTGTTATTTGAAGGTTTGTGGCTCACAGTTAATCCAGTGAATAGAAACCATGTGCAAATATCAAACATTCATATCAGCTGCATTCCTCTTGTCTGGATGGATCGATGTCTGGAAGGCTGTGCAGCACATGTGTGCTGCAGACCGGCTCCAGCATGCAAACTTTAAACGTACATACAAACATGTGGAGGGCTCAATCATACATTCAAAAGTAAGTAAGAATAGAAAACAGATTCTGCAATTGAAAAACAAACCATGAAATGTTTAATTCTTCATCTAAGAAGCCTTAGATATTTAGAATTATCTGATGCCGCATGTTTAACTTGTGAGCATACATACTGATAAGAGACAGTGAAAGACTTATGTGCAGAGACAAACACAACCAGGAAGCCTGTTTTCATTTACCAGGGTGCACCTGCCCTACCCACAGGCCCATCTGGCCAGTGTGAAGAGAGGAAGAGCCACAACTGTGAGCCTTAAAAAAATAATGGCCCAGTCTCCTTGCACACACAATCACACCAATGTCACTAACTCTGAACAGCTGCGACTTGCTACCTTCTCTCAGCCAACATTCTTCTCCCGCTGGCCTCCACTGCCAAGACAGCAAACAGGCAAACTCCAACTGACTCATCTATTTTCTCAATCACACACACACACACACACACAAACAAACAATTGTGAAGCTCGCACTCGCGTTAGGCTCCTGTAGTCGGGTTCAAACTGTAGACGATACTAAAAAGGAAAAAAGCATGCACAAACATTCTTCTATTTCTGCTTTTTATGTAACTGCCTTCTACATGAGGAATGTCTGCCTTTCAAAACAAAGTGTAGATTAGACCAAGCAGCACAGTCAATTCCAGCCATGTGATTAGATTTAGAGACTGCTTATCAGCTACAGACCAAAAAAAACAAACACTTAAGACTATATAATCTAATAGCAATGCTTTGTACGGACAGATATACAGTAGAACTGCTGTAGGAAAGCATTATGCATTTAAAGCCAGACATGCAGCTTTACAATGTCTAGGATTGGATTTTAAACCTACACTTCTAATACAATTGGCATGTTAGGCATTTAAAATAGGGCACACATCACATGGCGTGGTATATTAGCTTGCCACATCGAGTGTTTGAGTGTGGCAATCAGCCGAGGCCAGTGTGTGCACACAGAGGCATTAGGGGGGATGCTATAATGGGGGGACAGCAGGTTGACATGGCCTTGGAGATGGAGTTTTTTTTTTGTGGCCCATTCATTCACTGCCAACCCCCCAAGAGAGAGGAGAAAAGGGGAGATGGGAAAATAGGTGAAAAGAGAAAACAGGGTGATGGGGGTGACAAGAGGAGGGGGGAGGGGGGGGGTTTAGCAACCAAACACAACAGCTCCATTACCAAACCCACCCTTCAACACTGTGTCAGCTCAAACTAGCCCCGCTGGGAGAGGAGCGGGTGAAGTGCAGGAGGACAAAGAGAAGCTAAACACCCTGAAGCTCCGACTTCACAAACACCTTCACAGACAAGACCTCCTCCCCAAAACTCCACATACGCCATGATATGTGATGCGTGTGCGAACAATGACCTTGTGGTTTCCTTCTGCTTGGGAGGTGGGTGTATATTTAGTCAGGGAGTTTTAGCCAAAGTGTTTGACAGAGCGGGTGTTAAATTATTGAGCAGTGGATGCCAGCAGGGAAGGACGACACAGTGAGGCTGAAGAAGGCGCTTATCTGGCGCTACATGCTGTTGGCAAACATGCACATATACAATCCTGTCACACAGACACACACTTAAACACCTATAACACCAGAAGTAGTGCATGATCTTTTTAACCAACCAAATGCTCTGATTTTTTTTTTTTAAAGAGAGGAGTAGGTTTTAATATACTAAGACACACACAGAGGTAAAAATATTAATACAGTTAAGAGGATTTTTATATGAGCCTCACGTTTATTTTTATGGAAAAGAAACAGATTACAGATGTTTTCTCCAGGGCTAAACATTTAGGTTGCTTGACAGGCAACAGCCCCTTGATCCATTTATTTGCTTTTTTCACAACGTGACTCCACTCCTCACTCACTGCCTGACAGTCCTCCCGCTATACAGGAAAACAAACCTCACCACCGGGGACAAATTACTGAGAGGTCAGAAGACTTTTCGGCAGAGCCTTTCAGCTCTCTCCGGTCTCTTCTCTGCTGCACAAGTATTTTCCAGGAGAACATGACCTCCTGTGTACGCTCCACTTTCCACTTCACTTGACATCAAGGAAGGGCTGAAATGTTGAGCATCAGCTTTCACCGTGAGCGACAGTGAAGTGCGTACGGGAGGATAGCAGTAGTAACAAGCAATTTTACTGATCCCCGTTAGATGAATTCCTCTTTTTTTGCCCTATCCTGTCAAAGAGCAAAGAGAACTGCTGGAGTTGCCTAGAATTTAGTCCTACTTAAAGACATTTTAGTGTGTGGCTGATGCTTGATGTTTTTTGCAAGCCCTGCTGCTGATGCTTTAGCCTGAGCTTGGTGGTAAATGGATACCCTATTAACTGCACCACCATAGTCATAGTTTACAGAAAGTAATGAGCTGGTAGGTGTCTGCAGAGGTTAGACAAAGCAAACATGCAATAACTGATTTTTTTGCCATTTGGAGGCAGCAGTAACAAGCTGTAAACACGCACTGACATTATCACCTTTTATGGTAATATGAGGAACTTGTTATTGGGGAACTTGGAAACTTACACATCCAGCAGATATGGTGCAACATAAGTGTTCATTTGAAGTCATGTTTCCTCACACCTGGCTGCCAACTGTGTGGGTCTGCCATTTGGTGCTGGTTAGGTAGTGTACAGTACGGTTTTAGTGCTTTACAATGCTGGTGAGACCGATGAGAGTGAACCAAAACAGTAAAATTGCAGTCCAAAAGATGTAGGGAACATAGGCCATGTCACAAAAGTAGTCACACAATCCAATTTAATATAAAAACAGTCACCATAGCTGCTTTAACAGTTTTTTTAAATTCTCAGTCTTAATTTAGTTGATCTAATTTATTCCAAAATGCAGTGAGAATGCACGGTGCACAAACTTGCTGTGGGCGCTGATTGAAGATGTGATGTAAAATGGTGTGAGGCAGGTGTTTGGTTCTGATAGGCCTCTGGCATTTTAGTCTCTCGCCCTGATGTCGTCTTTCCCTGGAAGACCAGATAACACCAAACTGCCCCTCTCATCTCTGAATCTTCAACTTCCATGAAGGAGAAGCAGTGTGTCTTCTTGGGTAAGCTTGCAACACGCACAAACACACACACACACATATATATACATATTCATGCACTCAGGCCCACATTGCTGTCCTTGGTTTTCACACGACTCCCTCTCTTCGTTTGCTCTCTCTCTAATCCTGTAATACCAACAGTGCAATTAGTCACATGCTGGCTCTTTCTTTCATCCCCCAAGTGAGAGCGAGCTCAGGAGGAATTCAAACTGCTTAGTATCTTAACTACATGCCCCCGCCGGAGTCAAACACAAACATGAATATAAACGCATTAAATTACCTAAAACTATACAGCAGTATTTCTGACTATAAAACATCCTTCATTGTAAAGTTGCAAAGAAGGTGAACTATGCCGCACGACTGCTTCACTCGCTCTCAAAAGTCTTGCCTACTTTGCAATTCAAAAAATGAATAATGAAGCTGAAAATGAAATTGCCATTCAGCCTGAATATGAAGTAAAGTTGAACTAAGGACAGGCTGAATAATATCAGAGAGAATCCTTCTAAAAATGGTCATTGTCCCTGTGGTTTCAGCATGTTTACCCCCCCCCCCCCACTTCTTTACACTGTGCTCTCCTGTCACCTCCATCACAGTTAGACACATCTATCACAACCCACTCACAAACAAACACCACTGATTGATACTACATAAAAGAGGGAGCTCTGATAGAAAAAGAAATCGACAGAACAAAAGTTTTAAAGGACGGCAAAGCGGACAGAGAAAGAAAAGCAGCCCCTACACTCAAGTCAAACAGGCTTATAGCGAATGTCTTATATGTACTCAGTTAAGGTAATTTTGCAGCGCCTGAAGCCTGTGAGGCAGGGAGGGACAGAACATGGCTGACTCTCTACATGTCAGTGAGGAACAAATGGCTCATGTTGCCGTTATATGGATGGAAAGCCCAGGGTTATCACTTTCATGCAGGTTATTCCTATGTGTCAGCTAAAACTCAATCTCTATTTAACAGATAAATCCTCTCACTGACATCTAATATGACTGAGGGCGCCGATGGATATGTTCACATTAGACACTGATTTTAAACACTTTGAAAATTGAATTTGGGCTGGTGTGTATGTGTGTGTGTGTGTGTGTGTTTGTGTGCTGCAGCGAGATAGAAAATGAGAAAACTAGATTTCCAGATGTTATCAAGAACTGACTGGTGATTCATCTGCTAGTAAACGGATTGGTTCCAGTGAGGTGGTGAAATAGTGACAGGGTCACACTCAACGAGAGATTCAGTTTTACTTCCTTAACCTCCTCTCCTCCAACCTGCTGGACTCACACCGTGGGGTCGCAGGATTAAAATCAACCCAACCTCCTTGCAGATTAAAACTATGTAAGGAATGGTTTGACATTTTGGGAACCGCGCTTATTTGCTTTCTTGTCGAGAAGTAGATGAGAAGATCGATGCCTTTCTCATTTTATGTGTTGAATATGGATCTGGAGCCAGTGTAGTGTAAAGACTGGAAGCGAGGGAAAGCAGCTGGCCTGGCTCTGTCTAAAGTGAAAAAAGACAACTACCAGCACCCCTAAAATTCACATATTGTCTTTAATTTCTACACAAACAAAAATATATATAAACAAATGTGGTTACTGTAATGTTGTAACTTGCCAAGCTACAGAGAGGTAAAAAAACAAACAGCACATGGTATCAGTCTTATCATCTAACTCTTAAGGGAAAAAAGTCAAAAGTGTTTTTCCCAAAATGTCGAACTATTCCTCTGATGTTCCAGTTTTGTGGGGAACTGCACCCACCCTATAGTCTGTTATGACAAATGCATTAAGTGCGTTTTTTATATGTCCCACATTGAAAAATATCCATTACCTACATCATTTTCACCAGTGCGATTGCTGTTCTGGTCAGTACTATATTGATAGAGTGATTACATCACTTGGTGCTGCCATTTCTAGCTTTCAAAAAGCTCCATTTACAGCACGTACTCTTCCACAACACCTGCTCCCTGCATTTACAATAAGTCAACAATGGGTGATGGTGCCACGGGCAACTGAAAAAAAGGCTAAATGATTATACATCATTATGTTGCAGTTAGAGCTGAAATGACGAGTCGATTAATTGATCAGTCCGCCAACAGATAATCAAATATCAACTATTTTCATTGATTGATTGATCATTTAAGTCATTTTTCAAGCAAAAATGTCATTTTTTTCTAGCCTCTTAATGATAGGGATTTGCTGCGTCTCTTTGTCTTATGTGATAGTAAAGTGGGGTTTGGACTGTTAGTCGGAAATCAAGCAATTGAGAGATGTCTCCCTGAACTTAGAGACAAAACAACTCATTGTTTCATTGGGAAAATAATCGTCAGATTAATAGATAATGAAAATAATGTTAGTTGCATTCTGATTGACTACCTCTCTTTTGTTGAATCTCTGCTCTAAATAACTGGCACGCTGAACTGTATCTTACATATCTGTCCATTACAGGCTATCTGTTGATGATACATGTCCTTCATTGCTTTAATGACTGTGTATGAGGTGTAGATATGGACAGTGTCTACTGTATGTGTGGAGAGATAGGGAAGCGGTTGACACCTCACTAACTAGCCAGCTGAGGCAGCCAGTATTCCTGGTGTTGCCTTGGGCCACACAGAGTCCCTCTGCTTTATTCAATGCCCTCTGGCTAGCAAAAAAAAAAAAAAAATCTAAATTCACTAAACAGAGGAAGTTGTTTCTTAAAGCTGCTGTCTGGCAACCATTTCACACACTTCAAAAGAGGGCGTAGGAATGACAACAGACCAAATTTTTGCCCATGGACGTTCAGTGATAAAACAGCCTCTCGCCTACATGGGAGAATCTGAACCTTCTCTTGCTTTTACTCTCACCATTGATGCTCTCCCACTCATCTTCTCCTTTCTCTCTTTCACATATATAAACATATATCTTCTATTCACTATTTATTTCTCATAGTCTCTTAACCACATGTCTGGTAGCTGTAGCAGGACTCACAGGTTAGGTCACCGGTCTCAAAAGGAACTCCACAGAGGGAAGGAGAATCGGGAGAAAGGCCGCAGGGAAAAACAATCCAATGACCACTTTTGGTCAAAAGCTGCAGCAGTCAGCACTGCGGCCTTAAATTTAATTTCCCCTAAAAGAACAGCTATCCTCTATGCCTTTGGCTGCCTATTTTTAGCATGTTATCGTTCAGCCTCAATCAGACCACAGCAGTCAAACTAAGAATGAAGACAGTGGCTGTCAAGCGCAAAACAGAACAGAGCTCCGCAACAACCGCAACTGGATGATCGAAAAGTGTGTAAGAGAAGAAGAGAGAAGAGAAGAGAGGAGAAGAGAAGAGAAGAGAAGAGAAGATGCCCTGTCACTTACAGTTTATACACTTTTTTTCTTTGTGGCTTTGTAGCATCAATACTATACTGTCAGCTGAGGTCATGGTTGCCGCCCTAAGAGACAATGCCAGTGTTCAAGCATGCCATCACTGCACGATAAATCAGCGTTTTCATGCAGTTCCCGTCTCACCGCGGCGTCATCTCAAATTCTCTTTGTCCCTTTAAGTGACATCGTTTTTTTTTTTTCCAGGAGCTTGCTTTGTTAAACTGTTCCCTTGTTACACTGAACTCGCTGCCACGTTCATGTGCTCGTGTGGAAGGGCAACATTAGTTAGCTCCAAGGAAGCAGAAAGACCCAGGAGGTTTCTTAGCTGCAAACAAGTATCAATCGGGGGCGGACAGTGACCAGCAGATCAGTGATCAATGACCCACTTCAGTTTTTGCTCTGCTCATGGTATTTTGAGCTTGGCTAGCTGTGTTTGCCTCTGAATAACACGGATTTGAGTACATCCTCCTCCTTCCAGCTATAATCATCATAGACTGTGGGGCCAATACCGTCCGCATCCTAAAAATGTTGTTTTGGCCACACAAAAAAACACAAGAGATGGGTATTTTGGGGGAATAATTTTAAGCTGTGGATGGACAAGATGCGGTTGTCTTGCCATCTGGAAGAAAACTGTGAAAGCGTGGGTGTATGTGTGTGCAGGGCTGTAGCAAGGAATTATGGGCTTCTACATGCCACCTCCACTTATCAATACTCCCTGAATGAGAAAAGCCCAACGCTGGACTATTAACCGTGCAACCCGGGCAACTGTCCCAGAATCCCAGAACTCCTCAGTCCCAGAAAGCTCTGGGCTTATTTGTCAGCTGGTTTGAGCTAATTTAATTGAAAAGTTGTTTGGGGATATGCACCACTAAAGTGCGATAAAGGCCTAAAGACCAGTCCTGCTTTATTGCCTGACCTCAAGGACCTGTCTTGAAGAGGCCTATATGTCAAAACATAGTTTAAACAGCTTAATTGGGTCAGTTTTGTGCTCATATGTTGCACATTATTAAATTGGTGTAAAGAATGTATGAGTACAGGGAGTTAAAAGAGGCCCAGTAGCTTGTTTTTGCCCGCTGTCAGGTTAATCTGGTCCTGCAAATGTCCACACCTTTATCACAGCTTTCCATATTGATTTGGGGATTTTGATGAGATGCATGACTTACTGGAGTTATGTTTTTTGGGTACTGGCGTGAAAGAGCTGATTGGCTGTGTTTTAAATAGAAAAAGATAATAAAAAATGGTGTAAATGATTATTGTAAAAAAAAAAAAAAAAAAAATAGAGATATTTTCCACTTAAGAAATCCTCTTTCCAAAGTGTGTGGAAGACAATTCAGCTGTAATTTGAATTTGAAAGAGGAAAATATAGATTCCAGCGTGCTCCACTTTGCCTCTTTCATGGTTTTCATTAATTTTTGACAGCAGAATTTGAAAATCAGACCAGACATAATAAATAATCCTACAAACTGTGTTAAATACTCACTTGAGAATCATTTTACTCCAGATACTTCAGGGCCTCTTCCACTCAAAAATTTGTTTTTCCTCCTGTTCCTACAGTTGGATGTTCACTGTGCAGAATTATGCATGTGCAGACTTCTGACAGTTGAAGGCTGTTTTCACATTAATCTGCTGAAAGTGGAAACTTTCTCTGTGATCACTGAAAATCCACTTTTAAGGGGCGGACATACAGGCGGGATTTCTGAAATCACAAAATGTTTGGAAGACAAACTGGTCCAATATCCAAGGTGTGACATGGAAACTTTAAGCCTCCAGTGCACAAACACTGAGAATAGACTTTACAGTGAAGTAGGGGACATCCTGTGTCCAGCAGGAAAACTTTAGAAATTAAATATATTTGCATATTAATAGATTCTGGATTTTTAATGAGGGAGAAGGAGTAGAGGTAATTTTAAGGATTTTAACAAGATAACTGAACATTTTTTGTGGAAAAACCATATCAGACACAAATTATTATTCAAAGTAGAGCTCCTTGTTTATTTTTGGGGCCCCTGGGTACCCAAACACTTGAGTATATTTTGGAGTGGGAGCGTAATTTGGACTGAATGTGGGAAAGAGATACACACACAGAGACAGAAATGACACCTCGCCTCCGTTTTCTCCTCCACATTGTACTCACCTCTCCTCCGTGGCCGTCAAAAATCCCAAATATAGACGGGTGACTCTTGTTGACGATGTCGGTGAGCACCTCGAACCTGTCCTCCATGTGATCTCGCCGGCCTTGGATGGAGTACACGGCCGCGTTGTTGCTCTTGAACTCCCAGGTCTTGGCGAACTCCGCGTCCAGGACGTCCAGCCCGCCGAACCGCTCGTTCTGCATCATCTCCGCCACTTTCCCCTTGACCATCTTGACCGCATCCCGGCTGGACTTGACGATGGTCTTCACTTCGTCCGTGTGGAAGAAGTAACTCCACAGAGCCAGGCTGATGCACAGCAGGAACAAGGTCTCCGGTCTGAGCAGAAAATAACGCATGATCCGACCTAATAGAGACAGCAGGGTCATTGTATCCTCTATCATTTATTTATTTACATGCAGGAAATCGCGGCAGGTTGTGTGTCGTTCGCCCCCGCCGCAGATTTCAGTCCATCGTCGCGGTGAAACAGGCGCATTTAACCGAGTGTTTCACAGCGGGGAACATTAAGATTATACTGACTTTAAGGGTGACACTTCACTGCATTTTATGCGGAACCACCAGGCTGGAGGTAAGGTTGTTTCCTACACAGACCCGGTCTAAGCACGGTGCTCCGGCTGCTCTAGCACACAGCCCCGCAGTGAGCCACCAACGGCTGTCCGTTGACCATCTGATGCGGTCCGAGAGATCCGCTACCCCGGAGAGAAAACGCAGGTCGCCCGTTTTGACTTAAAATTAAGCCAATGTGGGGATCAGAGGCGAGCCGTGGCAGCGTCTCTTCCCCTGCTACTGTTCCCAGTCCTGAAAATAGCAGTCTGTGTTGAACCCTCACATTCCCAGCTGCCACACTGGCTGCGACTCTGCTTCTGTTTCTGCTGCCTGACCTGACTAAGCGGCGGTGCTGCCTTCAAGTGCACCCCGTAAAGTTCACTTAAGTGAGTCAGAGATCTAGTGAAGTTGAGAAGCGCGGATGACCATATACAGGAGACTGCTGGAAACATGTTTCAGCTACGTTTCTGAAAGTTTTTTTTTTTGTTGTTGTTGTTTTTTTTTTTTTGTTTTTTTTGGTAGGCTATAGGTCTATAAAATGGCACAACTTCCAACTGCTGCTCCAGTATTTCATTAGAAGCTCTATGAATGATCAGAACCAGAATAATCTTTATTGGTCCAGTATGTTTACACAAATAGATGGATAGATAGATAGATAGATAGATAGATAGATAGATAGATAGATAGATAGAGCAGCAGCCTTATTAGGTAAAAAACGACAACAACAAAAAAACAATGTGGTAAAAGAAATAAATACAATCAAAGGCTAAATTATATACAATAACTAAATAAACTAACTCCAACTTCATACCTGAATAATGTACACAAAGTATGTACATATGATGATAGCACAATAAACCCAAAATATGATTCTGAAATTGGTTGGTTATTCGTTGATTTAATCGGGTACAGCAATATTAACATTAAATGCACACCAAAAAAGACCTTATAATTGTTAACATCAATCTTCGGGCTTTTATTCTTAGTGTCGGTTAATAGTCACATCATTTCGTATTTCCTTTGGAAGATCATTAACGTGCGCACGTTTTGAGTTTGGATATTTCCGACAGCAATGTAAGGCGTCCAAAGCGCTGCCGAACCACAGGTGCGTGCAAAGACAGCAGATTTATAAAAGGTAACCCACAAGCGATAAATCCATCACAACCATAAAACAAATCAGACAAAACAATCACAATGTTGAGCAGAAATCAATATAGTTCACACTAACCTGGCTATACGGTCCATATGAATTTTGAGGCTTTGAATGTTTGCTTTTATAGACCAGTCCACGCTTAAAGCTATATATTGAGTTTATCAGACCTGTATTTTGAATTGTGAACGACCAGTAGAACTGTTTTATATTACTAAGTCAATACCCAGTTTAGTCAAATAAATGCTAATCTGTTCTCACTATAATACAATGACATGGAATCAGGTCCAGAGGTGTGTTTGTTGTTTGTTGAGGTGTGTTGCAGTGTGTTTAAGAAAAACTACACGCACACATGAAATATTAATTGTTCATTTCCAAGTTACAATCTCATATCGTTGAATATGGTATACATTTCTCATAAATATTTTCCTTATAGGTTATCTGTTCACATTGCTGGGCTAGCAGCCTACTACTTTTTGTGTGACCTATGTTGCAGCAGGGCAGAATTTCAGACATACATAGGGCAAAATAAAGTTCTTTCTCTCTTATTTTCTTTCCTTATTTTTCTTTTCCTTAGTTTTTTTTACTGCAATATGATGACAGTATTTTTCAAATTTTAACCATTCATTTTGGTTTCTGATATTAAACAGCTCTATTTATGCTGTGACTCAGTAAGGTAGATCAGATAAGACAATAATTAAATGCCAAATATACTTTACTTGCCTTTTATTATCCCATTTTAATTTAACCTGCATGGCTTTTTGAATCAATTTTCATTCAGGCAAACAAAGACAGTCTCGGGGTCCTCGAGGCCTGCCTGACGTCACCCAGCCTTCCTTGGTCCTCGGTGGGGAAAACGTGGAGCACTTCACGGTGTGTTTCGGATGTCACTTCTAAATAACACCAGTAAGTGTTGTCACCCTCTCAGTTTGCAACAGTCGTAGCTAGAAAAAAAAAGTTAAGTTGACGTCTTCTGCTCATTTCTTCACGAAATGTCTCTCAGAAATCAGCAGAAGTAGCCGTTTAGCATTTGGTGCTAACTGTAACGTCAACTACAGCCTGTGTATAACTGTCTTCTCTGTCCCTGACTTTAACACCTAGTGCGTGACAATACACTTATATTGTATAAAAATCTGTCTGCCATGATGTTTCTGTCCTTAGAGATCCACACAAAACTGTGAGGTTTGACAAGAATGGAGTACATACAAGCTCCTGCCACAAGTAGCCAGGGGAATATGTAAGTAAAAATGCATAAATGTAGTACTGTGTGTGTGTATTAATGACATTTCATCTCTGTCTCGTCAATATGTCTACTATTCTATTGCGTCTTTGCTGTACTGACAGACGTATTACTGCAGATATATCTCTCAAATACTCATCTGTAGTGGTCATGACAGACATGCTCAACAATCAGAGGGGTTTCAGTTTGTAGAGACTGGTGATGGGGAATTCATTGTAGTGAAGATTTTGTCATTTTTGTTGTTGTTTTTTAAGATGAACTTATTGAAGCTTTGTTTTGCCATTGAAAGCATTGATTGGAAACGAAGAGTTGACTGCAGCCCAGCACCACATTAACAAGCACAAGCATTACTCAGCACTCTGTATCTTTATCTTTTCACTAGGAGTCCTCCTAAATTACCCAAAAGGTTCCTGGCTAAAAGTTTCTTCTTGAGATCTGTTCACAAAGCTGCTGACATCATGTTGATGATGTAATTTAATGATGTAATTTAATATTTTCACAGTGGTTAGATGACACAGCAGCAATCATATCAATGAATGTAAAACATAATATTCAGATAGATGGATAGATCAAATGTGAAGTTTTGTGCCCCTGATTTTATACATGGAAAATAATATTGTTTTGTCAAACTAAGTATACATGTTTTGAAATTAATAGTCTAAAACATAACTGTGAGGAAGCTTAGCCAGGGTGTCAAGGAAGGTGATAAGAGGCAGATTCAGAGACTTTTTGAATAGCAAAAAAGGTGAATTATTTAGATCCATGTAACTAAAGACAAGTGACTCCAAAAATGAAATGAAAAAAGCAAGCAAATCAAACGCAGCTTAATCTGATTTAACTCAAGAAAAGTCCACAAACTTAGGCATGATCATGTTCTTACAGCTACTTGGACATCCTTGTCTCTGTCCTGAACAAACAACAAACTCCTCCCTTAAACAGGCCCTTCAATCTGTCTAAGAAGAACCACATTTCTCTCAGGATTGTTTCAGTCTTCCACACCTAAGCACTTATCCTTCCAAACAAACAAATGACAAGAATGGGAAGTTCTACAGCAAAGTCTAACAGGGATAAATGGCGTGGCCACACCCACTTTGTCACAGTAACAACGCCAGTATTTTTCTTCAACTTAGAGATGTGAAAATACGCAAGCAATTTATCTCACAGATTTGACCCTCTCTCTTCCCAGCCTGTGCTGTACTTGCGGTGTCCCTATTCCTCCCAACCCAGCCAACATGTGCGTGGCTTGTCTGCGTACTCAGGTAGACATCTCAGAGGGAATCCCCAAGCAGGTCACAGTCCACTTCTGCAAGCAGTGTGAACGGTACTGAACTATATGATACATAGAGTACATTTTTCAAAAACACACACTGTACAAAACCATTTTTTGAGTAATTGTGTTGAGGCTTGAATGTACTGTATGGCTGTCTCCTCCGTGTAGGTACTTGCAGCCTCCAGCCACCTGGGTGCAGTGTGCTCTGGAGTCCAGGGAGCTGCTGGCCCTTTGCCTGAAAAAACTTAAAGGATCTATGACCAAAGTAAGTGTGATTCTTACTAAACTGCACAGAAGACAACAGCATATTTGCACAAAATATTCACATGTACAAAGAAAGTTTATAAAAGCTAGGGGATCTCGTGTCCTTTCCTAATCGTGGGATTCCCTGATTTTGATTTCAATGTCAGCCTTTTAATACTAATGTAATAAATTATGAAGGAAATCATTTCTGTATCTCATTTTTGCCTTTTAATTAAATTTTTTTGGCAGTGTGTAGACGCATCATGCATCATTTCAATGACAAATTAATTGTTGCATCTTATAATATAAAGCTGCCTAATACATAAAGTTAAATCAACAAAAACTCAACATTTTAATGTTCATGTTTATAGAAATGATCTCATGTCATGGATAATTAAAATCAAGGAGAAGTACTTGATTCAGAGCTCCTGCTGCTTGATGGATTCAACAACACCTCTCTTCTCACAGGTGCGTCTTATTGACGCTGGCTTCCTGTGGACAGAACCACACTCCAAGAGGATTAAGATGAAACTTACCATCCAGAAAGAGGTAAGGAAACAGGAGAAGTGATAAGTGTGGGAGAGAGACATTTAAACTGATTAGCGACCTGAGATTGGCAAGATGTTTTTCTTTCTTTTTTTTTCCTTTTTTTTTTGTCCAAAGGTTATCTAGGTTATTTATTTCAGGTGGTAATTGGCAGCCAGATTTGTTTGTGTTTGAATTGTTCTCATTTAGAAATTGCAATAATTTGAGTGCTTTGTTTAACAACATATGAAAATAATAATGTCAAGGTGCAACACACAACACTCCCATTACAAAGTGACTCAGAGATAATCATAAGCACAGCAGGCTTTGACGTAAAGTCTTGAAACAGAGTCGCCTGTTCTCAGTTCATTTAGTTGTGTTTGAGAGAGGTGAGCGTAGCCAGTGGCTGTCATCTCATCTCCTTGACCTTAAGTGAGAACCTGAGCCCTGTGCTGCTCAGAGCCAACTCTTTTGTTTGTGCTGTTGAAGGGTCTGTATAACGCTGCTCACATATTCTCTTAATGGTTCAGAGATGGCAACATAATGAACAAATATTTTTTTTCCCCCCCGAAAGACTTGGTTAGTGAATGGCTGTGTGCACAGTCTTCGCTGCTGCTTACAATGCCGTTAGAGCATATGGTGTAACTTGTTGCTGTCTTTTGCGTCTCCAGGTGATGAATGGTGCTATCCTACAGCAGGTGTTCGTGGTCGAGTTTGTCATCCAGTCCCAGATGTGTGACGACTGCCACCGTGTGGAGGCCAAGGACTTCTGGAAGGCCGTCGTTCAAGTCAGGCAGAAGGTAGTTGTCTGTGATCTAACGAAGCGTGTATATATAAATATTTATTTTATTTTTGGTTATCTGCTGTTTTACTCTACCTGAACTGGACTCACATGTTCACCTATAAAGAATGTAAAATACACCAATGTGTACGTGCTATAAGCCTAATTTTAGGAAGTATTTATTGATTAGTTGAATCATTAATAGTGGTTTTATTTTAGCAAGGTACGATTCAGTAATTCTAGTCGTCTAGGTAGCAAAGAGCCTGAAAAACTGCTCATGCTTGAGGCTGAAAATATGCTTGTAAATAAATTATACTGGGTGTGACTCCCTAATTGACTCCTATTTAAGTGTGTGGGGGTTTTTCTAGGTTGATGTCATTTTTCCGTTTTGGCGCGCTCACTTTACCCTTCTCTCAATCCTGTTGTTTTTGTTTGTTTAAACCTAACCCTGTATCTTTGTAGGTTTAATGTAAAGCAAATATAGAGGCCTAGATATTCTGCAGTAAAATATAACACTAAATCCAAAGGTTACACTTTTTTTCCCTTTTATCATTGATGTGGAAATAAACCAAGTTTTGCTGCAGTCATATAAAGACAATAGACTTGTGAGATCATGCCACCTAAATTAAGCTAAGTTACTCCTGCTGATTATCAACTCAACACTGTCCACGGCTACTTAACAGCCACAATTACCTCTCTTCACTGGAAGGCATTTCCTGTGAAGCAGCTGTACAGGAAGTGTGAATTAACAACATACTAAAAACTAAAGGTCTGCTTGTTCTCACTCGTTCCTCTGCAACGCTTTGCCACTGGAATGCATTTTCACAAACTGCTTTTTTCAGAGAAAAGAAGTAGTAAGCCCCAGATACCGAAGATTTTAAATTGAGTATTTTTCTGAGAGGTCAAAGGTGGCGACAGGCTGTGGCAGATGCTAATCTGTTCATCCTCGTTCCACACCAATAAATGTTACAGTAATTGAGACATGGGGTGGAGGGATTTGTTAGCCTGGGAACCAGAAGAGTCTGCCGAGCTCATGTTTTATTTGCTCTGGCAGATACGTCTGGCCCCCTCTCGTTCAGACAGATTTCCACCCGTCCTGGGCCATGATGAGCCAATCACAACCATTTATCCATATGTGTGGGAACGTATGGGGGGAATGGCCATGTAGGGATTCCATGCTGTGATTGGTCGACGTTGCTAAACTCCATCAGAGCACCCTATTGGTTAGTGCAGGATCTGTCACTGACAGTCTGCAGAGGTCCGTCCAGTGCAACGCACCAGGCTCACGAAACTCAGATCAAACTGTCAAACTAGGCGGTGCTGATCAAATATGAATCAAGATTCTGTTACTGTATTGCCTATTTCCCACCTCAAATGTTTTCAAAAACATATTTTAGAGTACTGTTTAGCTCTAATATGAGAAATTTTGTGACCAGACCGCCATTTTTTTCCTCCTTGAGAAGGGCGAAGCACCACCCAACTTGCATGTGTCGCTCATTGCTACGTCACACATTTTGTTGCTCTGACTGGTTGTAGGTCTGTCCAATTACGTCCAGAGACATTTTGGTCTTCGCCTGTTGATAACACCCCTTGGAAATTCAAAATGAACTGAGAGGTTCCAGACTAATTCGTATTTGCAAATTAGTCTGCCAGGCCAGGGATTTGTATGATAATGATTATACTGAGAAATCTTTTTTTTTTTTTTTACAGACTGCTCATAAAAAGACTTTCTACTACCTAGAACAGCTGATCCTCAAGCACAAGCTCCATCAGAATTCCCTCAACATCAAAGAAATCCATGGTAGGTTTGTGGCACATGATTTCATATATTCAATTTTTTCAAGATCACGTCTTGGACAAAGAGAATTGCTGCAACAACAACATCACAATAAGAACAATCTAAGAAAAAACACAGTAAATAAGCAAACACAGTACAAACACAGTAACTAAGAACACACATGTAGATGCTGGCCTGAGAATCATCAAATTACTACAAAAACCATTCACTCTATTAAAAAACTGCAGTCTAAGGCAAAAACATCTCAAGCATCTCAATAAATTACAAACAGGCACATCTCCCTTTACATGTTTACAAACAAACACACAAATGGTGAAGAGCAGCAGTTGTGAGTGCCTCGCTGTCTTTCACGAGTTGTCCATTAATAACTCGTGAAGGACAGCGAGCACTCAGATAACCGCTGCTAGTATGTATATCTTTAAAAGTAGAGACCCGCTGTTTTCCACAGGGCCAAATTACACTGAAAAGTGGGAAACTTGTCTCATTCGTCACCGGCGTAACTAATGTGGATTAGAACTGAGCAGAACATAATGACGTGTCGAGTGTTAATTACCTCTTCCCGTACCAGACAGCAAGCCATGCATGCATATCGCTGGTGCCAATCAGTTCATACAGCTGGCCTGTGTGGGCCTCAGCGGGGCATGCGTCTGTGCGTCTAATCATTGTGCTGTAATCAGAGCAGGCATTCCATACCAGATTCCAGCAATGCAAGCTCACTTCATACCCTATTTAGAGATGCTAACTCCGACCTCATACACACACACAAGCATCCACACACTCAGGCACACATGCTGTGAGTTGAGTGAGCAGCGGCTCTCTGCACTCTAGGACTGTGAAGTGGAGTTTGGCTCTGGTAGTGTAATTTAAATCATGCCCATATCTCAGCAGGACTTAAAAGCTTTATGAAGGTTACAACATGTGGCTGCCATATTGTCTCCTGTCTTCATCGGCTCGAGCTTGTGTTGCATGTGTTCCGCAGTGATGATGACCCGTGAAGCATGCCAGTGATTAATTTATTGGTGGAGGGTTTGATGGTATTGCTCTTTTTTCTTTCTTTTTTTTTTTCTCAGAGGGGATTGATTTCTACTATGGCTCCAAGCAGCACGCTCAGAAGATGGTGGACTTCCTCCAGTGCACTGTGCCCTGCAGGTGAGCGATGCTTCAGTCTGTGCTTATGAAAACATTGTTCTCATGAGGCTCAGTATTAGGCCAACATTATCCTTTTATTTATTTAGAACATAACCTTCAGAGCTACATTGAGTAGTTATGTTTCCACCCAGTAGTCCAGAAATTTATGAGCAAATGCGGTCACAAAAAATCATTGGCTTGATTCAACATATTTGTTGAAGTGAATAAATTATCCTAATAAAAACTGCATAAACAAAGAATTTAACTCTATTAAAAACAGTATTCATACTGTGACATTATTTTAAATGAGTGTTTCTTTTGCTATGTACATAATGTAATTTGCCAAAATAAACTGCAGCTATTGTTGGATAGTAAAAACTCAAACATTATGTAATCAGTCAACTGGATGTGGAGATGGCATGTTGACATGACCTTCAACAGTTCAGATGAGTTAAACAGCACAATACATAGTCTTTTCCATGTGTGCAGAACATCTTATTGCAATTAGGCTCTTTTGTTGTGATGATTTGTCCACCTGGGACACGATGGATTATGTCTCTGAATGGTGTCTGTGATAATGACGAACACTTTCTTTTCATTTTTAAAGGTCAAAGACTTCCCAGCGGCTCATCTCTCATGACATCCACTCAAACACGTTCAACTATAAGAGCACCTTCTCTATGGAGATTGTACCTGTCTGCAAGGTTTGTTTTCATTTTTAGTGGGATTTTGTTTCTCTTAATTGCCGCTGAGACACAACTGTATCTGCTCAGACCTTTTCAGACAAGCCAGAACTGTTGATGTTCTTACACGTCATCGCGAAAGCTTTCACTTTGTTAGTTTAGGAAAAATGTTGTTTTAAAAGGGTGTTAGACGTTTTGGTGATATGCAGATGGAAACCTGCGGCTGGCCAAAAATCTCTCATGTTATATTTGTTTTTGGCACTGACACATAGTAAAAAAATCAACTCATTCAGTATTAGACAGAATTAATGTGCTGTTGTGACATGACAATTTATTAATATAAAACATAACCTCGTCTGGGCACCACCTCCTAGAAGTAACCTTTTAATGTCTGGAGGAAACATTTAAGTTTGAATTTAATTCTCAATTTGGTCACTTAATCAGTCTCAAAACTGTTCTTGTCCCGACAGTGACCTCTTATTTACTGTTGCTTAAAGAAACAACCAACCACTTTTAGGATAAATTATTACATTTATTAATAGCTAAACATCTTGAGGATAGATGATAAAGCATTAGATAACAAATAAAAAGAATAATAAGGCCTATAAATGGTAATGAAAATAAGATCAAATTATTCAGCAAGAGTAGCACGAAGTGCTAACTTATTGCATCAAGGATGCTAAAGGAAAGCTAATTCAACTTATCTAAAGAAATTCTCTTTTTAATTTTAATGTTATTCGACATCAACCCTTTATCACAAAGCCATGTTTAGCCTTATAGTTGACGTGTTTCGTCATGATAGAGGGGTCATCTTGGCAGGTCCAGCATTGTTTGGTGTAGAATCATCAGCAATGTTTGGCAGTTAAAGAGCCCAGATCAGGCTTTAGACTGTGGGCACGTCTTCCTGGGTACAGAGGTGCTTAAATTTAGGCTGGCTTAAATTCTAGTTTGCAGTATTGCTCTCAGAAAGCTGGTAGAGGTCCTTTTTCAATCGTCTTCTTCAGGCGTTTAAGTTGAGGGTTCAGGCTTTGGTTGGCTCGTGGCAACCTGAGTTTAATGCTGAATTAAGTTTAATCTGACTACTCTCAAATCTTCAGTGGCATTTACTTCAAAAGTAAAATACTGTATGTGGAAACACAACACTTAATGTCACAAACTAGGACAAACTAAACTTGTTGCAATAAAAGATTAAATTCACATATACTTGGTTGAAAAACAAATAAAAGAGACCCCCTCAAAGAGAATTCACTTTGAGGCTGTTTTATAAGTTTGGACAAAACGGTTGGAGTTTTGGGCGTGTTTTAAATTTTCGTGCCAAATTACTGATGAATATTCAATTTCTTTGTTTCAGGGAGTTATAAGGTGTGGTTTGAGTTTGACTTGAGATGGCAAATTACTTTCTTACACTGAGGAATCAAGTTTTGACTTTTAAATACAAAATTCACACTTCAGAGTCACTAGGTCTGAACATTTCATGTCACTTTGTATCATATATCGCTAAACAGTTGAGCAGTACACATCCACTTTATAATAAGTCATAATTCTTCTATTAACATATCAAACATTAACCTTCATATTAGCACTTCATGATGTCTAAACATCCAACTTTCTCAAACCATCCATACTGAAATAAAAGTTTAATACTATAGTGAAATGAAATAAAGTTAAGCAACACTTATGTGATTAGATTAAACCTTCAGAAACATATTCAAATATAAATTCAACACAACTCTTACTTCATAATACAAAAACATTTAATTTGACTATTATTTGATAATAAAAGAAAAGTTAAAATTGAAACTCTTCAAACTATCTTTACATTCTTATTACTTCAGAAAATTCACTCTTTCAATACAACTACTTATCTAATTTAACTACTAAAATATGATTGTCTATTAGATTAATAGATCAAAAGTTAAACACTTAGGTGATTTTAAAATACAATTGCATTAACTTTTGACATAACGGAGTTTAACTCTTGTCACTAGAGGGCAGTAGGGTCACATGTAGTAAAAAGATAATAAAATCAAAGTTTAATGTCTCCTTAGTAGATAATCACACAACTATCAAAGTTGTACCATTCTTCATGTATTTACATGACAAATAACATTACATAATTTACATAATGATTAGACATATAATTTACATGAAATTCAGGTTTGGCTCAGATTTGCAGGGAGACTCCAGGAATGTGAGTTAGAGTTTGTGGCTCTGGTCTGGTAAGAGAAAGGCCCAAAAGAGGGGCGTTCTCTGTCCATGTTTACTGAGTTGTTGATGATTTCTCCTGGTTCAAATGACCCCAGAGGTCATTTATGCTTTTAGTTCAGGCCATAATTCAGTTTAGGGTCAAAAATGGTTTCTCAGGAGGTCTGTTCAGTCTCTGTTTTGTCACAGTGTTTAAGTTCTGGGGTAATGTCCCGCTAACAGACATTCACTTGGCAAGGAGGTAAGTTCAGGGTTCAGGGTGAGGCATTCTCCATGTCTCTTATTTTGAAATTAAAGGAAGGCTGTTTTACCCATGAATTATCCATGAATCATCCAAGATGTCCTACAGTGTTTTGACATGAAAACTTAAATTGGGTGTAGAGATTTTTGGCAGAGGCATATCTTTGATTTTCAGTAGTTGCTAAATCCAATTTGACATGTAGTATTAGTTATGTATTTTATATAGCAATACACACATTTTTGTGGTTTATTTCATAGCCTGGTTGAATGACAGGGGCGGCAAATGGTGCAAAAGCCACTGACACATTCAATAAGCAAATTAATATCAACTGATATCAAGATCTTAATCAGATTTTTATGTGTGAACTGGCAAATCTTAGCTCCCATGTTATTTTTTTAGGCCAGAAAGATATAATCCAGACACACTTGTTATCTCAGCTTTAAGATAACAAGGACTGTCTTTGGGAAACAAGAGCAGTAGGACACACTTTGTACTTTTTTCACTTACCGTAGCAAGTCGGCAGTCTTATTACTTTCCCAACGAGCTCACTTTGACCCTGAGTTGTCTTGTTGCCAGGACAACGTAGTGTGCCTCTCACCACGGCTGGCGCAGAGCCTGGGGAACATGGGTCAAGTGTGTGTGTGCGTCCGTGTCACCAGCACCATCCACCTCATCGATCCCAACACCCTGCAGAGTGAGTATCTCCACTGACAGTGTCCTGCTGAGTTTTACCAGGTTCAGTTGCCTCGGTGTATTTAGCGAAAAAGCACAGATACTCTTTCATTCAATAATATGAGCTCTATGTGTAGACATTGTGAAAGACCTAGTGTACAGCAGGGGAGAGATTTCCAAAGGTGTCTATGCTGAAAGGATAGATGAATAATCAATTAGTGGATCAACAGAAAAGTGCAGCAGATCCAGACAATTAAAAAGGCTGGAATCAGTGAATTTACCGCTTGATAAGTGACTTTAACAATCAGATGAGTATTAGAATAGATGCACAGTCATTTTCTGTTGATGGACTAATTCATTAATTGACTAATCGTTTCAGCTATGCACTATAGTAGGGTCTTTTGCATTATTCTACTATTTGGGAATCATTGCTGCAGAAGGAACATATTTATGCATTTATGTCTGAGTGTTTATCAAAAAACATCAAAAGCATTTCCTGTATGTTACCATGGTGACACTCATTTCTTGGTTAAACCCTTCAGTGCTGCACTAAGCTGACCTCAGTCTGCGGACCACATGTTTATCACAGATGTCTAACTCCCTCTGCTTCCAGTCACAGCTCAGCTACAGACACACTCACAAAAAGAAAAAACATATTTTTAGTTTATGTTAAGCATGCTGTCACAGCCAAGTCAGCTTATTTGGATGCATTTTTAATCAATACACGTATGGTGACAATTAGTGAGGATGTGTTTCCTCTCTTCCTGGTGTAATCACTAATTACTTGAGAGGCTTTGGCACTCCTCAACAGAATTCTGACATCTTGGAAGCGGCACACACGTTTTTAATTACTCTTCAAAGACTAGGCTATTTTTGCTGCAGAAAGTTTTGGAGCTGGCTGAATATCAGAAACAGCCTCGAGGCAGAGCTCTGTTAGGCAGATTTGGGATTCAGTTGGCAATTAACTGGACTATTAAAAATATTTTTATTGCTGTTTGTCTGCTTGTGTTTGCTTTATTTGCTATATAGGCAGAAACATATCACTCCTGTCTGCATTTGGTTTATTTTTTAATATGTAGAGTTAGAAAAACACACTGTTAGACAAGTCTGATTCATATTAGCTCAGTACCCATATGACTTTTGATTAAGAAGCTGGGAGTGTTGAGGTTTGACTTTTTAAGGAATTCAAAAAATATTTAAACTTTGCATCAGGAGTGACTCATTTCTTTAAAAAGCTGTCTGTGAAATGATAATGGGCGAAATGTATTCTAGCTATCTAATTAAGTAGAATGAGAGGGTAGATTATAATTAGTGCTCACTTTGCTCTGCTGTTAGTAATAAATGTATAACTCTAACTCACTAGTTGCTGAGGTGGATGGGAACACATACTGGCGTAACCCCTTCAACAGTCTCTGTAACCCACGGCAACTGGAGGAGTTCATCGTTATGGACACTGACATCATCAGAGACCAGAAGCTGGGTGCTGGAGCCGGCATGAGGTCCAATAAGGTGAACGTGTGTCTTTTGTTGCAGAACAGATTGCATTATGGCGGAACATTGCTCTTCTCTTGGAAGCAAAATCAATAGTGAACCATTACATTATCCCTGAACCTGTATGCGGGATTCAAGCCAAAACAACAGAAACGCACTGAGGGTGTTTGTTTTGATGGCACAGGGAATGAGGTTTGTAGGGACATTGGGCTCTCTCTTCTGTCTGACTGCTGCATTATTATCGATGCAACTGTCAGAACAAATTGGAGGGAAAGAACAAGAGTAATGTTGTTACAATGGCTTGAAAGTAAATTTCTATTCCGTGTGTGTGTGTGTGTGTGTGTGTGTGTGTGTGTTTTACAGCATACCCTGGCTGAAGTGTGGGTTCAGAAAACATCAGAGATGGACACTAGTCAGCAGTATCACTGCCGCACATTCCTGGGTCACCTGCTTAATATAGGAGACCTGGTTCTCGGGTGAGTCTGGAGGAGGCACAAGAATTTGAGATGTTGGTCAGATTGGCAGTAAAATAAAGACCGATGGCAGGCTGTGTGGTTTGCACTTAATGCCGCATTTACTTTTCACCCTACAGGTTTGACTTTGCCAATTCCAACGTCAATGATGAGTACTTGAATAAGATGAACCCTCACCACGTTCCTGATGTGGTAAGACTAAACTGCACTTCACTGATTGAGAATAAACTTGCATTTCATACTGTATATCCCCACAGTAACCACTGTCGACTTGTTTGACACTGACCTCTAGTGGTGGTATGAAATACTGATTGTGCTATATCTGCTGTATCTTCCCATAGAATCACATAACAAAAATATGTGGGAATCTGTTGTAGTGCTTTTAATTTGTACAATGACAATGTGGACTGTTTAAGGTGCTGATCAAGAAGAGCTATGACCGCACAAGGAGGATTAAGCGCAGGAACTGGAAACTGCAGGAGATGGCCAGAGACCGAGATGGCATGGACACAGATGATGAGAGGTAGGAGAGTAATCACACAGTTCTCGTGGAGTGAATTGCCACGTGTCTCGTGAGAGCTTCTTATTGGCAACAGATCCCATGAAAACACCAAAACCAATAATGCATTAGTCTGTCTCTCAATACTTTCCTACTTCCCTACCTATTAGATCTAACTGAAGATGTGAATTTGTTTTCAAAAGATATTTTCTAATGCACTTGGGCACCGTAGATTTGAGCAAATGTTACTCAAACAGGAGTAAAAAAAGTGCATTTGTAGGAGACTATTTTCAGCCATGTTGATTACATCGAGTACTTGGTGATCTATTGAGTATTCCAGGCAACACGACGGTGTTTGTGGGATGGATTAAAAATAAACTTCAGTGCCTGTGTTTGTGATAATGAAGGAACATGACACCCAGTGAAACAGTGTGACTCACTAATGTGATTTTTAAATAGTTTTTGGGCAACAATGGAGGTCTGTGACACAAATTAATCATCTATATCAGGCAACATACATGACAACATAGCCAATTAATTGTTGGTTTTGGTCTTTTAATGGGATTTGTTGTTTGGAATATCCTGTATTCAGTTGCATGAAGTATCTTATTAATGTAGACATATGCTTACAAAAAGATAATAATGTCTTGTGTTTAAAAAATGCCATTTAGGCTATGAGGGATTCCTCAAAGTTTGTTTTCTGCACACATGTACTTGGCACAGAAAATAAGGGAAAACACTCAAGATATCTGGAGCGGTGATTAAAGGCATGACTGATGACATTGTTTTCATTAGTTGGTGAATAGTTTGAAAGTGTGCCAAGAATGCCAAGTACCCCGTGGATTGTTTTCTATCTGTAATGTTGTACCACATGGGTTTTCCTTTAACTTGCTTTTTTGTCCTCAGACAATACCAGGACTTCCTGGAGGACCTGGAGGAGGATGAGGCACTGAGGAAGAATGTTAACATCTACAGAGGTGAGCAGCTGGACATGGCAGAGTTTCCTTTGATATATTTGCTGTATCTTTCCATTGTTGCAACTAAAATAGTCAGGCTACGGCTAATTTACTGTAAATGACTGCTGAAGCTGCTAAAAGATCTAGTGGCACACAGTTTATTATAATTGAGAGAATATATACTGGATGACAGAGTAGAGGTTGATTCTTTTTTTTAATAAATATTTTAATTTCAGATGCAACAAAGATCCCAGTGGAGAGTGACACCGATGACGACGGAGCACCGCGCATCTCCCTGATGGAGATGATGGAGGAGCTCAGCCTCTCAGATGCCACAGGAGGAGAGGGTGCTGACATGATGACAGACTAGCCGGTTGCCATTCTGCCTGTGTGACACTGACAGCTGATCTGTCAAATGCAGGTCCACTGATGATACAGTGATAGTTACAGAGCTGAGGCATCTGATTTTGAACTGACAGCAGATTGAGGACTGATTGAACCATTGACAGATGATTTTTCATACTGAAAAATAACAGTTTTTCTGACTGGTGTGGTGACTCATTACAGTTAAAGCTGCAAAACTGTGCAGTATAGCAGTGCCACTTAACAAGTTTCCCCCGAGAAACCGGACTTATTTACCTTGTCCACCTCTTCTCAGTGAATTTTTGTCTTTCCAAAAAAATTAACATTTTCACCTATTACTGAAGTATTCTTCTCTCCTTTGTCATGTAAAGTTTTGAAGTGATATAGAAATGGTGTGCTTCTGCTTTACAATATCAAAATAAATATTTGTCTTATGCACACTTTTCATATATATTTTCTACTTGGAGATGAAAAACACAGTGTTCTGTTGGAGAGGTCCACCAGAGGGAGCTCAGAGACACTTAGAAAAAGGAAGTAATATATTCGAACAGCCACACATAAAGTAAGTGGAGTCAAACCCCTTAATGGTGTGATTTGGTTACTGTGGGTAATATTCAAATACAGACTCAGCTGCAGGGCCTTGTCAGTCAGACTGTGCTGTCTGTGCCCTGATAAGGGCTGAAGTTTAAGATACAAATAAGGATAAAGGATGTTCTGCATAACAGTAATGTCCTGAGATGATCTGGAGTGATGTGCAATGTCTGCTGTAAACTGTCCCCCACCTAGAGTGCTCTATATACACAAAATAACATTTAACATTTGAACACTTAACACATAGAAGTGCCCTTCAAAACACATAATACCTCACTAGCTGTCAAATAAGGGGGTTTTAAACTAGTGACAACTTATTAATTCATCCTGTAATGACAGTAATAATTAGCACAGTACTTTCAGGTGTTATGTAGATGTGTTATCTGGTAGTCTGACAGTAGTCTGATTTTTAAGGATTTAGATAAGATTTCGTCCTTATAAGAAAACAAATTAAAACACTGTAAAAATTGAATTATTATCAAATTATCAAATAATTTTCTTTCTTTTTGTATCCTGATTCTCATTCAAGGCAGCCGCATATAGGTGCTGCTGTCACTGTGGTAATACTGTAGAGCTGCAGTATAATGTATAAAATGCAAGGACACTTTACGTTATGAAAACATCTTTTGAGCATCTTTGTGGAAGAAGTGAAGAGCAGCTATTATAAAACAGTTTGCCTTAAAAACTCTTATTTTAAAACGGTTTGAAAGCATGGAATTCATATCAAATTGAATATCAGATAATTTAATAATCCCCGGTGATGATTTTGGGAATGTAAAACCATTAAATTGTTACAGGCACAGTTTTGTGTTTGTTGCTCCGCTGTGTAAACCCTAATGATATGAAGCTTTATGTAATCTAACACACTAGAGGAATGTTTGTTTCAGGGTGTTTTAGTCTGTGTGACATGTCTCACATTCTAACCTGAAGAAGGAGGAGGTCGTCCAGTTTTGTTTTTCACAAACCCGAGCTGGTTGTTAATGGTAATCAGATCTACTTGGGAAAGTGAATGAAGTATGTGTGTATGCAGGTGGGTGCAGCAACAGTGCAGAAAAGGGGTTCTCCTTTTTTTCTGATCACCCTCCTGTTGTCCTGATTTTCTCACCATCTTTGCATGTGCACAATTTGAACCCTTATGACCCAAATGCTTTGCCTCTGGCACCTCATTACCTGGAATTTCTAGTATTACAGACTCACTTTCCAGGTATTAGAAGACACGTGGTGTGTTATTGGATCTTTGAATCACAACAGAACCAGAGGCTATGTGCATTTTCTGTGACAAATCTGTTGCAAGAGCGGTTCAATATTCGCAAAGTTGATAATTGTTTTTTGGCATTCATCCGCAGAGCTTTTGATGCTAACAAAGCTGCAGAGTGTATCCATGCGTAATTGGTGCGCCACGGCAGCACTGCCCGTGTTTACACATCAATAATGCAAAGTGTTGTGAAGTGTAAGAACTGAGCTGGTCAGCAAACCCCTGGCAGATAGGAGATAAGATTTCCTAACTGTACGTCTGATTGCCCCAAAACAAAGAAACACCGTCTTCAAGCTTATACTTGAATTTCTTTTTCAGGGGTGTTTGGGACTGAGCGTTTTTCTCTTTGTGTTTGTGGTTGGTTATTAACTTTTCCTATTCGATTCTGCAGTGGCTAGATGTCTAAAACCAGGTGTTGAAGGAACCCTTCAGGTTATTCACATTTAATTCAGAAAACCTTTTCTCAGCCCTGTTTAGGCAGGGGCTTTGAAGAGAAGAAAGACTATATTAATACTTTTCTGAATATATTCTATTGTATGTGAGTGTGCATAGTAGGCTTTTGGCATTTTTCCAAGACAAACTGAGCCACAGCTGCTGTTAGAGTTGGTCAATTCTGTGGTCACTGGTGCGTAATATGTTATGGTTTCAGTACCTGATTATAGTCACACACCTCATTCCTCTGATTCCTATTTCTATTTTTCATTATACATAACCAAATATCAGCCACCAAAATGTCGACGCCCATAGACTAAAGGACAAAAGGGAGTATAGATGGATTTTTGCATATTTCTTCAAAATGGCCAAAGGTTTACAAACTTACTAGGAGGACACTAGTCCTAAATGCTGCATGCACTGTGATCTCATAGAAACACTCACTTCTGCAGCCTGCAATATATTCTTATCATGAAAGAGGGTCCATGAGATTGATTTTTTTCTTAAGTCTACCAAAGGCGGAGATAAAGAGAAGCATGACTGTTTGTGAATGGTTTATGAGCTACGGACTGTGCAAACACTGCAGCTTAATATTTAGAGCATGTTGGAAATAATTTCATGTGCAGTGTATCATTTCTGACCATTTTTGTTCAATCTTTCATTTCCATATAGTAATTCATATAAACTACAGTACCCAAGGCTGCGGTATAAGTGCATACCAGTGTGATGTCTGTGCTTTTTCGGCTTGTTTTCCCATCCTGTGCAGCAGAGCAGCGCTGCTGCTGGCTGCCTACGTCAGAGGTGGTACTGCGGCGCAGTGTCGGGCTGCAGCATGGTGGGACAGATGCGCAGGAGGATGCGACACACGGGCTGAAGAAAGTTTCAAGATGCTGCACAAAGCAGCGGACTTCACATGGCGCAAATAGGGCTGCAACCAAGACATCGAAACCTCCTTAGCTTCTGATGCGAGGATTGTTTTCTTTTCGCTGCCTGGACACACACGTAGCCTACATACACTCATACACCGGCCTGTGTGTCACGGCCACTCCACCTGCATGATCTGTGAGCCAGGTGAGTCGGGAGTGTAAACACGAGTAGTGGGTGTGGTGTCATTCTCATAGTCCGTGTGACCCACTACATATAGGCCAGTGGCAAACTGGTGAGACAGCTTTTCGTTTACACAAAGCAACGCAGCAGCAGCGGGACGCGGGCTGTTGTCTTTGGCTCGTCCTGTATAATAATCTATCATTAGTAGAAAATATCCAGAAGAACTGACGTCGGCTGCTGAGGTGAGTCGTATGGATTCTGTTATACATAATTCAGGCTACACTAGGTGCTCAAGAGCTGCTATACCCCCTCTAATACTCTGCTTATTAAAAATATCAATATGACAGCTAAGTGATGAAATATATCATTTCTATGTGCAAGTCTTTAATAATTACCTATTTAAATCATTAGGCCAAGAAGAACAACTTTTGCTTTGGTACTTCTGTGGGCCAAGCTTGTTAATTGAGGCATTTATCAAGTATTTTAATTATAATAAGAGACTGAGTAGAAAGCAACAACAGGTTTGTTGTTGTCTTTATTTAAGGGCTATTAAGGAAGTTAATTTGTTTGCATCCTGTACACAGAAGATATGCTGAAAACGGACGTGGCTTATATTTCCCATTCTTTCTACTTATAAAGTATATTCTACACAGCCAGGTGAGTATACACCAGTAGCGCACCTGTAGCGCACCTGTAGCGCACCTGTTGGCCCCGCCCCCTGCCTGTGTAGCAGGATCTGTTAACGCCTGCGGCTATGTGAACCTTGCTTCAAATAAACACAGCGATTTTATCTGATATTTGGGGAAAAAAACAGTTAAAATGATTGCAAACAGTGTTAACCCAAGCAAACTTTAAAACAAGTGTGCGTTATTTTATCCATATGTAGGCTGAAGTGCATGTTTTTTTGCCCTGTGCTGTATGTTCTGTAGTTGTGGAAAACCATTGCTCATTACTTTCCTCACACAGCATAAACTCATTTGTAAGTGTCCCATGTGTAATACGTGTATGTGTATCATGTAAGTATGGGGAGAAATGTGCCAAGAAAATAAGGGAGGAAGGTTTTTGCTGTTCTGGTCCATGTGGGACCCCTGGGTTTAATTTCTCTGCGTTTCTCCACCCACACAACTAATGCCTGTAAGACCCTGAGCTCCCATATGGCCTGTTGATTGCCCCCTCAGGGCTCTGCTTTGGGTTTCGAGGGGCTAGAGGAGTGCTCCTAATTCCCCTTCACACCTCCTTATTAATAAACACAGTCACAAGGGGGTCTTTTTTTCCATTGTGGTTACACAAGTGTCCCAGGGATAATGGCAAACAGGGGACAGAATATATTCGTCTGTGTTTGGAGCATCAGTCTTCATGATTACAAAATGATACATGATGAGAGCACTATGAGATATTCTTTTCTGCATATTCGTAGTCAACTTGTTTCCATAGAGAGTAAATTCCTCTTGTTCAGGGTGTTTTCTCCTTATATTTACCCACTAAAATACAGGTAGTGAGTAAGAACTGTACTTAAGTACAACTTGAGTGTTACCATTTTATGTTATTTTTTACTTCTACTCCACTACATCTCAGAAGTAAACATCAGACTTTTAACTCCTCTGTGTTCATGTGACAACACTGTAATTACCATTACTTAATTCAAGGTTTTACATACAAAAATGTATGACAAGCTTATAAAATATGATGCATTGCTATAAATTAAACAATGCAACCAGTATATAAAGTTGTATACAATAGCTTAATTTGACGAGCCACAACATTAAATGCTGAACATCAGTAATAATAATCCAATAACACTAAGAGAAGTAATTCTCCTTTGACTTTTGATACTTAAAGCACACTTTGCTGTTGCTACTTTAACTTAACTTAATAATCTGAATACATCCTCCATCACTGCAAGTAAAGTAACAATCATGACTCAGAGATGTTGTTGAATCATCCGTAGATATTTATCACACTGTAGACTGAGCAGTGGCCTCATAGGTGTATCCCTGACCTTTACCACAGTTTCTTTATCCTCTTACATGTTGGCATTTCTCTGTCTTTCTCTCAGCCCGCAGGATGAACTTCAAGAACTTGAGGGAGTACCTGGCCTGGCTGTACTACCAGTACCTTCTCATCACAGGCATCTATGTCCTGGAGCCGTGGGAAAAGTCCATCTTTAACTCCATCCTCTTCTCTGCCATCGCCATGGTGATCTACACCTCATATGTCTTTGTGCCCATTCACGTACGTCTGGCATTGGAGTTTTTCTCTGGCATCTGCGGTGGACAGCCTGAGAGCACCATGGCACTCATGAACTAAAAGAAAGCAGAGAATATGGAGGAAAGGATTAGTCCACTAATCATTTTCTATAACTCAACTCCGTAGCTCTTGGAGCACCTTGAGCCTCTCTTAACACCACAGTAATCCTGAACCTATCAGTCACCTCAGCAAATCCTAATCAAGACTGAAAACATGAAGATCTTAAAGGAATGCTCTGGAAATCAGAGCCTCACTATCTTCTTTACATCCCAAACCCTCTGGCCTTACCCCACGGTATTAGACACACGACTGTACATTTCTTTCACACCCTCGCTGTGGAACGTCTTGTGAAATGTTGTCTGTCCTTTTTGTTGTTTTTTTTTTAATTCTTCTTACCCTATGTTCTGTGTGAGTGCATATCACCTCTGGGTTTTGCATGATAGGATCATACATGGGTAGTAGATTTGCATGCTTGTCTCACTACAAAATACTACTAGACCCTCTTCCTTCCGCCATACCGCAGTTTTTATGTCTTTGTTTATCTGCTGTATCTGTGACAACATGTTATCACTGAAATGTGAAGCACTCCCAGATAAAGAGGGAGTTAGTAGTCATCCCAACATATTTGGCATGCACTTACTGGTTGATTTATGGTTTTGTATCAGAACCACTATCACCTTTTTTAGTTGCCTTTATGCACTGTAACACTAATTGGCAGGGTACATTGCACATTTCATGAAGCCATTGTGTAGCTGATCTTTAAAGAGAGAGTTGATAGAAAAGCTAAAGCTATGCAATGAATCAAAAAGCGTCATGATCAGGGATCTGTCAGTTGTTGGAATGTTTGTCCCTAAGCCTACATTTGCTGATTTCCTTGTCAAAATGAGGAATAAACTGCAATAATGGCATCGATGTGTGCCGAACCCTCTCTTTATCTCCAGTGTTTTAACTGTTGGTATGTCAGGAAGGTGTGCTCACCACTGAGCATTATCAAATATTGACAAAACACACCTTTGTGTGTTAGGCTTGGCTTTGTTAATGACATCGCTTTACTTAATCAACAGCCTCTGGACTCAAAGCAAAACTGTTTGCTTTCACATGTAAAAATGCAGAGACACTGCAGTCAAATTGGCCTGAATGAAAAGCAAAGCCTGACTGGCCAACCAAAAACATTGTCTTCCTAGTAGTTGAGCACTGAGCATTGCGTTTAGTTGTGTGTTCAAGATCATCTTTGACTTTTGTGCTTTGGGTCAAGGGCTCGCTGATTACAGTCTAAACATGATCTCTATGTTAACCTTATTTATATGGAGTTATATATTTATACACACTGGTAAATGCTTGGCTGGTTACAATGTCAATTACCAAACTGTTTTAATTATTTATATCTGTGTTCTCTTGTGGCCATAAATAACACATACTATAATTTGTTCTTTATGTTTTACTCCAGCTGAACATGCTTTTATATTGTTTCCCGTTTATGTCATTTAGTTTTGCAGTAGTCCGGGACATTTCTGTACCATGAATGAGTAGCTCTTTAAGAAGCTTTAAGACAGAAGACATCTCTTGTCACCAAATGAATGTTTTATTTATATATGATAGCAACACATCACTGCAACATTCAGGAAATAAAGACATCTGATGATACGTCTTTCTCATCCAAGTTTGGTTTTTGATTTGAATGTATGCTGATAAAACAAGCAGAAGGCTTTGTAAGCCTCACATACAAACACAAACACAAGCAGTCAGTTTGAAATGGAAGAACAAGTGAAATAAAAGCTTGGGTGGCACATTTCTCACACAATGGACTGTAACACATTAAGTGAATTCACACAATAAGAGGCAGAGCCACCAAACCAGTTCTCCCCAGACAGTGCAAGAATGAATGGCCAGGGGCTTCACCTTCCCCTCTCTAGACACTGTCCAACCTCTCCATGCCTACAAGCTCTGCGGGGTCCACCCTCTTTATTGGCACGGACACAGTTTATACCAATGTAAAACACAATAGGGTTTTAAAGGCTTGCTGGTAGAATCGTGTAAAATTTATGGTGCTGAAATTAAATTTGCACTGCAAATTTCCTGCAATATTATTAACATGGACGATGGGTGAGGGAGCAGGAAATTGTTTTGGTTATCAGTTTGGCTTCAGTAGAGGGAACAGTCAGGTAATTATGTTTATGCCTTGTAATTGGACACCTCCATCTTGGTTTTTTTCCCCAGGATGTTGGAACACAATGGCTGCAACAGCATATGTTTCCAACGTCCACACCGAAACACATCCCAAAATACTACTGAAGCCATTTCCTTTCCTTTCGTTTCCTTTTGTTTCATTTCCTTTTCTTTCCTTTCCTTTCTTTTTCTTTCCTCTCCTCTACTTTTCTCTAGTTTCTTCTTCTTTCCTCTCCTTTATCTTCATTTCCTTCCCTTTCCTCTCCTCTCCAATACAAAAAAACCAAATGCACTATGTAAAATTCTTATGATATTCTACATAGTGCATGTTTTTAGGATTGAAGTCTGCCTCAGCATCTTTGAAGAACTGTCCTCTGTTTACAGGTCACATGTTAATTTGTATCCCACGAAGGAAGAGGTCAGAGGTTATCTCCTTAATGACAAGGTGTAAACAAAGCTATCTGAAGACACAAATGCTCTAAACACACTCAGCGGGGTGGTGGTGTATTGTTTCTGTCATGTTTACATGTGGCCTGTGACCGTTTCTCTCAAAGACAACTTGGGGGAACTCTTAGCAACTGTCAGGTACACAGACGGAGAGGTACATGACAAAGAAAAACACACCGACACCACCACTCACCACCAGGTTTCAGTTTACGAGAAAACCCCAGAAAGTGTTCAAATATTAATATTATTGCCAACACACACACACACACGTGTGCCATTACAATGAATGTCTCCATGGTAATAACCTAAGGCTACTGTTTAACCACAAACTACATATACACACACACACACACAACTGATTTTACAGCATGTACGTGATCTATGTAGTAATTTGTTGATATGAGGTGATATATTCATGTTTACTGGTAAATAATTGGTTGGTAATGTATTTTTATTTCCAGTTTATCATTTATCTTCACTTTTGTAAAACTCATTTTTTTTGTACTGTACTGTATGATAGCAACATCTCACTGCAATGTTCATAAAATAAAAAATAAAGACAAACACAACAGCTGTTTTCTTGTTTTTGTTCATGTTCTTGTGTGTCCTGTTTGATATAAGTGTTTGTACATAGTGTCCACGACTGTAGGAAATATGTATTTATACTTACTGTAAACATAATCCATTAGGTTTTAAGGGACATGTTCAGAGATACATAAAACATGTTAGTTATATTACAGTTATATACATTAAATTGATAATTGCAGTAGAAATAGTGAATGTCACTATCATTTAATCACAGGACAGCCTTCATAAACTGCTTGTACTTGAACATGTTTATAGCTATTGTCACTACATACCATCAGTATCTTGAGACATTTGATGTTTTATAAAGTGCAAAAATCAATGAATTGTATAATCATTTTATTATCTGCCAGAGCCTTCATTGAGAGTTAGCCACAAATCTGTATACTTTAAAGATGTCAGATGAATTTACATTGTGCAAGTGTTGTTTTGTTTTTTTTGGTCACTCACATGATCAACTAATATGGCCAACAAATGTATTCCACTTGACTGTGTGAGTCATATGATTCATTGTGAAACAACAATTTGCAGTGATTGGTTACTTTATGAGTTAGTTCAAAAGAGAGCGAGAGAGAGAGAGAAGATAAGACACTACCCTGCTATTAAAACATATTATAGTGTCATTCAACAGGCTTCTTTTGAGGGAACATTGTTTGCTCTGCTGGGTGTGTATGTGTGTGTGTGTGTGTGTGTGTGTGTGTGTGTGTGTTTGCGTGTGTCTCTGTCTGTTGTTATGCAGTGTAGTGTTTCAGGCTGAGGCTTGGTTCAACACACTCTTTTAACTGCACGTCTCCTTTTAAGGATTCAGATGTGTACATGGAAAAAGTCAGGAGGTCATCTCCAAAAGGTTGAATTCACACTGGGTATAAAATTGTGTTTTCCCCCCCATAAAACAGAAATTCAGGAACACTTGGTGAGCTAACAAGCCCTGTAAATATTCTTCAATCATTTTCTTTCTTTACTTGTTGGAAATTAATTTTGAACTAAAACAAAGGTTTTAAACACATTGTTGTCTAATCATCCACTGAGCAAACAATTAGCATAGATCAGATTAGGCAATCATGTGGTAACATGATTTGGGAATATAATCACATCCACAACAGAGATCACGTAGACAATCACATTATTATGGTTTGAAGATAAATTATGTTGTATGTCTACTGCATATCAACACCAGATTTCTTTCTAGACTGATCTCTGTGCAATCAGACAAGGTTTGTGCTGTGGTGTTCAGAGTCATTGTGCAATTATTGCCATACTCTGTTGATCAAAGATGGAAGAGGAATTCACCTTAAGACACAACTCCCAGTGCCATGGTATATCTGAAGGATCAATAAGTCAATATGAGCCTAGGAGTGGCTGACTTGATAAAAACATGAGACCAACAAGGTATGAAAACATAACTGGAGCCAAACCCTGATGCAGTCAATGGACACATGACAACATGTTTTTCTCATAGATGTTGATGAGCAGCGTATAACATACAGGAGTGTTGTGTTCCTACATGTATTTGTGAGTGCAATGTTAATCTGGATATTGTGAATGGTGTATAGGCTTTAAAGGACCAGTGTGTAGGATATAGTGGCATCTAGTGGTGGGGTTGCAGATGGCAACCAACTGAATACACCTCCCTTCACCTTCCCCTTCCAAGAATGTAGGAGAACCTAAAGTGGTTGCGAAAAATGCAAAAGACCCTCTAGAGCCAGTGTTTGGTTTTTCCATTCTGGGCTACTATAGAAACATGGAGGTGCAACATGTTGGGCTCCATGGCAGACGACCTGCTCCCTATGTAGATATAAAAGGCCCAGTCTAAGGTAACGAAAACATAATGATTCTTATTTTCAGGTGATTATACACTAATTAAAACATACTTATGAATATTATAGTCAATTTATGCCAAGTCTGTTTTGCTAGATGCCTAAATTCTACACACTGGACCTTTAACATGAACTAATACACATGCATTTTCATTTGTGTCTGATCAAATATGTGGTAACAATCACAAAAGTAATTCAAGCCCTGCAAATATAAAGAGCCCACAAGTCTGCCACCAAGTGGTCTAGTAGAGAAACTATTTTTTGCTTATTGCAGTACAGGAACAGTAACAATCAACTTATTCTTTGCACAATAAAAAAAGTGTCAATGAATTTGGTGTCTTGTAAAAAGTGAAATTTTCCTGCATGACATGTGTGCAAGCTGCTGTGAAGGAACGTTTAACAAGGTATCAAGAATTTTAGTGTGAAACATACAAGGGAGAAAGTGAGTCAGAGTTTGGTAATATGTTTTTCCAACAGACACCAAACCTGCCTGATCATCATAGGACTCTGTTGGGAGAGCTACACTGATCACCATCTCGCTTAGTTCACTAAATCCAGAGGTGTGAAAGATGAAGGCTTTTTATTTTGTTCCTCTATTTAGGGGTTGTTGTTGATTTGGGGGCATTTATAACCTTTATTTAATCAGGTCTCTTTTGCAAGAGGCGCCTGAGTACCACAGAGAGACAGAAAACAAACATAACCAGGCATAACAAAAGGACAGAGACACACAACACAAATAGCCAGACAAAAATCACATGCTGCATTAGAATCAATCACAGGAGTCATTAAATAGACACATGAGGGCAGTTGGTGTATTAGGTATGGGACCTTTGTTTGGGAATGTAGGTACTGTATAAGGTAAGAAAGATATCATGAGGCTGCTGGTGGAGTTGTAGGTTAGTTGGAGTTGGAGGAAAGGCTATAAGTTGTGAAGAAGGAGAGGGGGAACATGCAGGTGGTAAACCATCCATTCATCAGCCACATTTTGCAATATAATCTAATTTTTTGTAAGTAGTTCCTGTTTTCTGGAGGCACAACTCAGTACAGGAAAGCATTCAAGAAGCTTGTAGGGCAGATAATGATCCAAAAACTCTGCTATGACTTCCCCTTTGATTTGTCCAACCGCCAAGTTAAACCATCAGGCCAGCGGTCAGTCAACTGCGAATTATGTTTACTGACAAAACACTTTTAACTCTACCTAACAAACAAGAGCTTCCGCTACCATTAAGTTGCTCCTCATAGAAATAGTTTGACATTTTGGGAAATGCTTATTTACTTTTTTGCCAAGGGTTACATGAGATTATTGGCACCACTGTTATGTTTGTCAGTCAAATATGAAGCTGGAGCAAGTAGCACAGTTAGCTTAGCTCAGCATAACATAGCATAAGGGCTTTGTTTTTGTTACCTTCAGACAGGGCCAGGGTAGCTGACTGACCTCCTGCTGTTTCTGGTTGTTGTGCTAAGCTAAGCTAACTGGCTGATTCTGTCTGGGTTGTTGAGGAGTCAAAGACACTCCTGCACAGCTGAACAGTAACCTGGATAATGTTTGCATTACAAAGGAATATGAATAACCAGGTGTCTTATGTTCCATATCAAGTACTGAACATGATTAAAATCAGAATAAGACATAATAGGGACTAATGTTCATGTAAAGGTACTAATTGACAGACTATATCATATTGATGATATGAAACAGACCAGAAGTTTAGTTAAGTTGAATAAAGTTACACATTTCTTATAATTGTTAATAATAATAATTAATAATGAAAAGATCAGTCCCTTCAGGGGTGCCAATAGATGTTTCCTGCTTATATTTAACTAAGAAATTTGAGAGTGGTATCAATGTTCTAATCTAGCTGTCAGCAAGAAAGCCAATAAACATATTTCCATAAAATGTCAGACCACTTCTTTAAACTATGATGTGTTGTTCAGTAGGCAAGAAAATGAATCACACATATTTTCTTTAAATAGGAGATGTCCAGATGAAACTCAATCAACAGCTTATTACAACATTTTTCAGTAAATGCAAAAATACTCCAATTCCACATTCATTAACAACACCGAATGAAATTACATATTCTGCACATATACAATATCAGTCTGTGTGATTAAAATCTAGTTCTCTGAGTGCACAATCCATCTAGCAATAATGAATTTTGCAATAACTAAAACTGCTTTTCTTTTGTGGAAAATGGGATCGTGCTGTTTCTTAACATCAGATCAAGTGTGGCAGGGGAAAGTGTTTTTGTACTCTGTCTGATTACATGAGATGTGTCTTTACTGCCAACAGTTCTCTTGCCAAAGTCATTAGCGGCTAATTCTGTGGGATCTAGATTTTCTTTGATAAGACCCCACAGTAAAGAAAAAAAAACAATCTTTGGCCTTACTAGTGCTGGTGAGCACAGTAGGAGAATAATGATAAATTGAATAAGTGGTTGTTGTAAACAAGTCTATCTTATTGTTTCACTCTCACCCTGTCTAACTCACTCTATACACATTCACTGCAGCTTCAAGATCTCCTTTACATGAATAGGGTTAATGTAAGGCAATACACCTCCCTCCATCCATCCAAGTCCTCTTTGGTCCTCTCTCTGCTCGGCTGCACCCTCTGAGTAAGTTAACTCTTCCTTATCCTTCGCTCCATAGTCCATGTGGATGGAGGCTGAGGGCAGTCGGTCGGTGCCAGTGTTAAATGGACGGACAGGTGAGCAGTGCCTGAGTCCTCAGTGACCAGCTGGGCACTGTAAGCTGACCGCTGCTGTTGTGTGTGGTCTGAATGGGGCTGAGAGACAATGGGGGTTGAGGTCGGGCATGGAGAACCCCAGAGGAACTTCTCTCTCTCTCAGGACTCAGCTGCATATCTTACACTCCTTCTGTTTATCCTGGAGGGGCAAGTCAGGGACACTTCACCTGAGCTGCTGGGAAGGAGGGAGAAGAAGAAGAGCATGTAAATGGAGGTGAGGAGATAAAGAAAAGTGTGTGTGAGAAGAGAAGATCAAAATGGTTTATGTAAACATAAGCTTCTCCTATTTAGTAGCTCCATCCTCACCCCTTCATCTCACCATCAACCCTCTCCATTTCCCAAATTTCATTTCCCTTCTTCCTGCTCACTCATAGCTTGTCATAGATCCCTCTTAGGACGTGAGGTCTTTGACAACTCAGGCATGTCCACTGCTCAAACATTCATTGTCACTGGCAAGTCGAGAGTTTCGACTAGACAGCTACCAGAAAATCACTTTTCTACAAAAACCCAATGCTATCTCGTTACACCGTAAGAATGAATCATTGTCCTGCCACACAGTATGAATCATAGTAAGCAAATGTACCTGCCAGGAGTCTCCGGGGCTCATGAGCAGAAAGTCGGTCACAGTGATCAGGTAAGCATTGCAACTGCACTGATTTGGGGGAGATAAGCATGTGCCTTTGACGAACAGCTCAGGTTTAGCAACTGTTGAGTGAGGAGATTATCAGTGCTCTTTAGGCTAAAGCTTTCTTCTGGATGTTCACCAAATGCCAGTAGATTGTTAACACTGAGCTCCCAGTGCTGCTGTGTGCCAGTTTGCAGATTTAATAGTAAGTCATTTAAAATTAACTGTTGTAATTAAATATAATGAAGATACATCTTGCTATTAACTTGCAAAATTCTGTAAAAGACCTCTAAAATGGTTTGCACCTTCCCACCTGCAGCGACATGCAGAATGCTGTCCAAACCTCTGCTTGAAAAAAGGCCGTTGTAGTGCTCTGGCCTCTGTCACAGAACCCTCTTTGCTTGGCTTTGTCCCACTGTAAGAGCAAGGTAGTTGGTTGGATTTTGGAGGAATTCCTCCATATCGGGTGACCCATTGCCCCACGGCCTTTGCTCCTTGCCTAGCTTGCAGTGAGGGAGTGCTCCTGGCGGGTGCTGTATCCCATGTCACAAAAGCACCTTTCTACACAACAGGGGTACAGAGAATGGGCCACAGCACAGTGGTTCTCCTTGGTTCAGCTCCAGCCTGCCGTAGTTGGATTTCAGACCTCCCCCTGTGCTTCCAGCAAACACCCTCATTGGTGGGGAAGTTCTTTCGCCCAAGCCTGGCAGAGATATCAGAGAGACCCGGAGCTCCTTGGTGCTGCCTCCACCACCACTGCTAGAGAGAGTAAATGACCATACCACTTATGCATAACTGGGTGAGTCTTTGTTAAATTATATAATCTGTACAGAGAGTTGCATGACAGCATGGCAGGTAACCTGCTAAAATCATTAGTTTATGTGTAATAAATGCTGTATCTACCTTGAGAAGCGTACTGAATTTAAACACCCAAGAGGATACAGGTTTTCATTCCAGTTAATCAATTAATTTACTCATAAACAATAATGAAATCAGCTTTCAGTGGACTGCAGACACACTGGGTCATGATGGTACATGACTAAAAACAATGTACAAGTGGAAACAGAGAAATGAAGCAGAAGTAGGAATGGTAAGAATAAGATTGGGAATGATTACAGACGAGAGGGAAGATGTCACCACTTGTCAGTGCTATGTGAGTGATTTACAGCAGTGGACTGTTTAACTTCTGTAGTAGAGGGAAAATGACAAACAGAGGAAACATGTCATGTGTAAACTCATCTGTTCTCAGATCCCAGTCAACCATGAGGATTATCTCCTGTCAGTCGACCCTTATGGCTGTAGTTGTGCTTACACTCACTGTGGTGTCCTGCACTGAAGCTAAAACTACACAAAAGCCCAAGTACCAGTACACCAAGAAGCCCATCTCTCAGGTCACAATGCACAGCCCTGTGACCACCAGCATTCCCAAGACCCTCAAGATAGTGGCAAGCGCAAATCCGGTGGAGCCAAATCCACTGCCTGCCACAGAGAGGACCACCTACCCCAGTCATGTCTTCCAACAGTACCACATAGAGAGCACTGAGTCCCCTGGTGTTGGCCCCGAGAACTACACTCTGGATTACAATGAATGTTACTTCAACTTCTGTGAGTGCTGTCCACCTGAGAGAGGCCCCAGGGGTCCAAAGGGAGACAGAGGCCTGGCAGGTAAAAGACTGACAGAAAAAGGCTATAGATCTAATTAAATAACTTGTTTGTTTGTGTGTTTGCTTTCAGCATTTTGTATTTCACTTACATTTTCTTATCTAGGGCCACCAGGTGAAAGAGGCCTTGTAGGAGCAACTGGTTTACCTGGACCACCAGGTGTGAGTGGTGCTATGGGGTTAAAAGGAGACAAAGGTGAGCATAATATGGTTAAACACAACTAAAGTTGCCAACATCTAAAGAGCCCCTCCTCCTACCTGCAAGGGCAACACCCCCAGCCACCACCCCTCACTTGAATATCTTTCCTTACTGTTTTGTAGATTAACCTTAACAATAAAGTGCAGCTGCTTTTTGAAAACAGACCCTTAACTTCAGTATTTTGTTCATGCTGGAGATGAAAAGAGAATTAATAATCTTTCCTACAGCTTCCTGGAGCAGCAGATCCACTCCTCTCCACAGATATCATACTAAATACTGTAGCATATTATACAACATATTATTGGAAACTATCAAGAGAAAGCTGTGATGCAAGTCCAATTTTCTTAATGTCCAAGTCCAAGTCCAAGTAGCGGTGGTCTGCTAGCTGTCAAACTAAATTGAATTGCTTAATTAATGTTGATATGGGTTTCATGTATCCTAAGTATGAACTGTGCAGCTATATTATGTAGTTGGAAATAAATAAAATATAACAAAAATAAACTGTAGATCAGACTAAATATCAGTAAATACGTCATATAAAATATTAACACTCCAGGCTGAAAAGCAATGTTTTATTGACCACCAACCATCACTGATAGTGTGGTCACAAGTGGTCACAAGTGTGTGTTGCACCTGTAATCACACCCAATAGTAATGTCACAAGGTCCTGGAGTACACCTTTACATCACTGCAGCAAGGTGAGAGGTTAAACCACTGGAGGTCGCCAAAGACAAGAATTTTAGGGGGGTGGGACACCCTCAGTTTCTCACAGGACCACTTCACATTATGTGCTCACCTGGTGACATACTTATCAGTATTGTTTTATTCTATCTGTGAGGATAATAAATAGAAGTTTACAACTGAAAAAAATCTGGATGTACTTACTTTATCAGGACCAAATTAACATGATCATAACATTCCTTCATTTGGTTGAACCCTGTGACTTTCCAATGAGAAATGTTAAAAGTCACTTCAAACCGACCACCAAAAAGACCACTTGGGCTCCTGAGCCTGTACCTGGTAGGCCTGTTCTGTAATCATCCATGATCATACAGTATATTGTTCTTCCTCACCTACTAGCTCTAGTAGAAGCAAATATATGTAATATCTGATGTTTGATATTGTTAATTGAATAAAAGCTGTATTATGTTGATTTCTTAGGGGATAAAGGTGACAGAGGAAACAGTGGGATAGCTGGGCCACCAGGAGGTCCAGGGAAACCAGGACAGAAAGGTGCAGAAACAGTGCTGACTTATTCAAGTGCTTGTTACATTATTTCATTTTGTTGTCACAGTTCTGACAATTTGTCCTTTACTCTGCAGGTGATGTTGGCTCAAAAGGGGGCAAAGGTGAAATAGGGTTGCAAGGTGTAAAAGGTAATCGTGGGGAGAAAGGTGAACCTGGCCAGAATGGGACTGCTGGTGAGAAAGGAGAACCAGGAAAAGAGGGGCCAGCTGGACCTCCAGGAGTGGCTGTAGAGCTAGGCCCTAAGGGAGATAAGGGGGATAAGGGGGAGTGTGGCACATTTGGGGAGAGAGGACAGAAAGGTGAGCGTGGGGATTCTGGGTCTCCTGGCATCCCAGGAGGGATGGGAATTCCAGGAATAAATGGCAAGCATGGTTCCCCAGGTCCTGTAGGTGTACGAGGGGATCCAGGACTTCCTGGACCACAGGGGGAACCAGGAGTGAGAGGGGCTCAGGGACCACAAGGCCTAAGAGGGATGCTTGGGCCAAAAGGGGATAGAGGTTACCCTGGGATGAGAGGGGAGAGGGGCATTCGTGGGTTCAAAGGAGCTAAGGGATCAGGGGTTCCCCTGAAGCGTTCAGCCTTCAGTGTAGGTATCTCTCCAAGAAAGTCTTTCCCTCCTTCTGGTTTCCCAATCCGCTTTGACAAAGTCTTCTACAATGAAGAGAACCACTTCAATGTCACATCCAACAGCTTTACATGTGTCCACGCTGGGGTTTACGTCTTCTCCTTCCACATCACTGTGCGCAATCAGCCACTACGAGCCACGCTGGTGGTGAACGGGTCACGGCGGGTAAGGACACGGGACTCTCTGTATGGTCAAGACATCGACCAGGCATCTACTCTGGTGGTGCTGCGGCTGGCGGTGGGTGATCAGGTGTGGATGGAGACGTTCAGAGACTGGAATGGGGTGTATGCCAGCAGTGAGGATGACAGCATCTTCTCTGGATTTCTGCTTTACTCAGACAAGGCCTGATACTCATAAATGTAACTGGAAATATTCTCATTTACTGGGCTGTTATCCATATCTGTGAAAAGGCCAAATACTGGTGGTGTTACACTATACTGCTACTCCCGAACTCTTCCAGAACTGTACTCTATGCTGCAGTGCAACTAGTCTGAGAACTTAAGGACTGGCGATATCATGTCTATTATATTATCACCTTGCAAGTATTTTCTTATTTTGCCTGGCACCCTGATGAACTTCGACTTTAACCCTTAAAACTCATAGCTCTGAAGTATTTATTAATGGTCAATATAGTTCAATTACACCATCAGTTAAACACTATGACCCCATGTCACGCTTACCTCACTGTTTGTCTGACCCAAAAACATTAATTTCACATCCTCATTCTATGATGATGTCTGTTTTGTGATTTTGTTTCTTGCACTCTGACTTCTTCCTTCACAACACTGTCACTGATGACCTAGGCTATCTGTATGTAACTACAAATAAGACAGAAATATATGATGTGTGTGTTGAGAGATTATCACTGTGACCTATAACTGTATTCTTACTGTAAATCTGGCAATGAAGACCTTACTCTTCTGCAGTGGAAAAATATAATATCCACTGTCATATCATTAATACTTATATTCTTTGTAAACAGCGTTGCTTTACAATGTGGTTGTAAAAAGAGATTGTGTTCACTGAAAATAAAATCCAGTAGTACATATCATTTATGGAATGCTTTATTTCCTTCAAGCAAAATAACATTAGTTATTATCCTCAACAGTATTGATCCAGTTAGTTTTCTACAGATGAGATCATGAAGTCGATACCTTATAATCTGTTAAATTAATGTTATACAAAGAATCACATACACAAGTGTGCAATCGCAGCCCAATGACCCTGTATGATTGATATCAGATAGAGAAAGATGACACATTATTTTCACACATTATTGCCCAGATTGGATGATTTTGGATGATTAGTTTCTGCAATGGTCTGTAAAGTAAGATTACTTGTCACTTTGGGACAGTGTCTGGAAAGTCCCCAGACATATAATCAAAGTAAATGTCTGGAGAGTCCCCAGACATGTCACCAGATTCCTCAGATATATCAACAAGCTCTGGGGTTTGTGTGATGAGGTGGACTGTAGGTAGCAGAGTGCTTGGTGCCGGCTGTGAAGGCTTCAGAGGAGGATCTGAGGATTGGGTGCGCTCCTCTGTAGGCCGAATAAAAGTAGGAGTTGCACTGGATTGTTGAGGGGTGGGCCAGGCTGCTGTGGGCTCAACTGCAGGAAGCAGGGAAAGGTCTGGGGTTGGGATTGGGGGAGCTAAAGGCCATGGATCTCTGGGATGAAGAGTTGGAGACATCGTCACTGGTCCTATTGGGTCAGAGACAAGTTGACCTCAGAAGTTGCGCAAATGCTGTGCTATGTTTCACATTTTTGGCAATTTAGGAAGGAGTGATGATGGAATTAAAAAGACTGGCAGGGGATTAAGATTTAAAGTCAGTTTAGTAAACAGCAGGTTACATTTAACCTAAAGTACCTGTCTCTTGTCCAAAGCTTTTGGGCTCACTCCACCTAGAGATGCCCAACTCAGGCACCTTGGCCTTGCAGCTGTATTGGCCTGGGGTCTGTTTCACCAGATCATGGTTCTCAGAGGTTGCTATTCCCAGTCTTTGGTTATTCTTATAGAAATAGTAGTGTATTGGAGGGGCAGGAGCACGGGCGTTGTACTGGAGATTGCAAATGAGCCTCATCATATTTGCTGGTATCAGGTTATCACCAGCAACAATCTCCAAAGCTGGCTGCGTCAGAACCTCTGAGAAAGAGCCAAAGAAGAGAAAACATTGTTGAGACATTGGAATCTTAAAAAAACATTTCTGATTTTTTTTTTTTTATGTGGTCAATTTTTCATTGGTATTTAACCATAATTAAATAGGGCTGGGGTTACAAGTTTGATAGACCACAAAGAAAGTAAATGTAATCACAAATGTCCATGCATTAACCAAATAAGACTGAGAGAGAAAAATCTAGAAATAAGATCATATGTTTTGCAACTTCATCCCCAGTGCTGTTGTATATTGGAAATTTATTCGGCTCGGAATAACTGTGCTTAACCCTACTTAACATGTATCGTGTAATCACAACCAAACTCAGCAAATGCAACCCAGTATGTAAAACTCACCTGAGACCTGCACTTCAATGTCAGCTGAAATTACAGAGCGTGTACGTCTGTCTATATCCCAGGAGGCCCTACAGGAATACAGTCCTTGGTCTTTGAGGGTCAAGTTGGTCAAGTTGAAATGTGGGTTCAGGCCACTTTGTCTCATAACTTCAACACCATCTTTGTACAGGATCACCTCTCTAAGCTGGGGGTTGGCTCGGACGCGACACGTCACTGTCAAGGTGTCTCCAACAAGGCCAGGATGTGGCGGGACCTGCAGAATAGCCCACCCTCCTGAACAAAGAGCACAATGAAGGAAGTTAGATTATAATATTGATGATCACAGCAATAAAGTAGAACAGTAGTAGCATGTTTGAGATCTGTTTTGATATCAACACTGGCAAGTTTGTCTTGCTTTCTAAAATGAAACACAAAAAGCACTGTACAGTGCTAAAAACAAGCTTAGGGAAGCAAGACTTTCAGTGTTTTCAAATTTTCAATTTTAACAGGAGATGCAGAAGTAGGACAAAGAGGAAATGTGTGGCCTGATATGACGACCAGAAGAGATTTTCTGTCTATACTGATAAATCAGGTCTTACCATCCACGTTTATCTCCACAGGCAGACTTTGGAGGGTGTATATGTTTCCCACCGCTGTGTCCCTCACTCCTTGGCAGTAAAATTTTCCACTTTCTTTAACACTGGCTTTCCACAGAGTGAGGCTGTCCATATCCTGTGAGAGTTGCTCAGATCCCCTGAACCACCGGAAAGTCCAGGTGGACCTGTGGCCAGCAGGAATGCTGCATCTCAATCGGACACTCTCCCCAGAGAAGATCCTTGAATCTCCTGACACCATCTCCGCAACAGCTCTAAATGAGGCCACAGAGGAAGCTACAGAGACAAACATAGATTATCCCTAAAAAAAGAGTTTGGGCCCATTTTAAGAAGAAAAAGAAAATACTAATCAATTGATAATGAAGAGGTTTTCAATTTAGAAGCCCTTAATAACTTGGTTTTATAAATTAATTGGTAACTTAATGGATCTCTGTCTACCATACAAAACCACTTAATGTTTTCAGGGGTAAATTAAGGAATAATTAATGGCATTTTAAGAGATTCATGTTTCACAGCATCATCAGAAACTAACATCTTGATTTTCTTGATATATGATTGCAAATGTTAACATATGTTGTTTTACAGTACATTTAGAATTTAATTATAAGAATATTTGGTACATACCCTGAGATACTACAAGCTGTGGTAGTGTTGAAAGAACTGAAATGGGACAAATATTTGAGAATGAATGACAAATTACAGTAAATGACAATATTTCCAAAATACAAATTTGTGAGATGTTGTAAATAAACTGAAGAAAACTCACCAAGGAGGGTGATGACTGCGTCCATTGTGATTTCTGTTTGTGAGAAACAGAATGAAGGAGACTTTTATTTCTGTTAAAGAGGGAAGTGAAAATGGTGATTTCTGAGCTTTAACAAATCACACAGGATATCCTCTTTTCCACAAATAACACCCTCTTTCTTTCATTTCTGGCATAAGTTTATTTTTCATGTAACTGCATATTTTTATGGAAACAGAGGGGCTTTTCTTTGAAGAAAGAATGAGTTGTATTATTGTAGTTTTTAATATATATATATATATATATACATATATATATATATATATTACAATCATTTTCAGTTCCTTCTAAATTTCTGCTTAACCCTATTGGAGGTATGTCTCAATCCTGGAAAGTGTATGACCAGTGAAATACAAAGGAAATAAAAGTAACACACCCTTTTTTTAGATTTCAGTTTCAGTTGAAATGTACCCATGTACACCCCTGAGAGCCCTGGTGGACTCAAGGACAAAACAACAACAACAAAAAACTGTGCCCTCTAAGGTTCCTGCACAAAGGCGAAAACATACAAAAGTCCTGTAATGACTGTCTAGTTGTGGGTAAATCAGGATGAAATGCGTCTATATGTGACAATCTGGAATGAAGTGCTCTCATGGTGCCCTTTCAGTGGAAGAAAATGTGATAGTGCCCTGTAAAGAACCTTTAAATGAAGAGGATGTGGTGTGGTGCCCATTTGATGCTGTTGTAATGCGGTAAGCTGGAGGAACAAAGTGCAATTTAGGGTTCTAAATTTAGGGTCTGACATATTGAAGTGCAGAATTGGGTGCTCTATCAATGGAAAAATGTGCCCTATAGAGTGCACTGTATGGGGGAAAAACACTGCCTGAGAGAGAAATGTAGGAAAAAAACAACAAATGACATCACATAGTATAGAAAAGGTCTAAATAAATCCTTATTTTAAATTCCTCCTTAGTGAGGTGGGGAAGACTTTTGGTGTTAAATAAACTCAAATTTCAAAACAAGATGTATGACATTGAACTGTATTTATTTACACTTGAAGCCTCCAGGGTACATACATTGAGAAGACTTGTCAGCGAAAGAGGAGACAGCTTTTAACAATATTTGCATATTCATCAATACTGAATTTTTCAATGAAGGAGAAGGAATAGATGGAATTGTAAGGTTTTTAATGAGGTAATTACTTTTTTTGAGGAAAAAACACATTAGACACATTATTATCCCAAGCAGAGTATTGTTATATATCTTATATGTCTGGAGGGGATCTTTAATAATTTGACAAACTGTTAGCCTGCAAGAGCCCAATGTTAAAAAATAGTAAAGTATGAGCACCATCACTGCAGTGTGTATATGAAGAAAAAAGGTTAATGAATTTCTGGCATTTTGTGTTTTTCTCAATATTTCTTAATATCCTCTGTATTTCCCCAACATGATACAGAACTGCAGAAGTAGTTAAATTCTCAGTCAACTCTTTATTTAATCCCAGCTTGCACAATCTATTCGTGCAGTCATGTGAAATTACATTATGAAGAGGAACTGCACACGAGTGCACGTGCATTTTCAATTTTTATTAATCGTCACACACCCACAGATGCAAATAAACCAATACTGCCCCAATAAGTTACGTTTAAATAAAAGACAGCATTGAGTTACTTTCTCCCATGTGATACAATAACAAACCTATAAGGTTACAAAGATGTTTGAAACTTTTTAAAATACCTGATAAATGGCTTCTGCATACAGTGCAATATGTAGTTATTCAAGCTATTAAGTTTGCATTAAAAGCCTTTTCTCAAATTAAACTTGTACAGCAAAACACACACTGACTATACTTGTTGCAAATATGAATGAGAAATAAGATTCAATTCAAGCAACACATGGGAATATTAGCTCATGAGGCAAAGGGGAATAAATGTGCCTTTCACCTTTTTTCATACATACAACTCTCCCCAAACATTTGACTGCCAAATACAAAGACAGCTGAAATATGCCTGTGTGGTAACAGTCCACAACACTATTTTCAAAGTATCCTTTCATCTCAAGTACACCAATTCTCCTTCATTAAATCAGAATTAAGATCTTTAAAATCAAACAAAAGAAAAGTGCTTCAAAATAAGTTAAACCTGTTGTGTTGATTCTTCTGCACCGGTAAAACAACAGGCCTTAAGGAGTGATTTCATATCTTCATCTTTGTCTTCTTATCTACCAATCTAACAGCAACAAAGAATTAATTCACCTAAAAACAGATTTTTTTTTCTTTGATGGGACATACTTATTAAGAGTCCCTCTTAAGAGGATAAATGACTAGATGAAAGCTTTTATCACTTCCTATTCAATCATTACAATTCATGTAATACATCTTCAAGCAATGTTCTATGACAAGAGTACTACTGTAAATATTACAGGATTAATGTCTCCGATTGCATCCAGAGGAATTGATACCTGCCACTCTATAGAAAAATAAAATCACTTCTGTACATCCAGCTTATGACTGTAGTGAGAGGTCTGGCATGAGACAAGACTATGTTACTCACACACAACTGGAGGACTTATGACTTATCAACATTAATGGAACATTTCCATGCAACACACTCACACGCACTTCTCCGCAGGACAGGGAAATACACAGTAAATATGATACAAATCACGAGCATGAAGTGAAGGGTTATTTTAGTGGGAGGAAGTTAAATTTCAGATCATTCAGCTTTCTCCATTTCCTTTAAACCATATTATTACTGAAAGTTACTGCTGCTGTTTTCAGATGTTACTTGGGCTGTAAAGTTCTACCTGTCAACATGACAATCAGACACACACACTCAGACACACACACTACCCACACACCTGGAGATACCTCAACATAATGACAAAAACCTTTGTCTGAAAAGATGTGAATAATGACAGAAACATGTCTAAAAATCACATCCAACCATCTATCCTGTTTGCACAAACAACAACTAAGATAATTAAGTACTGAGGTACTGAAGATGCTGTTGTAGGTGACCAACAGAGATGTTCGGGAAGAGCTTGGAGTGGAGCCACTGCTCCTTTGTATTAAAAAGGAGCCAGGTGAGGTTGTTTGGGCATCTTATCAGGATGTCTCCTGGACGCCACTCTGTGGAAGGTTTCCCTGCATAATCCCATTGGAGGAAGCAACAGTCAGAAAATGCTCTGAGGGGATTAGATTTCCCAAATAGTCTAGGAAAACGCCTCTAGAACTTCTGGAGGACATAGCTGGGCTAAGGACGTTTGCAGTAGCCTGCTTATCCTGAAACTGCACTGAAACTCAAACAGCATCAGAATGCACCGGATCTTTCTCTTTGCAACCAGGACAAAATATTTGGAGTGTATTTGCCCTTACAGCGCTGACTCTGGGACTTTTCGTCTCATATAGTCTGATATTCAAGGAACAGTTTTATACTTAATCAGTTTTTTACTTAGACTTGGGTGAGACGATCAATGCCACTTATGTTTCTCCATTTATCATGAAGCTAAAGCCAGGAGGCAGTAAGTTTAGTTTAGCATAGAGACTGAAAACGGGGGCAACAGCTTGTGTGGCTCTGTTCAAAGGTAACAAAGTCTCCCTGCCAGCACCTCCAAAGCTCACTAATCCATACAAAAACTCGAGTGTAAAAAAAAGAAAAGTTGTGGTTTTACGGGGCGTCAAAACCATTTCTTGCACAATGACTTCATGCAAACTTGTCATCACTCTGAGTTTACAAGGCAGCCAGCAGATACTCAAGATATAGCTGGGCAAGTGACCTCTGTAAAAACTGAAACTTGCTGTTTTTCACTTGTATTTTTGTACAAACAAGAACAAGATATAACGCGTTTATTAGTGAGCTTCAGGGGTGCTAGTGGGCGGATTTTGTTACTGTCAGAAAGAGCCAGGCTAGCTGATTTATGCTAAGCTAATTGCCTCTTGGCTCCAGCTTGGTATTTAATTGCTAGATATGAGAGAGGTACTGATCCTCTCATCTAACTCTTGGCAAGAAAGTGAATAAGAGTATTTCCCCAAATTCTTAACTATTGCTTTAATTCCAATGTACAATTACTGTTCAATGTAGTTTCAGGGCTTCTAGTTTTCTGCCGCTGTCCACAGCCTGGACCTGGACGATGGATGGAATAAAGATGGCTGTATGTGCATACGGACAGCAAAGTTTAACAGCCGGGAAAAGGGGGAGGGTGGAGTAAAGCATCTAGAGGGATTTTTTTTTTTAATTTAGGGCAGATCTCTTCACATCAACCAGCAAACACTTGCGGTTGCAGTGGTGGCGGCAGGAGCTCATTCTCAACGTTATCAGAGTCGATTGCTGATGAAGATGCGGATGTCGAAGTAGCCGTGGTTGGGGTAGGGTTTTGCGTCTCTGGTGGGAAACTCTGCAAAACGTTCTGCACCTTCTGCTCCACTTCGTCCGTCCAGTCGATGAGGTCGTTTTCCAGCTGGCGAGCCTTCTCCATGACACGGTCTTGCCTTTCCCCGAGCCCTGTTAGCAGGTCCAGTCGTTTATGGACCTGATTGAGAGCTGTGCTGCCTGGGGAGCAGGAGGAAGCTCCAGCAGCCTGAGGCCAGTTGGGGGATGCCTGGCCCGACATGTAGAGCTCAAACTCCTCAGAGCTCAGGTTCAGAGATTGGCCATCCAGCTTCTCAATGAAGGCCACTGCACAGCACTGGGGAGAGAGGACGTAGAGGGTCATTAAGGGAAAAAGTCACTGTAGAACATCATCATATTATCAGTAACATCAGATTTTCTTTTATGAATGTTCTGGCATTTTATCCTTTATTGGACAGATGAGACAGACAGCAAACGAGGGGAGAGACCACTTGATCACCAGGAGTCCCCAGATTTCCTCAAATTTCTAACTTTTAAAGACGCTTTTATGCCAATTGGAGTGGTGAACATACCCATCCACACAGACAAGAACTTGAAAATAAAAGTTATCGACCAATCAGTAGACAGAAGACAGAAGAAACCTGAAATATTTTTAAAACCGTTATAAATGACTTTAAATGTAAAACACTAGTATTTAATTATATTCAAGGCTACTTGAGGCCTTAAATGTTTCAGAGATTTTAAGACCTCTTCACTGACTTTTTTATTCTTCTGACTTCTCTACCAGAGCAAATCAGCTGCTGGTTTTATGATGAGTGGAGTGAACAATAACACTGTGAAGTACGAGGTTTTCAGGATATGATCTGCTTACTGTAACTGCTACACAGAATAATGTTAACCGTCTTGTGGCTAAAAGACTCTGAGTGGTAACAGGTAATTGGTTTCTATATGAGCTGCACAGATAATCATAATCTGACATCTTTAGTTTATGAGCAATTTTTTTTTCTCTACAGAAATGTTTAATGTAGACTGATGTCATAGTGTATATTTGACCAATAATTTATGAAATGAAAGAATTAGAGGCAGATTCCCTACAATGTAAATGTTTTTAAGTTACCTGGTGACGTAACTGTTTCCAAGAAATTTCTCTTTGTGAGTTTGTGAGTTTCCTTATGCTTGTTTTTATTTTCTTATTGTGTCTGTTAACTATGTGTTTTTTATTTGTGCTGCTGCTGTCTTGGCCATGTCTTCCTTGAAAGAGATTCTTAATCTCAATAGGAATCCTGGTTAAATAGAGGTTAAATAAAATATGAATATAAAAAGAAAACATGAGATATCACCACAAAATGGACCTGATGATTACCTGGTCATTAGAAAATAATGTAACATGGACCCCAATAATCCACAGTACATCACAAGTTATATCTTTTGATTTGTATATTTTAGTGTTTTAAATGTTCTATGGTGGATTTTCTGCTTCGAAAATGTGAATATATGGATACTTAAAGGCAAACACATATAAGCCAGATACATGCATACAAGTGTAACAAGGTTGTTATAGATTGTTGAAGTTCGTCAAAATTCATTTCTGTTCATTCAGTATTTATTTTATTTTGCAAGCAAGTTATCTTGCTGTTTTTCATTTTCATTATTTTCTTTGAAAACAGGTTAATATCCTGTGTTTATCTATGCAAGGCTCCTTTTATTTGTTGATTTGAGCGCCCTCCCGTGGTCGGTGGTGTTAAATATAGTGACTGGAAAACGTCAGCTCATCCCTTTTGCCACCGCCAATTTCAGATGTGGGGCAAGGAGCTGTACTGTATATCTGACCATCACCAGCCACATTGATGTGTGTTTTTCTAACAGCTGAAATAAATGTGCCGTGAACCTGAGAGAAGTCGTCGAGTGGTCTCTTAAGTCTGCGAAGATTGAGCTGGAATAGAGGGGTTACACAAGCATGTACTAATTTCCTCACCAGGTTAGTGAAGTAGTAACCATCCTCTCCAGTCATGAGTCTGCTGGGGTTGCAGAAGCGGGTGATGTACTGGATGTTGGACTGAAGCCGTGGAGGGTTTGCCTTCAGCACAATGTAGATGAGTGTGGGGAGGAAGTCATCTGCAGACGCTGCCTCCTTCTTGCTGACTTTGATGGCGTTGAAGATGTGCTTGCTGCAACGAGTGATGCACCCCAGCTTGTCCTTGGGCACACGCTTGGAATCCATTTCGATCACATCTGGAATGATGCGGAGATGGTAAATTGTTCATCTGAAAATCTTACTGGATCTCTACCACCAGGATGATGAGGTGATGTCCTGCTGTGGCATTCTGAAAATTAACTCTCACCTGTGATGGCTTTAACCACACTGTCAGACACTTCAGGGATCTCCTCGTCTACAGGGACACACAGCATCTCAATGGTGACCCAGTGCAAGGCTCTGTAAAAAACACAATCAGAATTTCAATCTAAGTAACTTTGATGTTGTCATTTTACCCGCAATTGTGTGTCATTGTCCTCTGAGGAAATTCAGGGAGATTAATGACGATTTGAGTAGCATTTTCTGGCATTATTACAACTGTTGTGCACTAACCTGATTCTCTTCTGAATAGCCAGGTCTTTCTTCTCGTCATCTGTGGTCTCAGGACAGAAGACTTCCTTGTAGAGACGAGTCATCATGTACTTCTCTACTTCATCCATAACGCTCTCTACATGCTCTGATGAACCTAGACATAGAAGCACAAAGAATATATTGTATAAGGTTTGTGATGTTCAGACTCTGCACTGTTTATAGCTGATTCTTCATGAGTGCAAGAGTAAAGCAGTACCTTTGAATTGGGTCTGGAGGCGTTCTGAGAGGTTCTGGTAAAAGTCCTGTACACACTCTGACAGCTCGTCAGCACCCATGTCCTATATGAAGGAATGGACATAAACAATTATACTGGCAGGTCTTATATTCTGATAGTTTTATATATTAAAATGTGATCACCTTATCTGTTCAAATGTGACAATTACTAGACAATGTTAAATAGATAAATAGTTCCTATTTAACAGAGTGTAGAAGTTTTTAGAAATACAAAGACTGAAGGCAGCAGATTTTCACATTTGATATTGATAACAACAAAAACTTGTTTTCACTTAAGGCAACAAAACGACAGTCAGCATCTTGTAGGGAAGCTTTGAACGTTCCACCAGCTCTATGTTTAAATGTTAAATGTTCAAGATATTTGACAATGTCATGAAAAAAGTAAATGCTGCCTGTTTTCAACATTTGAGATGAAGCAATTTGTGCTTATTTCATTCATATGGACACTTAATGAGGTGATGTGTTTAGTAATTAATCAGGACAGGTGGTAATTAAAGAGTAAAACAGGTACACACTGGTGGAAAATGATAAGTAATGCAATCACAATGACTTTAAAAAAAACAACTACTGCAATCAGTGTCACCTGCTTTGAGCAAAAACACACAAAAAATAAATTTAAGCAAAAATGAACAAGTTACACAGATATTCATACACAATAATAACCTGGCTCCTAAAAGCTCAATTCACCCGCCAACACACAAAAACATTGCAAGTAATCCACTGTAGCTCACCCGCTTATAGGCCATACTCTCAGTGAAGGCCCGGCACTGTTTGAAGATCTCCCTGCCAGACTTCAGAGGCTTGAGAAAATCAATGAACTCCCGCGTTGCGTGATCAGTGTCCACAGAGGAATGCCGGCTTGCTGATGAGCTGGGGCTTGGGCTGGACTGAGCATCAAAAGGAGAAGCATCTGGGAGAAGATATTTAATGTTACTTTAACCTTTGTCACATTACACCCTGGAAATTAAAATAAATGAAAAAAATAACTTTTTTGAGCTGCATGTATACAATATAACCCTCATCATCAAAGCATTTTAAAAAAATTCTGGACAATTATTAAAAATGAATTAGTGAAAGACCTGGTTTGGTTAAGTGATCAACCCCTTACAGTATAACATTATAAACTTGCTCAAGTGCAACCAATCAACTTCTAGATCAAACACCAGGCTAATTGCCCCCCACCTGACATCAAGTATAGTGATTTTGATTACAAAATAAAAATTCAGAATAAAACCAGTGATTCCACTACTAGTAGTGAATGGTACTGCAAAGCATTCACCATGGTTGGGAAAGTGCTTTCAAATGGCCTCTGGGATAAAGTTGGAGGAAGGTACAAGTTAGGTGAAGGCTACAAAAAGATTTCTAAGGCTTCAGAGTACTGAGTACTGTTCATTAAGAAGTGGAAAACGTATGGTACCACCAACACCTTGCCTAGATCAGGCTGTCCGTCCAGACTGGATGACTGAGCCAGGAGGACACTGATCAGAGAGGCTACCAAGAGGCTAAAGGCAACTTTGAAGGACTTACAAGTTTTTATGGCTGGGACTGGTCTGTCTGTGCATGTGACAACAATCTCATAAGCTTTAAACAAAGCTGGCCTATATGGCAGTGTGGCAACAAAGGAGCCTTTTCTGAAAACGTGCCATACACAGTCTCGTTTGTGCTATACAAAAACAAACCTGGAAGATTCTGTTGCCATGTGGAAAACGTTTCTGTGGGCAGATGAGACTGAGACTGAACTTTTTGGACTGAACTCCAAGCACATGTTTGGCGAAAACCAAACACAGCACACAACCTGAAACACACCACACCTACTATGAAGTATGGTGGTGGCAACATTATGTTGTGGTGATGTTTCTCTTCAGTGGGGACTGGGCAATAGGTCAGGACTGAAGGGAAAATGGATGCTGCCAAGTACACTCAAATTCTTGAGGAAAACCTGCGTCCCTCTGCTAGACAGCTGTGGATGGGCAGGTCATTCACCTTCCAACACAACAACAATCCTAAACATACTGCCAAAAGAACAACGCAGTGGGTTAAGGACAGGAAGGTAAATGCACTTGAGTGGCCAATTCAGAGCCCTGATTTAAGTCCGATAGAACATCTGTTGATTGACTTGAAGAGAGCAGTTCATTGCTGCTCACCAACGAATTTGACTGAACTCGAACAATTCAGCAAGGAAGAATGGGCAGATATTACCCAATCTAGGTGTGCAAAGCTAGTAGAGACATATCCAAACAGATTAATGGCTGTAATTGTACCAAAAGGTGGCTCTACAAAGTATTAAATCAGGGGACTGATGAATTTCCCAACCCTGTTGCTGCCTTTTTTTCATTAGTTTGATGTTGTAAGGTGTAATTTGTAAATAAAGCTGGAAAAGTTTTTTTTGTTTTGTTTTTTTTAAAAAGGATTTTGATTTCAGGCTGTACAACAAATAAAGTAACTATTTCAAAGGGGTATGATGATTTTGTATAAGCACTGTATAAGCACTTCCTTTGCCACATAGTGTTGCTGTGTGCTGAAGTCTAATAGCCTCTTTTAACCAGACTGTATGTAGGTTATAGCAACAAATCTAAGGAAGTGGTTGAACTGAAAAGAGACACGGATTATTGAGATAATTTGGGAGACCACAGTCTGGTTTTATTTCCTCATGTGTCTCCAGTAACAGGTTACGAAAGCCAGTCACACAAAAATGTGCTTGATATCGACACAGTTATCTCTTAATGCAAGAGCAGCAAAAATACCTGTAAAATTACAAATATTTGGTGATTAATGACTAGCATCTCTTACAGTGTGTAAAATGATGTACCTTTTTTTGGCGGTGTTTTTGTGGAAGGAGTAAAAAACTTTGTGACTGTGTTGACCTTGCTGGACTTCTCCTTTGTTTTCCTTTCCTCAAACTTGCTGAAGGGTGTGATGGAGGGCTGTGGTTGGGCCTTCTGATTTCTACTTGCATACGCTTCCTCTTCCTCTCTTTGCAGCCTAGGACGGGAAAATACAGCACCACTGTTAATCGCTGTCAGGTGGACAGATGGACAGGAACTCAAGCAAAAGAAGATGAGGAGGTAAGACAGCAACAGACACTGTGTAGAAATAAGAGTTCAAATGTCAACACAAAGACAGACAAACCTCTCAGCAAGTGCCCAGTCTTCTTGAATCTGTTTTTGTCTGTCTCGCTGATATTCCTCTCGCCAGCACTTTGAGCAAAGGCCTTGCCAAGCTGTGTTGCCATAAAAACCGCATCCTTTCTTGCAAAGCAGCTCGGACTGGTCCAGATGGATACCACGCCGCTGGCTCAACATCTCTCACCAGAGTTAGGAAGACTGCTGTTGGGGGGGGGGACACGACAGAAAACAGTAAAAAATCAAGACAGTGAGGTCATCCAGCACCGTAGTGACCAGAACTTTGTATTGTCGTATCTAAAGACAGGTCTTACTGGTCCTTCAATTTGCCTTTCAAGAATTAACAAAAACTTTGTGTATCGTTGAGTTGTAGCTGGGATCAATGTCACCACACGTCATTAATCAGACCCAGCTAATTCAAAACGTTTAACCAGAGGCCCGACGAGTCTAATTTGATGTCTTTAATTAATTATGTACAAAACACAAGCAGCGAATAATAAGATACTAAAGGAGAGTCTCCAGCTTTGTTAGCATTAGCTCATGTCCAATCGCTGCCTCTCACAAACATGACCTGACAATACAGATACAGCCTTAAATACAGTTTTGTCCCTTCGTTACGATAGCCTTCTGTCATTCAGAAAGATGGTTGTGTTGTTGTAGATAAGTATATTCGGACTGCAAAAGTTGGTATTCACGCTCAAAAACAAACGCGAAACCAGCGAGCTAATCTGCAGCTACCTACCAGTGTTTACTCAAGCTAATTACAGAGCTAGCCTAGCCAGCTAAGCTAACTAACTAGCTAGATTAACAGCGTGTTGATGAAGATGCTCTATGTTTGGCGACAGGAATTTGGTGTCAACATACACTCTCATTCGCAGAGTCAACAAGCTATCAGGTAATGCTGTCGTCGCTTCAGTCTGCTGAGGGTGGATGTTTACATTTGCCAGGCAGCTAGCTTCGCCCTACGGCCATTTTGTCTGTCAATTCTTCTTCTTTCTTTTTTAAAGTGTGTTACGCATGAATATAAATTGTTTATCGCCACCTAGCGTTGACACAGTGCAATAGCCAATATACTTTATCAGAAAAAATTGGCATTGTGAGGAAATAATAATGTTAATCATTCTTATTCGCTACAAATATTGATGTTAATACTCTAAGTTAAGACCCTTTTCAATAGAAACACGCACATTCCTATTATATAAGACGATATAAAACCGCCCCTTTAAAAGCAGTTTTAGATGCCCAATTTTGGTGGACTAATCCATTAGTTTAATGTTTTTTGCAAGTCTGTTCAACTGCTCAAAACAGTAAGCTGGATATAAATTGAAGTCCAAAGTTTGTTTTTTGAACATAAGTAGTCATAGTGAAATAAAATGTGTCTAAGAGGTGGTGTCTTTGGTGACCTAGTTTAGGCACTTGAGATGTTTACATTCTTATCCCTGATGCGATACCATCAGGGAGGCGTCTGATCTTTCCCAAATTTATTCTGCACCATGACAACAAACTCTAACATACAGCCAGAGTCATAAATAACTATCTTCAGCAACAAGAAGAACAAGGAGTCCTGCAACAGATGGTTTGGCTCCCACATAGACCCATGATCTCAACATCATGGAGTCAGTCTGGGAGTACATGCAGAGACAGAAGACACTGAAACAACCTAAATCCACAGAAGAACTGTGGCAACTTTTCCAAGATGCTTGGAACAACCGACCTGCCAAGAACCTTGAAAAACTGTTTGCAAGTGTACCGAGGAGAACTGCTGCTGTTTTAAAGGCAAAGCATGCTTGCACTAAATACTGATTTCATTTAGGCTTCCTCTTTTTACTGAACTTTGTATGAAGTTATTGATAAATTCCATTATTTTTGAAAGCATCCTCCCTTTACTTTTAGTGCCTAAAACTTTTGCCCAGTACTGTATGTCAAAAGGGTATATCATGTTGTGATGATTAGTGTTGCAAAAGAAATACGATGGGCAGAATTGCACTTGTTTTTAAATTTTATTTTTGTAAATATTTTTTTATGTGAGCAAACCAAACAAAAAGGCCAATATATTACCATGAGCCACTTATGAGATTTTATGATAGCATATGTGCTACTGAGTGAGAAAATGTGGGAAATCAGCTGGAGATATGTAAAATGTAAGATGCAAATTGAGTGTTTTTCTGAAAATATCAAGGCCATAAAAGTAAAAAATTGTGTATTTTAATGCGTAGTAGACAGTGTAAGAGGAACAGATCTTGTGCTGTGTTGTGTATGTTGTATTGTATGTATTTGTGTTGGACTACTGTCTGTAAAGCAAATTTCCCCTCTGGGACATTTTTTGAATCTTGAATCTTGAGCCATCATGCACAACATCAGGACCCTGAAACTGAAGCAGCTAAATGGAATTCAGCCATTTTCTTCTTCTACTGCGACATGTCACACTGTGTTCTGCTAAAAGGACCTTATCTAAATCCTAATATCTCCCTTTGTACAGATGTCGTCAGGTTGTGAAGTTTGTGGATGGTATTATGAGAAGCTCCTGGATGACCGTTGCCATAGATGCAATGAGTCATAGTGAACTGCCATTTTGGGATGGAGTCATATGGCAGCCACCTTACCTGGATCCATTTTAAAACTTGCTCTAATTGGAATCTATGATGAAAGAGGCTTATATTGTATTTTTAATCCTTGTATTTTTCTACCAATACTGGTTTTTATTTTAAGTAATGAGCATAGGACAACTGTGCTTGTCTCGAATGAACCAAAAAAACAAAGATTCTGGTAGAATTTTGATTATCATAGCTCCATGAGAACAAACCATGCTTTCAATCATGAAGATAATCTCATAATTGTGCATTTATATTGCAGACAATGATTTTATTTTTTCAATTTTGCCTGAACTTAATATGCAAGAACTGTCTTTGGTATTCTGAATGGCTACATTAAGCAATATCTTTTATGTAGCTATCCGAAATAGATTCAGTAAACACACCTACTGTAATATATTAATATATTTATTAATGTCATAAATTGTACACATATTACATTATGTATTTCTCTCTCTCTCTCAATCACTCACACATACATACACACACACACACACACACACACACACCTATCTATGGACCTTACAGTCTGGTTCTTGAGTAATGAGGAGAAAGACTCAGCAGTGGAAGAAGTACTCGGCACCTTTGCTTAAGTAAAAACCAAGTATTTTTAGATAAATGTGCTCAAAGTATCAAAAGTAACTAAGATTTGGAGAATGCCCCCTTTCATACTGTCATTTTACTATGGATATTACATTTTTGTTTTACTAGTCATTGCATTAATGTGTAATCATTATTTTTAATGTTGTGGCTGTAGCTATTTTAACTACTTTATATTCTAATTGCAACATTTAATCTGTAACAATGCATTTTTCACATCCAGAATGACACATATGGGTGAACATTTGATGTATTTGCCACCTTTTTTATGTGGTCTTTGATAATGCACATTGCACATGGATATTATATATGAGGAGTTTTGTATGTCACCCAAAATCTTAATCTGCAGAGCAGCTGTTAAAGAAATGCAGTGGCAGAAGAAGTATTTCAAGTGTTACAAGTCCTGCATTCAATATTTCTACTGAAGAAAAAAGACGTTCAGAGGCATCATGAGAAAAATGTACTTAATATATTAAATGTTATGCAGCAGAGTGACTCCTGGAGTTATCTTCTTTTTCCATATTACATTGTTGGATCCTTACTACTGATGCAGATAAACAGGGAGTAAAAAGTACAGCATTGCATTTGTTGTTGTGTTTTTCATGGTTTTGTGAAGCACATTGTATTACATCTTTCTGTATGAAATGTGCTGTATAAATGAAGTTTTACTCCACTACTTTTTGGAGGCAAATAATAATAAAAGCATAATGTAGCAGAGAATGGAAATGTATTTAAGTGAAGTAGCCTCAAAATTACACAAAAGCACAATGCTCGACCCTGCTTGACTCTTTACTACTGAGACTTCAAGAAAAAACAACACAGAGGTAAAGAGAGCCCTGTCTCATTGGCGTAGTGAAGAAGTAAAAGGATTCACGGAAAGCATGATGACTCCACCCCGAAACTAATAATCCATGACGCGACATCTCCAAAACTTTACGCATACGTCACTACAGTACAAGCGGGAAGGACAGTGTTACAGTAAAACTCGTTTGGCTTTAAGCGGCACGACTCTGTGATACGAGTTTCATGAGCAATGGCGGGTAAGATGATTTGTGGTATAAATGTATTTTTCATGCAATTGTGTATGTGCGTATAACTCAAGATAAAGTCGGCGGTAGTTTGATACAGACGGTCAGATCTACAAGTAGGGAGTCTGCAAAGGAGGCTAGATTTTTAGTATTTCCTTTGTGTGACGCTAATATGAGCTATATCGAGAGTTACAAGTAAAGTTTGCGCAAAGTTAAGTGCAGCTTTGAGCTGCTGCGTGGGCGTATCCAAATTACATTACGCACGACAGACGGTTGCATCCGCCTTATTTTAAACTAGCCGAGTGCTCTTTTTCTTTTAGAAAGAAAAAGTGACACTGAAAGCCCAGGGTATGCATTCCTCCATAAAGATGCATAAACAAGCTTTAGCCATAAGAATCCCACAACTTTGAAAGCCACTTGTGATGTTTTTAGGTCAAGAACTTTTAGGTCAAGAACTTCTTTAAGATTAGGTGGCAAAAACTATGACCATACATAAGAGATTAGATGAAATGAATGGTTTCACTGACTTATTTCCCCTGACTGAGAAACCCGTATATAAAAAAATATAAATTCATACTATTATAGACACATTAATTTTCGCCTCTAGGAAAACTACATGTCATATAGGTTTCATAACCACCATAGGAAGACACACAATGACCCAAAACACAGACACACTTTACCTTTACGGGTTACATTGATTGCAGTAGTGTAAAGTACTGTACATCCGATTTACGTGCAATTTGAGGTACTTTTAACTGAGTATTTCCCTGTTATGCAACATTATAGTTCTATTCCACCTACAATTCAGATGTAAATATTGTATCTTTTACTAAAATACATTTATTCCACAACTATTATTACTAGTTAATCTGCAGATTAGGATTTTAATACAAAACAATGATCCGTTTTTATTATAGTTTAAAAAACCCAATAGTACATAAAGTAACTTGACCCGTTATGATGTTAAAATGCTGCTTACATACTGATGCATCACTAATAGTAATCCAATAATATATCATAGGTTATGATATAGCTCTCTGAAACTTCTGAACTAAAATTGTGAATGCAATACTTTTTACTTGTAATGGAGTATTTTTTTATAAGAGGGTATTTGTAACTTAAGCACATTAGTTAAGGATTTGAGTACTTCTTCCACCGCTCACCCATTATCTACCATTACAGTTTAACTTAACCATGTGGAAAACATTTGAGAAATATGTTTATATTTTTCACATCATATATTCATTTCAAATCATATTTTGAGTTTCAAATGTAGATCTGCAGACACCTTTTGTAAATATTTTACTGTCATATTCATTTTTAGGATCTTATACCACCTTCAGAAACCAAATTTTGAGTTTTTTTTCTCCATCATTTTTTTTCTAGACCAGCTCGCCAGGGTACGGGTTAGATTTGTGGAGGGGGCGAACAAAGAACTTATTAAGCAGCTCCTGGATGACCTTTTAGAAGATGGTATCTTGAATGATGGGGAGAAAGACTCAATACTTGAGGAGAACTTGAGCAAGGCAGACAAGGCACGCTGTCTCATTGACACGGTGAAGAAGAAAGGAGATGAAGCCAGCTGGAAGTTGATTGTTCACCTTAAAGGCAGAGATCCTGCACTTCACAGAACCCTGGGCCTGCCCTGATCCACCTGTTTAACCAGGTGAGCTGACATATTTCACAGGAGTTGCTAAACATTAATGAGCTAGGGAGACCTTTGCCCCACTTTTATGCAAGTGTTGTCACAAATTAATATTGTACCTTGACACTGTTATGTTCAGAGCTATGTTACATACAGTACATAGAGAAGTATATTGTTTTGAACAGTAATCACAGTGACAATAACTGTATTGAATACATTTATCCTATTTTTGTTCAAATAATAAATTTGGCTTTATTTGATATTTCTCTTATTGTCAACAAATCCCATGAAAAGACCAAAACCAACAATGCTGTAGTCTGTCTCTTAATACATTCTGTTTCCTGACATGTACTAACTTGTTTGTAGCATTCAGCCCCAAGCAGATTAGTTCTTACTGAAGACCAAAACCTTAAAAAAAAGGGGTATCAAGCATATAGTTTCATTTCCCCAAAAGGCTCAGTAATTTCCTTTAACAGCTGGGCACTGTCATTTTTAGCAAACGTCACTCAAACAGGAGTAAATAGTGTATTTGTTGGGGGACTATTTTCAGCTGCGGATTACTACACATTTGGTGTGTTAGTGAGTATTTACAGCAGCAGGATGGTATAAACTATAGTGTCCATGTTAACTGTAATGAAAAAACATGTGAGCCAGTGCAGCAGCAGGGCTTACTCATGTGTTTTTTATTGTTTTTGTTCAACAATTGAGGTTCATTGTTGTTTTTCCATCTTTTCATGGGATTTTATTGAAAACAATAATAATACTGAATATCACCAGCCCTATCCTTTAAGTGTGACACCCTATATTGTACTGTAGCTTCGAGAACAGAGAGAAACAGAGAAATACATATCTTAAATACATACACAGTAATCTGTTGCAGTGACTTTGTGTTTTGCTGTTTCCATCCACAGTGTCTCAGGAGGAGCAGAACTTGCCATTCATCCTGCTGATGCGTTGTGGACAGGGAAAATGAAGATATAGGATATATGTTCATACTTGATGTCTTGGATACAAACTCTATGCATATATTACACTATACTAATGTTTTCAGCAAGTGTTGGATTGGTTTCAGAGATATATCATGATACTTTTCATCTTGTTTAGTTTTAGAGAGCAGAGAGTAACAAAGAAGTCTAGTAGATTCAGTTACACTGAGTACTGTACACTACTCATTTTTTAAAAACCATGACCTTTTCTTTGCAAAGAAAATAAAACCTTGTTGGCCGGCAGAAGTCTACATTTTGTTCTTCACCAGCAGCAGATCTTTTCACCTTGTATTTTCCAGGGAGAAGTCCAAGTTATGAAATATAAAAATGTTTTGTGGGTATGAAATTTCACAGTCGTGAAATGTTTCAAAAAGAAAAAATATTGATTTATTTTTGCTAGATGGAGAAATATCTATAAAGATTAAGTAAAGTGACTTAATTACAACCACTTGTAGGGAGTCCTTAATTATACTGAATGTAGTCCAAATGCATTTGTATTTATATTTGCATAATGGTCATATATGGATGATTCCTGTCATTTACTATACAGTCTGTTTGCAATAAGATCATCATCAATCAATCAATCAATTTTTATTTATATAGCGCCATATCACAACAGAAGTCATCTCAAGGCACTTTTCACATAGAGCAGGTCAAGACCGTACTCTTTAATTTACAGAGACCCAACAATTCCCCCATGAGCAAGCACTTGGCGACAGCGGTAAGGAAAAACTCCCCTTTAACGGGTAGAAACCTCAAGCAGACCCCGGCTCTTGGTGGGCGGCCATCTGCTTTGACCGGTTGGGTTGAGAGAGGGAAAGGGGGAGGGGGGACAGAAGAAAAACAATCACAACAACAACAATAAGCACAAGCAGCAATAGCCAGGGAAGGATGCCATCAGGACTGTGAAGGACCGCGAAGGTTCGGCCCGGGACTCAGCTTTTCCTGTGAGATGAGAAAGCACAAAAAACTCTGGGGAAGAAGCAAAGTTAGGGCCATGCATTGATGTTACATGAATGCATACAGATGGAGAGGAGGAGGAGAAGAGAGGAGCTCAGTGCATCATGGGAAGTCCCCCAGCAGTCTAGGCCTATAGCAGCATAACTAAGGGCTGATCCAAGGCGAGCCTGGTCGGCCCTAACTATAAGCTTTATCAAAAAGGAAAGTTTTAAGCCTACTCTTAAACATAGAGAGGGTGTCTGCACCCCGGACTGAATCCGGTAGATGGTTCCATAGAAGAGGAGCCTGATAGCTGAAGGCTCTGCCTCCCATTCTACTTTTAAAGACTGTAGGGACCACCAGTAAGCCTGCATACTGGGAGCGCAGTGTTCTAGTGGGATAATACGGTATTATGAGCTCTTCAAGAGATGATGGTGCCTGACCATTAAGGGCTTTGTAAGTTAGGAGAAGGATTTTAAATTCTATTCTAGATTTTACAGGAAGCCAATGTAGCGAAGCTAAAATGGGAGAAATGTGGTCTCTTTTTCTAGTTTTAGTCAATACACGTGCAGCTGCATTCTGGACCAGCTGGAGAGTCTTTAGAGACTTGTTAGGGCAGCCTGATAATAAGGAATTGCAATAATCCAGCCTAGAAGTAACAAATGCGTGAACTAGTTTTTCTGCATCTTTTAGGGACAGGATGTGCCTGATTTTTGTGATATTACGTAAGTGAAAAAAAGGCAGTCCTTGATCAAAGATAACTCCCAGATTCCTTACGGTGGTGCTGGAGGCCAGGGTAATGCCATCCAGAGTAGCTTTATCATTAGATAATGTGTTTCTAAGGTGTTTAGGGCCAAGCACAATAACTTCAGTTTTATCTGAATTTAGTAGTAGAAAATTGCAGGTCATCCAGGTCTTTATGTCGTTAAGGCATGTTTGGAGTTTGTTTAACTGATTGGGTTCATCAGGCTTCATTCATCTAGCTTCAATGGGAAAAAAACAAACGTGTGTACTTATTGGCAAATACAGTATTTTTCAGTTATTTCAGTTTCACTGTGAAACTCTAACATTCTTGTTGGGAGTGTCATGTTTTTTGCTGTGTAAAAGTTAGAGGAAGTAATTTTCCATTTCCAGGCAAAGGTTGCCTTTCACAACCTATGAGATTTTATCTAAAGCCTCTGGTTTAATGATTAATAATTATTAAGCATGGGATTTAGCCTATGTCAGGGTCTCAATATTTTAAAACGTGTTTAATATCAGCTAACACCAAAATGTCCAGTATACGCTTCATCATTTGGAAAAATTGTTCTCTTCTTTTCTTCAGCCACACATATGTCATTTTCATTAATAAAACCTTTAATAGTAGCCTGTTGTACTGATTACTTTAAGTAGGTCACGTTACTTGACGTAAAACAGGAAACACAGGCTACCATATACACCCAGTGCCTATCACACACCTATCAGTCTACAGGGAGCTGGAGAGTTTTCATGTGCACTTTGCAGACCTCAATTTAAATAATCCTGTGATCCAAGACTTGAGCCATGGCAGGTAAGAGTTCTCGGCATAAATGCACTTTGCAAGTAACATGACTTGAAAGTTGGCGGCAATGCGAAATCGATTAGACAAAAACCTGCATAAACTGTATTTATCGTGTGTTTACTGTGTGTTATGGAGGCGGTGAGGAGGATAGGGGTTGGAGATAATATTTCTTAAACTTTCTCAGTTTTACAACGAATGTCTGTCAAAGAAAAGTCTTGATGAGCCTGAATTTTGTTGTATGTGCCACCTAGACTATTAGTTTCACTTTGCTGATCGTTTATGCCCGCCCCGTTTTGTTTGGTTGCAAAAAGAAAAAAAAATAATATGATGCTACCTTTTTGTTTTTCGAAATTTCGATGAACAGCTCAGTGTATAAGAGAAAGATCTGTTGAAATGACAACTGTGATATGTTATCTGTTATATTCATATCCGCCTCACGGTTGTCATTTCAAGTGTTTGTTCAGAGAAAGGTGGCAAACATTAAACACGAGTTTATGGAGCTGAAATGTCCAAAGAGCGTAGGTCAGCCTGTAAAGTTTTTATTAAAGAATTTCTTATGAAAGAAGGGCGGACATGAATAGATATCACTTATAGTCTAATGATTTATGATGTGAAATTCTTTGGACGCTTCTTTTCCACACTGTGTGAGGAGGAAGGGCACAAACCACCGTCAAACCCCCTCTCGCAATACGAAAAGGAAGTACTCATAGTTTATTACAGTGTGTTTGAAAACACATATATACATAAAGTATATAGGGGCTCAGTAATGCAGCACTCATATATCCACATATATTCACATACCACTTATGTGCAATACACTAATTCACCGATTTATCACTTATGTGCAATATAGGTCTAATGCATATTTGTGTATACAGTATGTACACAGTTGTGGTAATAGGTTTACATACCCTGGCAGACTTTGTAAGATGTGTACCATTCATAGTGTTTATGGTTGTGACCATAAAGTTAAATTTTGGACTCATCACTCTAAATTGAGGCTTGTCTTGGCGCTTTTTGGTATATTGCAAGCAGGCCGTTTTGTTTTCGTTGGCGCAGGAACGTCTTTTTTTCTGGCAACTCGTGCAACCCATTTTTGTTCAAATACGTCCTTATTGTGCATCTCGAAACAGCCTCACCACGTTTTTTACAGAAGTCTTTATTTCAGCTGAAGTTACATGTGGGTTTTTCTTTGCAACTCGAACAATTTTCCTGCCATTTGTGGCTTAAATCTTTGGTGGTCTAACTGACCGTGGCTTGGTATCAGCAGAACACCTAATTTTTCACTTCTTTATCAGAGCTTGAACACTACTGATTGGCATTTTCATATCTTTGGATATCTTTTTATATCCTCTTCCTAATTTATAAAGTTCAACTCTCAAGAAAACTCATTGACTATTTATACAAGGACACTAATTACAATCAAACAAGTCACACATGTGGAAGCTTACCCTTCATAGCTATTTAAACCTGTGTGTGTCAGTTTGTGTGTGTATTATCAGGTCAAACATTCAAGGGTATGTAAACTTTTGATCAGAGCCATTTGGGTGATTTCAGTTATCATTGTGATTTAAAAAGGGCACACAGAATTATGTAAAAATAAATGGCTTCACCTGACCACAATCCCTAAATAAAAGAAAAAAAATCAGCATGATATTATATTTCTAATGTTATATCTGATTCAGTATTAGCACCTTCTTTGAAACCACCTCAGACAAAATTTTGAAATGTGTAATTTTTTTTTTTTTTTTGCTTTATATTCCTTCTCCTAGACGAGGAGCTTCGCAAGGTGAGGACTAAGTTTGTGGAGAAGGTGAGCAAAGAAGTTATTAAGCAGCTCCTGGATGACCTTTTAGAGGATAGTTTCATGAATGACGGGGAGAAAGACTCAGTACTTGAGGAGAACTCATCCAGAGCAGACCAGGCACGCTGCCTCATTGACTTAGTGAGGAAGAAAGGAGATGAAGCCAGCAGGAAGATGATTGCTCAGCTTCAACACAGAGATCGTGCACTTCACAAAACACTGGGTCTGTCTTCTGGTCAACCTGCTCAACTAGGTGAGCTGACATATTTCATAGGTGTAGTACACAAGTAGAAGAACTTCATTTTGAACAGTGATGTTGTGTTTTGCCCTTCACAGCTGCAGAGCCCCAGACGGTGCAGGACTGGTCACCGACACTCATCCCAACAACCGAAGCATTCTGGAGGGAAAAACAGAATGATAAAAGTGTTAGTCATTCATTAAAGCATTATCAAATATGTCACATGGTCTTAACTGACAGATTTACCTTCAGTGATTTGCCAGTAGTGGAAACATTATGGAAAAATGCAGTTCTGATGCAAAATTAACCAAGTCGGTTTCTTGTGCATCATTTATCAAGAAATAAAATGGTTTTCTTTGAACTTAATTTTCAAAATTAAAGTCTACTATGTACATGACATTTTTCCTGTAAATTATCATAATACATTTTTGTGTCACTTTGTGTGACTTTAAATTTCCATTTTTCAGATTTACCCTGTGACCAAAAATTCCATTATGAGTCGCGTCGCCCTGCTAATCACTAACATAAAGTTTACTGATGAGAAGTTAAATAGAAATGGAGCAGAGAAAGACGAGCAGAACATGGAGAAACAACTTAAAGCGCTGAGATACGAGGTGGTGAAACACACAAACCTCACTGGAAAGGTACTTTTGATTAAAAAAAAAACACACATTTTCTCATGTTAGTGTAAATTAAAAGTATTATTTTGTCTGGTTGATTGAGCGATACAGTAACTGGTATCTGATTTTTATGTGTTCTCGCAGGAGATTGATGATGCTGTAATTAAGTTCTCCAAACATCCAAAACTCAAAGAGACAGACAGCGTGTTTGTGATTATCATGTCTCACGGGAAACTGGGAGCTGTCCTCGGTGTCAACCATAAAGACGAGGAACCAGACGAATTCCCCATTGATAACATTTGCAAATACTTGGACACACAGAAATGTCCAGCACTGCTGAACAAACCCAAGATCATCATCATCCAGGCCTGCAGAGGAGGTGATTTTCATCTGTTCTCACAGATACACCAAACATCAACATGTTTTTTTTTAGGACCTACATTTAATAGCTTTATTTTTTGTATAATAATATAGCTTTGTATAAGTCTGCTAATGTCTTGGTTGTTGCTTTAAGTGACAAGGCCCTTGTGATCTGTATTTAAAGTATGTCACATGTATTGCAGGAAAAGATGGAGCTGTGCTTGTAAGTGATAGTGCAGAAGCAGCTGTGGTTTGTGATGATGTGCAACAGCCAGATCTATCCCTGTCTGCTGGTGTAGAAGACATCGAGGAGGATGCTTTGCACCATGCACACAAAGAAAAAGACTTCATACGTTTTCTTTCTTGCACCCCTGGTGAGTCTGTCTGAAATGTTATCAGATCTTATTTTAAAGCTCAGGAACATAAACATCAATAATCAGCATTGATAACAGCTAAGAGTAGTTACCTTATGTAATAAAAACTGTCTGTATGTTTTTCCTGCAGATACTGTCTCATATAGAAATAGAGACCATGGATCTTTTCTCATCAAGTTTATTTTTGAGGTACTGAACACCTTTGCGCATAAGGAGGACATTGAGGAACTTTTCAGAAAAGTAAGTTTTGCAAGTGTAAACTCTCTTCTGGGTGTAAAATTTTCGTATATAATAGGATACGATCTATCTAGCGGAAAGTAATATCAGCTGTGAGGCAACAAGACCAAAGAGCAAGCAGTAATGATGTTCTTGTTTTATTTGCCTTGTTTAATGTCATACACTGTTTGTTTCAACCTCACAGGTCATGCAACGCTTTGAAGAGGACTTCCCTTCTGCGACCAAAAAGCAGATGCCTACTAAAGACAGATGCACTCTCCCAAAGCGCTTCTACCTCTTTCCAGGCCTCTGAGACAGGATCCAACACAGACTTTGTAGCCATGTTTCATTCATTCAAATTCATTTATTCATTCAATTATTCTTGCAATGCTTTCTGAATTGAAGAGTTTTATCAGTTTGTATTCCTTGATTCAACAGGTTGTTTATTCAAGTTGACTTTCTTTTGAAGAATTGATCATTGGCACTTTCATTTAATATTGGACAAGCTGTGGTTAAAAAGTATATTTTCAAATTTGATTGTGTCAGTGTTCAATTTGTCAGTGGGAATATTCTTTTTAATAGTATGCCATAGAGTGATGTGATTTAAGTATTCAGTTTTTGGGATACTAGGTTCCTTGAATAATTCATTAAAAGTTTTAAAACAGTTGTTAGAAAATATGTGATAAAGTTTAGTTATTCCAATATCTTTCCATTTATTCCATCTTATAACCTTTTTGTTTACTGTTATATTTCATCTTGCCACGGTTGAGTTATTGAAGTATCTGTGTTTTATTCAATGATCTTTGTATGTGATTTCAGGATGTTAAATGGCGCTTTGATTGGGCTTTGCATTACTTCCTTTGGAAATATTTTCATAAATTATGCACATTTTGTGTCAATGTTTAAGCTTCGAAACATATTTTCTTCTATGTATTTCCAATCTTTGCTTACAGAAGGATCAAAGTCACTGACTTACTGACAATCAAAGGATATGTAAAAGTGAAAGAAGTTGGGTTGCTGTATTCCACCTTTTTTGTATGATCTATAGATATCCTTAAGTATGAACATCTTGCCAAATAAAGGTTGAGATTGTTTTATGCAAATGTTCACACCAGGTTTTTTGTATTGTGACAGCTAACATCCTCAGAGTGTAATTGACATTAGGAAGAATGTTCACCTTTATTATGTTCACTCAACCCCACAGAGATATGGGAAGATTTGACCATCGATCTATATTTGATTTTGTTTTATTAAATGTTTGTGTGAGATTTATATCTTGTGTTTGATAGCTATTTGTTGTAATTCTTAATCCTAAATATGTTATTTCTGTATTAATATACAGTTTACTTTGTATCCTGGGAGTGAGCCATATTCAATTAATCTGATTGATATACAAAGTTAGGAGTCCACATCTGTTAGGTAGAGGATGAGGTCATCACAATACAGTGATGTTTGATATATTTGACTTTCAATTTTTATGCCTTTAATATTCTTTTCAGATCTTATTTTCTCAGCTAACGGTTCAATGATTAGATTAAATAAAAGTCCTGAAGCTGGACATCCTTGTTTTGTTCCTTGATGTAAAATGAAATGTTCTGAAATTACATTGTTAGTTCCTATTGAAGCCGTGGGCTTTGAGTAGATCATCCTAATCCACTGCATAAAATTGTTACCAAACCCATATTTCTGCAGGGTACTAAACATAAAGGACCATTCAATTCAATCAAAGGCCTTTTCAGCATCTAAAGTACACAGTGCTACTGGATGAGGGAGCCTTTTTTGCGCATTAAATGACTGAATAGTTTCCTTAAATTATCAGATGAATGTTAATTTTTCATGAAGCCAGTTTGGTCAGTATGTATCATCATTCTGATTACATGAACTAATCTTGCTCCAAGAATTTTTGCCAGGATTTTATCCAAATTTGCTAATGATACTGGATTACAGTTGTTACAGATTAAAGGGTCTTTATCTTTTTTATGACTTAAAGTTATGTGGGAATAATTAAGCATGGGTGGAAAACTTCCATTCACAAATGATGCTTGATAAGCCTGCAAAAATAGAGGGGATAGATCCTCAATAAAGTGTTGGAAGAACTCTGGATTATAACCATCAGGCCCTGGAGATTTATTTTCAGAAAATGAGTGAGTTAATGGCTTTATTTATTTCAAATATGGTTATTGGCTGTTCCAATGCATTTTTTCTTCCTCTAATAATCAGGGAAGATTAATATTATTTAAGAATTACTGCGTTGAATCGGGTTCATCATCACTGTCAGACTTGTAGAGATTTTCATAAACGTTAGTAAAGGTTTTATTTATTTGATCTGGATCAGTGGTAGTTGAGTTATTTGGTAATCTAATACAAGATATGGTATTTTTAGTCATCTGCTTTTTAAGTCTTGAAGCTAGCACCTTTCCTGCCTTCTCCCCGCATTTGCAATAATTTAACTATGCTCTCTTTAATTCATATTCAATTTTGTTCCTTATAATGTTATCATATTTCATTTTTAGCGTACATTCATTTGAAAATGAACTTTGTAACAGCTTTATTTCTGTTAACAATCTGTTTTCTTCTTAGCGCTGCTTTTTATTCTTTCATCATCAGTTATCACCACCACTTATCTGCAGCTTTGTGTTCTTAGAAAAACATGCAAAGCTCTACAACAGATCACAAAGCATGCACGTGACAAGAGGGTATGTAAATTATGACACACACAAAACGCACATAGCAGAGAAGCTCCTTTAAGGTGCATTACTATTAGAGTAGTAGAGAAAAGCATGTTTTAAAAGTGAAACAATTACACGCTGATGAACAAACCCAAGATCATCATCATCCAGGCCTGCAGAGGAGGTGATTCCCATTTATTCTCACAAATACACCTAACATCAACATAATTTCTAGCTTTATTTTCTGTATAATAATACAGCCTTGTATAAGTCTGCTAATGTCTTGGTGACGAGGCCCTTGTGATCCTAAAGCTCAGGAAGATAAACATTAATTATCTGCACTGATACCAGACAAGAATAGTAACAAAAACTAAATGTATTTTCTGTTTATGTACTCCTGCAGATACTGTCTCATCATTTTGATGTGCAGAGATGTGTTAGGATGATCATTACTTTTCTCCTTTTCTAATGTGTGCATGTTCCTGAGAGAGGGAATGTGCCTTAGGAGGCCCACACCCCTCTCTTCCTATCCTGGCTTAGGCCCAAATAAGGTACTATTCTGTGTCTTAGAGTAAACAAGCAATGTTGAGGGGTTAAAGGCCATACATGGATTGAGGCTCTTCCTTGATTTGTGTCTATAGGTGATGTGGCTCCTAGTTAACATACATATGAATGTAAATGTATCTTGTGGCTGTTTGCCATTGGCTGTAATCCATAAGTTTGTATGATTTGACTAATCACAGATAATTTCTTTGTTCCTTCTTCAACTATAAAAGATTAGGTTTACTTGTTGTTCGCTGAGATGAACTGATGCAAATCTTTGTGTGTTCTGTCTCCTCTCAGCTGGCACAGGACATCAATTAAACGTCACAGAGACGTTGGACAGATGTTGAATTTTAGATAAAAATGAAAATCAGGTTGATGTCAAAACCCAACCTTGGTTTGACATCAACCTCTACTGTTGGACAGACATTGAATTTTGGTTGAATATCTATAAAAACTCAACATTACCCGTTAAAAGAAAGATGTTTAAATTTGGTTAGTATGGATGTTGTTGGTGGCATGACATCAAACTTTTAACAGAGCCACATTTTTGTTGTAAATGAAAAATCAACATACTGAGAAACATGGATGACATATCAGGGTTGGACAGATATCAAGATCCAATGTCAGACAGACCCAAAAGTATTAATTTTAAGACATGAACATAGAAAAATTAAACTTTAAAATCTCAATGAAAGTGAAATTTTTGGTGGCTTTATTTTTATCAAAATAACCTTTTATTGGAGCATTTTTGAAGACCCTGCTGTACCAGATTTAGCTTCAAGCCAATTTTCATCTGCAGTCCCTTATAATTAAAAACACAGAACACATTATACAAAATACAAAGCTACACACAATAGCACATCACTTACACCCACAATATCAACTAGAAATTAATAATGTAAACTTGTCAAAATGTGAATGCCAGCAGCTCTCTGTTTTAAAGACATAAAAGAATGTAAAAGACATCCATCCAGCATTTTTACACTACAAAACAATGAAAAACAGTGCACTGAAAATCTGACATTTCTTGCAGGTAGCGGCCAGGTTGCTCACAGGTTGTTCACTGTGCTACGTGGTTACTGGTGACACTATCAACACTGAGGATATATGCTTTTTACCTGTGACAACAGTGAAGAGACAGAGCTTTGGGAAGGCAAGCTTGCCCCCTCCACCCTTCATGTTGAAATTCGCCATGACCCAATTTGTATTCAACCTGTGGATACGAAAGGGAAAGGATTTATATGTCACAATCATTTACTTGTATTATGAACAGCGTGTCGCTTGTGCTGCTGCTTGGCTCCACTGCCAGGGACTGCTGCTCTCTAAACAGAGCGCTCGCTGTCTGTGATCTACACCAGATAACATCTATCCAGAAGTTACTCATACAACCCCATGTCTAAAAAACCCAAACTATCCTTTAAAGTCTAATTAATAAAAAAAAGGCAATAATAGTTTTATGACATAAGCTGATGAAGATCCCAAGCAAGATGCCTGTTTTGTCACAGTGGAAATGTCAATGAAGGTACTCCATCAGTTCCCAGAAGAAGGCTGCCAGTGGGCCCAGTGGCAACCACTGAGTCCGCTATACAATGTCAATTCTACTCAATTCCCATTCTATTGATTGACACTGAGATAAAAAAACAAAAAACTTACTTTTTGATCATTCTCTTCACGTTGTCCTTCAAGTGGACTCCTCCCACCTTGGACAAGCCATTAATCTGAAATTAGACGAACAATATTTCTGTTTAACCAAAAAAAAAAAAAAAAAGTGTTCAGTATATACCCATGACTGTTGCAAGTCACACTGGAATTGAAATACTGCACATTAGAGAAAAATTGCATTATGTTGCTATGACTACAGGTTAGGGATGGAGAGATTCACATCGGTGCATAAGTGTTCACAATGCAAGTGCCCCAATTAAAAAAGGTGTGTTCTGGATACAATTTTGGATGACTTGCGATGAATCCTTTCTAACATCTGCATCGGTAAAATCAGATTTATTTAGATATAATTATTAGTAGGGACCCTATGCTTTTATTATTTAGACATTTGATATTAACATTGATTTCTCAAGTGCGCTAGCATGCTACAGCTAAGTAGTGTGATGCCAAAACGTTCTGGGTGAGACTCATGCTCTATTGGTTCACGCAGCATATGCATGTAAACTGAAGACAGAAAACAATACACTACAAAGGACTTGTAAAAGAAACAGCATAAATATGCTTACTGAGTTGCACTACTAGAGAAACAAATAGGTAAAGTAAAACTGGAAATTTTTAGTTGATTTATAATTTTCCGTATGCTTATGAAATAAAATCAAACTGTACCATATTGAATTGCATAGCATCATTCTATTGCATTGAATCGAATCATATCACGTTGAATCACATTGTGTTGAATCAAATCGTGTCAAATTGCACTGCATCACAATAGGGGTGAATCATATCGTATCACATTGGTAGTTGCTTCATATGTATCTTTAATGTATGAATTGTTGGCAATGCATTAAGATGCGTATCGCATCGGCCCCAGTGATGGAGATTCACATTCCTACTACAGGTATGATCTCACCAGTTTCTGCTTTTCATCCAGGGAGTCAAGGGATTTGTCAAGGAGGTTTAGTGCCTCAACTGTTGAACCCTGTGCAGGAATCTTTGAGTCTTCGCATCTTTCAGCATTCCCAGGATGTTTCTTCATGGCGCTGACATCCTCACAGATTTTCACGAGTATTTCCATGACTTTTCTCTGAAATTCTAATGCACTGAAACAAATGATTATCATAATTTGAAATATTATCAAGGCATATCTTACCACTAACATAACAAGCCCCAAGCCCTAACCCTAACCCTTTGGCCCAACCTACAGGCAACTAAAAATCATGTACTATAATATAGATGTTATTGTTCTTTAATCCATATCAGAGGGTTTAGTCTCAGACTATTGGACTTAACTTGCACAAAGCTCATAAAAATGCAAATCCCTTTAGCTTAACTCAATTCTTGGATACCTATGGGATCATGTAGCTGCTAACATAAATGTGGCCGAATAAAAAGCACTTATTAATTTGTATGATCCTGGGACAGATATTTAGTTTTATCCCACAGAGCTGTCATTTTTGGATAACAAAAAAAAAAAAAAAATCAATTTGTATCAAAGGGTATTCAATATAATATTAACAAAGTCATTCTCTTTGTCTGCTCCTGATTTAATTGGCAATAATCATTTGTTTCAAATCAAACAATCACAGCTAGAGGGTGTCCTTACATTAGTGTCAAGCACATCCTGTGCACACTGGTGAACACTAAAGGAGGTTGGCGTCTGCTGCATTGTCTTAAAAGCCTCTGCAAGCAGCTCAATGATATGACAGGACTATTCATAACACCTTGGTAATGGCAGAGGTGCAGTCAAGTTGGTATACTAACAGCTGAAGACCAGGTCCAAAGGATAAACCTTTGCTAGCTGAAATATTTGTCTGTCACAGAAATTGGTGAGAAAAGGAGCAACTGTGTGAACGTGGGATTGGCACGTGAATTGGAATGTACAAAAATTGGAGAAAGGATTGAAATCTCGTATTTATATCCATGCAAACACTACCGAAAAATGATTATACAAAAAGTAGTTTAGTAATATCACACCTCTTCACTTGTCATCCTAATTTGTGGACCAGTGTTTGCCCTAGCGGTAACTTTATTAACTTTCATCTCACCACTGCACGCTGGCCTCCCAAAAAAATTGCTCATCTTAGCCCAGAAATGAAACTGCTCATGTTTGTTCTTCATAATGGATGACCAGTGTTGGATAAGTTACTCCAAAAAAGTTATGAAGTAAAGTTACTAATTACTTTCTATTAATTGCAATCACATTACTTTACTAATTAGTTGCTATAAAAAGGAATCGGATTACAATTTACTTTACTTTTTAGTTACTTTCTAAAAACCCAGATCAGCCTTTGCCATCAATCACAAGTGGGTGCTCCTCAATCATTGTTGGCATTCCTATTTTACTATATTCTCTATACACATACACTATAGAGCTCAAACTCTCAGCAGCCATGACAGCAACAGTGGATTAACTGGCAACGACACCTCTGTCCAGAAGTAGCAGCCTGCCACTGTGTACTAGCTGGTATAAACTGAGCATGCATTTGATCAGTGAGCTGTCCTTGATTTAATTTTTTAGGTGTTAAATTTGTCATAACTCTAACTAAGTTAAAGTCATATACTTAAGTAACACAAATAAAGAGAAAAAATCTCAGAGGAGCAACTGTAATGTGATTACTGAAAATAAAAATGGAATCCCTTACATTGAAACTGTGGATGACGTGCCCATATGTGGATCTAAATTATGTAACACTAACCCTTCTAATATTACATAAAACCATCAGTTTGACCTTTTTTACACATCGATAAGCAATTCCTTATATATATATATATACAGCACTGTGCAAAAGTTTTAGGCACCCTAGATGTTTAGATTCTTATCCATTATGCAATACCATCAGGAAGGTGTCTGATCGGTCCCAAATTTATTCATGACATGACAATGACCCCAAGCATACAGCTAGAGTCATAAAGAACTATTTTCAGCGACAAGAAGAATGATGAGTTTGGCTCGAGGAAAGTTTTACGAACATAAAACCTCCATCGATCAAAAGTTCATAATAGAAAGAGTCATAATTGATGTTGTTTGCAGTTCTAGGCTAACTGTTATTAAGTTAACAAAACTGACTGACTGGTGAGTAAAAAGAGGAATGTATTAGGATTCCTTGTTGTGGGAGCAGTGTTTTAGATTCACATTAGTATTTTAATTACAAGCTGTAATGGACTATAACATGGGCTCTCTGACATCAACAGGGTTTATTTCATGGGAAGCATAACTTCACTCTGCAAACTGCATGGCAATCCAATGACCAGAGTTTATAAGTTTAATACTACAGGAGTGTGTATGCTTATAAAATTTGATGGCAATAATTATTAATTATTGTGGCCTTGTTGTCATGGTGACACCAAAATTGACATAGTTTGCTTTTGGTAGCATAGTGCACTCATAAGAATTCATGAAAGTATGCTAAATGGATTTTAAGATGTGTTGCTTTTAAGTGAAGTGTTGCACTGTCAACAGGGCAAAAAGGGAGTTCATGAAATTCCATTAACAGTACTGTTCCATTGCAAGATAGGCATGAATAACTACTTTTGGAAGAGATAAGAACTGGTTAGATAATAAATAAATGCAGGAGTATAACTCAGTGAATGATTAACAACTGCAAAGTAAACAGAATACCTGCCAAACATTCTTCAGATGTCTTAGTTTTTCTTCTTCTTTTTACTTCCAGTGCACCTTCTTCAGCTTCTGTACTACTCGTGAAGTTAAAGTTATCACATTCTTTGAAGTCATCGATAAATCATAAATAACATCAAACAGTGGCAAAGCAAAAAGATTGTCAGTGCACGTGGGTGCTGGTGAAAAAAAATGTTTTGAGTCAAATTGCACCATTTTTAAAATGCATAAACGTTACAAAAGTATCAATAAAAGAATTTCTTTTTTTGCATTAGAAATAAACAATTTTTAAACAATTAACAATAAACAGACTATGATGGAACAAAAAGTTCAGTTTTGATGGAAATCCGTCTGCAGATGGAGCTCTTGCACCCATGAATGCATAACATTGATATGGCAGGTTAATGATCTAAAATCTACAAAATAAATGTATCATGCAACTGTACCTACCGGATCTCATCTTCACTTTCAGAAGAGGAAACTCTCTCCAACCATCAGATGGTTTGCGGCATTCATTCAAATGTCTTGTTGCATTTACACATTTGGCCAGAATAACGGCATGTTTTCTGTGTCTACCCAGCTGGCTGGCACCGTCCCTTCTTCTTGCCTTTTATTCTCTTGCCACATTGCCCTAATCCAAGCCATCCTCAAACAACACACATTGACATACGCTCACTGGCCACTTCATTAGAAAAACCTGTGCAATCTAATGCAATCCAATACAACAGCTCTGCTATAAATTCTACATTTATGAAGCCTATACATTTTCAGTTTGTTGACATTGTCAGAAATGTGATAAATCTACTTTATGTTTATTATTGAGGTCGTAGTGGATACTGGTGGTGTACTGGGGTGCATTATATTAAATGGTGTTCCTAATATTTTACCACTCCATTAACATACGCAAGGAGGGAATATTAGGAACACTTTTCCAGGGTTCAACATGAACCATGGCCTGATGGCCTGTGGCCATAAAAAGTAACTATGTAGACACCAAATACTCCATGTAGGTGGCCCCCTGTGGCCACCAAGTTTTATCCCCATACTACGAGCCTTCACCAATGCAACGTTACTGGGAGATGTCAGTGAGTGCGTTCTAACCATTCAATCCACACCTACTCCGACCTGCATTCAGCATCTCTCTCCACAGTAACAGCCAACTGTCAGCAGCAGATTCTGACCAGTGGCCGGCTAACCTGTCTTCACCAGGCTGACTGACAGCAGATATTTACAGAACCAAAATAGTTTGCATGTTGGCTCCATGGGAAGAAATCAGCAGTGTTTGTATTTATTGATTCATTGATTTCATTGCCCCGCCCACCATAGCAAGTGGAAGAAACAGGTGACCTCACAGACAGACTGAGAGCCTTGATCAATCAATGTAGATCGTTTTAATCAATATTTGTTTAGAAAAGCCTCAAAATTTCAACTCAATAACATTATTGTGACACATGACTAGGGATGTCAGCAGTTAACTGTTGATTGGTAAACCACTGACAATATTTTTGACAAGTTACACATGTCAGTCTATAGGTTAATTTGCATACATACTTCGCTAACGGCTAAACAATTACATGTTCACAACATCAGATACTCTTTTTGAATGGATAAAGTACTGATGTAAAACTGACTCTTACACAGAGTGTTGCATTGTGGGTTGTTTGTAGCCTTGATGTTGTCTTAAAATCTATTTATATCGAGTGTCAGTCAGAGTGAGAAAGTCAGTCAGCCCTAAAACTGTTTCGTTAGTCCAATTTGAAGAGTTGTGTAATAAATTCATGACAAGTGAAGACGAAGAAAAAAAGCATCTTCTGACATTTCTACTGCAGAAACAGAATATGTCAAGCTGCCAAATACCAAGGAGCTCAAAAAGACAAAACAGGCAGTCTGATAAATGCTAACTGCCAGAGAAAATAAATTTTCACCACTTTCAAGAGCCTGGTAGGAGAGTGTGTGAGTACGTAAGTATAATATGATGTAAGTTATATTCAAAAAGTAACTTTAACATTATTTTTCCAAAAACAGTTATACTCACGCCTAGGACACACTGGATGTGTGACGCCTGTGTGACGAACCTCAGCAGTGCGTGTGCGTCGCTGAACTGCTGTGTCTCTCACGCTTGCAGCGTCCACACAGGAAGTGTGTCTGCTGCGGCGCTTCTGCCACTGGCAGCCCTATCTTTCTATCGCGTTCCTTGTCTATTTCTGCTGAGAACCGCGCAGTCACGCGGAGAAAATAGACCTCGAATCTCTAGATGATGCGAAGCAGCAGCCTCGCATGAGATGCGTGTCTCACGCGAGCTGTGGCTGCTCTAACCTGTTAACATGGGTGCCGAAATGAAAAGCAAGACGTTCCATGAGGCACACGCGCTGCTCACGCATCCAGTGTGTCCTAGGCGTCAGGGCCAGCTTATATTTGGGTGAATAGTGTATTAGCATTATGCTGCACCACATTAAGAACAAGGCTGCTAGCCAAGGGGCGCGCTAGTCAGAGGCCATCACTCAGTTTGTGTGCCGAATGATTGAGACCAATATGCTGCCTATCAGTGTGGTAGAGGGCAAGGGATTGAAAGAGCTAGTTCGGTACCTCAAGCCTGAGTACATTATGCCAGTTATTACATTAACAGTAGTTATTACATTATTAGCTGCTACAAACGCACCTCCAGGAAAGTGATGCTGAGCTCAAGTGAGAGATACACACCGGTAGGCACCAGAGCAGGCACAAAGCTCCAGTGACTTTGATGCAGAAAAAGAAAAAAGCAGATAAACTAACTGAACAAATAGCTGAACACTTCTGCATTTGGTCAACTTAATATTGTAATTAAGCTGTATTTTAGATGGGGTCAGAGGGGCAGCTGGCTGAGCATGAACTAATAGCTGTGGGTGCAGCTGAGTGGAGGCACAAACAGGCGGAGGACGTCGACATCAAACCAGTGCTCAGGTGACTGGCAACACAGTTCCGACCCTCATGGGAGGAGGTCAGAATGTGCTCTCGAGCCACAAAAGGACTCTAGTCAATGTTTGAAGCCTTGCGCCTGTGCGACAGGGTGCTGCAGAAGGGGTGGAAAGAACCAGCTACAGGAGAGACACATTGGCAGGTGGTGGTGCCAAGGGCCCTGAGAGAGGTGGTGCTCCAGGCGGTACATGGAGCCCCAGGATCTGGTCACTTCGGGGTCGGCAAAATGCTCTGCTGCCTCCATCAGGGATTCTACTGGGGCCAGCACAAACGAGACATGGAGGACAATTGCCGCCGCTGTGATAGCTGCAAGGCCCGTAAGGGGCCCACAGACAGATCTCATGCCCTGCTCCAACAGTTTCTAGTGGGGTGCCTGATGGAGAGAGTGGGGATTGATGTCCTTAGTCTGTTTCCACACACAGAGCAAGGTAACTGCTACATCCTCACTGCCATGGACTATTTCACTAAGTGGCCTGAGGCATACTGCCTGCTGGACCAGGAGGCAGAGACCATAGTGGATGCGCTGGTGGAGGGAATGTTCAGCAGATTTGGGGTGCCCGAAGTCATTCATACTGGGGGCAAGAACTTTGAGTCCCGTGTGTTTGCAGCCATGTGTGAAAAACTGGGCTCCCACAAGACCTGCACCACACCCCTCCACCCTCAGAGCAATGGCCTGGTCGAGAAATTTAACTGCACACTAGCACAGCAGCTGGCCATTGTGACAGCTAAACACCAATGGGACTGGTACCGGTCTGCTGCACAGGACTCCACCTCCTGCTCACCCGCCCTTCTCATGCTTGGCAGGGAGATCCGGACTCCGGCTGAGATGATGGTGGGTAAACCACCTGACGCCCAGGGGGATCCTATATATATAATGTATACACCAGAAGCAGGAAAGCTATTGGTCTTTGAGAATTTTATCCTGAAGAAAAAAATAAGGAAAATTATTGGTGATCAAGGGATGGCATGTTGAAACCAGACTGTATAATAAACTGGTAAGATGAACATGGGTCAATGTCACTTAACCCCTTATGGCCAGGCCACACAACACACATTTTAATTGATCTTTATGATATGATTTCAAAGCAAATGGGAGTGGTCCCGTAAAGGATTACAGTGCTACTATCCCCAAATGAAATATCACTAAATAATGTAATAAGTGTAATGTCACAACCATTGCTGCCACTAGATTTCAACCTAAATAAAAAAGCACATTAGGGGAGACCGGGGATGGTTGTAACATTTTTGACATTTCTGTCTGTAGCTTGGAGCTCTTTTAAACCACTGCATTCAAATTTGTGATGCAAACTAGTGACATGTGTCTGCTATTAAATGGTGTACGAATTATCTCTGCAACACAAACAGAAAATGCATGGTTTAGTCTCAAACACAAGCAGTGAAATGTTACAATTGACCCCATAGTCCAGGTTAGTTGTAACATACCCTGAGGTGAAATGTAACATTATGAAATAAGGATTATGACAAATACTTAACATATTGAAAACTTTTTATTCATTACTTAAATTATTTTTGATGTTTTTTTTAACATAATTGGGATGTGTGTGTGTGTGTGTGTGTGTGTGTGTGTGTTACACTTTCATTTTAACATTATAATAAAACTAAACAAAATGTGCAAATGTGCACCATCTTCATCAATTGAACATTAGTGTGTTTCTGTGTGAGTGTGTCGGTGTCTATGTGTGCCAAGTGTGTATGGAGTGTGTATGGCACTACAAAATGTTGAGAGGCACCCCCCTGGCTTTCTCTTCCATGACCTATGCATATTGAAATTCAAGGTTAACATATAAATACAATTATTTTTTGCTTGGGGTAGGTTGTAACATTTTTTCACATGTTGTTACAACTAACCGAGACTCTTATAGGCATGAACTACCTTACAGCTAACAACTAAAACATTAGCACTAACCACTTGCATGAAAGATATCTACACAGACACACAATTAACATGATTTAAGTTTGATGAGTTCATCTACAAAGTGGGCAATGCTATCACAAAAATAACTTGCCACTGGGTGCAACTTCCTCGGATGTGGAACAAGGACTAAATTGAGCATGTGCAGAGTGAATCAGATGAATTGTAACATGTTCCTGATTGGAGAAATCGAAAGTGTTACAACTAAGCCATGTTACAGTCATCTCCGATCTCCCCTACGTAGGCTACAGGGATCTGTTTCAATGTACAATTTGCAGACTTCAATTTAAATAATCCAGTAACCTGAGACTTGAGCAATGGCAGGTAAGAGTTCTCGGTCTAAATGCATTTTGTAAGTAACATAAGTTAAAAGTTGGCGGCAATGTGAAGGCGATCAGACAAAAACTTACATAAACTGTATTTACCGTGTGGAGGCGGTGAGGAGGATAGGGGTTAGAGATAATATTTCTTCATAATCTTTCTGTTTTCTCAGTTTTACAACGAATGCGTGTCAAAGAAAAGTCTTGATGAGTTTGTTGTATATACCACGTAGACTATTAAGTTTCACTTTGCTGATCGTTTATGCCCGCTCCGTTTTGTTTTGTTTTGTTTTATTTGCAAAAAGAAAAGAAGATGAAATAATATGATGCAACCTTTTTGTTTTTCGAAATATCGATTAACAGCTCAGTGTGTAAGAGAAAGATCTGTCGAAATGACAACTGCAATATGTTTTCTGTTATAACGGTTGTCATTTCAAGTGTTTGTTCATAGAAAGGTGGAAAACATTAAACACGAGTTTATGGAGCTGAAATGTCCAAAGAGCGCAGGTCAGCCCGTAAAGGTTTGTATTAAAGTATCAGATTCTGACAGAAAAGTGTACATTAAGTTAAAACATATATCACTTATGGTCTAATGATTTATGATGTGAAATTCTTTGGAGGCTTCTTTTCTGCTCTGTGTGAGGAGGAAGGGCACAAACCACCGCCAACCCTCCTCCCGCAATATAAAAGGGAAGTACTCATAGTTTCCTATTACAGTGTGTTTGAAAACACATATACACATAAACCATGAAGAAATATTGGTAACAGTTTATAATATGAGTTAAAAAATGCATGATTCATGATGATTTAATGCATCATGGATTCTTGTGGCTCACTATTAATTACTGTGAGTTTATGTGATTAGTTAATGCATAGTGGATCATCAGTTACTTCAAACATTAATTTATTTATCACTTGAACATTTGTTTATCAACCTTATCATAATGTATTACTGAAATATGATTAAAATTGATTGATTTCAAATTGATTTCAAATGGTTTTCAGAATGTCAGGATGAGTGACAACCCAATTTGTTGATTTTGGATATTTCAGTTAAACTGGAGGATTAAGTGTTTTTTTAAAGTTAGCTGGTAAAGTGTTAATATTTTTGTAAATGTTTCTAATGTTCCATCTAATTCATTATTAGCACCTTCTTTCAAACCACCTCAAGAGACAAAATTTTGAAATGTGTAATTATTTTTTTTTTGCTTCATATTCCCTCTCCTAGGCAAGGAGCTTGCCAAGGTGAGGACTACGTTTGTGATGAGGGCGAATGAAGTACTTATTAAGCAGCTCCTGGATGACCTTTTAGTGCATTGTGTCATGTATGACGAAGAGATAGACTTCATACTTAAGAACAACATAACCAGAGCAGACAAAGCACGCTGCCTCATTGACATAGTGAGGAAGAAAGGAGATGAAGCCAGCAGGACGATGATTGCTCTCCTTCAACACAGAGATCCTGCACTTTACACCACCCTGGGTCTGTCTCCTGGTCAACCTGCTGAACCAGGTGAGCTGACATATTTCATAGGTGTAGTACACAAGTAGAAGAACTTCAATTTGAACAGTGATGTTGCGTTTTGCCGTTCACAGCTGCAGAGCCCCAGACAGAGCAGGAGTGGTCACTGACACTCATCCCAACAACCAAAGCATTCTGGAGGGAAAAACAGAATGATAAAAGAGTTAGTCATTCATTAAAGCATTATCAAATATGTCACATGGTCTTAACTGACAGATTTACCTTCAGCTATTTCCCAATAGTGGAAACATTATGGAAAAATGTAGTTTTGATGTAAAACTAACCAACATTAAGTTGGTTTCTTGTGCATCATTTATCAAGAAATAAAATGTTTTTCTTTGAGCTACATTTTTTCTTAAAGTCTACTATATACAGTACATTTCCTGTAAATTATCATAATACATTTTTGTTAAACTTTGTTGAACTTTTTTCATTTACATTTACATTTTTCAGATTTACCCTGCGGCCAAAAAATCCATTATGAGTCGTGTCGCCCTGCTAATCACTAACATAAAGTTTACTGATGAGAAATTAAACAGAGATGGAGCAGACATAGATGAGCAGAACATGGAGAAACTGCTTAAAGCGCTGGGATACGAGGTGGTGAAACACACAAACCTCACTGGAAAGGTACTTTTGATGACCAAAAAACACATTTTCTCATGTTAGCGTAAATCAAAAGTATTATTTTGTCTGGTTGATTGAGTGATACAGTAACTGGCATCTGATTTTTATGTGTTTCTGCAGGAGATTGACAATGCTGTAATTAAGTTCTCCAAACATCCAAAACTCAAAGAGACAGACAGTGTGTTTGTGGTTATCATGTCTCACGGGAAACCAGGAGCTGTCCTCGGTGTCAAATATAAAGACGAGGAACCGGATGAATTCCCCATTGATAACATTTACAAACACTTGGACACACAGAAATGTCCAGCGCTGCTGAACAAACCCAAGATCGTCATCATCCAGGCCTGCAGAGGAGGTGATTCTCATCTGTTCTCACAGATACACCAAACATCAACATAGTTTTTTTTAGGACCTACATTTAATAGCTTTACTTTTTGCATAATAATATAGCTTTGTATAAGTCTGCTTATGTCTTGGTTGTTGCTTTAAGTGACAAGGCCCTCATGATCTGTATTTAAAGTATGTCACATGTGTTGCAGAAAAGAAAGGATCTGTGCTTGTTAGTGATAGTGCAGAAGCAGCTGTGGTTTGTGATAATGTGCAACAGCCAGATCTATCCCTGTCTGCTGGTGAAGAAGACATTGTGGATGATGCTTTGCAATGTGCACACAAAGAAAAAGACTTCATTGCTCTTCTTTCTTGCAACCCTGGTGAGTCTGTCTGAAATATTATCAGATCTTATTCTAAAGCTCAGAAGCATTAACATCAATAATCTGCATTGATAACAGCTAAGAGTAGTTACCTTATGTAATAAAAACTGTCTGTTTGTTTTTCCTGCAGATACTGTCTCATATAGAAATAGATTCCTTGGATCTTTTCTTATCACATATATTTTTGAGGTAGTGAACACCTTTGCGCATAAGGATGACATTGAGGAACTTTTCAGAAAAGTAAGTTTTGCAAGTGTAAACTCTCTTCTGGGTGTAAAATTTTCATATATAATAATATCTAGCTGAAAGTAATATCAGCTGTGAGGCTACAAGACCAAAGAGCAAGCAGTAATGATCTTGTTTTATTTGCCTTGCTTAATGTCATACACTGTTTGTTTCAACCTCACAGGTCATGCAACGCTTTGAAGAGGATTTCCCCTCTGCGACCAAAAATAAGATGCCTACCAAAGACAGATGCAGTCTTCCAAAGCGCTTCTACCTCTTTCCACGCCTCCAGGCTTTCCAGGCCTCTGAGACAGTAATGGCAGGTAAGAATGAATGATTTCTATTCAAAATACAGTATGTAAGTAACAATAGGCATGATATATGTGTGGTTAGAATATGTCTTGTTCATCTTACATTTGATAAGTAGTATGGTGTATTTTTTATGGTTAATTTTTAATCTTTAATACTACCCTGTTGTGCTGATTATTTAACATACGTTACTTGACGTAAAACAGGAAACATAGGCTACCAACTCACCCAGCAGACTTCAATTTAAATAATCCAGTGATCCCAAACTTGAGCAATGGCGGGTAAGAGTTCACAGTATAAATGCAATTTGCAAGTAACATGACTTAAAAGTTGGCGGCAATGTGAAAGCGATAAGACAAAATCACATAAACTGTATTTACCATGTGTGTCTGTGTTATGGAGGCGGTTAGGAGTATAGGGGTTAGAAATACTTCTTAAACTTTCTCAGTTTTACAATGAATGTCTGTCAAAGACGTCTTGATGAGTCTGCATTTTGTGATATATGCCATGTAGACTATTAAGTTCCGCTTAGTTGACTGTTTATGGCTGGAGGATTACAAGGTCATCCTCCCTGGTTTGAGGCATCCTCCACTACGTAACTACTTAAGTCGCACTGTTCAGCACCAAGCAGTTGAAGAACAGCCATTATTCAGTCAAAGGGAGGGTTATGCCGAGATGATGCCCCTCACACAATGGCAGAGGTACAGCAATGGAGCACAGTGACCAATGAGCCAAGTCACTGGTATGCTCTTGGGGCTGAAGCTGCTCCAAGTCCTGGATGGATGAGCACTGCTGAAGCCACCTACAATATGCCACTGTTATTCCACCATCCTGCTACAGCTGCTTTACCACAGGTTTTAAGAGCTATTAGGCAGCTTCAAGAAGAGAATCAGAGAACGGACATAACACATGAAATGTCAGATAGAAGCTAGCACTCCTCTATCTTCTCCGCACCCTCCTCCACCAGTCCCGCCACCACAGGTCTAGTCCCTTTCACAACCTGAACAGTTATCTCAGCCCAACAGTCTGCCTGTGCCAGCACCCAACACAGGCCATGAGACTTACTGCCAAATTGCCTCACGTCATGCGCGCCAACTTCAAAAGGTATGTTCATCCACTGAAGATCAAAGTCCCAACCCTTCTGAACTTTGCTGATTGGCTGGAGTACGAGCTTGAGATCTTACAGAGTGCACTCAATATTGGCCGCAGTGAAGGGAAGGAGAGCACAGAGCTAAGGAAGGATCGATGCAGAGACTCCAACTTACATAGGTTGATGACCATCCTACAAGGTGCAGCCCCAACCTTCACCACCGCCAAAGAGCCTACTCTTTCCACAAACACATCCCAAGAAAAGGTGAAACCGTATTACCTGTATTGCAACAACACACTGCATTTCCTACACCAGCGCTCAAACTTCAGTCAACTTACTAAAGAACAGAGGAGCATGTCAGTGAAGTCCAATAAGAAGTGCTGGAGGTGTGGCCGTGGCCACCAAGCAGCACAGTGCCGGCTCAAAGCAACCAGTCAGATATGCAAAGGCAAGCATGTGGCACAGGATGCCCCACACCCACAATGAGAAGCATCTACCGTATACTAGCCAAGCAATATGATCCGCTGGGATTCATTGTGCCTTACACTACAAGAGCCAAGGTACTGGTGCAAAGTCTGTGGGACAAACACAGACAATGGCATGATCCCTTCTTGCACAGCAAGCCTCTCTAGGCCTGGAACACCTGGGAGGACAAACTGAAATACTTACCCTTGATTTCCTTTCCCACTGCTATGCAAGCACTGAAATTGACCTCACGGATAGCATCAGGGATGTACACATATTCTGTGATGCATCAGAATGTGCATATGGGTCAGTGGCACACCTACTCACAGATGATTACCAGAGGCAAGTTCAAGTGGCGTTCCTGACTGCTAGATCAAGGGTAGCCCCTAAGTGCCAGCAGTTCATGCCATGACTTGAGTTATGGGCTGCTGTTGCAGCAACCTGTGTAGAATGCCAAAGATGGAGGGCCAAACTTACTGTTCTGAAAATGTCCGACCCACGCGAATCTCATCTACTTCTTTGCCAGCCAGCATGCACCTCCACTGGATCAGACCGCTTTGGAACTCTCCAAGTGAAAGTGGGACGATGGAATGAGAAAAGGTCAGGGGTCCTGTTTAAGTGCATGACAACTAGAGCAGTCCATATGTAGCTCCTGTTCAGCCTCGATTCAGATTCCTTTCTCATGGCCCTGCAGAGATTCATTGCATGGAGAGGAAAAGCTGCAGAGCTTCTGTCCGACCAGGGCACGAATTTCAAAGGTGGAGATCGGAGAACTACTGGAGGTATTCAGGGCTCTGCACCCCACCCCTCAAGCAAAGCTGGGTAAATATCAGATTGTGTTCACAATCAACCCACCAAGCGCCCCTCATTTTGGGAGAGTTTGGGAATGTGAGATTAGATCTGTCAAGACCACTCTAAACGCCAATGTGAAAGCACAGATCATCCTTGAGGAAGTCCTTAACACCATGCTTATTGAAGTGGAAGGAATCTTAAATTCGAAGCCTTTGGGGTACTTGTCTACAGATGTGGCAGACCCAGAACCCATCACACCAAACTTGCTCCTCATGGGGCGGCTTGACACTGCATTGCCTCAGACTGTTTACCAGGAGTCAGAGCTTCTAAGTCGCTGTTGATGTTGACACTGCCAAGCGTTGGCTGACTAGTTCTGGAGGCCCTTTGTGAGGTATGACTTGCTTAATCTACAGACCCGCTCCAAGTGGTGGAATGACAATGAGGACCTCCAGTCAGACACAGTGGTCATGGTCGTTGACCCACAGCTGCCAAGGGCGTCTTGGCCAATTGGACAAGTGAGCAAGATCATCCCAGGAGCAGATGGATGAATCCGTACAGCTGAGTTCAGATTGAAGTGAAGACATACACAAGGCCAGTTGCGCGTCTCATCAAGCTCCCAGCCCTTCCAGACGAGGACATTGACTGAGTAAATCTTCTCCTTGACAGCAAATATGGCACACCATATTTTGGGGCAGCTGTAAAGAAGATTTCATATCCTTTCATGTATTTCTACCTCAGTTTTTATATTGCTCAAATGTCTGTTCTTAGTTTCATGTCTTTGCCTATCATTTGCTCAGTCCTGCTTACTGTGTATTTTGATTGGTTGAATAGACTGTCAATCAATCCTTCGTAGCAGACGTAAGTTGTATCCCATTTTCAGTCGCTCCGGAGAGTTTCAGGATGACAAGTCTGAGAGAATAACTATTTTTCATGCAATGTGTATCAATGTAGTACCTGGTAGTCTGGAGTGAACTGGTGATTGTTTCTCAAAGTTTAGAAGGTGCTCGTAATGAGGCACTGTTTGAGTGTGTCGTTCACTGCATACATAGCCAATAGGCAGGTGTAGTATGAACCAAGATGGCGCTGTCCAGTGGAGCCATGTGTTCTGTACATTCATATAAATACATAAGAGAGGTTGAATGTTATTTTAAGTTATAATGTTGCTTGAAAGTTGTAAACCTGCCATGAGGGAGGACAAAAACATTTCTAGGAAGAGGGGAGGACATTTCTCTTCGTAAGCAATGTAAGCGGACTATTCGATTACTATAAGCAAATTATTTAAACAGCATTTGCATAAGAATGATTCTGTCCTGAGCTTTTTGATCCATATAAGCAGTTGATCACCATGACTGTGATCACTATCAGTGGTTTCCAATGTATCGTTAAACTTAGTAAAACTTTTTTTTTTTTTTTGCTTCATATTCCCTCTCCTAGGCAAGGAGCTTGCCAAGGTGAGGACTACGTTTGTGATGAGGGCGAATGAAGTACTTATTAAGCAGCTCCTGGATGACCTTTTAGTGCATTGTGTCATGTATGACGAAGAGATAGACTTCATACTTGAGAACAACATAACCAGAGCAGACAAAGCACGCTGCCTCATTGACATAGTGAGGAAGAAAGGAGATGAAGCCAGCAGGACGATGATTGCTCTCCTTCAACACAGAGATCCTGCACTTTACACCACCCTGGGTCTGTCTCCTGGTCAACCTGCTGAACCAGGTGAGCTGACATATTTCATAGGTGTAGTACACAAGTAGAAGAACTTCAATTTGAACAGTGATGTTGCGTTTTGCCGTTCACAGCTGCAGAGCCCCAGACAGAGCAGGAGTGGTCACTGACACTGATCCCAACAACCGAAGCATTCTGGAGGGAAAAACAGAATGATAAAAGAGTTAGTCATTCATTAAAGCATTATCAAATATGTCACATGGTCTTAACTGACAGATTTACCTTCAGCTATTTCCCAATAGTGGAAACATTATGGAAAAATGTAGTTTTGATGTAAAACTAACCAACATTAAGTTGGTTTCTTGTGCATAATTTATTGAGAAATAAAATGTTTTTCTTTGAGCTACATTTTTTAAATTAAAGTCTACTATATACAGTATATTTTTCCTGTAAATTATCATAATACATTTTTGTTTAACTTTGTTGAACTTTCTTCATTTAAATTTCCATTTTTCAGATTTACCCTGCAGCCAAAAAATCCATTATGAGTCGTGTCGCCCTGCTAATCACTAACATAAAGTTTACTGATGAGAAATTAAACAGAGATGGAGCAGACATAGATGAGCAGAACATGGAGAAACTGCTTAAAGCACTGGGATACGAGGTGGTGAAACACACAAACCTCACTGGAAAGGTACTTTTGATTTAAAAAAAAAACCAAAACAAAACACATTTTCTCATGTTAGTGTAAATTAAAAGTGTTATTTTGTCTGGTTGATTGAGCGATACAGTAACTGGTATCTGATTTTTATGTGTTTTCGCAGAAGATTGACAATGCTGTAATTAAGTTCTCCAAACATCCAAAACTCAAAGAGACAGACAGCGTGTTTGTGATTATCATGTCTCACGGGAAACTGGGAGCTGTCCTCGGTGTCAACCATAAAAAGGGGCAACCGGATGAATTCCCCATTAATAACATTTACAAACACTTGGACACACAGAAATGTCCAGCACTGCTGGACAAACCCAAGATCATCATCATCCAGGCCTGCAGAGGAGGTGATTCTCATCTGTTCTCACAGATACACCAAACATCAACATATCATCAACATTTTTTTAGGATCTATATTTAAAAGCTTTACTTTTTGTATAATAATATAGCCTTGTATAAGTCTGCTAATGTCTTGGTTGTTGCTTTAAGTGACAAGGCCCTTGTGATCTGTATTTAAAGTATGTCACATGTGTTGCAGAAAAGAAAGGATCTGTGCTTGTAAGTGATAGTGCAAAAGCAGCTGTGGTTTGTGATGATGTGCAACAGCCAGATCTATCCCTGTCTGCTGGTGTAGAAGACATCGAGGATGAAAAAGACTTTATGCGTTTTCTTTCTTGCACCCCTGGTGAGTCTGTCTGAAATGTTATCAGATCTTATTTTAATCAGGAACATTAACATCAATAATCAGTATTGATAACAGCTAAGAGTAGTTACCTTATGTAATAAAAACTGTATGTTTTTCCTGCAGATACTGTCTCATATAGAAATAGATTCCTTGGATCTTTTCTTATCACATATATTTTTGAGGTACTGAACACCTTCGCGCATAAGGATGACATTGAGGAACTTTTCAGAAAAGTAAGTTTTGCAAGTTCAAACTCTATTCTGGATGTAAAATTTTCATATATAATAGGATACGATCTATCTAGCTGAAAGTAATATCAGCTGTGAGGCTACAAGACCAAAGAGCAAGCAGTAATGATGTTCTTGTTTTATTTGCCTTGTTTAATGTCATACACTGTTTGTTTCAACCTTACAGGTCATGCAACGCTTTGAAGAGGATTTCTCCTCAGTGGACAAAAAGCAGATGCCTACCAAAGACCGATGCAGTCTTCCAAAGTGCTTCTACCTCTTTCCAGGCCTCCAGGCTTTCCAGGCCTCTGAGACAGTAATGGCAGGTAAGAATGAATGATTTCTATTCAAAATACACTTTGCAAGTAACAACAGGCATGACTATATGGCCCATACAAACACAAACAAGTCAAAGAAGATTGATGAGACAGAGAACTGATAATGCCATTCAGGCTTACATGAAATCATATTGTGAACATTAGTGTCCATGCTGGCAATTATTTGTCAGCTAGGAAATCTACCATGGCTTTTGCCCTGTAGGCCGACACTGCTATTTGTTTTGTCAGTTGACAACTACGTGGTTGCTGCCACTGACTGACAGATTACACAAATTACAGGCAGATTATCCATTAAACACATAGTTTAAACAGTTTTCCTGCCCTTCAGTGTTACGTGTTGAGCGGTACACCGGTGCACTGAAATGGAGCAGACACAATCAAAAGCTAGACAAACAAGCCAGGAGTAACGATGGCTAGTGAGGATTATCCATGCCTTTTTCAAGATTAACTTTTAATGAAAAGTTGGAGTTAATTGGCAAAGGAAGACCTTCACCAGAGCTAATTTGGCGCCGAAAGCCAAGGCTTTTTTTTCAAGTAACTTTCATCAATGTGATCATCAAAGGGTAAGTTTTTAAAATCTGATAACGACTGCCGTGCCAACTGATATTATTCTGGCTGCTGCCGCCACTGTTGCGTATGTTACTTTATTTGGAAAAACGGTCATTAATATGTGTCGCTAATGTGTGTGCGCTGTGATGTATGTGAGTGTGTGTGTGTGTGTGTGTGTGTGTGTGTGTGTGTGTGTGTCTGTGATGTATAGGCTTATTAAATGTTGTTGGTTATGTGTGGTAGGATGGGTGACTGTCATGCACTCATATTCTGCGGAAGTGCACACAGCTTGTGTGATGATGTGATTATTTGTAAGGAGGATTTGCATTTTGCTTAAGAAATTATCTGTTTGTTTTGGTGACATCTCTCACTCCCTCCGTGCTGTTTGATTGTTACATTGGCTGGACTAAGTTAGCAACTTATTTTTGTTTCAGAGCTGGAATTGTCATGGGTAACTTTTGCAGTACTGTACGGGAAATTGAGCTGCTAGTTTGCTTTTTTTCCTGACGAGGAAAGGGGGGTCAGAGGGCCAAGGTTTAAGAGTCACGGTTCACTATTAAACGAAATGATTTGAAAAGGTCAGCCTTTGCTTTTTATTTTCTCCAATACTACCTACCTTTGGTGTAAATATAATAAAATATGGTTATTTATAGTGGAGGGAGGGTCATGCATTTTCCCCCAGTCACTCAGGGAGGCTCAAGGAAAAATATTTGTAGCTCCAGGGAGGGTCAAGATCAAAAAAAAAAACGAAGTCACACCCCAGCCACTCCCCTCCCTCTGATAAATAACAAACACTACCTTACTTTTACAGTGTGCTTGAAAACACATAAAGTGGAAATTGTGGTAACACTTTATAATACAGCCCACATTTTACAGGGTAACTTACCATCACTTACCATGTAATCTCCCAGAAGTTACGGTGTAACTTCCTCATATGAATCTGTACATATAAAATACTTACTGGTTCTTACTGGTATTTAAATGTAGGTACAGTGGCAGAAAACAAGACAACAAGAAACAAGGGAGTAACAATTGGGGATTTAAAGGGTAACTTCCCGACATTTACCGTGTAATTTCCTGGAACTTATGGTGTAACTTCCTCGTATGAATCAGTACATACGTATATGTGCAATATATATGCACTTGAGAGAGGTAAGATGCTTGTTATGAGCTGCCGCAGTGCTCAACCAACATGCCTGCTAGGAGCTAATTTTCAAAAGTATGGACCCATTTCTGGACTTGTTCTTATTCAAATTCATACAATGAAGTACAAGACATAAACATAATAAATCTCTGGAGTGTGGGTGAAGCTAGCCTGCCAAACACACATGCATAAAAAATATTGTCATAACAGCCATGAGCAAAGGGCAAAAACATGTGATTTTATTGCACATGTACATATATACTGATTTATACGAGGAAGTTACACCATAAGTTCCAGGAAATTACATGGTAAATGTCGGGAAGTTACACTTCAAATCCCTGATTGTTACTCCCTTGTCTCTCATTGTCTTGTTTTCTTCCACTGTACCTGCATTTAAGTACCAGTAAGAACCAGTAAGTATTTTATATGTACGGATTCATACGAGGAAGTTGCACCATGAGTTCTGGGAGATTACATGGTAAGTGATGGGGAGTTACACTGTATTATAAAGTGTTACTGAAACCGCTTATAGTGATCATGTCCATTCAGGTCAAACTGATCACTATAAGTGGATGATAATTATAACCGATTTTTTTTTCTCAGATAGATTACCATTTAATTGACATTTGTATATTTATTACATTAATATAAAATAATGAAACAGGCAGATTCACTATTTACTGAATTTTATTGACTGTTTCAATATACCATGCAGCTGTTTCAAACACTTGTTGTTGCTGCTTGCTGCTGCATCTCGTTGGCTCGTTTTTGGCAGTTTAACATAAGCATCAAGAAGACTACATTTTTCATTGAGAGAAAATGACTTTTCCCTTTTCTTTTTCCCGTCATGATTTCAATGTGCACACAGCACCAGCCTCCCAGCCTGAAACAGACGAGTTGTGTGTTTAGGCTGTGGGGGTGGGTGCCGCAGGGGTGCCACAGTGAGAAAGTTGGACCAGAATCAACTTTTGGAGAAATGCAACTTATAACACTGTACAACCCTGCCATGAGGGAAGACAAAAACATTACTAGGAAGAGGGGAGGACATTTCTCTTTGTTTGATAACGTTAAAAGTAAAGTTAGACTTTGCTGATGGCTTCCCGACTCATTTTAATAAAGCCGAGAGAGAGAGAGAGAGAGAGAGAGAAAGAAGCAGTGGTCGAGCGAGCTAGAGAGTGGATGAGGAGAGTGAGCAGTGGTAGCGAGAAAGCCGGTGAACGAGAGGAATAAAATGTTATTCTCTGATTGTTTCACGGCGGTTACAAATAAACATGCCCACACCCCGCACCTCCGCACAACCCTGTGGAGGTGCGCTGCAACCCCTGATAATGGTGCTGCAGCCGCTAAATACTATCATACATGAACTATGGGAGTAAGGTAAGGAGAAAATAGAATAACTGTAGTTTTAATTTTTTTCCATATATATATATATTTTCATGTATGAAAAAAACAAAAATTAACAATGTAAGCGGACTATTCGATTACTATAAGCAAATTATTTAAACAGCATTTGTATAAGAATGATTCTGTCCTGAGCTTTTTGATCCATATAAGCAGTTGATCAACATAACTGTGATCACTATCAGTGGTTTCCAATGTATCGTTAAACTTAGTAAAACTAATTTTTTTTGCTTCATATTCCCTCTCCAAGGCAAGGAGCTTGCCAAGGTGAGGACTACGTTTGTGATGAGGGCGAATGAAGTACTTATTAGGCAGCTCCTGGATGACCTTTTAGTGCATTGTGTCATGTATGACGAAGAGATAGACTTCATACTTGGGAACAACATAACCAGAGCAGACAAAGCACGCTGCCTCATTGACATAGTGAGGAAGAAAGGAGATGAAGCCAGCAGGACGATGATTGCTCTCCTTCAACACAGAGATCCTGCACTTTACACCACCCTGGGTCTGTCTCCTGGTCGACCTGCTGAACCAGGTGAGCTGACATATTTCATAGGTGTAGTACACAAGTAGAAGAACTTCAATTTGAACAGTGATGTTGCGTTTTGCCGTTCACAGCTGCAGAGCCCCAGACGGAGCAGGAGTGGTCACCGACACTCATCCCAACAACCGAAGCATTCTGGAGGGAAAAACAGAATGATAAAAGAGTTAGTCATTCATTAAAGCATTATCAAATATGTCACATGGTCTGAACTGACAGATTTACCTTCAGCTATTTCCCAATAGTGGAAACATTATGGAAAAATGTAGTTTTGGTGCAAACCAAATAATGTTGTGCATCATTTATCAAAAAATAAAATGTTTTTCTTTAAGCTACATTTTTTCTTAATTAAAGTCTACTATATACAGTATATTTTTCTTTTAAATTATCATAATACATTTATGTTTAACTTTGTTTAACTTTTTTCGTTTAAATTTCCATTTTTCAGATTTACCTTGCGGCCAAAAATTCCATTATGAGTCGTGTTGCCCTGCTAATCACTAATATAAAGTTTACTGATGAGAAATTAAACAGAGATGGAGCAGACATAGATGAGCAGAACATGGAGAAACTGCTTAAAGCGCTGAGATACGAGGTGGTGAAACACACAAACCTCACTGGAAAGGTACTTTTGATGACCAAAAAACACATTTTCTCATGTTAGTGTAAATCAAAAGTATTATTTTGTCTGGTTGATTCAGCGATACGGTAACTGGCATCTGACTTTTCTGTGTTCTCGCAGGAGATTGACAATGCTGTAATTAAGTTCTCCAAACATCCAAAACTCAGACAGACAGACAGCGTGTTTGTGATTATCATGTCTCACGGGAAACCAGGAGCTGTCCTCGGTGTCAAATATAAAGACGAGGAACCGGACGAATTCCCCATTGATAACATTTACAAACACTTGGACACACAGAAATGTCCAGCGCTGCTGGACAAACCCAAGATCATCATCATCCAGGCCTGCAGAAGAGGTGATTCTCATCTGTTCTCACAGATACACCAAACATCAACATGGTTTTTTTTAGGACCTACATTTAATAGCTTTATTTTTTGTATATTAATATAGCCTTGTATAAGTCTGCTAATGTCTTGGTTGTTGCTTTAAGTGACAAGGCCCTTGTGATCTGTATTTAAAGTATGTCACATGTGTTGCAGAAAAGAAAGGATCTGTGCTTGTTAGTGATAGTGCAAAAGCAGCTGTGGTTTGTGATGATGTGCAACAGCCAGATCTATCCCTGTCTGCTGGTGTAGAAGACATTGAGGAGGATGCTTTGCGACATGCACACAAAGAAAAAGACTTCATTCGTTTTCTTTCTTGCACCCCTGGTGAGTCTGTCTGAAATGTTATCAGATCTTATTTTAAAGCTCAGGAATATAAACATCAATAATCAGTATTGATAACAGCTAAGAGTAGTTACCTTATGTAATAAAAATTGTATGTTTTTCCTGCAGATACTGTCTCATATAGAAATAGATTCCTTGGATCTTTTCTCATCAAGTTTATTTTTGAGGTAGTGAACACCTTTGCGCATAAGGAAGACATTGAGGAACTTTTCAGAAAAGTAAGTTTTGCAAGTGTAAACTCTCTTCTGGATGTAAAATTTTCATATATAATAGGATACGATCTATCTAGCGGAAAGTAATATCAGCTGTGAGGCAACAAGACCAAAGAGCAAGCAGTAATGATGTTCTTGTTTTATTTGCCTTGTTTAATGTCATACACTGTTTGTTTCAACCTCACAGGTCATGCAACGCTTTGAAGAGGATTTCCCCTCTGCGACCAAAAAGCTGATGCCTACCAAAGACAGATGCAGTCTCCCAAAGCGCTTCTACCTCTTCCCAGGCCTCTGAGACAGGATCCAACACAGACTTTGTAGCCATGTTTCATTTCAACTGGTTGCTTACTGAGATTGACTTTCTATTAAAGAAAAACAGGATATTGAATGATTTCCTTCACATGGCTCCTTGTTCTTCCATCAAATTTCAAAATTCACCCACTCACACAAAATTATGAAATGACTTTGATCTTCTATAACACCACATCATGTAAAATGTGCATCATTTATTATCTATTTTAAACTTTTTAAATGTTATGAAACCAGACAACACTGCCATTAAGTCAGACACAATGTGCCTGAAAATCAAAAATCTCTACGAGTTATATATTGTTATTAATTTCTCATCATTTAAATAGGTGGTAGTTTACACATATATTAAACAGGGACTATATTGGAAATCCATTTCAGCATATAGAGGATTAAAGTATATGATAGCTGTGGTCATTCCTCTTGTCAGATCTTGTTGTAATTGTATTGTATAAGTAAGTTAACTCAGCATAATTAACCTTTTTAAGATTTTTTAGTGTGACATATTGACTATGAATGGGCATTTACTTGTGTTTGTTTTTATTCATTTCTGTCCAGATGTTTAACCACAAATTAAAACTTCACTACGCCATCTTTCAAGAGTCTCTCTTTATGTTGTTACAATATAGAACCAGATGTTTAGAAAAGGTTTTATGAATATCTGTACCTTTCCTGGTTAACATTATATATTAACAGGACTGATAACAGTTGGGTTAAGGCTTTTTCTTTTCAATATGTTTTTTCTTGGGTTGGGAACCGGACGAATTCCCCATTGATAACATTTACAAACACTTGGACACACAGAAATGTCCAGCGCTGCTGGACAAACCCAAGATCATCATCATCCAGGCCTGCAGAAGAGGTGATTCTCATCTGTTCTCACAGATACACCAAACATCAACATGGTTTTTTTTAGGACCTACATTTAATAGCTTTATTTTTTGTATATTAATATAGCCTTGTATAAGTCTGCTAATGTCTTGGTTGTTGCTTTAAGTGACAAGGCCCTTGTGATCTGTATTTAAAGTATGTCACATGTGTTGCAGAAAAGAAAGGATCTGTGCTTGTAAGTGATAGTGCAAAAGCAGCTGTGGTTTGTGATGATGTGCAACAGCCAGATCTATCCCTGTCTGCTGGTGTAGAAGACATTGAGGAGGATGCTTTGCGACATGCACACAAAGAAAAAGACTTCATTCGTTTTCTTTCTTGCACCCCTGGTGAGTCTGTCTGAAATGTTATCAGATCTTATTTTAAAGCTCAGGAATATAAACATCAATAATCAGTATTGATAACAGCTAAGAGTAGTTACCTTATGTAATAAAAATTGTATGTTTTTCCTGCAGATACTGTCTCATATAGAAATAGATTCCTTGGATCTTTTCTCATCAAGTTTATTTTTGAGGTAGTGAACACCTTTGCGCATAAGGAAGACATTGAGGAACTTTTCAGAAAAGTAAGTTTTGCAAGTGTAAACTCTCTTCTGGATGTAAAATTTTCATATATAATAGGATACGATCTATCTAGCGGAAAGTAATATCAGCTGTGAGGCAACAAGACCAAAGAGCAAGCAGTAATGATGTTCTTGTTTTATTTGCCTTGTTTAATGTCATACACTGTTTGTTTCAACCTCACAGGTCATGCAACGCTTTGAAGAGGATTTCCCCTCTGCGACCAAAAAGCTGATGCCTACCAAAGACAGATGCAGTCTCCCAAAGCGCTTCTACCTCTTCCCAGGCCTCTGAGACAGGATCCAACACAGACTTTGTAGCCATGTTTCATTTCAACTGGTTGCTTACTGAGATTGACTTTCTATTAAAGAAAAACAGGATATTGAATGATTTCCTTCACATGGCTCCTTGTTCTTCCATCAAATTTCAAAATTCACCCACTCACACAAAATTATGAAATGACTTTGATCTTCTATAACACCACATCATGTAAAATGTGCATCATTTATTATCTATTTTAAACTTTTTAAAGGTTATGACACCAGACAACACTGCCATTAAGTCAGACACAATGTGCCTGAAAATCAAAAATCTCTACGAGTTATATATTGTTATTAATTTCTCATCATTTAAATAGGTGGTAGTTTACACATATATTAAACAGGGACTATATTGGAAATCCATTTCAGCATATAGAGGATTAAAGTATATGATAGCTGTGGTCATTCCTCTTGTCAGATCTTGTTGTAATTGTATTGTATAAGTAAGTTAACTCAGCATAATTAACCTTTTTAAGATTTTTTAGTGTGACATATTGACTATGAATGGGCATTTACTTGTGTTTGTTTTTATTCATTTCTGTCCAGATGTTTAACCACAAATTAAAACTTCACTACGCCATCTTTCAAGAGTCTCTCTTTATGTTGTTACAATATAGAACCAGATGTTTAGAAAAGGTTTTATGAATATCTGTACCTTTCCTGGTTAACATTATATATTAACAGGACTGATAACAGTTGGGTTAAGGCTTTTTCTTTTCAATATGTTTTTTCTTGGGTTGTGAATGTCTGCTGTTGTGGGCTTGTTATTCTCTTTGAGACAGGGTACATGACACCAAATAAACAAATAAACATGTTAGAAATATTACTTAGTAAATGTTACATTCCCAACAAGAAGAGTATAATGCAGTTTAGAGGAATAGCAGAAGAACACAATGCAGTTTAAAATTAAAAAATGTTCTAATGTATCTGCTGATGTTGCTGAAAAACTCCCCTTTTTAGGCAAAAGAAAACAAATCTCCCTCTTCAGATATGTAAACCCCCCAACAAACATATTTGACCATACATACATGCAGTATGTATGGTCAGACAACACTAGAGTTACATACGATACTGTCTTCTTTGTAATTTCGGTGAAGTGAATCTTTAACCAGCAGTTTTGTAACATTTTGGCTTTCAAAATACGATTTGTGAGTAACAATGGTGTGATTTATGTGTGGTTAGAATATGTCTTGTGCATCTTTGATTGGTGTATTTTTTATGCTTCATTTTTAACCTTTAATAGTACCCTGTTGTGCTGATTAATTCAAGTACATTACTTGATGTAAAACAAGTAACGTACTTGTTGGTAGCCTCAGTGAGTAGGCTACCAACTCACCCAGTGTCCATTAGGGGAGACTGGGGATGGTTGTAACATTTTTGACATTTCTGTCTGTAGCTTGGGAACTTTTAAACCACTGCCTTCAAAATGTGATGCAAACTAGTGACATGTGCCTGCTATTAAATGGTGTACCTGTTATCTCTGCAACACAAACAGAAAATGCATGGTTTAGTCTCAAACACAAGCAGTGAAATGTTACAATTGACCCCATAGTCCAGGTTAGTTGTAACATACCCTGAGGTGAAATGTAACATTATGAAATAAGGATTATGACAAATACTTAACATATTGAAAACTTTTTATTCATTACTTAAATTATTTTTGATGTTTTTTTAACATAATTGGGATGTGTGTGTGTGTGTGTGTGTGTGTGTGTGTGTGTGTGTGTTACACTTTCATTTTAACATTATAATAACACTAAACAAAATGTGCAAATGTGCACCATCTTCATCAATTGAACATTAGTGTGTTTCTGTGTGAGTGTGTCGGTGTCTATGTGTGCCAAGTGTGTATGGAGTGTGTATGGCACTACAAAATGTTGAGAGGCACCCCCCTGGCTTTCTCTTCCATGACCTATGCATATTGAAATTCAAGGTTAACATATAAATACAATTAATTTTTTGCTTGGGGTAGGTTGTAACATTTTTTCACATGTTGTTACAACTAACCGAGACTCTTATAGGCATGAACTACCTTACAGCTAACAACTAAAACATTAGCACTAACCACTTGCATGAAAGATATCTACACAGACACACAATTAACATGATTTAAGTTTGATGAGTTCATCTACAAAGTGGGCAATGCTATCACAAAAATAACTTGCCACAGGGTGCAACTTCCTCAGATGTGGAACAAGGACTAAATTGAGCATGTGCAGAGTGAATCAGATGAATTGTAACATGTTCCTGATTGGAGAAATCGAAAGTGTTACAACTAAGCCATGTTACAGTCATCTCCGATCTCCCCTACGTAGGCTACAGGGATCTGTTTCAATGTACAATTTGCAGACTTCAATTTAAATAATCCAGTAACCTGAGACTTGAGCAATGGCAGGTAAGAGTTCTCGGTCTAAATGCATTTTGTAAGTAACATAAGTTAAAAGTTGGCGGCAATGTGAAGGCGATCAGACAAAAACTTACATAAACTGTATTTACCGTGTGGAGGCGGTGAGGAGGATAGGGGTTAGAGATAATATTTCTTCATAATCTTTCTGTTTTCTCAGTTTTACAACGAATGCGTGTCAAAGAAAAGTCTTGATGAGTTTGTTGTATATACCACGTAGACTATTAAGTTTCACTTTGCTGATCGTTTATGCCCGCTCCGTTTTGTTTTGTTTTGTTTTATTTGCAAAAAGAAAAGAAGATGAAATAATATGATGCAACCTTTTTGTTTTTCGAAATATCGATTAACAGCTCAGTGTGTAAGAGAAAGATCTGTCGAAATGACAACTGCAATATGTTTTCTGTTATAACGGTTGTCATTTCAAGTGTTTGTTCATAGAAAGGTGGAAAACATTAAACACGAGTTTATGGAGCTGAAATGTCCAAAGAGCGCAGGTCAGCCCGTAAAGATTTGTATTAAAGTATCAGATTTTGACAGAAAAGTGTACATTAAGTTAAAACATATATCACTTATGGTCTAATGATTTATGATGTGAAATTCTTTGGAGGCTTCTTTTCTGCTCTGTGTGAGGAGGAAGGGCACAAACCACCGCCAACCCTCCTCCCGCGATATAAAAGGGAAGTACTCATAGTTTCCTATTACAGTGTGTTTGAAAACACATATAAACATAAACCATGAAGAAATATTGGTAACAGTTCATAATATGAGTTAAAAAATGCATGATTCATGATGATTTAATGCATCATGGATTCTTGTGGCTCACTATTAATTACTGTGAGTTTATGTGATTAGTTAATGCATAGTGGATCATCAGTTACTTCAAACATTAATTTATATTTATCACTTGAACATTTGTTTATTAACCTTATCATAAAGTGTTACTGAAATATGATTAAATCACAAATTGATTTCAGATGGTTTTCAGAATTTAAACATCCAAGCATCCTTTCATCACTGTCAGGATAAGTGGCAACCCCATTTGTTAATATTGGATATTACAGTTAAACTGAAGGATTAAGTGTTTTTTTATGGGTTGAGAATATTATATTTTAATTTTTTTAATTTATTTTTTGCTTTATGTTCCCTCCTATAGACAAGGAGCTTTTCAAGGTGAGGAGAAAGTTTGTAGAGAGGGTGAACAAATACCTTATTAATCAGCTCCTGGATGACATGTTACATGATGGTATCGTAAACGACGGGGAGAAAGACTCAATACTTGAGGAGAACAAAACCACAGCAGACAGGGCACGCTGCCTCATTGACACGGTGAAGAGGAAAGGAGATGAAGCCAGCAGGAAGATGATTGATCACCTAAAATGCAGAGATGCTGCACTTTACACCACCCTGGGTCTGTCTCCTGGTCAACCTGCTGAACCAGGTGAGCTGACATATTTCATAGGTGTAGTATACAAGTAGAAGAACTTCATTTTAAACAGTGACGTTGTGTTTTGCCGTTCACAGCTGCAGAGCCCCAGACGGAGCAGGGTCTGTCTTTGCAGCAGAAGTCGTCAACCACACTCAAACGAACCGATGATAAGGTTAGTCATTCATAAAAGCATTATCAAATATGTCACATGGTCTTAACTGATAGATTTATCTTCAGCTATTTGCCAACAGTGGAAACATTATAGAAAAATGTAGTTCTGATGCAAAATGAACCAACATTAAGTTGGTTTCTTGTGCATCATTCATCAAGAAATAAAATGGTTTTCTTTGAGCTTAATTTTTTTTCATTAAAGTCTACTAAGAAGTTCCAGTACATTTTTTCCTGTAAATGATTATAATAATTTTTTGATTAACTTTCTTAGTTTAAATTTCCATTTTTCAGCCCTACCTTGTGACTGAAGAATCCATTAGGAGTCGTGTCGCCCTGCTAATCACTAACATAAAGTTTACTGATGAGAAATTAAACAGAGATGGAGCAGAGAAAGACGAGCAGAACATGGAGAAACTGCTTAAAGCGCTGGGATACGAGGTGGTGAAACACACAAACCTCACTGGAAAGGTATTTTTGATGGAAAAAAACACATTTTCTCTGGTTGATTGAGCGATACAGTAACTGGTATCTCACTTTTCTGTGTTCTCGCAGGAGATTGATGATGCTGTAATTAAGTTCTCCAAACATCCAAAACTCAAAGAGACAGACAGCGTGTTTGTGATTATCATGTCTCACGGGAAACCGGGAGCTGTCCTCGGTGTCAACCATAAAAAGGGGCAACCAGACAAATTCCCCATTGATAACATTTACAAACACTTGGACACACAGAAATGTCCAGCACTGCTGAACAAACCCAAGATCATCATCATCCAGGCCTGCAGAGGAGGTGATTCTCATCTGTTCTTACAGATCTTTGAAAGATGCTGAAAAAAACTCTCTGACTCTCTGGAAAAAAGTCCTCTAATGTCTTGTTTGTTGTCTTTAAGTGATGAGGCTCATATACACTGTATTTAAAGTATGTCACATGTGTTGTAGGCAAGAAAGGATCTGTGCTTGTAAGTGATAGTGCACAAGCAGCTGTGGTTTGTGATGATGTGCAACAGCCAGATCTATCCCTGTCTGCTGGTGTCGAAGACATCGAGGAGGACTTTGTGCGACATGCACACAAGGAAAAAGACTTCATTGCTCTTCTTTCTTCCACTCCTGGTGAGTCTGTCTGAAATATTCTCAGATCTTATTCTAAAGCTCGAGAATGTAAACATCAATAATCTGCATTAATAACAGCTAAGAGTAGTTACTTTATGTAATAAAAACTGTCTGTATTATTTTCCTGCAGATACAGTCTCACATAGAGATGAAAATAAAGGGTCTTTTCTTATCCAGTACATTGTTGAGGTGTTCAACGACAGCTGGCGTGAAGATGACATTGATGAACTTTTCAGAAAAGTAAGTTTTGCAAGTGTAAACTCTCTTCAGGGTGTAAAATTTTCATGTATAATAGGATACAATGTATCTAGTGGAAAGTAATATCAGCTGTCAGGCAACACGACCAAAGAGCAAGCAGTAATGATGTTCTTGATTTATTTGTTTGCTTAATGTCATAAACTGTTTGTTTCAACCTCACAGGTGATGCAACGCTTTGAAGATCTTTTAGTCCTCACTGAGAGAGGTCACGATACACAGATGCCAACCAAAGAAAGATGCACTCTAACAAGACGCTTCTACCTCAGGCCACAGAGTCAGGCTTGAGTGTTGTGCAATGCAAAGTTTGTTTAACATTAAACATTATGATCAGAATGCTTTATAAGGAAGTACTTTGCTAATACAAAGTGTAGCCTTGAACTTTCTTTATTCTGCATGAAAAAGTAATCTTGTCTGCTCCACAGTTAGCTGAGGTGATGTAATAAATGTGTGATGAACATGATATGAAGAAAAATACTATTGAGAATAATATTTGTTCTATCTACCTGAAATGATCAATATGTACTCTTGGTGGTAAGAGGTGAAAACTTTCTTGTACTGTATAACTGCCACTGATGAATTATTATGAATTACACACTGCTGTTTTTAATCTGTTTTAATGGCTCCACCTGAAAATTATATTTTTTATCATTTGTAATGATTTCAGACCTTAATAGATTGTAAGTAAAGACAGAGAATGGTTCAATATGTCTCTGAATTATCATTTATTCTTGTTTCAGTGTATTTTGTCATTTAATCCATGATTTTCATTTTTGTCTCCACCTAAACAAAATAAAACATTGATCTTTTAGATACAGTAAAAGGCTACTATTACTCTTTTTAACAAACTAAAACCGCGCACACATTAAACCATTAGTGGTGTAAAAAATTAAGACTAAGGTTTGGTCTTCATATATTGATATAGATATTTATCAATTTCTGTGTAAGTGCAACAACATACAGCACAGCAAAGTTAACAGTCTTAATAGCAAATAACACTCAGCCCCACCAAGTGTAGCAATTAGTCATTATAGTCTGCATGAGATGAAAATATAGACATTATTGATGTAAAGCAGGAAACGGAGACCACCACCCAGTGCTTATTACGCACCCACCAGACTACAGGGAGCTGGGGGGGTTTCATGTGCAATTTGCAGGCTTCAATTTAAATAATCCAGTGACCTGAGACTTGAGCAAAAGAGTTCTCGGTCTAAATGCACTAAATGCAAGTAACATGACTTAAAAGTTGGTGGCAATGTGAAGGCGATCAGACAAAAACTTACATAAACTGTATTTGTCGTGTGTGTCTGTGTTGTAGAGGAGGATAGGGGTTAGAGATAATATTTCTTAAACTTCCTCAGTTTTACAACGAATGTCTGTCAAAGAAAAGTCTTGATGAGTCTGAATTTTGTTGTATATGCCACCTAGATGTTATTAAGTTATTAATTGCAAACATTTATTATACACTCTAATTGGAATTTGAGCTTGAAAAAGCCAAATTTCACTGCCTCTAATGTTGCTGTACATGTGTCAACAAAAGCTCTTGAATCTTGAATCTAACTAAGGCATGATGATTTAATTACTGCGAGTTTATGTGACTAGTTAAAGTTTAATGGCTCACGATTGTCATTTCAAGTGTTTGTTCAGAGAAAGGTGCCACACACATTAGTTTATGGAACAATGTATTTTCTCATTTAATCCATGATTTTCCTTTTTGTCTCCACCTAAATTAAATAAAACATTGAACCTTTAGAACCCATTTTAGTTGCCTTCATTTGTTCCTATGAACTTACATGGCTGAGTTTTTGTTTATTTGAAATGAAAGTGAATGAAATGGGCTACATAGCAATAATGTTTGATGAGTTCTTGTTTAATTGGGAAACCCGGACATTTTATTTTAAGCAGCTTTAGCAGCAAATCACATTCAGGCCCAGCAAGAGTAGCAAATAGTCATTATAGTCTGCATGAGATGAAAATATAGACGCACATACTGTTTTAACAATGCTCAACAGTTACGAGAAGGCCTTTTCATACACTAAACATTAGATAACTAGACAAAAGAAGCAGTGAACCAAAGTGCTTCACTGAACCTGCTGCAGCGGTTCTCATATAGCTGGTACTCGAAGATCCCCGAGTCTGCTTCGCATTGCTTGGCACTTTCTGGGAAGTTCGCCTCATCATCAAGCCTTCATCACCAGTAGGAAACAGTAGGAAAACCATCTACCATGCTTCTGTCTCAGAGTTGACACAAGAGATATTCAAAAATTACATTTTTATCGGCTTTACTTAGAGTTAATTGCCCCTCATTGCGTTTTTGATAACATCCATTCATTCTGTTGGCAATAACTTGTCAATTTACCCATTCATTCATGCATCCATTCACTCATTCATTTTAATTTTACATATGTACATATGCTTAATGTTTCCCTATTGATCCCTATTCCTTTAGTAGTTCAATAAATATCTTGATTTCCTTTAGTAGTTCAATAAATATCTTGATTTGTATTTGTATTCCTTTGTATCAGAAGATGGGGGTCCGTGTAGTGCTTAATATTAATTTCTAGTGTAGTGTTATTCCTATATGAGCATTATTGGGTTTCATATCAGCAGATGTACATGTATTTGGACTTTTTGAAAGGTAAATAAAAATAATCTTTATTAATACTGAGCCCTTTCAGAAGCCTTTTAGAATTTCTGTTATATTATATATATATATTTATATATACATATATGGCTGCATTATTTCTTTAAATAACTACAGGGAACAGTATATTTATCTGGAATAAACACCATTTAATCCACTTATTAAAACACCCTGTCTCCATGAAGCAAGGCACAAACTCAGGTTTAGCTTTTTCAGACAAACTTTACTTGAAAAAAAAATACCCAAATGAAACAAACAGAACCATGTTATCACAATATACAACACAAAGGCAACAAGTTGAGTAGGCAACATGGTAACATGGTTGCAGTCTGTGCATGTCTGATGTGTCGCCAGAAAACTGATATGAGAGTCTTTTTTACGGGGCTACTTTGAGATCATGCTGATGTTTTCATTGACTCTTCAAGTTCACTTATTAGAAATAAACAGAAAAGTAGCTTTACAGAAGGATATGCTCTGTTTAAAGCTTGAGATTTATAAAAAGACATAAAACAACAATGGTTTGTCACTTACAGATCAGAATTATCAATCCAACCAGACTAGACTCCATATTAACAGCTTATTTGAACATACTGGCAGTGTTAGAGAGCTTTATATCAGTTTACACTTTATACAAAACAAAGACACAAGTGGCTACTAACAAGCACTCATGTTCTTATCGCACAACTCACATGTTCAAACATGAAGATAAATGAACATATCCTTTTTCACCCGTATGCATGCACTCACTCAGACTCAACACTGGAGCAACGGTCGGAAATGCTGCACAATTGGTAAGGCCAGATAAAAAAAAGTACAGTAGCGTTGCTTCTGTAAACTAGAAGTGATGACTTTATGAAGGTTTGGCAGTATGACGATTCTGCGAGCAAAATATCCAACATCAGTACAACTGTCTTCTTTTCCCTTTTGCAATAGAATAAAAAAACACTAGTTTACAGTGAACTAAACCATGCAGGGTTTTTAGAGGGAGGTAGAGGAGATTAGAGAGAAAGTAAAGACTAGAAAAGATAAAGCTAACAGAGGTCTATAGATAACGTGGCCTTGACAACACTGCGGATAAGTGGCCTGTCACTTTGCCCATACAACACAAAATGGACTTTACAACTCAATAAGTGTCATATTTGGAAGTCGGAATGTATCAGTATAGTGTTACATATCATTTAGTAGCTTTTTCATTCAATAATTAACTTTTGGAAACATATCGCTGACAACACTCAACACTCAGATAAACATTTTGCAGCACCACACATTTACAAAATAGCAACTCATGCGAAAAACACCTCTGGCCCTGTACACTGTGTGTAAAATGTATCGTGTGTAACAACGCTTGTGCTATATGTGTAATAGATTGCATTCATGAAAAACAAATGGAACTGAAAAGGTGGATCTGTTCTGTTTTTGCTCTGTTGTGTGTGTTTTAGTGGGGACTGTGGCTGAGGTTTAGGCCAACACTCCCCCAACGACGGAAGCAATGATAATTCCCAGAACCACACAGCATATAATAATCATAATTTTCTTCTGAATAGTGTTAACAAAAGCAGAAAAAAATCATCCAAGGCAGCAAATGAAGAGCAGAAGAAAACATGTTAGAAATATCACTTGTATTTTGCCTAACACATGTTACAATATTTATAACAATAAGAACAAAATGCAGTTTTGAGAAAGGCTGGTTTGATTTTAATGTGTCTGGTGATGTTGTTGGAGTGTGACTGAGGTTTAGAAGCATTTTCACATCCACTGCTTTTACAACCATAAATCTTCGGTTCCTGCATTTTGTTCAGACCACATCAAACAATATACAGTATATTCAAACATGCCACAAACATGAATCATTCTTCATCTTAAAGCCACTATGTGTAGAATATGGGAATCCTCATTTTTGGCGACATCTAGTGGTAATATGAAAGAGGGTAATGTGGCAGACGACAATTCATGCAGCAGAGGCAGAAAACATGTACAGACTGCACCGAGATAGATTAATTTTCCATAAAAAATCCACACAGTGACTTTAAAGCAAACTTAACTTGTAAAACTTTTCTTTTAGCATGCATTCCTCAACATGAGTTCATAAACAGTCAACGTCCAACATTTAAAGTCTGTGGAATCAACAGTTTACAACAATTTTTAAAATAGTTTGACGTTTTGGGAAATACACTTACTTCCCTTCAGCTGAGAGTTAGATGAGAAGAGATCAGTAACACCCTTATGAATGGTAAACATGTATGAAAGAGAGGGGGAAGTAAACCCTGAAGCTACATCATGTTTTTTGTCTGGTGAATGGGTGGCATCTTGGAGACTTGCAGTTCTTATATTTATATATTTCATCGCCCTTCAGTACCTGTCTACTTTCTTTCTTGATCTCCAGTAAGTAATGCTGTTTTTTTTTAAGGCTGTTTCTGTCCCTCACAGAGAGATAGTAGCAGCAACGTCTTTGCTATGGTTGATGTGTTTTCTGCACCCTTTGATTTAAAGTTTGACTCCTTCTCTAATTCTAAGGCTAATATATTTCTGACTGTTTTACTTCCCAGTTTTATAGGACAACTATGTCCTTTTGACTCTTGACTTTCCATCAACTCTCTGAACTTCCCCTTTCCTCCCAATTAAAGTAAAGTAAAAGAACCTTTACTTCCTTTTCTAGTTGCATGCTTACTGAGGTTAATCATTGCACTTTCAAATAAATTATATATTTCAATTATATTTATTATAAGAACTGCATGTATTATATGTATTATAATATAACACATCCATCGGGTTTATGTGCTGGACTATATCTTGGCCAGGTGCAGTCAGTACACTTCCTGGAGTATTGTCGTCAACGTGAGGTTGCCAAGCAACCAGCAGAGACTCCAAGAAGTAACTGCTCAGTCTCAGCACATAGCCCCTTGAAAAATAAACCACAACTTGATGTTTTTACACTTTTTACGGGTTTTTATCGATTTTCTCATCTAACCTTTGGCAAGAAACCCAATAAGCTAATTTCCCATATTATTGAACTATTCCTTTAGTGCTACAAACAGCTTATATTTGCAAAATAGTGATCTGGATAGACTCATTATCAGGGTTCTCAATGTAAGATTCATCTGAAAGGTTGACTGTTCATGAACTTACTCTATGCTGAGGTGTGTGAAAAATGAAAATGTTCTTTGTAACTCTGATTCCACACATGTTTATATTTATTATCAATTAACTTGACAATTTATCTGCCGCTTTGTGCTTGTAGAAAAACATGCAAAGCTCTTTAACAGACTGCAGAACATGCACATGACAAAGGTATATGAATCATGGCACACAAAGCACAAACAGATCCTCAAGGTACTTGACTATTTAGTTTAGAAAAAGCAAATTTTAATTGTTTTGTAATATAAAATATTTAAGTGCACAGAAGCATATTGAGCTGGTTTACTCATAAACAGCTTTCAGACCAGTAATGTAAGCCAGTTTCCCAGCTCACAAGCAATTACTGACTGTACATCATAAGACCCAGTATACAGTACATTTTTAACATCTGAATAATAAAGAGTGTCTCTCTGTGGGGGTTTCTTAAAGTCCTAACTGAGTCCAACCACAAGGGAAATAATGAGGACGGTCAGACATACTGCAACACAACCTCCTATCAGGATCATCTTCTGGATGGGGGAAATGGGAAGGGAAACAAGGAGAGTGTAGTTTCAGATAATGATTCAGTGGACGTAGGAGAGAATGAGCAGAGACAGACAGAAAGAAAGAAAGAAAGAAAGAAAGAAAGAAAGAAAGAAAAAAAGAAAGAAAGAAAGAAAGAGGGGGGAATAATCATGTAGATGACTTTCCTGGTGAATTGGGGTCAAGCGATCTATGAAGTTCCTCTTCCTGTGAGTGTTATTATGGATATTAGCCAAGAGGTGGCAGAGTTGTTCCACAGTAGTGCAGACTGAGGGACATAAATAACACATTTCAAAAGCATATTTTTTTTATCACTGAGTGTTGTATTTCTGACCTATTTCAAGTATCCAGGTGAATAACCCTCTTTACAAACTGTAGACAAGTGTTTGGGGTTTTTTTTGCTTTTTTTGTCTGACCGACACCCACAGCCCAGTCAGATGAGCTCAAGCACCTCATCATCAACACCAACTACTGTATGTGTTCTTTTGAGTTAATTTTAAACTGGATGTTATTTAAAACTATTTATTATATAAAAAGGGGATATTGTTACAATACTTTTTTTTGACATAGTGATCCTGGAATTGTTGGTGTTTAGGCTTGGGTTCTTTTTTTTCAGTATGTTTGGTCAAGTTTTCATTTGTACCACTTGGAAACATGTATTTTGATTTATCTGCTTGCTTTCTAACTAGATGACACAAACTCTCAGGTGTTATAACTGACTCAGGTTGGTGGGAGGTGTGTCCTGTGAGGTGGGCCTATTGTAGCTGGTATTTAATTGATTAAATACACTATCAGATTAGTCTCACATCAATTTGCAATCCTATTTGTGTGTTTATTTACCTCCTAAACACATATAACAGATCAAATTAGTTGAGGTACTTTTTAGTAGTAACTGTGGAAGTACCTCCTGGTTGGGAATCACTGCTGTAGACTACAGTATATGTCAAATACACTCACGACACACATGCTCCACATGCCGAATACATGACAGAGCATGCAGACACATTGAAGACAGTCACTGCACCACAATATACACATGAAATGCTTCTGAAGTCAGCCACGACATCTTCAGAGTTAGGTGAAAGCACATGCATTGTTTTGCTGTGTATGCAACTCACCCGCAGAGCTTTACTCTGGTATTTAACCGCCTTCTTAGTGTCTGATACTGCCCTCTCCACATAGTCTACTGAGTGCTCCACATTGTACTCTATGCGGTCTATCATTTCCCCCTAGAAGAGGTTAGTTACAGAGGAGGTGTGGAGGACATGCAGACAGGAGGAGAAAAGAGGGAGACAGATGTGTGGGCAGGAGGAGGAGGAGCAGGGGGAGGAGGAGGAGGAGGGGTGAATACAGATGGAGAGGAGGTGAGAGACGGGGGGAATAAAGGGTGAAAGAGGACGAGAGAAGGAGAAGCAGAAAGGGGAAAAAGAGAAATAACGACATAAGAGTTAGTTTCTAGACTGTGCATTTTGCTTCTCACCCGTTTGCCGGTCTTTTTGAACTTTTTGCATTTTGGGATGCTCTCCTTTGCCTGCTCCACATATTCCTGTGCCCCCACCACGCTCCGCTCAATGTTGTTCACCAGCTCGCCCTGCACAAAAACAAGAGAAAGAGTCATTGTAGTTTGGGTGAGAGCAGAAATCAGCCTGAGCTCACATGTTCATCTTTAACCACATCAAGAATGAAACTTCATAGATTTGCTTTTAAATAATAATCAGAAGACAAGTTCAGTTTCATTAGGTTTCATTTATCTTTATATGAGACAATAATAAATAGTTTCATCATGTTTATAGAATTTGAAACATTAGTGTATTGTGAAGGCTTTGAAAAAGGTACTAATTCATCCATTCTCTTCTTCTCTTTATTCATATACCTATCCACATTTTCCTTCTTACTCACACTTTAATTTATGAAAGCAGCAGGTGTCATTAAACATGTTTAAATCAGCATTCATCAACAAAGAACACCACATTTGCACATTTAGCACCGACCCAGGATTGATAAAAAAAACATAAAGAATAAACAATTTAGCATTTGAATGACTATTAAAGTGTATACAGGTCTTCGTGCATGCACTCTGACAATGATTTCTCCAAGTATAAAAAGGAGGAAATGAGGAATCACAGGTAAATTACCTTGCTGTATTAGAAGGGGAGCGCTGTTCTCTGTTCTCTAGAGCTTAGAGTCATTGTTGTGATGACAGTGTTGTATAGGAGAAGAGAAGAGAAAAAAGAGGGAGAAACAGCAAGCTGAGGAAGGCAAAATTAACAAACTGACTGAAGTGTAATATTAAATGATGTGGTTAATAAAGGAAGGATTAGTTAATTGAATTATTTACGTTTAGAGCATTAACATGTGTGACGAGAATAAAAGAGTACACACAAACTCACAGAAACACACACAATACTACTGAATTGTTTGACATTTATACAATTATAACTCCTACACTGAATTTACGAAGGGAAGCCTGCCATTGCATTGTGCCGTCATTGTAATTCATATCAGTTACACACCATCCCATTCACTTGAAAGTGTGTCCAAACTTTTGACTGGTACTGTATATGCAACAATTTACTTAAATATTCGTCATTCAGCGGATTTTCTTATTCATGTGTTCTCTCACTCAGACTGCCTTTTGCATAATTCATAGGTCGAGTATTTGTGATGAGGGAAACAGTTCATCTCTGTGGGGGTTCAGCCCACACACTCGTGGAGTCACACATACAGGCACTAGGCCTACAGATTTACCTGAAGCTCTGCAATTTACTGAGCAGAACATAGGCACTCTTTTTACTCTTGAGGATAATCTTCGTGCGTGGCTTTGCAGAAGCAACTGTATGTACTCAGGAAACGTTGTCAGCGCAAGTATGTTCACTGCTAACAAGATGAGGTAAGCCCTCCTGTTAAATCCCACAGAGCAGATGATTATACAACTGTAAACTAGAAGGCCTTAAGCAAACAACAAAGCTCCACTAATCGTGAAAAAATTGGAAGCCTCTTTATAACATTTAAGGTTTGTTTATCCTAAATTATCCTGGTTTGATGCTGCGACAAAACAAACTAAATGCAATGCTGTGTAGTTGCCAACTAGAAGTCCCAGATGTCAGATTTTCCTTCCAGCTCATGAACACAGCATGAAACTTACGTCTAAAAAATGGTTTAATGGCAGAAATCCCAATCACAGAAAATCATAAAATTCCAATCAACTGATCATTGAGCCAAACATTATCTGTCCCCTAAATTTTGTCTAAATTTACTGAGATATTTTGCAAACAGACAACCAGATGGAGATGAAAACACAACCTCCTTCCAACTCTGTTGGCAGACATAGGCCTATGTTTGTACTAATACACTCTACAACTTGTATGCAAATTAAAAGTCTGCCAGTTGCTGTTTGTCTGAAGTGGAGTTATTTTCACGAGAGGGAGAAGTAGCAGCTGCTGCAGAAGGCTAGCATGCTTATAACTGGTTAATGATTTTACCATTGTGAAACCCATGTGCTACTGAACCTCTGCATTAGCCAGGCCACCCTTTCAAACCATTGCCAAGAAGAAACACTTGAATCCGGAAACTGGAATTTTGACTAGATTGCCCATTTTTGCTCTGCAGTAAATGATGGCAGACAGATTACCAATTTATGAATAGCATTAACAGGTTTGTTTTCACATGAGTTTGGTTGAGCCCAAAACCACACAGCTGTAGGTACAGAGAAAGAGGATCAGTGATTTCACCTGGTTCTCCACCAACATGGCCATGTCCATGAACATGTCGTGAAGCTCTCTGATGCTGTTTTCCAACTTGATAATCTCATTGTGCCGCGTCTCGATCTCATTCATAGCTTGCTGGGTGATGTTGTCCATAATGATCTAAGATCATATTAGAGGAGGAAAGAGTTAGAGAGGAGTAGAGTTAGATTAAAAACATGCTTTGTGTGCACTATTGTTGCATTTGTTCCATCACTTACCCCCGAGGTGAAGATAGCTGGGTTGTCACTCTCCAACATGCTCTCCAGCTCGTCATTTGTTGTGTTTCTCCCAGCTAAAGAGACAAACACACACAGTCGTAAACATGTGTAGGTGTTAGAGATTTAGTGAATGTGTTACTAATAATTTTAAGCCCAGGAATTAAGTGGTGTAGGTGCAATGCAATTGGATTTAAAGGGTTCCTCAAACTACAGTGGATGAGGACCACATTAAGAAGCGCTGATAAAACTCCAAGGATAATAATAGCCATCCCCCTTCCTTCTTCATATCTGTCTGAGGATTAATTAAAAAGCTGTGTGCCTGTTCTGTCTAATCTGTCTCCACTGCATTTTAAACTCTTTATTCTTAAAAATCATTTGCCAGAATTCAGGATAAACATCTATTGCTGGAGTCAAAATGAATGATGGAATAACAGTTATAGCAGATATAAGTCTGTACCATCATGGATCTGGATCACCGGACAAGCCGCGCCTTTAACTAACTAACTTACGCTTCAAGCTGATCTGAATGTGACAGGGTTAAGTGTGTGTTTGTGACATTGTCGCTATTCAATCAAGCAAATATGCAATTGAGTTTGACCTGCAACACAAGGCTCAACAACAATTGGTGCAGTCCCACAACTACCAGACTCAGTATGCAATCTCAACACCATACACAACTTCAGTTACATAAACACTGGACAGCTCCAACACTTACAGGCTTACAGTTCAAATATTGGCCAGTAAGATGTGATACATTTTTCCTGTCCAAATAAGGTCTTCCAGATCCAGCTTTCTCCCAGACTAATGTGAAGATGATCAGGTGTGTAAAATAACTGACTGAAACAATTTCTGAGGTTAACATAAACTATATTGCTCTTGAGGTTTCCTTCTCTGTAGATCCATTTGTTATGGTGGATTTTGACGCTGTAATGGAAAAAAGCCCCAAATTTTCATGATAACCTATTGCATACAAGCATTTATCCTGCATTGCCTCATTTAACTTGTGCATGACATGCGTGTCATTAACCTCTAATACTCTTAGATCTATGCACACTTTGTTTGTTTTAAATACTATTTTGAACAGCTGCAACGATTAGTTGAAAATAATCTCCAACTATTTTGATAATCAATTACTTGTTTCTAATAATTAAAAAATATCAAACTCTTCTGAATCAAGCTTCTCAAATATGGATATTTTATGGTTTCTTTAGTCTTCTACGACAGTTGTTGTGGACTGCTGGTTGTCACAAAAGAAGACATTTCAGGATGTCATCTTGGGCTTTAGGAAACAGTGAACATTTTACTGACCTACTTTTTTAACGATTAATCGACTAATCAAGAAAATAATCAACAGATTCAATAATGAAAATAATAGTTGCAGCCATAAAGGTAAGCTACACTGCATTACAATGTGTTTAAACCAAAAAAAAACTTGTGTCTTTTTTCTCTTTGAATCAATCTGATTTCTACACACCACAGGGCTTGTGCAAATGTTGAGTCTGAAAATATCAGTCATGTTTGATAGTATCAGAACAGCTTGTGTCAGTGTGCACGTCATTTGCAGTGTAAGACTGCATCTCATTCTAGCAGATAATCTCTGATATTTCCCCTCAAATTGTCCATATGGGAAAAATCAGTGTAAGCAGGCCTCATAGTTTTTGGGTGTGTATGCTATCTTAAGTCTAAACAGTAAAGATCATCACATACCTATCTGTTTGCCCCCAACAAAGCTTCTATCTATCTATCTATTTATCGACCTTGCCTATATGACAGCACACTTCACCGCTTCCTCCTGCTGATGTATTTGCTCCTCATCTGTCTTTATTTTCCCTGACAGAGTTGTCCCACTTCATATACATTTCCTTACACCTCTTTGCTACACGTGTAGTAATATCCTTGTGTATGAGCGCTGACTGTGACTGCAGAGCTGTTTCTCTTGGGCTCCATTTCCGCCCTGCTGATACAGTAAGTCACAGCCAGTCAGTATCATCTCCAGTCTTTCCTTTGCACATATTAAATCTATGGAAGCCCATTTCCGCCACTGTGATGGAAAAAAAGATCCTGTAAGTCATTATAATGAGAAACTATCTCAAAATAATCACTTAATATCTCATAATGACTTAGTATCTCAAAATAATGACTTATTTTGAGATACTAAGTCATTATTATGAGATACTAAGTCATTATTATATTATCAGTCATTATTATTATTATTATTATAAATCTTCTGTGAGATACAGTACAGTATATACAGTTTCACAATCTTTTCCCCTTCTCCAACCTCTCTGAGTTGATGTCATATTCATGATGCTAATGTTATGAAGCTACCATGAGCAGCCAGTTAGTTTAGCTTGAAACAGGGGGAAGCTAAGCTAAGCTAACCGGCTGCTGGCAGTAGCTTCTTATTTACCAAACAGACTTGACAGTGGTATCGATCTTCTCATCTAACTCTTGGCAAGAAAGCAAATAAGCTTATTTCTCCAAATGTTGAACTATTCATAAAAAAAAAAAACACTAGTCAATTCAGTTTTACCCATAATATATCCAAATAGACCTACACTCATAACAGCTTTGTCAGATATACTTTTTCTCTCCAACTCGTTCTGCACCAGACCTCCAGCAGCTGTGGTTCCTAGGAGATTCTGGATGCAACTACAAAACCTCCATTCATGCCCTAATCAGAATGTTGTTTATATGTGTGATGAAGACCTGTGGTTGGTGCGGGGGTCTTGGTGGCAGAGCAGGCAGGTTGATGGTGAGTGATGATGGTTGGGAGTCAGAGGCGATGATTGCCTTCATGAAAAGAATACTGATGAAGCTGCTCTCTAATATTTACTGTGCGGTGCATGAACGCGTGCACCTGTGCCCGTGTGTGTTTAATTTCTCTTTACATATAATGGCATTTGGCATTTTATGTCCAAATGTCATATTCATATGAAACTTATGATTTTGATTTAGCTGTGGTTAAGTGGTCCCGCTGCGTCATTACGGTACTTAACAATCTACTCATGTTCAGCAATGACATTTTGCAGTTTGACAAATGAGAGGATGAAGACGGGACACAAAGAGGAGGCCACATTCAACACATCATGGTGATCAATTCCCTATTCCCCTCTGATAATAAATAATTTCTCTATCATTAAGGCTAAAACTGCAACATTAAGAGGGTCAGAGTTAGAGTTGAAGGACAGAGAAAAGCGACAATGAGTCATGGATAATTGTGAAGAAAAAAGAGGGAAGGCCCTCTGGTGCTACCCTACCCTATTTATCCCACTTCCCACACACGCGCACACACACACACACACACACACACACACACACAAGCACATTCCCACTCCTCACTGGCTTTTTTAAAGCCCTGACAGGCTCTGAGGGAGCCTCTTATTTGTTACCATGGAGACCCAAACCCTGAAAAACCTAATATGAAGCCAAGAAGTCTCAATTCACCCGTAGCATTTATTGGTTATTAAATCATTCATACGATGTTGCTACCACTAACAATATTATTTCATCTCCATTGTTATGTAACACAAATGAAGTGAGACCCCCAAGGACCTGAGTGAAAAGGCAAACCACTCAAATGTTCATGCCTGCAGAATGAAATAAGCTTCTGTTCATATCAATTTCACCTGCAAAGGAATGAGAAAATGTGCATATGTAATTTTTTTTTTTACCTGTTGTTTACTTGTTCACATGTAAGTCAATATGTTTATTATACCAGAAGAATGTGTTGGTGTACATCTCTGTCTTTTTCCCCGGCACTGTGAGTGTGTCTCTCCCAGCTAAAGGAGTGTCCACAGGGAAATAAAATAACAATCAAATGTCAAAGAGGCCCTGCGATGCCTGTGACCAACATACCCTCCATCCTGCTGAGCCTGCCTGTCTGCTCACTGCTTAAATAAATAAACGTGTAATATTCATTCTGAATCAATATTAAACTAAAAGGCAACATACAGTAAAGGCCACTTCATTGGCTTGAAATATGACCATATCCCAATGTGTTTTTTAATCTTAATTTACAATGCAAAAATATTCAAATAGAGGTGTTACTTAAGCCTCAATAATATTCAAGAACTGGGACTATAATTCACTGACACAACAGGCTGAATATTAGCTCAGTATTTCAATCGTATTGTAATTTAAAATAGTACATACTGCTGGTTTGCCGGCTTTAATCTAACTATCAGTGATTAACAGTGACTTGACGAAAGATATGAATGAACCGTATCTAAATAAAGTTCAGTTGACTGTAATGGTAGTGTCAACAATGAACTCACAAGACAAAAAGTCTACAGCCACGCTAGCGGCTCTGTGAGGCTACACTGAAGTACAGCAGTGCTTTGAGTTAAATGATACCATCAGCATGCTAACATGCACACAACGACAATGCTTACATGCTGATGTTCGGCAGGTATAGTGTTTACCATGTTCAGCATCTTACTTTAGCATGCTTACATTTGCTAATTAGCACTCAAAAGTATCTCAGGCTCATGGGAATGTCTTCAGTTTTGCAGGTATTTGCATCACTCACCATCAACCAAATACCCAAAGCATTGGACATATTGACATTTTGACCTGATGATAGCAGTATAGGAGCTACGGGAAAGCTAAGGGATTACTAAAGTTATTACAAGCCATCCTCTGGGCACCACAGATATCTGTACCAAATTACATGACAATCCATCCAATTGTTGTCACTCAAAACCACAAATACGAACCTCAAGATAGTGTTAAGGGGAAAAGTCAGGAGATCACCGAAGTTAGTAGGATTTATCCTCTGGGGACCATGAATGTCTGTACAAATGTTCGCAGCAATGCATCCAATAGTTGTTGAAATATTTCAGTCAGGACCAATTGACCAGCACTGCCACCCTTAGCCAAGCCTCAAGGCTAATTAATGAAAGTAGGAAACTCACAAAATATAGCAGCAGTACAAATAAATACACAAGGCTTAAAAACAAGGCAGACTTATTCTGACCTCTCGTGTGTCCACATATATATTTATTAATGTAAGTGGAAGGAGCTCTCTCTGTCTCATGTAGGACAGTTCTCATGCATGCACATTTACTCAAAAGTGTGAGTTGAATAAATTGTGGAGGAGAGGCCGAGCAACTGACAACAGTACTGTTTATGGAAAGTATTTCAACAATATCAGTTTTCATTTATGCAATAAGGTAGGCATCGAAGTTATCCAAACTGTCAAATGATGTAGCATATTCTATAGAAACACATGGCTTGCCTTGATATCTCAAAAGTGTGACAGTATTATATGCAGTATCCAGAAAAATTGTTTTGTGTTCACAATTTTTTGCTCCTGGGTACTTGTTCAACCATTTTATTTATACAGAAAGACACCCAAAGAACTTCTGGTTGTCCATGCAAATAGGGGCAAAAATGCTGTTGTATTAAAAATGTCTGATGCTTTCCTGTTTTTTTAATCTCTGTATCAAGCAGGTTTGTGTAGAGGTGAAAGGAACAGGAGAGAAGCAGGAGAGAAAATATCAATACTCAGTCTGACAGAACAGACTTGGTTTCCCCCTGTGTGTGACACACTCTTATTGATTCACACACAAACAAGTCAAAGAGGTTGGCACTACAGAAAACACAGCTCTCTTACCAAATAAACCTGAAGGAACTAAAAGGTGTTAAATCAAAATATATGACCAAATGTGATCTTAAGGGAAAAAGCTTTATTCGAGACTTGTGAACTTGTTTCCTTCAAAAAATGTGTTTCTTTCCTTCATTCTCATAATTTCCCATCTCCTTTATGCTTTCATTTCATCTCTGTACTCTCTCTATGTGTCTAATCCCTTCCTTGACAACAGGTGATATCAGCTAAGGCCTCCTGTGACTCCACCAGCTGACAAATCAAATCCAAATGGATCTGGAGGAGCTTGAGGAAAAAATGAGTCAGGTGTGTGTGTTTTACTCCATGACGATGGTTTGTGTTGGTCCTTCAGTTAACCCCTCAAAGAACCTGTATGTTCACCAAGTTGCCAATGTTCTTTTGACTGGACCGCATTTAGTGGAGTTATATTGGGCGGTGCTCACACATCCAGACCTGGCTGCATGTGTCCACTCTAAACTGACAGATGGCCAGAGGAAATTACATCCATGCCAAGTGCCCTGCCACACAACTGCCCCTGATCTCCTCTGCTATTACCACTAACTGACTCACAGTTTTCTTTTCTGCATGTGTGTGCATGTGTGTGCCTTTGTGTCTAAGGTGACTGTGTGACAATGACTGTTAGGGGCAGCTGGTGCAGAGTAGCCTGCCAGGATGCCGTGGCAGAGGCCGTGTCAGTGCCTGGTCCAGGAGCATTGGGCCTGCAGCTAATATCTGTCAAATCATATTACGCATACGGTGTGACACGTGTGAGAGGAGCACAGATCTTAGCTGCAGCAACCTGGCATGTGCATGAATATGAGTGTAGGTGTTGGTGATGTATGTGTTTTGGAAAGTGAGTGGTTGTTTTGCACACACTAGTCCAATTCAACATAAAATATGGATGAGTTAAAGTGTAATTTCTTTATAAATAAAAGAAGTAATGGATAGTGTTTTCTTGTGCATACACAGTCAACAGGTTGGAGCTCAGGTAATGTATTTTCACCACCCATGTTAAGCCTCTTTTTCGATTGGATGCAGAAGAAAATACTGCACTTAATATATTTCTGTTAGTATCAGATATGTTTGTTTTTTTTAAATGAAACTGCATGTCAACCCAGTAAAGTAACTATTTATTTAAGTGCAACACTAAAAACTAGAGACAATGGAGCTGCGAGTCTCGAAAATGGTTACGGCACTCGCAGGATGTCGTAATGATGAACTTTTCTCCGATCAGAGGCAAAAGCTTAAAAAATAGAAATGTGAGAAGTGTCTGCTTCTGCAATCATAGCACCTCTCGCCACATGAATTTCACTGATTAAAATTGAGCCGTTGTTGTTAACAGTTTAGTGTCCTCCCTAAGACTTTGGAGATTCCAGAAGCTACGGTGGCCTTCAAGGACAAGAAGCTATTTGCTGAAGATGTCATCGTCCACGACAACTTCGAGCATTATTAACAAGTCAAGCGATGAGGTGAAGATGTATTTAATTATTTAGTCTTTAATACTATAGGTTATAGCTCACAAGTAAGATAGCAATTATGAGTGTTTTATTGTTTTGGTAATACAAGCTAACATTAGCAATGTCATGCTAAACAAAATTTATGTTATTTTATTCTAACGTTAGGCATTATTGCGAGATAGCATTGGCAGGATAACGTTACATATTTTATTATCCGTTTGCAGAGTCAAGTACCGGAGGTTAGCGGGAGAGGAAGAGGGCCACTTAGCGGTTCTGCTGCAGGCAGGGCCAGGCGAGGGAGGAGAGCAAACACCGGCACCGCGGAAGCAGGCTGAGGTTTGTGACGTTATTTATACAATTATTTTATCATATTCCTACCTGTTCTGCATGATATTAAAAATGCCAATACAACACAAAGTGGTATTTACATAGCAGCTCTGTGCTTTACATTACTGTGGTCTGTATAGTTTGATGTGTTATCAGTGTAATGTGAGTCAGTAGCCCCTTTTACACAGCCCGTTCAAGGCGGGAATACTGCACCTGTAATCCGCCTCGCTGTTCTGTTTAGCCCGTATTCAGACCAAATCAGGCGGCGCAACGCACAGCTGCAGGGTTGAAGAGGTGTGTGGATGTGTTTATGCTTTAAAAGCTAACCACTGTGAAACAATCAGAAAATAACGTTTATCGATCTGGTTCACCAGCTTCCCCACTAACGTTACTAGTGCTCCCTCTCTTCATTCACCCTCTAGCTCACTCGACCACAGCTGCTCTCTCTCTCTCTCTTTCTCTCGTGTTTTTAAAATGAGTTGGGAAGCCAACAGAAAAGTCTAACTTTACTTTTAACGTTATCCGCAATACCGCACTTCCCCTAGTACTGTCTTGAAAATGCTTTTTATGAATTCACAGGCGATACTGGGAGGACATTATGGTAATTGGCCAAACCAGGAAGCCTGGGGATGACAACCGGGAGTACCGTTATGCTGCCTATAGACATTTCATCTATTGACAGCATGGCTCTTTAGGCCAGGAAAACTGACTTGTCATCTCCAGTTGATGTGTTTGGAGGATCAGGGACAAGTTCCACACAGTATCTCAGGTACTCGCACACCTGCCGGTTCATCATCAAGGCATCAGATCATCTCATATTTATTTGTAACATTTCTGATATTTTATTTATTTTATACTTGTTCTATACATTTTCTATATTTATATATTTTCTGGATAATTTTTAAACTTTTTGTTTATATTTTCACATTTGTTCAACTTAAATGTGCAAGTTTACCAAATAAGATATTCATCAGATGTGCTGTGATAATTGCAATGATAAACATATTAATATATACTTATACAATGACAGAATTTCCCTGCTGTGTCAGTATATTGTCATTACCACTTCCACCATTAATTCATATTGTCATTATTTATATTTATAAAGCAACATAAAACAGTAGTGAAGTTTGAATACCACTGATCCACAGAACAGGGCACTGTAGTACATGTTATGGATTAATTTTCATTGCCACTTCAGATTATATTAACTGTAATTCACTAGTTTGAACCACAAAATAAAAATATAAAAAACAACACTAAGAATAATGACATTTGTAATACTGTGGAGGGGGACCCGCTCCCATGTAGATATAAAGGGCTTATTTCTAAGGTAACGAAAACACAACAATTATTATTTTCAGCTGATTAGACACTAATTAAGATATACTTATAAATAATCTATTCAATTTTTACCAAGTCTGTTGTTTTAGATGTTACTAAATACTACACACTGGACCTTTAATATGGGTAAGTAGACATAGTAACCCTTCTGCTAACATAGATGATACCGATATACTCTGCAGATGTAAAATGATTTTGAAATACATATTGTCTTTCTAGCTTAATTAAATGAATCTAACATCTAACAAATAACAGGGAGGATGAAGATGAAGAGGATGTTTTGCTTAGCATGCAGTAAAACACATACAAGGAAATATGGGAATCCTGTTGACTGTTTTGACAATAAACTTGAAGAGGAATGACAGGTAATTGTGATTTTTTTTTTTTTTGTGTAGAAATGACCAAAAGTTTCAAAGTGCACCTGATTAACAGTGACTCTTTTATGACAGTTATACATTAGGCAAACATTTTTGTACATATTTTGCGCATAGTAACAGTTTACAGCGCACTTATCCAAATCCAGGCCATAGCATAAATGGCACATCCAGCCCCTAAAGGTGGGATCAGACTACATGATATAAGACTGATTTGACAAACCTTTGGCATCAAGAATGAAAATGAGCATCGAGGATGACAGTCGGTCATTTTATCCCCTGTGGTGTGACATGGTGGAAGATAACCAACATGGCATCTGGGGCACCGTACAATACATATGCCTCAACATAAAGATCAGCATGTCAGTTCTGTTTTCAACTATTATTTTCTTTGTTTGACAGTCTTCCCTCTTTCCTAACAATGTTAACTCCTCCCCCAGCTCCTTCTCCATATAAAACAGGATTTAAAGTGTGTAGTGTTTCCTATCAAGTGACCAAGAGCTGATTGTCTGACTTTTGATTGTGATTTTTAACAGTTAAAGAGGATGCAAACAAATAAGGCACTTGATTTGAAAACTAAAAGGATTATTGGGGAAAGTGGTCAGGTTCCCCATGTATAACTTGACGACTTCAACTGCAACATCAACATTTCAAAAAACAGAACAATAAACACCACATGATTTAGAAGAGATGCAGATGTGCTGGATCCATGCAGTGCTAATATGTGTGCAGTCAATATGAAGGGTGGAGGAGGGTTTAGTCTCCCACTCACTGATACTCACTGATCTCCAGCTGTCTTTGAATGCGTCCCTTGCAGCGCTCCCTGTAGTCCGATTGGGTGGTGTTGTACTCTGACATCACCTCGACAAACTTACGGGACAGTGTGGAGTGCTGGAGAGACAGTGGAGAACAACAAAACACTTAAATTAAGCCTGCTTGATGCCAGCAGCAGACGCCAACTCATAACTAATTTAAGCAAGTATGAACATATACTGACAGTGAAACAGAGGTGACTTGACTCTGCTGCTGTACCTGTGTCTTACGTATCCTCAGGTCAGCTGATGATCTGTTCTGCTTTTCTTCCTGCTCAATGGTTTGCAGGATACCTGGACGAATACGCAAAAACATACATTCAGTCAGCAGGTTGTTTATGTTTGTTTGCATGTTTAGCAGGTATAAAGTTAAACATCTTCCCCATGTTATTTTAGCATGTTAACATGCTAACATTTGTTAATCAGCACTAAACACAAAGTATAGCTGAGGCTGATGGGAATGCCATTAATTTGTGTGTTTGGTCACAAACCAAAGTACTGGACAAACTGAAATTTTGAGCTGATCTATCTCCAAAGGGGGAAAACACTGCCTTTGTTCTTTTTTTAACTCTTAACATTTTTGTGAATAAAAATGAACAAGTAACCTTGTTTAGCCTTGTATATGTTGTATACAAAGCCATACATCTTTGTATAGCATACTGTATATAGCAATTGTAGGGGGTGCAGATTATGCTAATGATCATAAGTCGCATTCATTAGGTTGAACAAGCAATTTGTGATAAGTTTGCTAAGAGAGTTTATTGAATCTGATTTAGAAGAAGTCTCACAGAAAAAAGTAAGAGAGGTGAGGATGAAAATATAAAAATTGACTTGCATTAGGACCATTGTCTAAACTCAACTCTTAACCCCTTAATTTTATTAGTGTTTCTCTTGAGAACTTTCAAAGCTGTTAAAGATGTATCACTTTACAGTAGATATACCTAAATCTATCAAGATCAACATCAGCATTGTGTGTCTTCTATTTTTAAAGAAATTCATCGACTTCTTCTGAATCCATTAAACAGGGTGGGGAAAGTTAAAGATAAAGTAAATGATGTTACTCCCTCTTGAGGATCAATCCCAGTGTGCAGTGTGACAAAGATGAGGTCACTTACTGACTAACCAAACACACACACACAAAGGTATCCTGTGGCAACAAGTGATGTGAACTGGAGTGACACAGTTAGAAGCGTGTGATGCAGAGCCTGTTTCGCCTGACAGCACTTGTGTCAAGTGTGTGTATCAGTGTACATATATGTGCACATGACACTGTGTGTATATGTGCGTGCGTCTTCATGCTGTAGGCACAAGGATGAGGGATAGGGGCTATTATCTTCTTGCTTTCTTCATTGAAGTTGTGTTCTACTTTCTACTTTTACTTTATACAGATGTTTTCGATCTGACCCCTATTCTTTGACACCTGAGCCCTGTAGGAAGGCACCGTAGAGAGGACATAGGAGCTTTGATGCCACATGATTTCAGGAATGGCACATGAATATGAGAAAATATTCATATATGCCAGAGGAGGGGAGAGAGAGAGGCGAAAAAGGTATTGTCAAGCATACAAGAAGAGCTTAAAAGGTGGGAGGGCGAAAGAGAATAAGATTATTGGCCTAACACACACACATACATATAAACATGCAGGGATAAAAACCAAGCAAGGATACTAATACATATTGGGGGTGTAATCCAGGACTAGCTACATGTCCATTATGCCTGCACACGGTATGAGACTATAACAGTAATCAGTTTGTATGAATATGACTCTGTGTGAATGAATCACAGCCAACCACCTCTGTGGTGAGTGACACTAATCACTCTGCCCACTGCAGCACAGGATCCACTAGTGTAAACTGAGTTGTCTGTTACCTGCCAAATGCTATACAGTTCACTGTCTCTTTATGTCTCACTTGTTTCCCTCTGTCCCCTCACCAGAAAGCACCATGACCATCACATTACATAAAAGATAAACAGCTGCTTATGGATATAGTTGTAATAAATCAGCTTTGTTAAGAATAGCACAAAACAATTCATTGTTTATTAGGGTCAATTATCATGTAAAATGACCAAACACTAAGATGAGATGTGCAACTATTTTGATAATTGTTTAAGTTCCTTTTCAAGCAAAAACATTTGATGGTTTTAAGCTTCTTTAAATGAGAGTTCTCTGCTTTTCTTTGTCTTAACATTTTGGTTAATTGAATGTCTTTGGGTTTTGAAACTTGGGCTGTAGGAAATTGTGATGGGCATTTTTCACAGTTATAAAGACCAAGTGATTAATTGATTAAGTGAGAAAATAATAAGATTAATAACGCTAATCAATAATGACAATAATTGTTAGTTGAAGCTGTACAAATGAATAATTTCTAGCTAGAAAAAAGGGTCTGGCTCTTGACAAGCATTTGCCAGTATTAGATTTTTTTTACTAAACACTGACTTAGTTGAACACAGGCAATCAAAATATTTAGGTGATACAGAAAATAATCACTAGCTGCTGCTCTAGCAGGAGAATTATACTTACTCTTTAATTTGGAGCGTACTTTGTTGGCCAACTTCTTGATGTCTGCCATAAGATCCTCCAGCTCAACCTTAGTTTCTGAGGAAAGGAGAAGAGAGGAGAAGAGAAGAGAAGAGAAGAGAAGAGAAGAGAAGAGAAGAGAAGAGAAGAGAAGAGAAGAGAAGAGAAGAGATTAGTGGACTTGCAACAACACATACACACACACAGAAACACACACTTGTAGTATATGCTAACTCACCCACTCACAAAAACCTGCGTGCCAGCCAGTTTCACAAAGACAGAATCAATGCTGACACACAAGGGATGACTCCCAAAAGGGACAAACAAACAATTCATCAGCTCCAGTCCTCAACAGTACAGCTCAACATTTCCTTATGGTGTCTCTTTATCTCATATAGAGAACCAGCATCCTTCACACATACTGCAAATATTGTACAGTATAGAGACATAGAGTTGCAACTCATGCGGATAGATGGGTACACGTGCTTGTGGACAACTAAGATTAGCTATTCTGGTGACAAGAGAAGCAAGTAAAATGACAGATTGCGATACAATCTGGAAAAAACGTTGAAGCAGGACCACATTATCAGAAGGTGGAGTTGAGGCAGACTTCAATAATGATCAATCAAATCAACAAACTCTCTGGCATGGCGCACTGACAGATTCCTAAATGGATGCTGTTCTTGTCCAGAGGGCATAAATGCAAAAGAGACAACCAAAGCGCAGCTGCACAGTTTGCTAAATTCAGTATAAATATATAGCAGCCCAAATAAAGGAAGAAAAACAATTCATGGAGGTTAAGACACAGCCTGAGGACGCCTCAGGAAGAATCAGCAAGGGACAGTTTACGAGTCTGGTGTGCAAAAAAACACAAAAGTCTCCCATTTAGTTTTTCTCTGCAACTAAATAAATTTCCTGGAGCAGCAACATGTGTGAAAAATAGTTACAAAATGACATTTCTTCTTTTTTTCAAGTTTAGATGTTAATGCTAATGCCACAGCAGAGATTGTTTTAGTGGCTACATCTTTTGTTAGAGATAATTTAACAGAAACACACACATCCTCCACACAGAGGACATACAGTTCTTCTCATCAGTACAATCTTTAAAAAGCGACAGCACTGATGGTCGGGCGGAGTGATTGTCACAGTGCTGCTTATGACAAACTGAAGAACGAACAAATCTGTGTTTTTCTTTTAATCTTCCCTTCCTTCTGTTGCTCATTACAGCTATCAGCAGTTTCATAGTTATATATTACATACACTCCACATATAAGAGTGCACAAAAAAACGAATTAGCTGCAAACCCCTTAGATTTACTGAGCCTCATCTCCCTCGTCAAAAATAAATAAATATTGTGATTATTTTGTCATGTCAAAGAACTTGACCACATGTGAAACTGGATTCCAATCTGAAGTGACTGTTTCAACAAGAGCATAGAAAATTAACCAAAAAACAAAATAATATTCTCTTTGGTGATGTAGATGCACATGAACGACTCACTTGACTAAGCTTGTCTAATGACCTTCTTCTTCTTCTTTTGTATTTGCATTTGCATACAAAATGGAAACAGATGAAAATTATATGATTATCATAATTTTCCCAGTGTGCTATCCTAACTATTATAAACCATCTTCCTCTTTGCTATCATTACTTTAAAATGTAGACTGAAACTAGAAATACTGCCTTGCGGTTGTATACCTCCTCCAACCAGTCAAGTTGCATTTTACATCCATGTCTGTCCAGACTCATATAATATTTGTAGTGAATTTAATAAAAGGTGTTAAGTGTATTTTGTGTTCAAATACTTGGCCAATAAAGCTGATTCTGATAGAACACAAAGTTGTAGCCATGACAGTAGACATCCAAAGAAGCTACAAACTCTAAAACTTGGATGCTTCTCACACATCTTCAACCCAGCAGCACAGAAGATCTATACAATCACAAACATACATGAACATAAAACCAGTACCATTGTTATGCAGATGACACACAAATTTATGTCCCATTAAAAACCAGTGAAGAAGGCACTTCGTCATCTTTTATCTTTTCTGGCAGAAATTAAGTGCTGGATGTCCCAAAACCGTCTCCGGCTAAACGAAAAGAAATCAGAAATAATTCTCTTCGGTCCAAAAGAAATATCAAACCTGCCGGAAACCTGGGTTTAATATTGGACAGTGATCTTTCATTTGAAAAACAAATTACAAATGTTGTTCAATGATGTTTTTATCAACTAAGGAGTATCTCAAAAATCAGGTCGTCCCTGTTCAGAATGTGAGCCAGAGCATGGCCTCAGAACCTCGGGAAGGGCTCTGCTGGCTGTTCCTATGTCCTGGCTCAAGACTAAAGGTGACCGGTCTTTTGCAGTCAGGGCCCCTCAGATCTGGAACTCCCGGCCTGAGAATCTGAGGGTTGCAGGATATACATCTTTTAAATCACTTCTCAAAATTTATCTTTTTAAAAAGGCCTTTTATTAATCCTAGCACACCGTTTTATAACATGTCTTACCTGTTTCATTATCACTGTTGTTACTTTATTGTTGTGGATTTTCTTCCATTTTATTTTTGTATTATTTGAATTGCCTGATTTTATTTGCCTCAGTCCTGAAATGTTCTAATCTTGGTTCAACCATGTACAGCACTTCATAAGTTTGTTGAAAAGTGCTGTATAAATAAAGTTTATTATTTAGCATTATTATTATTATTGTTGCCATTTTAGCACATTGCAAAGAAGTGAGAAGGTCATTTATCATCTTAATGCTATCAGAGAACCAAATCTCCATATGATAACAATCCCCAGGAAGCCAGCAGACATAAAAGATGGTCCTTAAAAGTCATTCTAGTCAAACTATTCAATCAAACAAAGACTGTCTGCGGTATCTCTTCATAATGAGTTTGTCTCTGCATGGTACCTGCTTCTTTAAGGCTGCATGAATCACAGAGATGAATAAGAGACACAGAATAACTGAAACTCATAGCAAACATCTGCACCCAATTACAGACTGAACCTCAACGGATAATTTAATCACACAGTGCGAGTTACGCTTCAATCACTGATGTTCATTTATTAAAACATAATATTTGCACATATTTTATGATAAGAATGAAGCTCAAAAATGTGTGATGTCTACAGCCACACAGCAAATCCACAGTATACAAATCACACTTTGATGATTAAGAACAGTCAAGACAGCCCACATGGGTAGCATGTGAAATCTCATAAATACAAACAAGCAAAAAAAGTGACGATAGGGCCTCATTTTATTCATACTGTAGTAAATAATATATGTCATATGAATCCTAATCAGCAGCTTATACCAGACACCAACTGGGATAAATCCTCTGGCCAGCTTGTATGACAAGGTAAAACTATAACAGCTCAGTGGAAATGGTAAACCTATTACACACAGATCAGCAAAACATGACAACCTTTAATCTGCTTAACAGATGTTTTTCCATATCAGTGAAAATCAGTCTGTGGTGCATACAGCTCAGCAGGACAAAGCTGTGGACATGCAGAGTGCTAACTGATAACTTCGGACTCTTTCACAGATTTAACTTTATATCCATCTGCCACAGCCAGGTGTTTCTTTTCTTTTAAATTCTTTATATTTTCTTTTTTTTTTAAGAATCTGTTTTTTTTTTTACTTTATTTGATAGAGACAATAGAGGTGAGGTGACAGGAAATGAGGGGAGAGGGAGGAGGAATGACAGACAACAAAGGTCCCTAAATGGACATGAAGTAGGGGCGTTGCAATTATATGGACAGCATCTTCAAGCCCCCCTCCAGTAAAAAAAAAGTGCTTTGATAATTGTTTCTTCAGTTGGATGTTTGAACTTCACTGTGCAGTATGATGTATATGCAGAGTTTGACACTAGAGGGCTGTTTTCACATTCATCCGCTGAAGGTGGAAAGTTTCTCTGTGCTCATTACAAATGTAAGTTTAGTCTTAAGTTTAAGACATGTATGTATAAGCAGGATTAGTGACATCACAACTAGCCTAGAGCCAATCGTGGTCCAGTATACAACTTACACAAGCATTATGTAGGAGAAGTGCACATACTGTACACTAAGAATGAACTTTGTAGTGAAACAGGAGACGGAAGAGAAGGAAGAGATGTAATTTTATTTTTTTGACAAGCCAATTGCGAGAAACAAATGTATTGTTCAAGAGTATTTTTATATCATAAAGATGTCTTTATATCATAAAGGGATCTTTATACTCCTGGGTCACCAGAACGTTCAGGCAGGTGTTGGTGATGTTTCTCAAATATTCAAAGGATCTGTGATTAAAAATAGTCCCCAACAAATACACAATTGACTCCTCTTTTAGTAACCTTTGCTCAAAACTGCTGCTGTTTTAGGACATTATTTAGCCTATTTTTAGAAATGAAGATTTATAATTGTGATCCGTTTTTCTAAGATACAAGTGTTCATTTAGGAACTAATGGTTTTGGGAGTGAGTGCCACAGACAGGCTGGGGACATTGGAAAGTATTGAAAGACAGACTAACGCTCTGTTGGTTTCATACTGTTGGATTTGTTGAAAATGAGAAAAATATAGAGCATGATCACCCTTATTCTTTAAGAAATGTTTAGGAACCAACAATTGTCTCCAGCAAAAAGGAAGGTTACTGATGAGAGCACAAATGTGCAGCGAGGTTAGAAAGAGAAATAACACATCATAGTGAAGTGATACGAGGCTCTTAGGAAATAGAGAGAAACCAATCCGACTGGAACAATCAAACAATAATTAAAAGTACTGAAAACACTGGGATATTAAATTCTACACAAACTAAACATGAAAATTCGATTTTTTCCTCGAGCACACATAACATCACCATATCAATTGTACACATTTGAATATAATTGTGTCTCATGTCAATAATTTTGCTGCTAGCGGAGAGATGTATGCAGCATACACTGAGTTTGTCGGGATCAGAGACTGATGTGAAGTGGTGACCTGCGGCCTTCGGGGCAGAATATATAAGCAGTGCTCTGTGGTGTGTGTGTGTTTGTGTGTACAGTGAGAGCTGCTTCACAAATGTAAACAGTTATAGCTCACAGATTACCTGCTTAAAACTGTGAGCTGATTAGATTCAGTCTGAATTATCGTTATTAAATAAACTTTTTATTATCATTCTGCATGATGGATTTGTTTGTGGATTTTCCTGACACTGTTTTGTTTGTTCATCTTTGTGTGCTTTTGTGCATGTGTTTGCACAACTTCAGAAACTCAGACGGCTGTAAGGTCTCATTTCTGTGTAACCATAGCAACCTCTGGTAACCTGTTCCATGAGGTCAGCTGCACCAGCATCATGGAGATAATAACATAAAAACTGAGTTTAGTTTTGGGCCATGCATTGAGTGTGTGTGAAAGAGAGAGAGCGCGGTATGTGTGTTAAGGAGTTAGATTAGATTTCTTCCTCGTGGTTACCAAACAGAGGAGGCCAACCTGCTCGATCAAGTGTCTATTCAGTCTCATTATTGGCTGTCTGAAAAGAGGAAGAGTGCAGACACTGATGAATAAGTAGAGGGAGAAGTGAGAGGGAAGCAAATTAGAGGGCAAAACTGAGGAGTCAATTGAGCTGTGGCTTCACACTCCATCCCTCGCCCAGACGCTCTCAAAGGGAATCTTCAGGTCACGCTTGTTGCCATCATTAAGACTGCGTTGCTATGGCGATGTGTGCAGTCGGTCCTCTCGCCGGCTTCAGATTGTTTCAAAGTGGCAGAGGGAAAAAGAGAGCCGGAGAGTGAGAGAGAGACGCTACGAGGCAGGAAGCAGTTGATGAAACATGCAAGCACAGAAGATCAAACACATTGTATTCAGGAAAAGTTATACCAGTGTGCTAAATACATTTCTTTGTAAAGGTTATTTGTATGTCCTTTTTGAGACAAAAAGTCAGGAAATAGTATATTTTAAAAAATATATAACTATAAATAAAAAAAATTTATATAATAAAATTATAATATATTTCTATTTTTCAGTAAATCCAATAAAAAGACCAAAAAGGAACTGATGAATAACAAGTATTGCCTGTGTAAACAAAACCTAAAATAAGAAAAAAAGTTTTCTTCTGCGCCATAGACCTCCATTGCTGTCCAAAAACTATTAAAAACACATCGATGAGCCACTGGGAAACATGGACCTCCATTACCATAAAAATGCTAATAAAGCCTTTTTAAAAACTGAAACAATGTCTTTTGTGACCTGTTCAGCATGAACTGGGTCTGCGTATTAAAGGCAGAGTGGAGAGGTCGGTAAGTATTCAGAGATGGACGTGTTGTTAGTTCTGGTCTTTTCATGAGATTTTCTGATAGAAATGCTTTAAATACAACAAGGGCTCTCAACAGGACTGAAAACCAGGACACAGTAACATGCCTATAATGCATGCACCTTACACCACTGAAGCACCAGGATGCATTTGAATAAGATAAAGATTTCTTTATTGTCATTTCTCAGCACTCACATACATTATAATGAAAGTGACCTCTGCATTTGACCCATCCTATAAGCTAGGAGCAGTGGGCAGCCGCAGTGCAGTTCTTGCCAGTGCCTTAGTCAGGGGCACTGACAGGAGTATTAACCCTAATGTACATGTCTTTGGTGGTGGAAGGAAACTGGAGCACCTGGCAGAAACCCACGAAAACACCTACAGGAGAACATGCAAAATCCACACAGAAAGGACCTGTGATGGCCGGAGTTTGAACCCAGGACCCAGCTGTGAGGTAACAGTGCTAACCACTGTGCTGCACCAAATAAGACTATTATTGGTTTCTCCTTGACTGTCAATCAGTAGTGCGTCTTTAACACTGTAGCTCCTATTATTTCATCGACACAATGTGTGTGTGTGTGTGTGTGTGTGTGTGTGTGTGTGTGTGTGTGTGTGTGTGTGTGTGTCAGTCTGATGTCAAGGTGCCATGACACTGACAAGACACCAAACCGATTCTGTTTTCTTCCGCGCTAACACAGGGTCAATTGCTGCTTTTCCAATCTCTAACTTGCAGCCATTTATCTTTCTCTCTATCTCACAGTCTCTCTCCATCTCCCTCTGCTCTCTCTGTAAATATATTACCAGTCCTTTGTGTGTTTGCTCCGCTTATTGATCGTCTAGAGTCCAGGTGTCTGATGTTTTGGAGAGACAGATTCTGAGCTCATCCCTCAAACATTACTGATATTTGCCTTAGTGCAGGAATACAGTACAGACTCAGGTAATGACAAACTGACAACACAGATAAAGACTAACCACTAAACTACTCCAGGGAAAAGAGTTTCGTGATAACACACACTAACCTTTCCATTGTGACAGTTGTACAGATTTGCTACAGTGAATAACAAGTATTACTATTTAAAATCCTGGTTATAAACTTGCAGACTTTAGACTTTTTCTTTATTCCACAATGACATGTTATTGAGTTATATGGACACACATACAAATAAAAGAAAGAGAAATGGAGCAAGTGTACAGTGGAGCTCGTTGCCAAGTAATGGGCAAATATAATAAAACAAAGAAGGAAATGATAAGAAAGTAAATTAAAAAGTACACTATTCAAAATATTCAGTAGTAACTTAAAAGTAGCCATTATCATTTTAAGAAACTTTGCAAGTTTCTGATGTTCTAGTGTTGAATAATCTCAAACTTAACAGTGGTGGGTATAATCTTATATTATTCTTTAATTAATCTGTTTCTCTCGTTGTCAAATCTAGGACAAACTAGTATAGTATGTAATGAAACTCATAAAGTACATGATCTTGGGAAATCACGTAAATCTCTTGTCTTTGTGGCAGATCATGGCTACCACATCCAATTTAGACAAATTAGTTCCTTACACTGGGCTGTCCCCCCAAATATATACATATATTTTAAAAAAAACATCAGTTTTAAAGGGGAAGTGCAGCAATTTTACATATTAACGTCTTGTTACAGGTCTCAAGGAAAACTACTGCATATGTGAAAAAAGTTGTATAAAGCCTTTTGTGGCTCCAGAGGGAGCTGTGAAAAAACTGATTAATTTATGTGATTTCATTGGTTGAGGCTGAAGACTGCAAATTTGAAAAGTCTCAGGATGTGGTGTTAGACAGAGGTGAGGTTATTAGACCTTTGTAGGCTGCACCTCATCTCTGCTGTCAGCATTCAATTTGCATTGTGGGTAAGGGGGGGGTTGTCCATATAACGTTGTTCTCTGGCAGAAAAGCGCTGGCAGGGTGCCAGGGAGCGCTTCATCCCCGCGCAACCAGCGCTTTTTTGATGAAACGCTGTGCATGGGTTTTGTTTCTATGACAACAATATCTTGACAACATATGACCACTCTAACCACTGTTGTATGATAGACTAGCATCGCCCCTTTGCTTTTTATTATCTATTTGTTATTCTTAGGCTACTATTTATTTGTTTGACATTGTTTTTTCACCATGAGTACCGATGAGAGGACGCCCCATCTAATATGCATCTTTCTGAAGAGTTCAGAGATTTTCGACTAGAAGTGCTCAGTGTGGCTGCACAAAACAGTCGGAGCGCTCTGAAAAAAGACGTTTTCTCTAGGTGGGCACATACGCTCTCTCCTCACTGGGAACATCTGAAAAAGACGGTGGCACTCAGAAAAAAATGTGGTATGGACACTCAGCCTAATGTTAGACCAGGTTTTGCCAAAGAATAATGCGACTCCAGTTCTGCTGCTGATTTTGATCTCTTATAAACAACCTTTAGTTATTACACTGAAGGTTTTTATAAACTTAAAGAATAACAGTCCTGATGATCCATATCCTTGAATCTGAGGTTAACTTCAGGGAAACTTCATGTATTCTGGATTGTTATCCTCAAAATCATGCCATGAATAATAACCCAATGTGTTTACACTTGGCAATCCATTTTGACTGATATTTATCATTGTCATATAGTTTCTGTTTCGAGTAAAACACAGTACATCTTTTTTTGGGTGCCACTCAAGAACAGATGTGAGTGTTTTACCTAAATCAGTTTCTGTTAACAACCCCCATCCTGCTTTCTTACAACCTCTTCCTCTCCTGCAACATCTTCTGAGACAGTGAAACAGGGTTGCTGTGAGTTAACATAACACTATCACTGTCACTTTGAAAAATACCCCTGGCTCCCAACACTTGACATTTCAATCTAGATCAGAGCACTAACACCACACGCCTCACGCTGACCGCTGGCTCAGGAGCCAAGAGGACAGAGGGCAGTTAAACTGATTTATCCCTGCATGAATGAGTTATCTTACTCGCTTTGACCTCCATTGTGTGTGTGTGTCTCTCACTTCAAGAGGGATCTTATTATTCCACAGGATGAAGCCATGTCTTCAATGGCTATAACACTACATCAGCTTGGACATTATGAGGGAGATGTAAGAGACAGGAAAATAGAGAGAGAGACAAAGATAAAACAAATAAAGATGGTTGAGGAAGAACAAAAGACAACAGAGAAAAGCTGGGGGGAACTTACACAACACTTTCAAATTTTGGTTGAGGGTGGATGAGCTTTGGCAAACAGTACTCCGAGGGTGGGAGCACACTCAGCCAAAAACTGACTCTAGAAATAGTAACACTCACAGGCTGCAATTAAAACAAGCATCTCCAGAGCTGCGAGTTGAGGACTTTTACGAGTCAGAGAAAAGATGCTCATTAGAAACAGGAGGCTGAGATGTCAGAGGGAGCAAACGCTAAGTGGTTGGAAAAACAGACTGAGAAATGTTATTAAATAAACTCCAAGTATCAGTGTTAAGGAGCAGATTCTCTGCATCTAATTAAACTAGTAAATTTTGCAGACACATGATGGCAGCTAAAACTGTGGATTCTGTACTTAATTATATTTTATATATGAGAGTAATTTTTTGTCAACAACTGCAACTCTCAGGTCATCTTTGGTCCTCCTATTATATTTGAAAGTTAACATTCCTTCCATTTTTTAACACAAACATCTGTCTGCTCCACTGGTTTTGAGTGAAAATGCAAATGTGAAAATGGAATGATGAACAAACAACAGGATGTTTCATTTTGAGTTACTGTTAACATTTATTTGTGGACCAATTTTCTGGTAGATAGCAGTTGGAGCAGGACATTATTTGATCCAAAACTCTCCAGCCAAAAAGTCCTGGTTTTCTATTAGTTTTACATCACTTTACTTGTATAGAAAGCACTACAAGTTCTTACACCAGGATACTTGTCTCATATGCTTTTAAAGTACAAACCAGGAAGGCACATTAAGTGCACTGGGATCAGTCTTTTATGATCACTGTTCAGGTTTCCTCCTACAGTCCAAAGACGTGCATGTTAGGCTAATTGGAGACTCTAAAATTGGTCTGATCGTGAGTGTGATTGTCTGTCTACATGTGTCAGATTTAATGCATGGATGGATTATCTTGATTAATGGTTATTATAGCAGTGTTTCTCCTATATTCATTCTTTTGAATAAATTATGAATAAATCATAAGCGCTGCTGCTAAAATTTCACACGATCATTCATATCAATGGGCTACTAATGATTTTCACTTGCACACTGCGTGAGCATGATAACGCCCCACTACTTCCCCTTATCGTGGAATTGTTTTGAGTCATCCTCCCTCTCCTCATTCTTCAACGGACATCTCCATGAAAGTTACTGGAATAAGAGTAAAGTAGCTCCATTAAGGAAGAGGGCAGTGCGTAATGTGTGTGCGTAGAGAGTGAGTGGTTGAGGGAGCGGCAGAAAAGTGATGTGAATGCGAGCAGAGCACATGAAAAGCTTAGCAGTAAGTTGTCAATCTGGACTAGTGGCGGTTTGGGGAAAAAAATTATTCTTAAATGTATCGTGATGTGGACGTGGACGATTCTGCATCGATTCACAAATGTCAAAAAATCGATTTTCTAAATGTTAGTTAATAACGTGATGTTGACGCAAGGAAAAAGGTGGAAGTCAACTGCGAGAGCAGTATAGCACCTAGACAGTCTACAGTGAACACACGCTAGAGTTATATTGCAGTTCATCTTAAAAATAAGGCAGTTGTTGCAAGCGTTTTTTGATTTAATGACTAATAATTACCTTTGCAAGATGAACATGAGGTACATTGTGAACGTTCTACGCCATCACTCAGAGAGTAACATTAGCAGAGTGAAGCTGCGGCACAAACAACTTCTCTGAAGTGAAGAAACTAACTCAGTACTCTGTCTGTTTCACCTTGACAACCCTGCGTCCACTAAGCATCTTGGACAGCGATGTCTTTCTCCAGAGCTAACGGCGCAGCAGAGAGGCTGCTCTCCACCGCTGAAGACATGACGTTAATAACAACACAGCAGAGCACTCCTCCTCCCCTCATTTGGTTATTCTCATACAGGCAGGAGACTGCTTTCAAATCAATTCATTCAAATGAAGTTAACTCTTTAAAATAAAAAGGCTGTGGTCCATTTATCTTATCTGCCGGTTATGTTTCATATTGTATTTCAGTGGACTAAGGACACCAATGAATGGTTCGGCACACAGTTTACTGGAGCAAGAGACTGAAAATAGTGCCCCCTTTTCTATTCAATCAAGAATCGATTCTGAATTGAATCAGACACCAAAGTATCAGAACTCCATCAAATCGTGAGATTCCCAAAGATTCCCACCCCTACTTTAAGGTGGACCAGCTATTCTCATTTTAGTGTAAATCTCAGCTACTCTTAGATAGACAATGGAGAAATGTTTGGCTGCTAAGTCTCCTCCCAGTTTTGCCCCCATTCTCCACTGCCTCCACCCACTCCCCCCGCTGCCCCAAAGCAGTCAACCTAGGGGAAACACTGTATTTAGTTTAGTTTATAAGTTGATAAAGAGTAGGGTGAACTACTTTTTCAGGTTAACTTTAGCTTATAAAATTGTGTCTTTGTGCTGCTGATCAACTTTTTCTAATAAATTATAGTCTGTAGTTCACAAAATTTAAAAGTATATACTGAAATAATGTATTTTCTGGATATGACTATACTATAGTGTTATATTTCCTTTATTGCTCTAAAGAAGAACGATGTACATTGATGTGTCTTTCAAGTATCAAAAACTGGTCTGATGTTTAGATAAAATGATGCAATGCTACAGAACTGGCTGAACACATCTTTACTTCCCTCCAGTGAGGATACTGATGATAGATGTCTAACCTGCAACCGGAGACGGGAATTGACAGTTTGGAAGAGATGAGCCGTACTTTGTTATCAGACCACAGAAACACAGAGTCGGTGAGTAAATTCACTATCTGATACAATACATGAGTCACTGTAGAGCAAAAGAGAGGAACTGGACATGTTGACGACAGGAAAACAGTGAGTCAAACATGGGAAAACATCTAAAACCATTTTCTCAGTCTCACAAAGACTTTTCCCAGCACCACACTCCTCTAATGTTGATTAAACAATAACTCAAAGGTTTTAATACCTCAACCTCCTCAAATACTGTGTTTCATTTCATACCAGCCTTCCCTATGACCCCAGACTCTCCTGGGGAAAGCTAGGGAGTAAAGGCTACTGATGCTCTTGCAGGAGAGGCAATCATTCCTGACTTTTGACCTTTCATTATGAAATCTATCACCAACTTTCATCATTGATCAAAATAATGGGAAGCAACGCTGCACAAGGCCAATAAACCATACAAGAAAAGTAAAACAAATAATGCAATTATTTCATGGAAGATGTGAATTCAATCATGTTTCTAAATATAAAAATGCATTTGTGTCTTCCCTTCCTGCATTAGAGGAATGCGCTCATGAAGAAACGCAGATTCAATACCCATTATGATCTGATGGCTATTACCTAATCTGTCATCATTATTGAACCTACTACTGCCCACTGCTGCTGAGCGCAGCCCACACAAAACAGGCAACACACAAATCCTTAACAAGCAAAACAAGCACACATACCCTATATTGCAATTCCCTGGTGGAAATTTGCTATGCCTCATCTAGAGGAGTGGGTAAACCGTGATATGGGATAATGTGTAATGCAGGGGCGATGGTAATATTACACAGAGGCTGTGTTTGTGTGTGTGTGTGTGTGTCAAAATGAGTGTGTGTATTAATTCCGGCTCCGCAAGTGGGTTGGAATTAACTCCGTGGAGATCACCAGGAAATGTCTCAGTCAGCGAGCACAACAGCTTCCCCAGCAGAGGGGGAGGAGGAGAGAGGAAGGAGGAGAGGCCGGGGTCATGAAGCTGGCCAGGTGGGTGGTAGCTGGGGACATGTGATGCAATATGAAACTGATAAACCGTGACAGAAACAGAGGGTTTACTTGCCAACAATGTTACGCTGAGTTCTGGGGGAAAAAAGTCATTTTGTGTGTGTGATTCCCTACTACTCCTCCATTATCCTGTTTATGAGCAGACTGCAGGGAAAATAAATGACACTGTGATCATCCTCGCTCTTGCTATCACACACTCTAAGTCTCAGCGCCTGTTTCAGTGACATCCATGATACATGTTTTTTTATGTAGGAGAGAGAAAGAGTGAAGAGAGGAGGACTTATGAGAAACTACTGTGAAAAAAAAATACGGGAGAAGAAGAGGGCTCATTCTCATCAGGGAGGAGATGAAGTTCGATTGGTGGGAGGAATAAGCTCTGAAGTTACAGCAGAAGCAGAGCAGACTCCTTTACAACACAAGGGAGGAAAAAAAACCAGCAAAGACTTTATAATGCAAAAAACAGACTTAAAAAGCGGAATATGAAGAAAGAAAAAAAAAATTAAAGACCACACTGACCTTTCATGTAAGCAGCATTTTCAAAACATTAGTTGTTAAAATACATTCGATTTCATGTTAAAATGTCATTGCACAAGTAGTTGTGATGACGCATTCCAGTGCAAGCCGCAGCACAAAAATGTCACTTACACACTGTTTCCACAGTAGTCAGCACACATATACACACAACTACGCAAACACACTGCTAAGTTCGTATGATCTCGACAGACAGGCACACACACACGCCGACGCCATGTTAAACGAGTCATATGCTACTAATTTTCCATGACTAATACAAGGAAATGTAAGTCTGCAAGGATTACGTTCACAGGCAACGTTTTGCTTTGTTTTTTTCTCAGATATTGGGGGAGACCAAACACAGCTAAAAGAAGAGTGCATGTTGCATATTCACCAGGTGGCCAGAAACATGACCACAAATTAATGATAATGTCGCTCCCTAATGCATATGCTGGAGGTATTAATAAGGAACTGTTTGCTAACAAGTTCACCATATCAGCTTAAAAGGTGATAATATGTCATTGCTGTGTTTACAGCTTGCTTCTGCTGCCAAAAAAGGTATTACTGCAAGCAAAAACCACCTTGTGTCCCTTATGTAATTCAAGAACCTGGACGTAACCTATAAACATTAATTATGCTTTAGTTGCAAGGAGCAGATACTGTTGGGAACACTAATGAGAAACATTGACAATGAACTTTTTGCAAAAACACTCAATATAAATGATTGTTTTAGTTCTTCTTTTCTACTGAAGTAATTTTTCTCCATTTTCTCTCAATCTCTCAATCTTTGAACACCCATATCCATGTGTACTGCAGTCCTTGTCACTGCTTGTTAAATTCATTAAAAATTTAATCTCGGTAGCATTGTTTCCAAACAAAATGTATGCAGATTATTTATACAGTAGCCTACCAGTTAAAAGTTTGAGAAAGTGTGTCCAAACTTTTGACTGGCACTGTAGGAAAAAGGGTTACACACTTACAAAGACACACATACACACTCAAACTATATAAAATGCTCTTAAGGAGACAGAGCAGTGTCTGCACTGCGGGTAATAAGATGAATCTCAATTACCACAATGCAACAGGCTCACAGTGAAAAACATACTGACCTCCGTGTAATGAACAACCCTGACATTTACATCAGCTGCTGACTGATGTGCATTTATCAGGCAGACACACACAGACACAACATTGATTTCAGTCACAAAGAAGACGACTTGTAGAAGGATTTGTATCTTAAACGCAGCACCTTGCCGAGATGTGTCATCGGCTAGTTGAAGGGCTCGTCTGATGCCTGCTGCTGCAAGCAGATCGATGCTTTTTCAGGTAGATGACAGGTAGGGGATCAGGGGGAGGAAGAGGATTGGGGGATGTTACTAGTATGAGTAACATCCCCCTTGTGAGAGTAGGGATCTAGATCAATGCCCTGACATAAACGAGAGAGGAGGAGGTGTTACAGAACAGAGGTGGGGGAGTAGGAAGATCGGAGGGAAGATGGCAGCACTTTACAGCATCAAGCACGGATTCAGCAAAAGCAAAATGGAGAGTAGTTGAAATTGGTAAAGATAAGAGAGAAACTGAGAAATATGGCAGACGGTGTTAACAGCAGGTGAAGAGGTAATGACAGAACTAAAGAGCAATGGAGGGGGAGCAGAAAAGTGAAGAAAATGGACAAACATGAGATTTCACTGTGAGAGCATGGACGCTCAAAAGAACAGAGAGGACTGATTGGTTCTCTGACTTCTGTCACAGCCTCCATCAACAAGCAGGCTTTTTGCTTTGTGACAAATTGTTCTTTAATTGCTCAATTTCTTTTCTTTTTGTTTTTTTTTTCTTCTTTTGTTCAGTAGAATCTGCCACTATTGTCAGGCTCTTTGCTGCTGATGTACATTAGAGGCATATAAAATAGTGACTTTTTGGCTTCATTCTCTTTCTGCTTCTCTGACTTATTAATGAGTCATTGCAGTATTAAATATTAATGTTATCATTAAGAAGCTATAGGATTATAGGTCTGTAGAAAAGGGTCAGTCTTGGCTTGGACAATGTAACCTCCTCTGGATGAATCGATAAATAAATTCATGATGAATCACACTTTTTGGAAATAAAGATGGGTGACAGATTAAGGAAAAAACAACATAATGTGCTCCATGTTCCCTCATTTGGTGCTTTGATGATGGTGGTGCTGAGCGTTGTCTGGCATGCCCAGACACATGCACATTCCTGGTAGTTACTAACATGAAAATAAGAAAATGTGAAAGATTTTGAGCTCTTGTATCCAGGCTTTCCAAGAAGTAGTGTCCAGTGCATGTAGTCAAGGCGAACGGTCCCATATCATTAGTAAAACAAGAATATGAGTCCATGCTATCGACTCTGAGCCTGTACTTGCTTTGAGCTAAATGCTAATTGAGCTCATGTTTGTCCAGCGTGTTACAAGCCAACATTTGCTAATTAGCAATAAAAGCAAAGTATAGCTGTGGCTGATGGGAATGTCATTAGTTTCGCAGGTATTTGACCCTAAACAAAAGTACTGGACAAACTAATCTGATGACAGCGCTAGATTAAAAGTCAGAGGACCACTTAAGTTTGTACAATTCATCCTGAGGAGGACAGGAATGTGCCAAATTTCATGGCAGTCCACCAAATAGATATTGAGATATTTCACTCAAAACTGCAAATGTCAAACTCATGGTGGCACTAAATCAAAAAGTCACCAAAGTCAGTAGGATTCATCCTCTGGAAACTTCCAATTTCAAGGCAATCCATCCAAATTGCCATCCATAGAATCAAACTGCCCGCATATCAACAAAAAACTATTAGAAGCTCTTCAGATGCAAAGAAAATACATGCACAAAAGGTCTAAATGTGACTAAATATGGTAACCAAATCTGAAAAAATGTGAAAAAAGTGAACGTTTCTGTAATAAGATCATCGTCAGCCCAACTCCAACTTTATATTTCTGCTGTTCATCTGGTGAAAAAATAAAATGATCTCCATTGCCATAACTTTCCAGAGCTGTAAAATCCATCCTAATAGTATTGTAACCCACTTTGAAGTGTTCTGGCATCTGATCAGCTTTCAAATATCACTCCAACTGACCTTCCTGGATTGTATTTCATCGTCTCACTGGTACCTGAAGCAACACGCCTAAACCACTGCAGTCCATTATGTTTTTCTAACATGGGGCTGCTTTCAGTTTGAACACTGTTCTAAAATCTTAAATTATTGTTGAGTTGACAAAATGAAACACGGAGAGATATAAAATACATAAAAACAGCCTTACTCTCATCAGGGTTGGGTGAGGCGAGGATGGCGCTGTGCTTCCTCTTCACCTCCTCAACTTTCTCTGCCAGAGACTCGATAAAACCCCGGATCTCCTCCACCTGTTAAGAGAGAGAGAGGATAAGAGAGCAAAAGGTGCTTTAGATCTGCTCTGCACACAGAGGCAGGAAGTACCAGTGATTAGCCTGAGTGATGTTGATAGAATCTGAAGTGAAGATGTCATTATCATATTAGAGGCAGAATGAAAGCAGAGTGAAGCAGGTTCATGTGAAGGAACACACAGATTTTCAAGTTTTTCATGTTTATTTGGCCTCAATCATCACTTCTCTGTGACTTTACAGACACCTAGAAGGATCTCTCATTCATGCGTGTGATGTGTCGACTAAATTTGCATTTCTATCAGCAGCAAACTGGGCTGTTTTCAGACTAAAATCTATTAAGTTACAGACTCAGACATCCTCATCAATATACAGCTGCTATTTATAATTAATACAAATGCAGCAGTTCTCACTTGATTTAAATTAATGCTGTTTTTTAAACTAATTTTAGTCAATAACAACTGTCAGGGAAGATGTATGTGTGAATTATAATGTGCAGTGGAAATGACTCAGTTTGTAACATTTGATACTCAGCCAAAGCTGTGTTTTTACTACCTGTGATGTAACTGAGAATCGGAGGCTGTAAAGTGTGAATGGGGCTTAAATAAATCAGTGCTGTGGGTAATGGAATCTAAGGCTACTCCAGTTTCCTTTTACAATAAAAAATGTCTACACCCATACATTATCACTACACCCATACATTACACCCTTATGTGATTGTTGAATATCTCATTCTTCACTGGACATTAATATGCTGCTATTACAGCCTCCACTCTTCTGCAAAGGCTTTCTTAAATGTTGTGGGACCTGGCAGAAGAGATTTGCTCCAATTTAGCCACAAGAACATTAAAGAGGTTGGATGCTGATGACTGGAGATAATGTTTGGCTCACAGTCTGCTTTTCAGTTCATCCCAGAGGTGTTGGTTGGGATTGAGGTTAAATATCTGTGCAGGCCAGTGAAGTTTGTCCACATCAAACTTGGAAAACCATTTCTTTATGACCTGGCTTTGTGCACAGGGGCATTATCAAATAGAAACAGGACAGCCACAAGTTTGGAAGCACACAATAGGCCTTTTTCATGGAGGACATTTTGAAATATCACAGTAGGAAAAGCACAGGAGTAAATAATAAAAACAAACCTCAATGATTTTGCATATTCAAGGATATTCAAGGATATTCTACAGGGACGACAGACCGACTAATGTGAAAACAAATTTCATTGTCTGAGACAAACAATCACTTTAACTCAACACATTTAACAGGGCAAAAAAATGCAGTTCTTTCTAGCCACCCATGGACTGAGGCTCAACTCAGAAAGAGCTACAAAACTGAACAATGAACATACTGACATGACTGACTCACAAAGACACAGAAGGGGAACATTAGACAAAAGAAATACCATTAACAATAAATAGTTTTTCAGTTTAATCCACAATATTACTTTGCTCTGTATAATTTAACATAACTTATACTGAATATCACATATGAAGTTTTGATCTCCCCCTATGAATCCTGGTGAGTTGGTTCTGACCAGTAACCACACCTATGATAAATAGGTAAAGCTCCTCCTTTTGCTGGAGGAACGCCACATCAGGACAAAGCTAACAAATCGAACATAACCCTAAAACAGCAGGAAGATCTCAACTCATTATTATCGATAAATGAAGTAAGTTTAATGAAACAATGTGTCAGTTTAATTGACCTAAAGACAAACATAGAGTCAAATTAACTGGTTTAGGGAGACACAACGCAAGCTACGAGACGTGTGACTGGGCTTAAACACTCTTCGTTTGTGAACACTGTTTTTTTTTTTTTAAATACATTAAAGAAATTAAGTGCATAACATGCGTATTCTCCTTTGAATACTGCATTTCACAGAATCATCTGCCACTAAGATCCTGGTTTGACATTCTAACCAATCATCTCCCTCCTCCTCCTCCCTGCTGCCTTGTTACCAGCTGTGCTGCCTCTGGCTCCGGTAACAGCTGGACGAGCAGCAGGTCACATCTGTCGGTGACTTCATCAATCTGTACTTTCATCTCAGCCTGTCATCTACTCTCGATTCACTTTCCTCCACCTCTACACCTGCTCAACTACAGGCCAGCCTGTTCTCCCTTCGTTCTTCCCTCTGGTCTCTCTGATACGACCAAAGTCACATCCTCTCGCATATCTCTGGTTTATGCATACCTCTGTCAGTCCTCTCAGATCTGAAATCCCTCCACTCCTCCATCCATACATTCCTGAGCTTCCTTCGTCTCAGCTTGGGTCATTATTCTCACATTATCTCTTTAATTAGCTGCAGATTGGATCTGTTTTTAATAACATCATAATTGGCTTTGGAAGACCACTGAGGAGAGACCAGGCACTACCAAAGGCTCTGTATTCACATGAGGTGAATCCAGAGTTAAATGCTCGGAGAGAGATCACAGAAGTTAAAAAAGTAAGACAGCTAGACAGTTTGATAGGATGGGAAGTGAGCAGAAGATGAAACCACTTTGAGCTGTCTCGGTTCAGAGACCATGTGTTAGTGAGTCACTGTGCGCCTCTCAGCTCTCATAAGACATCAGGCAGATTTTATTGGTGTGGGAGAAAAAACACTATCAGACACATCAGGAAAAACGCATATACATGCAGAAACAAACAAACAGACACACAAACACACACACATTTACAGGGCCATTTCGCAGATTTTTATAACTATTCTTTATGAAATTCATATATTTGACATGACATTTGTCAGTTTTCTGTATCTTGTATAAAAGCCCTGTTAACCACCAAAGTCCTACAGCTCGTAATACAGTCTAGGATGAGAAGCAACAAGAACAATTGCCATTTTTGCAGTTTGATGTCTAATTTTAGTGTTTTGGTGTAAAAGTCTCATTTTTATATTATAATGGGAAAGATAAGGCCTGTGGCCACAGCGGGTCTGTCTTGCGTCTTCTCTCTTCATACTTGCATCATCAGGTGAAGGATATTGGGGACATGAGAAAAGAGTCCTCCTACAAGATGTTAGAAGAATACTGACGTGTAATGGTGCCTATATTCAGGTCATACTATGACAAATACATGCACATAAGGCTGAAAATCTTTTAAATCTTTTTTTTATGAAGTCGTACAAGCAAAGTTATTTCTTTATGTTGAAAATTACCCCTATTTATTATCATCAATGGTTTAAGGGCAAATTTATAATATTTCTTTACTTCTTTTAACTTTGAGGTATAAACAGGACTTTGAGTAATAGATAGAAAATCAGAATATTGTGTGCTTCAACATTGGCTAAAATACATGCCTGTTTTCTACAATGCTGATGTAAATAAACCTTTTACAGCATCATGAAACTCCAATAACTAAGAACTTTAGTTGCTTTCTGGTGCTTGACGTTTGTATTTAAACACCAATCAGTTTAAAAGAGATACCAGCTTCAAATCTTGTGTTCCACTGTACATTAAAACACTATTGAGCGACAGACACTTTAACACCATCTCTGTGACAGATTGGTTCATGACTGCATAAGGTTAAAACTTCAGCTAAGCATCACATACTGCAGAAACATACACATGCTCACACTTCGCTGTCAAAGCTGTCAAGTCAACATACAACGTACAGACTGAAGGCCAGAAAGTGCAGAGGTAAACAGGCTATGTCAGATGTTGTACCTGCTGTTGAACGACACGGCAGAAAGACTTCATTACAGTTACCATGTGTGGTTTATGTCAGTCAGTATTGCGACAAGTCTACAGACACTATGGAAAACTTGCTGAACTATTAAAACTTAAACTTTTCTGCCACTGCCTTTTTCGAATGTGATGATGGATTATGGAATAAAGCACATACATCTTCAAATGATAAAAAGTAAAATAATAATAATAATAATAAAGCATAATAAAATAATCATTAATTACTATTAAAGCACACCATTGCAAACCACAAGAGAAATCAGAGTGAAGACTAATTAAATGATCAAAAAACTGACCTTTTTTCCAAGCTTTTCAGACGAGTCAAGTCAATTTTTATTTTTATAGCAGCCAAAGATCACAAAAGTTTGCCTCAGGGGGCTTTTTGATCTGTAGAGCAATACATCTTCTTAAGTTCTCCAGCTAACTTTCGACAAACTTAGCTAGCTTAAAGACATCAAAATTTACCAACTATTCCAATTTTTGATCATTCATACACAAGAATATATTTAAAGGTTTTGTCAATGAAAAGTGACACTCTGAAGTTCATCATAGTATGAACAACAGAAGTCAATTGCTTCAAGGCATCAGGCTTTGGATTGATTTGGTTTGGTTTAGGGCTGCAACTAACAATGACACGGTTACAATTACAGAGCTTAACTAGCTTGTTGTGCTACATATCACAACCTCTTGACTTTTTACTTAAGTTCTTTGAGAAATTTACAATGTAGTACAAAGTCAAGAGGTTGTGATATGTAGCACAACAAGCTAGCAAAGGAATGTGTGCAATGGTGTGGCTAATTGATATGTTTTTAATAGTTTTTGGACAACAATAGCAGTCTAAGGCACAGAGGAATAAGATATATCAGGCTTTGGATACACACACAATACTTTTAATGATCAATTCATTGTTGGTTTGGCTCTGCACATGAGATTTGTTGACAATAAGAAAAATATAGAAAATCACCAGCCTTATCCTTTGAAAGGTAAAATAATTTCAGTCTTATCCTTGAATTGCCATTAGTGGGCCTCTTAAACTCTTTAACATCCACACACAAACAAACACACACACAGATAGATATCCTTGCAACATACAGCTGTGTAGTACATGATACTTTAATACATTATGACAAAGACACCACCACATGCATGTTTGCAGAACAAAATGCCACAAACACATTATGAAATCAATATCAACACTCTGAGGGTCCTGTTTATGGTGTGAGTGAAGGACAGCGGTCTGCTATCCCTCCACTGAAAGCTTAATTAATGCACCCAGTCAGGGTGAGAGCCTGATTACTCTTTCTCCCCCTCTGCTCCCTTAATCTGCTCACTGCACTATCTACATCTCCCTCTGTCACATCTTATTACCTGTTCCTCTTCTCTGGTCTTGCTATTTAACTTCTTCCACATCACTCTCATCTGGCTGTCTCACCATTTCTCCTGCTTCTTGCTCAGTCTGAAACTCCGTCTCCACATTTCACTCAACCTTGTCTCTCCTCACTTGAAACAGAAACTCCAGACAGATAAAGAGATGTTCGTTTTTATATCAAGGATGGATAGAAACTGTCTGTCAGAGGCGAGAACTAGAGACAGAAGAGAAATGAGAGGATACAAATGTGAGAGAAATGACTGCAGGCTGCAATGTTCCTCACAGCTAAAACATCCCACAATTACACTGTTTTAAGTGTAGGTTACACCATGTACATTCAGGAGATTTCAGTCCTGGGTACAGTGAAGTAAAAAACAATTTCTTACTCAAGAGGTAAAAAAATCTGTGTTTTGTAGATCAGGGCCCCATTCTTTGTGTTTGTGTGTTCTTTGAGTTATCCAGATTATAATGTTGATGATTTGAGTTTGGATATTTTGGCTGGAGATACATTTGCTTTTTAAGCTTTTTTCTGAGATTTATAACAGCCTTTCTTGCTAAGGTTGTTGCTGAGGTTTTACTATGTGTTGCTGCATATTTTGGATCAGATTTTGGCTCAAACATGCATAGATGTATTTGAGAAGTTGACATTTTGAGCAAAGAATGAGAAAAAGTAGTGAAATCCTACTACTATAGTTTGTTTCATTGTTTGTTGTTGAAGTCTGCTGAGAGGCAGCTTCCATGAGCAGAATGAGCTCCTCAGGAGGGAGGCCTTAAAGAGACAGGAGCTAAACAACCCTCCTGAGGGGCTGTGTAAAGGGTCAGTATAAATAAGGAGTTTTTGAACTGTAAACCATGCAAGGATACTCTGGTAGAGTCCCAGACTGAAAATATAGACCTGTAATTGTGTATATGGCCCCTTTATGCCACATTTGAAGAAAAAGGCATTGGTCTTGTCTGTACGCTCACACAAACAGGGAAAGAGTCTGGGTCTCTCATACTGAAACGAGAAATCTAAAAGCTAATGCAGGAGTCGGCTGGGGAGGTGGACATATTCGACTGCTGAGAAGCAGGTGGTGGTTGTAGCAGCAGGAAAGCAGTGCTGAGCAGAATGACTGAGCATCAAATCTATTTATGTGCTGCCCAGTTGCTTGTGTTAGTGGTTGTTGTCATATATGATTGAAGGGTATGGACGATGTAAATTTAAAATGACATCTCTGCTTGCTTGAACTACCACATGGCTCCATTTATCAGTAATTATTCACCACGTATTTACAGTATGTCCATCATAAATCTGTTGGTTAATTTTTTTGAAATATTCCCCTTAAAATATTAAATAACTATGCAGGTTTTTGATGGATGCACCTGCAGTTCACACACAGAGGATTTGGCCTCTTTAGTTGTTTCATGTTGCTTTGAAAACTCACATATCAAAGTGTTTATTGTTAGACCTCTTTCATAGCTCGCAAATGCTGCTAACTGGCATTCAACCTCACACTACCCACCTTTTGTAGCAGCATTAGCAATGGTGATTTAAATACTTCAAAGTTAAAGCCCCCCGTATACATAAAATGATATATGCAGGTGTCTTAAAAACTGTAAAAATATAGAGAACCAGAGGATCAAACAGATGATAGATGATGATAAATATGGAAGTCTCCCTCAGCTTTCTTGTTATTTGAGCTGAATTATCCTGCTTTTTACTTCTAAACCACTCGCTGTATAAGGCCCATTAAAAAGGCATTACAGAGGCCACTTTACTCACAGAGAAAGATGTCAGAGAGTAAAGTCAGTCTGGCTCCTTATGACTGATGATTCACAGCAGGTCTCCATCTCTCTGGGGAGGAGATGTCAACTGCCGCTACACTGAAATGGGGGCCCCCCCTCTGAGAGCCATGACGATGTTCAGTTTGTGTTCCCAGCATATGTGCACAGCATGTACAGGAAAATACACTCCCAAACGCATGCATAGATGCAGTTTTACACAGGCTCGGTGCATATCTGTCATGCACAAGAGGAAAGAGTGGAAAGAAATTACCATTGTTTATATTCAGAGCTGGACACGGAGTGCATTGTTGTGTTGTTGAATCAATAAAGGCTTTTTGAAATGAAATAAAATACGTAACGATCCATGTCACACCAGCAACAACATCAATAGCCATAAATCAAATCAATGCTCCCCAGAGATAAAAAATGTCACGAGATTGATAACAGAGCTGTGAAAAATCAACAAAATTAGATTCAATACTGGGAGAGGAATAATACCCAGGCAGATTTGTCCAGTGGTTCTCAAACTTTTTCACATCAAGGACCCCTAACCTGACACAAATAAGACCACGGACCACCCATTTGATAAGATTTTGTACCAGGGTCTCACATTTGATGAGACTTTTGCTTTTAGATGTTTTATACAGAAAGCGTATGAAACCTGTGACCAAAATACTCACACATTCTGTCATCACTTAGAATTATAGTGAAAATACATTATTCTCCTTTTTGCTAGGGACCCCCTGGAACCCCTTCAAGGACCCCTGGGGGTCAAAACAGCAATTTATTAGTGTACTATGAACTCGTTGAATAGGTGAATGAGATCAGTGATGGAGAGAGACAAAAGAAGATAAGATCAATGAGAGCAACACACCTGTTCAAAGAATTCGTCCATAAATCCTTTCTCCATCCCGACGGTGACTTCATCCTCTTCCTCTGTCGTCTCCTTCCCCTGAACAAACACACACACACACACACACACACACACACACACACACAATTAAAAAACTAATATTGAACATGTTCCCCAAAAACTTCAATTGTGATCAAATGGAACAAACCATGTAAGTTGTGGGTTTTTTATTGTTTTTTTTTTTGCATAATTCAAGGTGAAATAGAACAGCATTAACACGCTCCCCACCTCTCCACCCATCGACTGATTAGAAACAAGGAGCACTTAACAACACTTGTAATTAGAACCACAGGTCGAGTGATTAGCAAGTTATTATTGAATTAGGATCTAGGGGCAGAGAAAACCTTGGCTTTTACACACTTTTTCCTGCACACACATACACCAACATGCAGATGCACATGAACATTTCAGTTTAAAAGTATAATTTTAGTAAATATGCTTATTCTCTTTCTTGCCAAGAGCTAGCTCAGAAAATCGACACCACTCTTGTGTTTGTCCATTAAATATCAAGCTGGAGCTAGCAGCTGGTTAGCTTAGCACCTCTAAAGCTCACTTATAATTAAGTTGTGGTTTTACAGGGAGCAAAAATACGAATAAGCATATTTCCCTGAAATGTCCGCCTGTTCCTTTAAATGCACAATATGGGAAGCAAATACATATATATAAAAAAAAAAAAAGGTTGCTCCAGTATGTAAGAAAAAACACAAGAGTGGAACCTGCTTTCAATCTGAAAATGACTGACAGGTCATTTAATACCAGACAACAACAACAAGAAAAGTTTGTTTTTACTGCTGCTGCAAAATATTATATTTACATCAATAAATATCAGTAAATAAGAACAAGTAATATTTAGTTTTTCCATTTCTAGCTCAAACTATACAAAAATTCACATTTACATGGTCACAAAGATTATCAATCAGGCCTTTAAAGTCTGTCTACTAACATCCAAAGATGAAACTTTACCGTTGAATCAGTTCCATCCTGAAAAGTTAAAACTTCTCAGACTTACCAGTGTCCGGCCAATGATTCATTCTGAGATACATGTTCATTTCTAATCACATATCTGCCATTACACGACATTAGCAGGGATCTCATCTAGCTTCATCTCATTCATCTAGCCTCTGTCAAACTAATTCAATTCCCAATTAGCAGCCTATGAGATCCATTTGCTTATCAACGCTGTGGAGAAGGAGTGTAGTTTCCATCTTGTCCTGGCTGAAATGATGCCTTATTCTCGTCCCGAAATTTCCCAACAACAGGGAGAAAATCTTGGAGATACCGGTCATGTTTTTACTACACACACACACACACACACACACACACACAAATCAGTGTAAGTCAGTTGACGTCTTGTTTCTATGACTTTGGACCACATAGTTGGTTATTGAGCAGTGACACAATGTAGACACTGTAAATACAGACCCTCATATAATGCTGATGACAGCAACTTTCCTAGTTGTGTGCATCAAAATTACAATCGTATCTATTTCTCCTTCCCACCATCAAGCAGCTCAAAAAACCAACCCACCAAATTTTCTATTTAAAATCCTCATTGGCCCAAAAGGATTGTGGTGTGATATTGGTGTAATAGGTTTCAGACACTCTGGGACTCAGAACGACTACTGTATTTGACAAATGCTTCCTTTTGAAAAGGAACCACTGTAAAACTAAGATGAGAATTTCCTGAGCGCCCCTCACATTTAAGAACTACTCTTTAAAACATTATATCCAATAAATATTTAAAAACCACCAAGAGTCGTATTAGAGATTATTTTCATGCCACTCGTGTGCAGGCAGTCAACCAGGTTCATCTAGAGAAAGATACTAATATGCATGAAATACAGGTATCCATGGTAGGAAGCAGGATGAATAAATTCCTCTCAATACATCAACGACAGCTCCCTTGTAGATCCCTTGCTAATCTAGAGCTAGTCAATATCTATCTCTCTGCTGGTAACATTATGTTAACATTGTTGTTATCCAAGGCACAGCTTAGGTTCTGTGGAGAATATTGAGTTTTAGTCAAATCAACAAACACAGAAACACACTTGATCCCAAAGCAAAATCCACTGAGACCTAAACAATCACAACTCATATAATATATTAATAAAGAAGATGGCTGAATGAACACTAGAGTTGTTTATAATGATAAACAAAACCAGATCATCTCTATAGGGCTGCCAAATTAACAAAAAGACATAAATCAAACCACACCAATCAATCACCTTGTTTCAATATATGGTAGAAAAGATGCCCACGATGTAAACTGACATGTTAAGTTATTCAAACAGTTTTTCCAAATGTGAGATATCAATTTATGTAACCACGTCTCTGTGAAGAATAGTTTTTTTTGTCTATACTGGAACAGATAGAAACAATTACTCTCACGTCAATCAACAACAATCCCAAAATAAATGTAGCTTATGAGTTGCTTCTTTGATTTTGCATGTAAATTGAGACACTGAGTAATGAAACCTGTGAATAACTGTGTTTCTAACAGTTACAGATACGAGCTAATACAGGCGTTCGTGTTTTCTCACACACAAACTCCTTCTGTGGAGAGTTAACTTGTGATGTGCTGACAAAGAATCAGAATCAGCAAAATAGAGGAGAGGCAGGGAGGAAATGTGGGAAAATAGAGGGGGGAGAAGTAGAGAGAGTGAGGAACCTGCTTTTGAGAAAAACTTCTGAGATAACAGACTTGAGCGAGAGATGGCGACGCAGTTGGCACAAAACTAAGTGAGAGCCACTGTGATCACACTAATATTATCTAAACCCACTCAAACTATATTTAAACCAACAATAAACAATGAAGTGTTTTATTCCTCAGAGCTATTTATTTGGAAAAGCAGAAATTAATCAGACTTTTACATTTTTTTAAAAAAAAGGTAAATGAGTCTAATGATTTAATGTGCTCAATGTTCATGACAACACTCATTTTAGAACAAAGCTCTTCACATGGCATCAATAAGTCAAACTTGGTGTTGGTACAGCATTGGAGGAGCTGCAGACTATTAGAAGCAGAGAGAAAAGACGCGGCAGCAGCAGGAGGAAGAGGAGGAGGACAGGTAGGGAATCTCAATGAGTTTCCACAAGGAGAGCCCCAGTGGTGTGTTCAGACTCCACAGAGAGATTCTGTATCTCCTGCAGAAAGAAGGGGGCCTTTGGTCTGGTTTTACTTGGAGTGGTGAGGAGGGAAGAGGACCTCAACCTCCCACCCACATCCACAGCTCCCGCTGAGTCACAAAGAGGTTGAAGGAGGACTTCAGTGCTGCACTCTTGACTTAGCCTACGGACTTGGACATGACTGTCCACAGGCACAGCAGATGCGCTGAGCTCAAGACGCACATGCACACTGCAGCTGACACTGATAATATACACCAGATGGTAAACAGAGAGAGAGAATAAGGCCTATACAAGCCGGTCCCCATTAGGCCATAACCCTTCAATGCACCCTGCCTCTGGGGCTCACACTCGGGCGAAACACCCCGGCAGGAAAAGTGGCCTGATTATGCTGCTTATTAGATTAGAGAGTTGTTCTAGGCACCATGCCAGCAGGGAGTCACTCCATAAAGACAAAAGTCAGTGCCTGCACACACAGTGTAAACAGGAGGAGGAGGAAGTACAGTCCCAGAGTGAGGGAGCGAGAGATAAAAAAGACAAGGAGTGAGAAGGATGATGTCAGCACGGAAAAAAAGGAGGAGGAGAAACAGCAACATTATTGAAAGCTGTGAACATGTAATTGCATGTGCAATCAGAGGACACGGAGTTGGTGTTGATGTGTACTCTTAAGTTGTCAGGTTACATGGAGAGGAAGAGAATTAAATGTACATTTAAGTCTGTATGCATTCGAACCCTTTTCATAGTATTATCTGAGAATACGAGAGAGAGTTTTTGAGAGACAGTTCAAGTTGAGATGGAAACCCAATTGGGCAGTACTTTATTGTCCTTTTGTATTTCCATATTACAGTAGACCTGTTTCCTGTATCTTTGTATTACAGCCAATTCAAGCAGCTTCCTGTAGTCCCATTAGAAATGACTCATAAAAATCTATGTCAGCTGCACAGAGGACTACTGAGAGCATAACCACATTTATTATCATAATACAGCTAGGTAACATCCATTATGTATGTGTGCTCACTCACACACACACACTTGAACATTTTATTATTTATTCATATTTCCTACAGTAGACAACTGCAAAGATATGAAGAATAAGAACTGAATAAGAGTTTGTTTTGTTCTCTGTATGCAAAGCCTTGTTGCTCACATGCATGTGTGTAAATCTGCTTAGTTCAACTGGAGAGCACATGGAGAGGACATTGACCAACTGATGTTTCAAGGCCAGGTCATTGGCTCACTACACACACATATGTTTGTTCTTCTACACTTGTGACAATCATTGACATAATGCATTATCTAAATACTAAAAATGTCAGTATGCTTGAAACTAACTAGTTCATATGACATTTATGCATACCGACTTGCATTCTCTCCCTCTCCAATTAACCTGCCTACTTAAGAGAAAACATCAACACACCCTGTGTATGTACATTTAAAAAACAGCAACATCTTTTTGCAGAATCAGTGCTCCCATTAAGCCCAAATCGACCTTTCCACATCCAAGTGGCCATTTGGATTGGCGAAGGTCAGCGTGAGGAAATGTAGTCATTTGCCCAAGTCTGAGAGGGTCCCTGTGCAGGGTCCCAAAATATACTGTACACACCAACAAACCCATTAACGTGTCCATTTATACAGACAACTGGTTCCACTTCAATGTCCGTTTTTGGACCATATCTGGCCCTTTACTATAAAATAATTCTACACACACTGTGAGCACTTCTCCTAAAACTAGTCCTTCAATAGAAAGTAGCTCCAATAAGATCTGTGGATTATCCAGAGTTATGGAGACACTGTTTCTGGATTGACATGTAGCTTTTTTCCGCTCTCAATCGTAATTTTTCAGTACTGTGAGCACCACCGATGAAATTCCTCCACCTCCATTGTATTAGGGTGGAGGCAGAACTCTCAAAGACTGACATATAAAAACCTGTACAAATAAGACCAAAACTTGAAGTATAACAAGTTGTATAACAAGTGTTTTTTAATTTGGGAGAACCCACCCTTTAAGGTTAGAAAATGCATTATATCAGTGAGGGTCTTTCCAAGAGTAGACGACAGATATCTCCAAACATGGACAAATAAAACCAACATATCTGCATGGATAGATACCTGTAAAGGTAACTAACTGGACCAACCCTAAAACCAAGTCTTAAACCTAAAACAGCCCTGTGAAGAAGTGAGGGCCAGTCAATGTCCTCCCTTCCTAAAAATGTCTCACCACTTAAACCACAAACTGGTCCTCACAAAGATAAACTTTCAACAGTGCACATACACACAACCCCACTTATAAAAATAGCCACAGTCATGCCCTCACCTGCTCCCATACTCAAGCCCTCAGGACATTCGCCACCTACACGCTGAGAGATCTACCGTATACTGTATATGCATGCAGGAACAGCTGGGAGTAAAACCACAGAGGAAGATTAATTTTGACTCATATTGTAGGCTTGTAGCTGATGCTAAGAGTGACTTTATTACAGAGCGCAGGTGTTGAATTGAATTTACAGGTCACCAGTCAAGACAAAGAGTTGGAATATTTCTACAACCAAGAGAAAGCATATATATGCATTCAAAACGATTTCAAAGCAAACTAAAGCATTCATTTTCCATCATATGTGAGATGTCTGAGAAAGATGACAAAAGCAGCAGAGCATTGGTGGCACAGAGGTGATGCTGCACAACCGCACATCAAAAAACCAGCCACACTGACTGATTGCCCTGCCGGTCGGCTGACCGAATGACTGTCAGAGTGAATGACTGGCTGATAGAAGGGGAGGACACAGAGTAGGGCTATTGAGACAGGATAATTACACAACCATGTAGCAGTGTGGGTGACGAGAGGACACAGGAAATGATAGATTGAGCCAAGAGACGACCAGCCAGATGTAAAACTCAGTTCTTTTCACATTACTGTGCTTTCTAGGATTTAGGATTTTATTAGGATCCCCATTAGCTGATGCAGAACATCAGCTACTCTTCCTGGGGTCTACAGAAAACATAGAAGCAACACAACAGATAAAAGACAACAGATAAGACTTAAAGACAAATCAACTAAATAATGTTAAAATCAGAACAGTATAACTAACAATATTCTTTCTCGCAAACATATTACTATATATATTCTTATTCATATCGATGTATAAACTGTATATTACTATACACTAAATTCATAAGCACTGAATATACATACAAAGTGAGATCTTACAACATATTTATATACATAAAAATAAAATTAAAAAAAAAGTAAAATATATACAAAATGTGGTTACAGGTTAAGTGTGCTGGTAGTGACGTCTCAAAGAGAAACACAAACATTGGGGGACAACATGGGGACAAACATTACTCTCAAGGCTCAAATTAAAGATATGGCAAATAGGAGAGGCAATATGGTCTGCTACCGTCCTCAGTAGCTTTCCATCTAAGTTGTAAATACCAGGTGATTTCTCATTATTGATAGACAGCAATAATTTTTTCACCTCTTCTATACTCACTTCACACAGTTCAAAAGTACAATTTTTGTCTTTCATCATTTGGTCTTTTATACATAAATATGATGGCTCACAACTTGATTTTGCTATTTCCTGCTTTAGTTTACACACTTAGCCAAGAAAATTATCAATAAAATAACTGAAAATATCTAATGGTTTAGTCATTAAAGATTAATCTGATTCCATGAAAGATGGAGTTGAGTTATTCTTTCTGTCCATGATCATCATTTAAGGTACTCAAGAGCTTTTTTCCATCATGCTTTATATCATATTGTTCCTTATTTTACAGTATGTCTGCCAGCCAGGTGTGCAGCCAGACTTATTTGCCGCTACTTTCGCTTCATCTCTTTCAACTAGGGCTTTAGTCAACCAAAGAAAATCTTGGTCAACTAAAATCTTACATAATCTTCACTTAATCGAGTAGTCACTGGGGGGAGGGGGGACAACGGACTTGACTTTTTAGCATTTATTAACTGACACACTAACCACGGTGCACTAACAGTTCTAACAGTCAGTTTCCTGACAGGTGCGTGCTTATCAATAACCGGAAACAACAATTTCATGAATACATCAAGTGCAACATCTGGGTCCTTCTCTTTACTCACATCAGACCAACAAATATTTTTAACATCATCCACATAATAATCTCTTAAACACTATTTTAGGTCCAGACTTTGGAACTTTGGCTTTCCTGGATATAGCTACTTGATTATGATCGCTAAATGCAATGGGAACAGATACAGCTTTGGAGCAAGGTTCTCTAGCGTTATTGTAAATGTTACCAATGCACATGGATGATATGATTCCTGTACAATTAGTGAACACCCTGGTAGACTGATTAATGACCTGGACCAGATTACAAGCACTGGTTACAGTGAGAAGTCTCTTTTTCAGCTTGACGAAAGAAAAGTAATGTTCAGGTATCCCAGGAAATAAATCTCTCTATTCACATCTCATATTCTATCAAGCATTTCACTCAAATTATCTAGATATTGACTGTCAGAACTTGGAGGCCTATAGCAGCACCCCTACGGCAAAGGCTTTGAATGAGGCGGGTGAACCTCCAACCCATACATTTCAACAGCACTAGACATTAAGTCCTCTTTGAGCTTAACAGGAGTGTGGCTTTGAATGTATATTACAATTCCTCCCCCATAGATGTCCCTGTCTCTTCTATACATGTTATATCCCTGTATTGCCACTGTAGCATCATTAAATGAGTCATTTAAGTGGGTCGCGGAAATGGCCAGAATATCAATGTTGTCTGATGTTAGCAAGTTATTGATATCCTGAGCCTTATTTCTGAGGCTACATATATTATAATGGGCTATTTTTTAGCCCTTTCCTGGGAATATTATCAGATACAGAAATGATATAGAAAAGAACAAACAGAGCAAACGCTATTCAACATTCAGTGAAGTATGTATATGTATGTATATATGTATGTATGTATGTGTGTGTGTGTGTGTGTGTGTGTGTGAGCAATATTACAAATCCATAGACTTGGCTCTTTCCACTCTCTGTCTTTTGGGAGGGAGGGTGCAATCTTGACTTTTGTTAGTGTGGATGGCCTTTAGTGTACATTTGGATTTGCATTTGGACATCTAGATTGTGCCTTCAAAAATATTTACCAAAACAATAATTCATCTAGATACAGGTGTAAGTTCCTTACAGTTTTCCTGCTTTGAATTTCTTAATATCTCTCCATCACCTGACACCTGGGCTGCTTCTATGTGTTTCTCTTTCCTCCTTAAACTTTTTCTTCAGTTGCATCTTCTTCACTTTCCTTACTTCTGTCTCCTCTCTCCTGATTCCTTCACTCACACTCTGGAAATGTAAAAAGCCTTCTTTTTAAAAGTCTGAGTGAGCATGAAGCAGAACTTTAGCTTGTATGGTTGTGGACAAACACACAGTAGGAATGCATCAGCAGTCAAGCTATCCAAACTATCAAAGCTACATCAAGCCAGTTTGAGCCACTAACAGCTGTAAAGTGATGGAAAGTCTGCGTAATGTTTTTTCAGAATTTGAGAGGTGAGTAAATGGCATTTACGTGTGTTTAGTCTCCACTACAGCCCTGTGTATGACTGTAAAAATGAAAAAAGGGAAATACGGGACATTTACAGGTGAAATTACGAGACGGGAATACTGTGGGAGAGGGGGTGAAAATACGGGAAAAACCCGGGAAAAACGGGCGAGTTCATAGGTCTGCTCCATGTGTACGAGCTGATCAATGCACTCCTGCTGGTAACTTGCAAATCAAAAATACAGATCAATTTGTTTTAATTTAAGACATGTACGAGCTGCAGTACTTTCCAGACAAACTTCTCTGTTATTTATACACATCCCTGGAGGACAGCACAACTACTTGTGGGAGAAAATCTATTCTTCTGATTTGCCAAGACATTTGAGTTTGAATCCAGTACAACTGTGTATCTAAACACTCTGCCTTCTGTCTTTATTTCAGCTTACTTACCACCACTCACAACTACCAAACCAGATTTTAGGTTATGAAAGCAGCAAGACTGAGCCGAAACAGTAAAGTTGCAGGCCGTGAAACCAAAAGAATGAGGTGAAAGATGTTAAAAACCTCTGAAGAGATGAAGACCGGCTGTCAGGTGATATTTATCTGTCTACATCAAGCAGCAACTACCACAGTTTGAATCTGAAGTCAATATCTTAATACCTTAAAATGCAATGCCACCACATGCTGGTTCCAAAAGATGGCTCCAATTGACTTCCATTCAAAAAGCGTCAACTCCTCTCTAGAAATATTAAGTCAATCATTTATTTCAACGAGTCATTATAGTCTCAATTGCTAAATTCAGACCCTCTAATAAGTTATTTGGTGGTCATTTTAGAAATCATTGCTCTGTTAATAAGATTTCAACACTTACAGTAGGCTTTGATGCCTGCTGTGTGGGCGCTGAATGACAGCCGTGATTGACAGTTCGCTTATCTGCTGCTCTGGGACTTGCACTAAGTTGGACTATTGTTGCAATATTTCGGTAAGTTTAATGTTACTTGATTATGATAATTGCATATTGTCCATCTTTCTATGCAGTCTATGGTGTACAGGTAGTCATCTGACCAACTGTTTATATAAAAACATTGGTAAGAGCTCCAACAATAAATCGATTGACCAATTAGTCGGTCGACAGAAAATTAATTCAACCATCTGATAACTGAATAATTGTTTTAGTCGTTTTTTAAAGGATAAATGACAAATATTTGCTGGTTGCACCTTCTGAAATATGAGAATTTGAACCTTTACATACATATAATATATTTGGATTTTGGGCCATTGATCAGACAAAACAAGACATTTGAAGGTGTCACCTTGGCCTCTTCATGACGGCCATTTACACTATTTTTGGACATTTTAAAGACAAAACGATTAATCGAGAAAATAATCATCAGATTAATTGATAATAAATAATCATTAGTTGCAGCTATAATATTGAACTTTAAAGAACTTCAAATGCCCCAAATGACCAATTTCTTGGTCTAATTCCAGACCTCTGAATTGCTGTCCACATCTAAGATGTTAGATGCTAACAGGGTTGTCATCTTCCTGAGACAATTAAAAAATGAAAGAAGGATGAGATCAATGCATCTGTAAAGGTTACTGCAAGCCAAATTACAGAAACAACAACTCTTAAATAGGCACATCTTCAATCAAAATGAAAAACGTTAACTGCTCCTACAAGTCCTACCGCCGCTTCTGTGTCGACTGAAAATGACATTGATGGAACGGCTACACCACTCACTACTACTATTCAGTGGAATTATCAGTTCCCAGAATCTGGAGTTCAATTCCCATCAATTTTGTAAATTTCCCAGCACTCTTGTGTCACATGTTAAGAAATTCTTCATTGCTAACACCTAGAAACCTTTCAAATTTACATTGATAATAATCGTATTTGCACAGATGATTGCATGATTGTCTGTAGTTATTTATTTTTTAATGTTTACTCTTCAAGTTACATCATAAGGCTCTTGGCTTTTTCGGCTCTGCCAGCACATCTGTAGTGAACGTATGATTCGTTCCTTGTATTTTACCTGTTATAACTTTGCCATGACTTATTACATTGGATATTCATTTGATTTTGTTCAAATATACTGATGCTTTGCATTCCAGTGAAAAACAGATCAGGCCGAGGTTAACAAGATGGTTTTTATCAGCCATGCCCACAGTGTGGAGGGCTCAGCAGATACACAAAGAAGAATAATGTGGGTGGAAGAAGCGATGAAGCACTGCCACCACAGCAGCACAGAGTCAAAAAGTGTGTGCGCTGCATACGCAACAATTTCCTTTTCCTAACAATCCTCCTCAATGTCCTCCCCCTTTAATCATCTTCCTTTTTCTTTCTCATTCTCCACGTCCGTCATTCTCTCGCTCTCCTTCCTCCAGACTTCAGCTTCACTACAGAGTCATTACAGCAGCTGGCCCACACAACATGGACTCAGTTACCTTTGTCTCGCTCTCCCTCCTCCTCACGCCTTCACTTCATCTACATTTAAGTTACAGTATTTGCGTTTTTTCTCATATTTCTTAGTAGAAATGTGTTCAAAAGTATATTTTAATATGGAGAGGTGCTGTCAAAGACTTCTGTTACCTAGACTGAATGAAACAGCCTGGCAGCAATACAGAGATATTCCCCTTCAAGTTTTTAAGTAAGACTAACCCTTCTAACGAATCAGAGGAGGCCAAAGTCAAGGGTGGGCATTCACAGCTGACAACCAATAGGTGAATGCACTTCTGGCCTACTACTAGTCCTGTACAGGGCGTTCAAGCTAGCATTAGATGAAGACGTCACTATGGCTCACTAACAGGCTAGCATGCTCTCAATACCTACATCGAATTGAAGAGCGCCATTGCTTCCAGTTCCTGAGGAGAAATAAATACATCGGGTCAGCAGGAAAGGAAGGGGAGGCAATAGCAAAGTCATTTGCTTTCAAGCCTCATGCCAGCAATAGTTTGACTTCCAGAACTTGCATAATGAAGCTTTAACCTTCATTTATTCAACCAAACATACACTTTATTACCTGGTCTTGACAGAAACAATATCTTACTCTGCTGTACATATGGATATGGTTGGAATCACAAATAAGAAGACGATTCCTGAAGAAGGCACTTGGCCAAAATGTTGATCTTAATCTGTTAAAATAAATTAGAGTTATGACTGTGTGGCTTTTTTCACTTTTTTCAAATCACAAATAAACCTGACATTGATCTTCCTCATACAGTCGCTTCCTCCTCAGTGCATCTTACCCCAGATTTCTCCCCTCATTTGATATTCCTCCCTGTTTTCCTCTCAATCCTCTGCCTCTCTCAAATCATTCTGACCTCTAACAGTGTAATCATCAAAGTGATGCCATTTAAACGCACCTAAATACAAATTCACAAACTGACACACTATAAAAGGTTAAATTATGACTTATAATGCGATTAATAACACGTTGGTGCACAAATCAATGATAATCAATTTCAGGCCCGAATTCAAATGTCTGCAGCAGCCAGTTCTCACAGATAAGTCTTTCTGCTGCAGGGACTCAGATGAGATGACTGACCTTTTAGACTAAATAGTGGATGCTTACTTCCATTTTGGGTTGTTAGCACGTAATAGGCCAATGGGTATGGATATGAATACACAAATTAAATGACGTTCATACAAAAAACAGCTGGCCCGGGCATGCGTGTCGACAGCTGCGGGGTGGTCAGTCAGTGTTCAGCGTTGCAGGAGTGGGGGGATAAAATGTCATAAAGCAATTGAACTTTAATGACAGATCAAAGGCAGCAAAAAGAGATGTGCTGTCACCTCTCCTGCCATGCCTTTTCCCACCCCCAGTCTCCTCTCTCTTTCTCCCCCTGTGGGATATATTCAGAGCACCTCACTCCGTAACTCGCTGACCATGAAGGATTATGACAGCACCAATGCGTTACTAACACAATCATACTGTAGGTATAGGGGAAATGTAACAGAGAGTGAGAGGGATGTCAAGGAATGGCAGGACCAGTAGAAAAAAATAATGGCAGCAAAAGGGGAAAGATGAAAGAGCTGTAGGACAGGAAGTGCAGAGAAAAGAGAAAAATATCAGGAAAGAAGCAGACGGATACAAAATGACAAAAAAAGAGAATATTTTAAGATGATCAAAATAGCCATTGATTAATTATGAAGTGACAAACTCTCTAGTGTCCGTAAGAATTATGCAGAGGTCCGAGGAGGGAGGAGGTCAAGGTGGATGCTTACCATTTCTTACCAGCTGTCAATGTTGGTTTCTTCTAGACATGGCCATGATTATTCCCCAACCTTAACAGAGTATATTTTAACCCAAACATGATCTTCCCCCAATCTTAACCAAGTTGCTTTTGTGCTTAAAACTAACCAAAGCCCAACCATAGAGTTGTTGGATCATGAAAAGGTTTTATTTTTGTCACACTAACAAACCATGTGGTCAGATCACAAAAGGTTTATACTCTAAGTGTTGTTCTGAGGGATAAATAGATTAAAAGTAGAGCTGCAACGATTAACCGAGTAGTTGTTTGACAGAAAAAGAAATCAATAATTCAACTATTTAGTCATTTTTTAAGCAAACATGCCAAAAATTTGCTGGTTTCAGCTTCTCAAAGGTGGAGGATTTAAGGATTTTCTTTGTCAAACATGACAGTAAATATTTGGGTTTTGGACTGTCGATCAGACAAAACAAGACATCTACAGACGTCAACTTTGACTATGGAAAATTATAATGGCCATTTTTCTGACATTCTATAGACCAAACGATTAATCAATTAATCAAGAAAATTATCTGCAGATGACTCCATAATGCAAATAATTGACAGTTGCAGCCCTAATTGAGACCTATAGCAAGATTAAGCACGAATATCACCCGACAAAGACAGACAGAGCTACTTAGGGCCTTATGAGGTCAATGACAGTTCACATGGTTGTAAATTATGTTTACAGGCCTTAATCTCCAACAAGTATCTGTGATAAAAGACGTTATCTGTATGCTACCACGACTAAAGAACCACTCTGCTACCACTGATTATGAGATGATGTGAAAGGGGAGGCTGGCACATTAAAAATTCAATTTTAGCAGCAGTAACAAAGATGACCTGAAGCTAATTCTCCCACAACAGATGGGGAAGGTTTGATCACAGAATTGTCTTTTTTAATTATTAGGATCTCCATTAACCGACGCCTCGGGAGCTGCTACTTGATTTCACTACACAGTCAACACCACAAAAACAATCAGCAGACACTGATATCAGAAGAAGTCAACCTGAAAAATGGATCCATCATGAACACTGGTGCTTATTTCATGCTTTACTGGAATAGTTAAGGATGGCATAGTGCATAACGGTTCAAATGGACCATCCATTCACACATTTCAAAAATAACTATTAGCAGCCAACAGATATCGGGTATCGTTGCAACTGTCACCTCATTTGCAGAGACAGGCAAGTCCCTGGTGAAATGCCAAATCAGTCACACTCATTTCATGCCTCATTAATGCAATTATGCAGGCTTTATGTGTTGATGAATAATGTGTTTGTCAGTGTGTAAGCATGTCCCTTTCTCATGGTAATAGTAAAAATATAGGATGATGACGACACATATTGGCACTACTTAATTCCCTCTACAGCTGATTTTATGAATAAAGGCTCATTTGTGGGTCAGCTGCCAGTTTGTCCGCCACAGATCCAGGAGTTTACAGAGGCTTGAAGCTTGTAACAAGGACAAATAAAACCTCTGACCCTCTAGGATCAGTGTTCAGTTCAATAGCAACTGAAGTGGCTCTTTTTTTCCTCGCTGTTGTTTGTGTCACTAAAGAAGTGTCAACGAGCCAAGATCGGGTCAAGGACAGAAGAAAAAAAGAGTTAAAAGATGTGGAATAAAGGTGAGATGGACATGAGCGGCGAAGAAAGGGGGGGGGGGGTAATGAAAAGAAAAGGAGAAACAAGAGAGTCAAAGACAAACACAGCCTCTGAGTCGGTGCTTCCCATCTATCCTATTAGTTAATGTGTCACTCTAACGCCAAACAGGCAGTGACAGTGAGTACTTCGACCATATACACACACACAAAGAGCTGCCCGAGCCAATACTAACACTGACTAACAAGGCTGCACAGAGGACGGGAGGGAGAAATGAAAGGAAAAATGTAAGGGAGGACAAGAAGCCATCTGATAAATCACTGATAGGAAAAGAGCAAAGAGCAATAATAGAGGAACTCACCATTACTGAGAGGATGAAAGAAAAAAAAGAGGGTTATTATTAAAGAGACGGAGACGGGAAAAGAGGGAGATATGTTCAATCAAACGATGAGATGGAAGAAAAAAGGCAGAGTTGATAAAACGTCAGGAAAAAATGAGGAGATATGACCTGCTACAGGTGCAGCGCTCATAACGCCGGCCTAAATAAATAACTCACTGCCACAAAATGATAAACAATCACATTTGATTGATAACAGTCTCTGTGGTGTGTGAAATCTGTAATAACCTCATCAGCGCGTTTCCCCTTAGGCTTCAAAGCTCAAGGAAGGCTCACAAACGCATCATATCTGCACCATCTGTCACTAAATCACTGCTGGGCCAACTGGGAGTGATGGGACAAGGTGAGGGAAGGGGAGAGGACGTATGACCGTTTTAGTTATTGACACTGGCAGCTTTAGGCAGCAAGCTAATGAGCGATTGGAAGAGCGGAGCCGTCAACAGGTGTTGAGCTCATAAAGTAGCTTCATGTACATATGGACGATGTTGGAGCAGAACGTGCACTCTCGCACAAATATCAGCAAAACACAATTTCCTGCCAGGATGACACACAAGCACATGGATGAGTAAACTTGCAGTATGACTCTACAAAAACACACGGAAGCAACCAAATCTGTAAAGCTCAGTTCTCTTCTTCTTGCTGCTCCCAAGCTTGGTTTGTATGTAAAAATGAAGGCCTCAATATGTAATATCTTTGTCTTTTGTTATGTGTAAAAACAAATGTTTTCATGCTGGAAGAAATGTGCCAAAGTCCAAAAAAGAATCACAACATTTAACTGAGAGAGTCAGAATGCAAATCTAAATAGTCTAAATAAAGAAAACCTTAACTGGCTTTGATGAATAATGTCCATATAAATTTCAACTTGCCTTCACATACAATACATATCAAATACCTGATTCCCATCCACATTATTCAGATATGATTTTGCGCTGTAGACCAGTGTCTAGACTTTGTTTATTTGACAGTTTAATAGTTATTTAATAAGTAAACTCTCTTATTTTGTTATAGCCCCGAGCCGAATCCCTCAATCCCCCAATTATGGTGATTATTTGCAAATCAATGTGAACATCAACACTGAGCTGGGAGAGATTTGGGGACACCATTATCTAGCAAGGCTCAACCAGACTGCATTATGCATGGATTGCTTTTCTAAGCACCTTGGGAGTGTGTGTAGCCATAGATACTGTCCAATCAGTAAACATTTAGTTGTTTAGTTATCCAGGAAGCTTGGGGTGGCAGCACGCTAAGAAAGACAGCTCAGACATCCTTTTCCTCAGCTATGTCCTCCTGCTCTTCCTGTGGGATCCCAAATCATTCTCAGGTATTCTCAGGCTGAGGCCAACTGGATACAGACTGAGCCACCAGGTGCTGAACCTGCAAGATCCCAGGCCTAAATGCACTCTTTCCCACTGCTGATCCACAGAAGTCTTTGAACTACTGTTAGTGTGGCCCCTCAATATGGTTCAGAAGGCCCTACCAGGAGGGGCCCTGCCTAGCAGCAAAGTCCCCAGAATCAAAGGGGCACCTAAACACCCCCAACCATGATAAGGTGAGGTTTCTTGGGGGGGGGGGGGGGGGGGGCTCTCCACTCTCTCAAATCTCATTCACAACCATTCAAATTTTATTTCTTCTTTTTTTAAAAAAAATTATTAAACCATTTCAAGAACAGCAACCACATATTTCAGCTTTAAATTAAAACTAAAGACCAACAGCAGCCCAGCAAGAGGTGAGTTAGTCCAAAAAAAGTGCAGCATGGCTTTTGCTAGACTAGCTACAGGTGCAACTGGCAAAATCAAGGTGTACACACATATGCAATATAGCCTACATTAAAGTAATCAATGTCGAACATTAAGCTGAAGTGTTTTTAGGAACTCAGTTGGCGCTCACCACCAAATCTCAACAGGATCTCAGCCCAGTCACAAGTTATAACGTTGCTCTAAATTGAAGCTGCAGCTCAAAAGGTGTTGGGTCACTTGTAGTGCTGAAACAATTAGTCAATTTATAGATTAGTTGCAACAAAATGCTAAACATTTGCTGGTTCCAGCTACCAAAATGTGAGGATTTTCTGCTTTTCTCTGTTTTATAGCATTGTAAAGGTAATGTCTTTGAGTTTTACACTGGTAGACAGACAAACAAAAGTAAAATGAAGACATCACTGGCAACTTCTGATGGGCATTTTTCACCATTTTCTGACATTTTCTAGACTAAGTGATTAGTGGCTTAATTTAAAAAAATAATTGATAGATTAATCAATATTGAGACTAGTTACACCAGCTCAGAGTCTTTATACAATCACACATGTATCCTACACTGTGCTGCTGTAATGTGTCGACAAGCACCACTGAGATGTTTCCATGAGATTCAAGAAGCTGCATTAACTTGAGGCTGTAATATGGAAAACAAATTTTAATCTAGTGCTGATGGGAAATAACAGTCTGTGACTTGCAATTTACTTCAATTTTGTTTGGTCTAGATTGCCTGACATGGGTCTGGCTGGAGCAGACATGAAAGATATGATCAAAAATAAGAAAACTAAACAGAATCCGCAGCTGACAGATAATTTCTGACGACTCGAAACTGAAGCTGGTGAAGAAGTCTCTGTCTCTGTCTATCTCAGTTGCACAACTGCATCTCTCCAGCACTGAGAGGAGGCAGCATGGCAGGCTGCAAGGCACGCCTCTCTAACACACACACTTGGCAGGACTAGGTTGTCTCCCTCGAGGCCAATTCATAGCTAGATCTTCACTGAAAACCGAGGAGCCGCAAATTGTTTCCCCTCTCTCTCCCCAGCTTAACTGGCAATTACCCAGATCTGACAGTAGCCACTTTGCCAATACACACACACACTCACACAGTAGCCTATATCAAGCTCAAAAGCAGCATTCCTGTAAAAGGATGATACTCAATGACTCCTCTTCTTTACCTGTCCAATCATATCCTTTAGTTTTGGTCTAATTTTATCCCTGAATGTCTTTGAGCAATAAATATAAAGGTGTTCTTCTATGACTGTCTTGATTTAAACTATATATATGAGGATATTGAGGCTATCAGGTCAAATATTTTCACAATTAGAGGATGCGGGATTGAGTATTGAGGTACGGAGACTGTTGGTGCGCACCAGCCCTCTCCAGAATCTGTTATGACACAATGAACTCCGGTCTCTTTCTCGCACACATGCACAGAGACCCAAATTAACTACAACACAATTGCTAGTAATGCACAAAACATTGTGCTGGGTGTGGGTGGTTAAAGGATTTTTTTTTTTTTATAAGACCGCCTGTGACGCGCAGAGGGCGGACATCTAACAGGTGAAATGGGCGAGCTGGGACCAATTTCCCTCCGTAATCACATACCCATAATTGGCCAGATCGATGAAACGACACACACATACACAAAATAATTCAATCACCGGTCGCACATTTCCACATATGCAATATGCAACCTCTCTCTTATGATAAGTGTACAAATTTGGATGATACCACATAAAAATTGTAGAATTTAACACTGAATGTTAAATGAATGAAACAATCGAGATTAAATTCTAGTAAGTACAAAATGTCTTAACTATACTCCCTTGAGTACAACAGACATGCTATAATAGCCTATAAACTGCTGGAGGAATATAAGCAGCAAGATCAGTGTTTTTTGGTGGGAGATTGAAGGGAAAAACTGACTTTTACTTTAAAAAAACTGAAATCATCAATCTGCCCTGGGCTCAATCTTGCTTTAGACATAAACAGTAAACCTTGGTAGCTATAAGCGCCTGTTGCCCAAAATAAAACACAATTTCAGGCTCCATCAGACTCCCCGAGAGTAACAACTGTTGCTCAATCAGCGCAGCGGGCGCTGTGGCGCTGCCCTCTCCGACAACACTTTTACATCATCTAAAAGCGGATTTAAAAATCATTTATTCTCAGATCAGGTGGATGCTGAGCATTTTAAAGAATCAAACAGTAACTTACATGTCTAAGTTCTTGCATGCGGTCTTTCATGCTGCCCTGCTTCGCCGCTGAATCACTCTTATTCCGTCAGTTGTCGTTTCCTAATGGATGTGTGTGATGATGGAGCGGCGGGGCGGAGACCGACAGGATGATGAGAGAACGACCGAGGCGAGGATGCGCGTCTTTCGGCGGCGAGAGGCGGTGATTTCCACCCCCCTCGGTTTGGATGCTGGGGTGGTGGTGGGACCACTTTACAAAGCCGGGTGACGCGCACAAAAGGTGAGGCGAGGCCTTCCGCCGTTAACCCATTACACACCCGCAACTTCCTCCTCAATTCGCACTAATTGAGTCTTCAAAAAAAAATAAATAATAAAATAAAAAGTACTCAACCCTCCAGGTTTCTTTTTGTTCCGCCAACGTCAGTCTGACAGCATGTGGTTTAGTTTGACAGAGAAATAACCGCCCCAGAGAGACAGGCTAAGTGGTGAAATTGTGTTGAATTTCATTATCGATTGGGCACGTTCAGAGATAACGCCCAGGTGGTTTGCACCGTGCCAAAGCGCACAGCGACCTCTGTTGGCCACACGAAGCGCAAAGACAGCACAGAACACATCATCAGCACAAGAAATCTTCATTATCAATTGGATTTGTCTTACATTATGTATAGGAAAATATAGGCTATTACATCCCTTTGGTTTTCCTTTTTGGTGAGATGCATTCATAAGCTGTTTTTTTTGATTTTATTTTACCAGCAAAAATCCTGTTTTGACCATTTATGTATTAGGTTTTATTGTTTTGTCACTCACAACCTGAGGTCCCTACTGACTCACCCTTTTTGTAATCTTTACAAACTTAAGTTTGTTCAGGACACATCTGCATATGTAATAAATATGTCACATTGCATATCCCATCATCTTCTTCTTTGTAACATGGAATTGTGATACTGTGAAGTTTTGTCAATTTCTTCTATATTCTGGGAAAACAAACAGCAAATATGACGAAGATTTCTATTTTTGTTTAGTTTTAATTGTGAAAATATTGCAGATAATACAATAAGCAGCTGATCAGAGATTCATTTGATCACTCATAATTTAATTCTGTGACATTGTGGTGCCACCTCTGTCTCCACTGTGTTTTGTGCCAACAGTGGGCAGTACAGATGTCTGTTCATGCACTTGGTACCTTCCATCCTCACCACCATTTGTTGGGAGAGAAATTGCCAAACACTCGACCAAATATAAAAACGATTGGCCATAATAGCATTTCGCTCTTGAGTCTCATCCACTTGAATTGAAGAGCTGCAAAATGAATTGAGTCCAAACACACTGCAGTTCCAGAGGTGCTTGTGTGCGGGTGAGGTATAGACGAGAGCTAATGAAGGTACAGCTGCATGAGTCAGAGCTAGAAGTGAGGTCTTCTCTGACGTCCGGTGTATTTTGTGTCGGCTCGAACCTCCCTATAGGACCACAAAAGAGAGAGAGGAGGCGTCAACAACTGTTATAGACACAACTAACCCTAAAAGTAAAAGCCAATTTAAAACAGTCATGTACATACCGTCCTTGTCTCCTCCTCCTCTCCTTTTTCTCCATGATCCAATCTCGTCCCTTCTTCAACGATTTCCCCTTCATGTTTTTGAAACGGCATCTTCACAAAGACAAAGTGTAGCTTATTTAAAATGCACCACATCAAAAATCTGCACTTCTATATCAGACATGAAAGTCTCTTGTGTTACCAGGAGAAGAGACTTATACATAATGATGTGAAAGGGAGGAAAACCCACCTGACAGGGTTTCACATCAGGCAGGACGACAACCTTTTGTAAGATTTCTCTCGGTCTTTTGGCTTCATCAATCCAGGTATGACTGAACCTGTACCTATGAGTGCCAAGACCTGTTTCCTATCCTGACAGCTAGCAGTAAATGGGAATGTTTTTAAATGGCGGTTTAAATACAAATCGACAGTATAACCACATATGAATGATTTGAATCAGAGTAAAGTCCAGTGTAAGATTATTCACTTAATACAGCTACTATTCTAGTCCCTTGGATTTATTTGGTTGGGTAAATATTATAGCCTGTTATGAATGCTCTTCTCAAACATGCAATTATTCTGTAAAGGTCACAGACAATGCTGATGTAAACAGCAGCAGTGTGTTTGTGAACACAGGCAATTCTTTCATTTCTGTAGGAAAATGAATAACCACTGTGCCAAAATCTGTTGTAAACACATTAAGAAAAACTAAAAAGAAATAAATATCTTGACATGTTTCATGTGATGCACACATGGCCTCAGGCTGTATCTCATCACATCATATCTCTCTCTAGATAATATAAACCAACAAATGAATCTCTATAATTTCTGGTTATTTGAACTAACTGCTTCTTCAAACTGTGTTAACAGTTTCATTAAACTATCACAATAATCTGATCACACGGGTATCACATTCATGTAAACACATCCAGTGTCTTTCTGTATCTTTACCTTTGTCCTGAATACTGGACCTGGTTTGAAACAGCTCTGTCTGAAGTTTCTGATCCCAAACCCTGAAATGAAGAAAAAAAGATCACAGCAATCATAACGTGGCTAATAAGACAGACAATATCTACAGCTAACTCCTTTGCTTCTTACTTTAGGAAGGACTCCTGTTACTCCAGCAAACAAACACAGGAAGAACCTGTTAAAAAAGAAAAAAGAAAAAGGTGCTTGTGAGAAGGAAAATCATTCTAATGTGTGACAATTTATCACAAGGCTAATGTGCCAAACATGTCATCCTGTTCTAATTAGCCTTGTGTTGAGAGTACACTGCTTCTAATTTCACAGGCCGTTAAGAAGCAATCAATTGCAGATGCCTGTGGCTGAACATGACAAAATGAAAGCTCCACTTCAGACAGGAACTGACTTTTTAGCCTTGCTGCTGTTGGGGTAGTCCACCACCATGCCTCCGCTGAAGCCTGCCCTCATGGCCTGCGACGTGATCAGCTCAAGCTTTTAGAGAGGGACAAGGAAGACTAGAGGTGAGTGAAGGAATTCTAACATCAGATTGTAAACTCTGACACCCAACCATCATAAAATACAGAATGACACAATGTTTTTTTTTTCTTCTTTTCACCTGTTCTGAGTTCTCTGGATAAAGCTGAAAAACAGCACGTGAGCCTCTTGACTGAAAGACAAAGAGCGAGGAGAAGATTGTAAAATATGGATATCTGGCTATTTTGAATTCATATCAACAAGATTCATAAAACCTTACCAGAGAAGAGTACAGAGTAGTAAAGAAGGTATAGAGTCTCTTTGGAGGACTATGTGACCTTTTGTCGGCATTGCAGAGCCACTGCAGGGCAGAGATACTGAGGAGGAATAAAACATAATGTCAATGAAAATACTCTGCTTTTAAAATCAGAAATGACTGCGGTGACTGTTTATTTTTTACATAAGTATGTTATGTTGTTCACCTGATACAACCGTCGAAGGTGCCTGGTCGGAAAGGCATCCCCTGGCCCATGTCGCCCACTAAAAGGTCTCCGTCTACTTCTCTGTCCAGTGCAACATCTGTCACGGAGAAGACGTTCACATTTGATCATCGTCTCAGCAATTTACTTGCATCACTTTTACATATTAATTAAACAAACAAATCTTAAATATATAAAAGAAATGATAAAGTTATTTTGCACAACAGTTAAAATGTCACTCCCCAATTTAATCTATGTGTAATATTCAAAATCATTATCACAATTTTTGTAAAGAATATTTTAAGAGTATGATGTTGATGTTTTGTATACTTTGGATCTTTGGTCATCTATAAGCAGCTGAGACTGTTTGGGAATACATTCTTCAAGCACAATATTTCAGGAAAGACTATTAATGTTTTCACACAATGTCAACATATTTTGAGAAATCATAATAAGTGATATTGATATGATAACACAGCAGGTAAAGGTACTAACTGTTCATACCCCTTAGCTAATTTTTTTCAGAAAGTTAAATCATTTTAACTGTAATTTAACTTTTAAGACCAGGACATTTAAACTGTATCACAATTTAAGATAACCAGAATATCACATGATATCCTGTATAATATCAAAATATTGATATTATATTGCTACATCATCCAGCTCTACTTTCTTCCATAAGTGCAACAACGTCACTAACCCAACATCGCAGTGCTGATGTCGACTCCAACCCAGTAGTGTCCTTCCTCTGACAGGTAGTCTCCACTGAGCCCTGAGCCACACCTGAAAGACAAATGACACACACCTGAGTTCTCATCACTAACACACAAGATCGCTATTCTGGATCTTACAAGTTAAGTTTATACAGTTATGTTTAAACTTCTCAAACACTGTCAAACTCTTTCATGCACACCCGTTAAGATGATGGTAAACCACCACTTCTTCATGTTGTCGTTACTACAGAGTTTCTCAGAAACATCCAACCTCAGACTCTTTCTGTAATGTTGCTACGGCAGTTTACCAGTGAGGTTATCTTTGTGTTGAGTTTTGCAAAACTACTGTACTTCAGAATGATTGTATCCTCTTGTAATGCAAAATGTATAAACATATCTAAACTTCCCTTCCCACCTATTATGACAATACAGCATACACATCTTAATGTGACTCTGTTCAGGTTCACAAAATTCTCTTGGCATGGACATTTCACACTAATATTGCCTTAATCAGGCTCATAGTGGAATACGGAAGTTCACGTAAACATAAGACTTTGTCACATGCTCACCCCACATCTAGCAGGAAGCATGGCTGTCCCTCTGGTAGGTTCAAAAGCTCTACGGCTCTCTCCGACATCTGAGTCTGAATCTCAATCATACGAGAGCTGTAAAGCAACAAAACACACAGACAGTTTCACATGTGACTTTTGGGAATAGAAGCATGCTCTAAGACATACAAATTCAACTTCGAAACCATTCGATTTTACTCTGAATTTAGCAGACTTATAAATCTTATGGGACTCTGATTTTGAAGAGATTGACTTGAGGTAATCATATCGTGATTATTTCCACTGACCATGATTTAGTGAGGGTTTTTTTTTTCATAAAGTTTAATGTGAGTGTAGAGTTTTAGCTGTAATTTAGATAATGTTCCTAAATTTATCAAAATCTCCACAATTAATTTCCTTTTGCCCTAAAACAGATGCTCCAGAATTTATCTGTAGATGGCATTGTCTATTTACTTTTTGACTTGTTCAAGTTCATTAAATAAAACTGAACTGTACAATATTATAGAAATAATAGGGGTGCGCAAAAAAAAAATCGATTCACATAAGAATCGCGATTCTATCTCTGCCGATTCAGAAATTCCGAGAATCGATTCACATTTTTCAGTCTTTTCACGACGCTGTTTTCAATTTTTTCCTGATATGAATTAGCTCGCTAAATCCCATAGATGGCGCCCGGACCCAAATCCGGGGGCAAGAAGGAAGTAAAGTGTGTGTCATGGAGAGACCGTGAGCAATGGAGTACTTGACAGTAAAACAAATACAACCTGGTCCACCGGCTGTGAAGGCGATCATTTGGACAAATTTTGGATTTTCTCATCTCCAAGGGAAGAAGGAGCTTAATGCCATTATCAGGCGCTGCAGCGCACCTCCACAGGTGTGTGCCATTGTGGGCTTATTTATTTGTAACCGCTGTGAAACAGTCAGAAAATAACGTTTAATTGATCTGACCAGCTTCCTCACTAACGTTACCAGCGCTCCCTCTCCTCATTCACTCTCTAGCTCGTTCGACCACTGCTTCTCTCTCTCGTCTTTTTGAAATGAGTCGGGAAGCCGCCAGCAAATCCTAACTTTACTTTTAACGTTATCAAATGATGACCCTGTGTCCTCCCCTCTTCCTAGTAATGTTTTTGTCATATGGCAGGGTTGTACAGCGTTACAGGTTGCGTTTCTCCAAAAGTTGATTCTGGTTCAGTTTTCTCGCTGCGGCCCCTGCAGCCCTCCTCCCCCACAGCCTAAACACACAATGCACAGCAGGTCTGCTGCCAGCTGGTTATCTGAGGACGGGAACGAGAAATTAATTTTCTCTAAATGAAAAACGTAGTCTCCTTGAAGCTTATGACAAACTGCCAAAAACAAGCCAACAAGATGCAGCAGCGAAACAAGCGTTTAAACAGCTGTTATGTATTTTGAAACAGTCAATAAAATTCAGTAAATAGCGAAGCTGCCTGTTTCATCACTTTACATTCATGTAGTAAATATACAAATATCAATTAGATGGTAATCTGCATGAGAAATGGAGGAAAAGAAACAAAATTGGTTAGCCTATAGTAATCACTCGCTAATAGTGATCAATGTTCTTTTATGCACTTTGCAGCTAAATGTAGCAGGCAGCTATTGTTTGTTTGATTTTGTCAATTGAAGTAGGAATTTAAGTTATTTGAGGTTTTACACTTAGTTTATCTTTGCAATCATTTTTATTTTTGTATTAAGTATTCATTTGACCCTTTGTCTCAGGGCTGCCTTGGTTTCCTGTTGACTGAGTGAACTAAAGGAACATAAATCTTACTCAGGTTGACATTTAGTAGCAAATGTTTACATTTGATTCAGTGTGATCTTTTTTATTTGAGACCTATAAAAGTGTCTACTGCAGGCAAATGGAGAGAGTAACTCAAAACATCAATCTAGAATCAAATCTATGAATGTATTGAATTGAGAACTGATTTTGAATCGCAAATCAGTTGTGAATCGAATTGTGAAACTGATAAAGAATATATAAAGATATGTTTGTGATACTATCTAATAGTGTGGAATATGATTTGTTCAACCTTAAAGGTGCAGTGTGTAGAATTTAGTGGCATCTAGCGGAACGTACTTGGCAGAAATGGAATATAATATTCATAAGTATGTTTTAATTAGTGTATAATCACATGAAAATAAAAATCACTGTGTTTTCGTTACCACAGAATGAGCCTTTTATATCTACATAGGGAGAGGGTCCCCTTTCACGGAGCCCACCATGTTTCTACAGTAGCTCAGAATGGACAAACCAAACACTGGCTCTAGAGAGGGCCACTATAGTTTCTCCTACATGCTTAAGTGGAAGGGGAAGGGTATTCAGTTGTATCTTCTGCAACCTCACCGCTGGATGCATCTAAAATCCTACACACCAGTCCTTTAAAACTACTTTGGGTGAAATAAAAAAGGTAAAACTGTATGTTAAGCGGTCACAGAAAGTGAAATTTAGTATAATATAACATCCAAACTTGCTTCTGGGAGTATTTCTTGGCCTCCTCTTCATTGTAGAACTGCAGAGAAGAGAACACATCAGATTAACACTTCAACAAAACTGCTCACGACACAACTACAGTAAGTACTACAGTATATTTGTTCAAGTATTGTACTTAAGTACAATTTTAAAGTAATTGTACTTTACTTGAATATTTATGCTACTTTATACTTTCTACTCCACTACATTCCTTTGACAGCTTTAGTTACTTTTCAGATGAAGATTTGACACAATGGATAACATAACAAGCTTTTAAAATACAACACATTGTTTAAGATGAAACCAATGGTTTCCAACCTTTTTGTCTTTTGACATCTTACAAAAGGCAGTGTGTAGTCCGGGTCACATTTCAGATTGTCTATGAGTTGTTAACAGCGCCACCAAATAGTGATTTTTCCCTCTAAACTTCTCAGGTTTTCATTTAAATACTGATCCAATACTGGGTCAATTAAATATGATCCTATATTTCACTAAAACTCAGATTAGAGAAAAAGTCCCAAAAATGACAACCCCCCAATTAAAGTTAAAGTACTAATTTTGTGACTGACTGACTGATATATTATTATATATGACATCATTAGATTATTAATACTGAAGCATCAGTATGTAAGCAGCATGTTACTGTTGTAGCTGCTGGAGGTGGAGCTAGTTTGAACTACTTTATATACAATTAGCTAGTTTACTCCAGTGGTTCCCAACCTAGGGGTCGGGCCCCTCCAAAGGGTCAGAGGGAAGAAGAAAAAACAAAGTTTTGACACACAAATCTGTTTTCAGTTTTGGGACTTTATCTCTAATCTTTGATTTTTGGTGAAATATTGTATAATTTGAACAGTTACTGAAATGAAACCATATGAGAAGTTTAGAAGGAAAAACAACAATTTGGAATGTGACCCCGACTACACACTGCAAAACATCAAAAGCCAAAAAGGTTGGAAACCACTGATTTTATCTTTACCATGTGTCGTATTTTAAAAGCTTGTTATAGTATCCATCGTGTCAGATCTTCATCTGAAAGGTAACTAAAGCTGTCAAATAAATAGGTAGGAAAAGTAGTGTAGTAGGAAGGACAGTATTTCCCTCTGAAATGTAGTTGAGTGGAAGTATGACGTAGCATCAAATAGAAATACTCAAGTACCTCAAAACTGTACTGAAGTACAGTACTTGGATAAATGTAGTTAGTTACTTTCCACCACTGTAACATTTGAGACTCAAACTGAGGCTAATTTCAATGTTAGAAAACAGAAACCACTGAGAAGTTGCCAAAGCGGTCAGTAAACATCAATAAACGTCCCCGTGCGTTAATTAACGGTTGTTTAATACATCCATGGTTATGAGACGTTAGAAAACGCTCCTACTGTTAGCCTAGTAGCTAACTTATACACCGCAGTAAACCGAGTCACTGACCACATCTGGAGGAGCCGAGTGTTCCGGCCGTCGACAGCTGGAGGACATGCTTTTCGCTGACTTAGTTCACCAGTTTCTGGGGATAAAAAGTTAAGATCAGTGCAATAATGAGCTAAAATGTGTTGTGGTAGCAGACAACACGTGAAATAGGGGATACAGTGACGTCATATACAAACGACAGGAGCGCTTCTTCCTCCCCCTCTTTTGTTGTTGATTGGCAAACTGCTTTTAGGCGCATTACCGCCACCTTGCGGATTGGAGTGTGAACTATTTACATACAGTCAATGATCAAAAAGGTGACGGCAATGCCACTATATTTAAGTATTTGGCATTTTTACTCAAATACACTTGTTTAGGTGCCACGTAGTTAAAATTTCTGCAGAAATATGTCTCCTGGGTTTCATCAGACCTAAATACTCTCTCATTATACAACCGAAGAAGGTTGCTCTTGTTTAGGCCAGCTATTATGTTATCAATATCGGTTACTGACATATTCAGCTTTATTAATTTATCTCTCAGTTTTGAAAAGATGTGCTCCATGTTGCTGTCATGCAACACTTTCACCTCTCCTGCCACTCTTTTCAATCTTTTGATATTTTGCAGATGTTTTCTCCTCCTCTGTAACAACAATCCTCTCCCACTGCTCCCATGTGACGATGCTATTATCTAGTGGGCCCTCGAACTCCACTTCATTGTAGCAAAACCTAGTACACAAGCGGTACATACACTTCTGGTTGGCCGGGTCACAAACAATTGCTTCCAGGAGATCCGAAATGCTGTTAGTCAACAAAATGCCTTTCTGACAGAGCTTGTCAATAATCATTTTAAAATTGTCGTGGTCATAGCAGGCACAGGTGTTTCGGTCGGACTCTTTTGCTGGACTAACATAAAAAGGGCAGTATCTGAGGAACTGTCTGTATGAGACTGCATGGTGTTTCAGGGCGGTTGTATTGTAGTTGGAATGGAGGTTTTTCAGAGACTGAAGCAGCACTCTCCGTTGGTGTTTAATTTTGTTTTTTGTAACGGTGTCTTTTTTACCCGACAGCATGCGGCTATTTTCTTCCCTACAGAGAAAGCTGACTACCCTCTCCCTTTTCTCCTCTGCAATTTTCTTTTTGTCTCTCTTCTTGTTTCCCTCACTTACTTTCTGTCCTTTCTTCTCTGTGAGTTTCTTGAGTTTCCGTTGCAGCTTTTTTGCCTTCATTCTTTCACTCTTAAGGTCCTTAGCCTTTCCTTTTCCTTCAGCACTGCTCTACGTTTTGCTGGTACTTTTCTGCACTGCCCTTACAGGAGTTGATGATGCCTGTGGTCTCTCAAAACTTGGCTGCACATAGTCATGATCAGCAAGGTTTACTATGGGCTCTGGAGGGCCATTAAGCTGGTCACTTGCTGTTGAATTCAGTGAGGGAGGAGTAAGGTTCAAAACATCAGCAAGCACCCTTTTCTTCTCTCTGTATTGCCTCTGATACTGCCTCCACTTTTCCCTCATCTTCTCCTGTTTTTGCCTGGGCAGATCTGAAACTGGGATGTTTGTGATCTTTCCCGGTCTCTTTTTCCTTTGATAGCTAAGAGTAAAAAAAGACGAATACAACAGTTAGTCCTATATCTAGAGCCTTACTTCATCTTCCATTTGAGCTTCACATCTCTCACTTACACTACCCTTTCAGGAGATCTACATCACTGATTTTACTTTCACATGAAGCATTAGCGCATGTGTGTGTGTGTGTGTGTGTGTGTGTATGTGGGGGGGGGGGGTTATGTGGTGGACCTTTGCTTTCTTTTAGCCAGGTAATTATGACTAATACCTGGAAAATAATCACTCATGTCAGTAAAATCTTATTTAATAAAACCTAGCTAACTACTCCAGCAAGTAGGTCGACCCTTAGTAACGACCTAGCAACAGAGACGATTTCTAGTCCCTGCTGAATCCGCCAGCCAACTGCAGCTAATGCTTTCTGGAGATTGCAGCATTTCCCAAACTGTACAAATACCACATATATAAACACAAAAGTGCTTTTAATAGCTCAGTCTCATTGTAACTAAGATATCCGCTGAAAAAAATAATTATAACGTGTTGTATAATTATGCATCTAAATCACTGACTAACAGCAAAGTCAACCATGCCCCGATTGAGAAAGAGCTCTATGCCATCTAATTTATTAATTTAGTGTTTATTTATTAAACCCAGAGATATAACCATAACCATAATTATAATACACTATTTGCTGAGTATACACTGTTCAATGATATTAATATGCTATATTATGGTACATAATATAAGTCAAATGGATATTGCTATGGCAATAAGGTGCATAATTGCCCATGAATGTTAAGTGTACACTGAAACATGAATAATTTACACAACACAAAGTATATACATATGTAATCATATACACAGACAGTACTTGAAATATTATATACAGATGAATCAGATGTGATGGATAATGTAATAAATAAATAAAAGTCCAGATGAGCACAGAGGAGAGTCACTGTACAGACTGATGGCAGCTGGCAGGAATAACTTCCTGTAGCATTCTTTGATATTGCAGCTTCAATTTTACCATCATCCACAGACCTGGGAAGGGAATAGCTATTGTTCACACTTTAAGGAGGTGAGTGCCATATATATACATACACATATATATATATGTGTGTGTGTGTGTGTGTGTGTGTGTTGTGTCCTCATACACAGGAGGGGTGGTGCAGGATTCTAGAATCAAAGCCAAGTAAATATGCTGTCATAATGATATAAAGTCAATGTCAAAGTCATTATACTCAAATTATAAATGTTAATAAATCTTTAATAAAATCCTTCTTGTAGTAATCCATCAAATCTGTACTTTATAAGTCTGCAGTTAATAAGTTGTTAAAAAATGTATCTTGGTCCTGATGGCCTCCAGCCCTTTTCTAAAAGGTGGATGATCAGAACAACATAAGAGGCACAAGAATAGAATCATATATTTAAAAAACCAAACAACAAACCCCCAAAAGAAATGAGAACTTAAGAGAAGAAATAAATTGGTAAATAAATAAAAAATAAATAAAGATTACATGTTTACATAAGTGAGTTATGAGGTCGAGAAAGTAGCAAGTCACTTTTGTGGTTCTTTATTGTGGTGACATCATAAAGTGTTGCCATTTCTTTTAAGTTTATGACATCATATTTATTTAGCTTAGATCTTGGGATTTTGTCTTTGATATTCCAGCTTTGATCTTTTGATTGACTTCACCAAGTCAAGTTGACTGTAGGAGTGCAATGAGTTGACAATTCTGTCTGATATCAAACAAATCTTTCGTGGAATCCTGTGTATAAGGAATTCTTTCGGTTCAACAAAACTTTCATCGATTGAAAACATTACCTAATTGGTTGATTTGTTATATCAAAATAATAATGGAAACACATACAGCAATAGCAGAAGACCTGCCTGAGAACACTACAATGGAGACCAAAAGTGGACTTAAAAATATTAAAGAAATGTTCGGTTATGAACATATTCCAGCGATTGTGAAGTTGTTTCGAGAAGTGGATGTTGACGGAGGTGGAGGGTTGGACATGAATGAATTTTGTGTTGCACTGGAGCAGTTATATGGAACTGTGAATAAAGAAGACCTCATTACACTCCATATGCAGATTGACACAAACTGTGATGGAACTGTGGACCTTAGTGAACTACTGAACTTCCTATTGGTTAAGAACAGAGCAACAGCAAGCATAAATCTGAGTATTCATGCCTTTCCCAGACCAATAAAAATAGTTCCCATAGATCACTATACAACAATAACTAAGGTGATTTTCCGTCCATTTAAGAACGTTCATGACAGCCAACCAGAGGATGATTCTCAGCTGTCAATATCGTCAGTCAGGACCTACCAGAATGGTCAATACCTATCAATCAGCTCTGATGGAATCCTCACCTTTTGGACTGACAGCTTTAAGGAGTCACACCCAATCAAACTAAACGATATGGAAGAGAAACTTCCTTTTTCACACAGGGAGAAAATATGTATTAATGACATGGTGTACATCAGCGACCTCAACGAGCTGGTTATCGCAACCTCTTGCAGGGAACTGGTATTCTATACCTGCAATGCATTCCCTGAGTTATTTCAAGCCAAATATGCTTTAATAAAAGACGACAGCATAGTGAATACCATGAACTACTGGTCCGACGGCACTAAAGCAGTATTTTCCTACGGTGACACAAAAGGCTCTTTGTCTGTTTTTGTCATCCACAACATAGAGAGTAAAATCCTCTTCCACAAAGATGCATTCGATAAAATCTCTCTGCACCAGTATCCAACTGTTCATGAGTCATCCCTGTTAAAAAAGAAATGGGAAGGGTTTCTATCTATCAAGCTTTCCATCTTTGATGACATATGCCATCAGATTCAATACTTTCCATCACTGGATTCCTTTGCCGTCTGTGGTCATTCATCCAAAACAATGGTACTCACTACCTTACCGAAGACACCTCAAGGCAAAATCCATAGAAGGGTATTTGAGAGCAATAAAGACCATGAGTTTTTCACCTGCGTTGAATACTGCCCTTCAGTTCAGTTTCTGGTGACTGGCGGTACAGATGGCATACTGCGGGCGTGGTATCCCCACGACAATGTACATTGCAAAAAGACAGTAATGGGACACGTCAAACCAATCAGGCACATAATCGTTAACACAACAAAGAAAGTAGTCTACAGTATATCTGTGGACAACAATGTACGTCTGTGGTCAGAGGAAACTTGGGTGTGCCTGCAAAGCATCCAGGTACAAGGCATGAGACAGGCCCCAATCTCCAGTGTTTGCTATAACATGTACAACAATGAGTTAGTCCTGGCTAACTCAGATATAGGAGCATTTCTTGGAAGAGGAACAGATCTTTTTATAGAAATGTTAACATCCCATGACAAGCCCTTGTGCAGTGTTCTTTATCACTCCATATTCAAGCAAGTCATCTCTATTTGCCAGAACGGTTTGGTGAAAGTATGGGATATCCTTACAGGAAAGGCCATCATGCAGTTCAAGGTCACTCCAGATCAGCATGTGGGGTTCACCGCCATTGCATTTGATGGTTCAAAGCGCAGATTAATTACAGTTTCCAACGATAGGAAAGTGAGACTGTGGAACTTCAACATTGGACAAGAGCTTCGCGTTCTTCCTGTCAAAGTGCAAAAGGAGGTGACAGGTATTGTCTCCATGAACAATAGGGTGTTTGTGGCTGGACGGCGGTCAAACGTCATTTTTAACCTGGATTTAGATGAGTCTGACAACAGAATTTTGGAGCATGATTATTTAAATGATGTATCCTCCATGAGCACACACGGAAACATACTGTTTACTGCCTCGAGCAATGGTAATGTAGTTGTCTGGGATGCTAAAACTGCGGAGGTTTTCTATTGGCTTGATACCAGTAACAACCCACGAACACACATGGCAGACGGAAAAGCTCAAGGCTGTGTAAAAAACCTCCGTGCTGGCAGACACCAAAAGAAAGGAGGCACTGGGACAATATCTCTATGTAAAAAATCTACTGCTCTGACTAATCGGAGGACTAAAGTGACTACCAGTCCCATTATTCTATGTCTGCAGACCAGGGCGGCCACTACTGACACAGCCACACTGCTGACTTCTAAAAATGACCATATCTATGCCTGGTCGATTATTAGCAAGGGTGGTCTGTTAGGAAAATTCAGGGCGGTGTGTGAGACAAGTGCAGTTGTTACCACCATGTCGACTGATGGCAACGAGAAGATACTTCTGATTGGGGATAGCACTGGAAACATTTATCTGTGGGACATTCAGCGGTTTGGACTTCTAAAAAAGGGAGACCCTCAAGGGCCATCTGAGGTCATAAGAGGCTGGCGTGTGTCACTGAGTCCACCTCCTCTGTTGGGCCACTGGAAGGCTCACAAGGACAGGGTGGTGAGTATTCAGTGCGATTCAGAATGCAGAAAGATACTTACGGCATCACTGGATTGCAATGTCTGTCTATGGACAAACAAAGGAGAACTTATCGGCACCTTTGGAAAGCACGAGTGGGATGCTATACAACTCAGGCTTAAGGTGGATACTAGCCAGGAGGAGGCAGATGAACCCAGAACAGCAACAAGAGGAAAGTATCAAATGCCATTCCCTGACTTTCCATCGGAATTACCCAGACCACCAAACGAGTATAGAGACCTCTTTGAAAAAATTAAAAAGGTAACCACAGTACCTAAGCCTATTCCAATACTAACAAAGCAGCAACTGTCTAACAAAGTGCGAGAGATGATGACTATTCGTTCATCTCTTACCAGAAAAAAATACGGGGAAATTTCAGATATAGTAAGGGACGAGGACGAGGACCCCACTCCACTATCCACAAATGAGGTGAAGAAAAGGTCTGAAAAGACATGTCCAGTGAAGACGACACTAACCACAGACTGTGCTAACACTACAACCAGCTCACCACAAGAAGTCAAGAAAGGGTCTGAACACACTTCATGTCACGAACACTTCCAACCCATCTCAGATACAATGCAGCTCACATATAGTCAGACTCAATCCATACCATATCCACCTCAGATCCCGCTCACTAGAGGTCGCACTGACATTAAACAAAGCTCTCCTCAAGCAGAATCATCTCCACATATGAACAACACTCGGTCCAAATATGGACGTGTGCTCAAGATTCAGTCAAGGGATGCATTCAAAGAAAGTGTCCTCACGTCTCCTCCAGACACCATGGCAGGCAAGCGGGAGTCTGAAAAGACATGTCCAGCAAAAACGACACTAACTACAGACTGTGCTAACACTACAAACAGCTCACCATACATGCATCAATCTGCTTGTGCGGTCAAGCAAGGATCTGAACACACTTCATGGCGCACATACTTTCAACCCATCTCAGATACAATGCAGCTCACATATAGTCAGACTCAATCCATACCATATCCACCCCAGATCCCGCTCACTAGAGGTTGCACTGACATTAAACAAAGCTCTCCTCAAGCAGAATCATCTCCACATATGAACAACACTCGGTCCAAATATGGACGTGTGCTCAAGATTAAGTCAAAGGATACATTCAAAGACAGTGTCCTCACATCTCCACCAGACACCCTGCCAGCCAAGCAGGAGTCTAAAAAGACATCCAACCATGTACGTTTCCCACCCATTCTTGATAAGGTTCAGCTTACACATAATCAGTCCCCATTTCATCCACATCCGCCTCAGATACCACGCACTGGTGGTCGCACTGACATTAAACAAAGCTCTCCTCAAGCAGAATCATCTCCACATATGAACAAGACTCGGTCCAAATATGGACGTGTGCTCAAGATTAGGTCAAAGGATACATTCAAAGACAGTGTCCTCACATCTCCACCAGACACCCTGCCAGCCAAGCAGGAGTCTAAAAAGACATCCAACCATGTACGTTTTCCACCCATTCTTGATAAGGTTCAGCTTACACATAATCAGTCCCCATTTCATCCACATCCGCCTCAGATACCACGCACTAGTGGTCGCACTGACATTAAACAAAGCTCTCCTCAAGCAGAATCATCTCCACATATGAACAACACTCGGTCCAAATATGGACGTGTGCTCAAGATTAAGTCAAAGGATACATTCAAAGACAGTGTCCTCACATCTCCACCAGACACCCTGCCAGCCAAGCAGGAGTCTAAAAAGACATCCAACCATGTACGTTTCCCACCCATTCTTGATAAGGTTCAGCTTACACATAATCAGTCCCCATTTCATCCACATCCGCCTCAGATACCACGCACTAGTGGTCGCACTGACATTAAACAAAGCTCTAAATATGGACGTGTGCTCAAGATTAAGTCAAGGGATACATTCAAAGACAGTGTCCTCACATCTCCACCAGACACCCTGCCAGCCAAGCAGGAGTCTAAAAAGACATCCAACCATGTACGTTTCCCACCCATTCGTGATAAGGTTCAGCTTACACATAATCAGTCCCCATTTGATCCACATCCACCTCAGATACCACGCACTAGTGGTCGCACTGACATTAAACAAAGCTCTAAATATGGACGTGTGCTCAAGATTAAGTCAAAGGATACATTCAAAGACAGTGTCCTCACATCTCCACCAGACACCCTGCCAGCCAAGCGGGAGTCTAAAAAGACATCCAACCATGTACGTTTCCCACCCATTCTTGATAAGGTTCAGCTTACACATAATCAGCCTCAATTTGATCCACATCCGCCTCAGATACCACGCACTAGTGGTCGCACTGACATTAAACAAAGCTCTAAATATGGACGTGTGCTCAAGATTAAGTCAAGGGATACATTCAAAGACAGTGTCCTCACACCTCCTCCAGACACCCTGCCAGCCAAACGGGAGTCTAAAAAGACATCCAACAATTCACATTTACCACTCATCCCTGATCAGGTCCAGCTTACACATAATCAGTCCCCATTTGATCCACACCCGCCTCAGACCCTGCTCACCACAGGCCTAAAGAAAGGGTCTGAAAAACCATCAAAGCATGTAACCTTCAAACTCATCCCAGATGAGGTTGCACTCACAAATCAGACCGAACACAAGCTGCACCCACCTTAGACCCTGCTCACCAAAGGCCATACTACTGCTACAAAGAGCTCATCAACATCCAGTCGGGGAATGCATTAAAAAGTCCACATATGGACGTGTGCTGAAGATTAAGTCGAGGGATACATTTAAAGTGCGGTCAAGCAAGGATCTGAACACACTTCATGGCGCACATACTTTCAACCCATCTCAGATACAATGCAGCTCACATATAGTCAGACTCAATCCATACCATATCCACCCCAGATCCCGCTCACTAGAGGTTGCACTGACATTAAACAAAGCTCTCCTCAAGCAGAATCATCTCCACATATGAACAACACTCGGTCCAAATATGGACGTGTGCTGAAGATTAAGTCAAAGGATACATTCAAAGACAGTGTCCTCACATCTCCACCAGACACCCTGCCAGCCAAATGTGATTCTGAAAAGACATCCAACCATCTACATCTACCACCCATTCCTGATAAGGTTCAGCTTACACATAATCAGTCCCCATTTATTCCACATCCGCCTCAGATACCGCACACTAGTAATCACACTGACATTAAACAAAACTTTCCTCAAGCAGAATCATCTCCACATATGAACAAGACTCGGTCCAACTGTGGATGTTTGCTCAAGATTCAGTCAAGGGATACATTCAAAGAAAGTGGTCCTCACATCTCCTCCAGACACCATTCCAGGCCAGCGGGAGTCTGAAAAGACATGTCCAGCAAAAACGACACTAACCACAGACTGTGCTAACACTACAAACAGCTCACCATACATGCATCAATCTGCTAATGCGGTCAAGCAAGGATCTGAACACACTTCATGGCGCACACACTTCCAACCCATCTCAGATACAATGCAGCTCACATATAGTCAGACTCAATCCATACCATATCCACCTCAGATCCCGCTCACTAGAGGTTGCACTGACATTAAACAAAGCTCTCCTCAAGCAGAATCATCTCCACATATGAACAAGACTTGGTCCAAATATGGACGTGTGCTCAAGATTAAGTCAAGGGATACATTCAAAGACAGTGTCCTCACATCTCCTCCAGACACCATTCCAGGCCAGCGGGAGTCTGAAAAGACATGTCCAGCAAAAACGACACTAACCACAGACTGTGCTAACACTACAAACAGCTCACCATACATGCATCAATCTGCTAATGCGGTCAAGCAAGGATCTGAACACACTTCATGGCGCACACACTTCCAACCCATCTCAGATACAATGCAGCTCACATATAGTCAGACTCAATCCATACCATATCCACCCCAGATCCCGCTCACTAGAGGTTGCACTGACATTAAACAAAGCTCTCCTCAAGCAGAATCATCTCCACATATGAACAACACTCGGTCCAAATATGGACGTGTGCTCAAGATTAAGTCAAAGGATACATTCAAAGACAGTGTCCTCACATCTCCACCAGACACCCTGCCAGCCAAGCAGGAGTCTAAAAAGACATCCAACCATGTACGTTTCCCACCCATTCTTGATAAGGTTCAGCTTACACATAATCAGTCCCCATTTCATCCACATCCGCCTCAGATACCACGCACTGGTGGTCGCACTGACATTAAACAAAGCTCTCCTCAAGCAGAATCATCTCCACATATGAACAAGACTCGGTCCAAATATGGACGTGTGCTCAAGATTAGGTCAAAGGATACATTCAAAGACAGTGTCCTCACATCTCCACCAGACACCCTGCCAGCCAAGCAGGAGTCTAAAAAGACATCCAACCATGTACGTTTTCCACCCATTCTTGATAAGGTTCAGCTTACACATAATCAGTCCCCATTTCATCCACATCCGCCTCAGATACCACGCACTAGTGGTCGCACTGACATTAAACAAAGCTCTCCCCAAGCAGAATCATCTCCACATATGAACAACACTCAGTCCAAATATAGATGTGTGCTCAAGATTAAGTCAAAGGATACATTCAAAGACAGTGTCCTCACATCTCCACCAGACACCCTGCCAGCCAAGCAGGAGTCTAAAAAGACATCCAACCATGTACGTTTCCCACCCATTCTTGATAAGGTTCAGCTTACACATAATCAGTCCCCATTTCATCCACATCCGCCTCAGATACCACGCACTAGTGGTCGCACTGACATTAAACAAAGCTCTCCTCAAGCAGAATCATCTCCACATATGAACAACACTCGGTCCAAATATGGACGTGTGCTCAAGATTAAGTCAAAGGATACATTCAAAGACAGTGTCCTCACATCTCCACCAGACACCCTGCCAGCCAAGCAGGAGTCTAAAAAGACATCCAACCATGTACGTTTCCCACCCATTCTTGATAAGGTTCAGCTTACACATAATCAGTCCCCATTTCATCCACATCCGCCTCAGATACCACGCACTAGTGGTCGCACTGACATTAAACAAAGCTCTAAATATGGACGTGTGCTCAAGATTAAGTCAAGGGATACATTCAAAGACAGTGTCCTCACATCTCCACCAGACACCCTGCCAGCCAAGCAGGAGTCTAAAAAGACATCCAACCATGTACGTTTCCCACCCATTCTTGATAAGGTTCAGCTTACACATAATCAGTCCCCATTTGATCCACATCCACCTCAGATACCACGCGCTAGTGGTCGCACTGACATTAAACAAAGCTCTAAATATGGACGTGTGCTCAAGATTAAGTCAAGGGATACATTCAAAGACAGTGTCCTCACATCTCCACCAGACACCCTGCCAGCCAAGCAGGAGTCTAAAAAGACATCCAACCATGTACGTTTCCCACCCATTCGTGATAAGGTTCAGCTTACACATAATCAGTCCCCATTTGATCCACATCCACCTCAGATACCACGCACTAGTGGTCGCACTGACATTAAACAAAGCTCTAAATATGGACGTGTGCTCAAGATTAAGTCAAAGGATACATTCAAAGACAGTGTCCTCACATCTCCACCAGACACCCTGCCAGCCAAGCGGGAGTCTAAAAAGACATCCAACCATGTACGTTTCCCACCCATTCTTGATAAGGTTCAGCTTACACATAATCAGCCTCAATTTGATCCACATCCGCCTCAGATACCACGCACTAGTGGTCGCACTGACATTAAACAAAGCTCTAAATATGGACGTGTGCTCAAGATTAAGTCAAGGGATACATTCAAAGACAGTGTCCTCACACCTCCTCCAGACACCCTGCCAGCCAAACGGGAGTCTAAAAAGACATCCAACAATTCACATTTACCACTCATCCCTGATCAGGTCCAGCTTACACATAATCAGTCCCCATTTGATCCACACCCGCCTCAGACCCTGCTCACCACAGGCCTAAAGAAAGGGTCTGAAAAACCATCAAAGCATGTAACCTTCAAACTCATCCCAGATGAGGTTGCACTCACAAATCAGACCGAACACAAGCTGCACCCACCTTAGACCCTGCTCACCAAAGGCCATACTACTGCTACAAAGAGCTCATCAACATCCAGTCGGGGAATGCATTAAAAAGTCCACATATGGACGTGTGCTGAAGATTAAGTCGAGGGATACATTTAAAGTGCGGTCAAGCAAGGATCTGAACACACTTCATGGCGCACATACTTTCAACCCATCTCAGATACAATGCAGCTCACATATAGTCAGACTCAATCCATACCATATCCACCCCAGATCCCGCTCACTAGAGGTTGCACTGACATTAAACAAAGCTCTCCTCAAGCAGAATCATCTCCACATATGAACAACACTCGGTCCAAATATGGACGTGTGCTGAAGATTAAGTCAAAGGATACATTCAAAGACAGTGTCCTCACATCTCCACCAGACACCCTGCCAGCCAAATGTGATTCTGAAAAGACATCCAACCATCTACATCTACCACCCATTCCTGATAAGGTTCAGCTTACACATAATCAGTCCCCATTTATTCCACATCCGCCTCAGATACCGCACACTAGTAATCACACTGACATTAAACAAAACTTTCCTCAAGCAGAATCATCTCCACATATGAACAAGACTCGGTCCAACTGTGGATGTTTGCTCAAGATTCAGTCAAGGGATACATTCAAAGAAAGTGGTCCTCACATCTCCTCCAGACACCATTCCAGGCCAGCGGGAGTCTGAAAAGACATGTCCAGCAAAAACGACACTAACCACAGACTGTGCTAACACTACAAACAGCTCACCATACATGCATCAATCTGCTAATGCGGTCAAGCAAGGATCTGAACACACTTCATGGCGCACACACTTCCAACCCATCTCAGATACAATGCAGCTCACATATAGTCAGACTCAATCCATACCATATCCACCTCAGATCCCGCTCACTAGAGGTTGCACTGACATTAAACAAAGCTCTCCTCAAGCAGAATCATCTCCACATATGAACAAGACTTGGTCCAAATATGGACGTGTGCTCAAGATTAAGTCAAGGGATACATTCAAAGACAGTGTCCTCACATCTCCTCCAGACACCATTCCAGGCCAGCGGGAGTCTGAAAAGACATGTCCAGCAAAAACGACACTAACCACAGACTGTGCTAACACTACAAACAGCTCACCATACATGCATCAATCTGCTAATGCGGTCAAGCAAGGATCTGAACACACTTCATGGCGCACACACTTCCAACCCATCTCAGATACAATGCAGCTCACATATAGTCAGACTCAATCCATACCATATCCACCCCAGATCCCGCTCACTAGAGGTTGCACTGACATTAAACAAAGCTCTCCTCAAGCAGAATCATCTCCACATATGAACAAGACTTGGTCCAAATATGGACGTGTGCTCAAGATTAAGTCAAGGGATACATTCAAAGACAGTGTCCTCACATCTCCACCAGACACCCTGCCAGCCAAACGGGAGTCTAAAAAGACATCCAACAATTTACATTTACCACTCATCCCTGATCAGGTTCAGCTTACACATAATTGGTCCCAATTTGATCCACACCTGCCTCAGACCCTGCTCACCACAGGCTGAAAGAAAGGGTCTGAACAACCATCAAAGCATGTAAGCTTCCAACCCATCCCAGATAAGGTTGCGCTCACAAATCAGACCAAACACAAGCTGCGCCCACCTCAGACCTTGCTCACCAGAGGCCATATTACAGCTACAAAGAGCTCATCAACATCCAGTCAGGGAATGCATTAAAACGTCCACATATGGATGTGTGCTGAAGATTAAGTCAAGGGATACATTCAAAGACAGTGTCCTCACATCTCCACTAGACACCATGCCAGGCAAGAGGGAGTCTGAAAAAACATCCAACCATGTACGCTTACCACCCATCCCTAATCAGGTTCAGCTTACACATAATTGGACCCACTTTGATCCACACCTGCCTCAGACCCTGCTCACCACAGGCCAAAAGAAAGGGTCTGAATAACCATGAAAGCATGTACCACCAAAGCATGCTTATCACCCATGCCAGACAAGGTTGGGCTCACAAATCAGAACAAACACAAGCTGCACCTGCCTCAGACCCTGCTCACTAGAGGCCGTACTAATGCTACAAAGAACTCATCGCACATGCAACTGTACATCATTCTGCACAGTGAAGCTCAAACATCCAAGTGAGGTAACAATAAGTGACTTTTTTTCGTGGCATTCCCTCCCCACCCCTGCATTACCCATGCCTACCCCCTTAACATCCATATATGTTACTTCTTCAGTTAAAAATTACACCACGAATATCTGTTATAATAACTATTTTTTACAAAGAAGTTAACAAGTACCATAACTATAAAAAATGCTCTTTAATGAGTCTTACAGCAAACTCCTCCAGCAAGCCGCTGTGAACGTTAAGTGTTTCCTGAAAAAAAACAAAAAACAAAAAAAAATATATATATATATATATATATATATATATATACACACACACACACACACACATACATAGAGAGAGAGAGATACTCATGAACAATTGTCCTAAAAATATGCTTTTTAATTGTTGAACATTTCCTTAATATTAAACAAATTGAATTTATGGACTGATGATGGCGCTAGATAAAAAGATAAAAGTTGATAAAAGTACTGAGGGGAACATGAATATCTGAACATTTCATCACAATCCATCCAACACTAATGTCAGCATGCTCACAATGACAATACTAACATGTTGTGAAAACAACAAGTAACAATTATAATAAGTGCAAGTCTTGACTTGGCACTAGCTGAAAAACCAGGGCATGACCAAAGTCCATAGAATTCATCACCTGGGGACCATGGGTATCTGTATCAAACTTCACGGCAATCCATCTAATAAGTGTCAAGATATTTCTGTCTGGACCAAAGTGGTGGAACAACTGCTAAAATGTAAATTTATACATGGTGAACAGCAAAACATTACAAAAATAAAATACAATCAAAATCACTTTATGTTGTTGTTGTGTTGCAGTTCAGTAATTTTGCCAATCAAAGTGGACAAGCTCTCTGATGAGAGACGCCACGTGGGGACTCAGGGTGCCGTTTTTTTCTTTGGATCCTCTTTCCAGAGTTCTGGCTCACCAGTGATGTTGATTTGCATTTAGAGTCATCAGGGTTGATTCTCTGAATGAACGTACAAGCACAAAAAAAAAAAAACATTATTACTCAAAGCAATGTTTCCCCAGCTGTTATAACTTGGTGCTGTATGCACTTTAATGTTAATAAAAGCATCATGTACTATATGTGCACATCTGAATAAGCCTACAAGGAAGGTACATAATTAGTTGATAATCAATCACATTCAAATCATTGAAGCTCCATCCATTACAATAAAATGTATTTTGGGTTATCTAATGCTGCACCCCTCATTTGAACAAAATGTAAGCATTTAAATTTTCCACATTTAACCTAACCCATCCATCCATCTGTATCTAAACCTGCTTACACTGGGCGAGAGGCAGGATACACCTGGAAGGGCTACCAGTCTATACAGTGCATATAAAATAAATAAATATATTTTTTAAAATATTCTTTGACTCACTAATTAACCTGAAGTAAATGTCGTTGGACTGTGGGAGGAAAGCATAGCAATGCGAGGAAACTCAGAACAGAAAGGCACTGGCTGGCCAGCAAATGCATACCCAGGATGGGCTTTGAGGCAACAATGCTTCCCAATGAGCTAGCTTTTTTTCCCCCCACCGATACACCTCTCATCCCTCATCTACTACATTGTTGGTTAATAAATGTACTATATTTGATCAATCAAATGGATATCAAAAACAGAAAAACATTTACCGTAATCAAATAATGGCGTGGTTGCCATGAACAAACACAGGCCGTTGGAAAAAACAAGGGTGGATAAACTCCTGGTGCCAGTCGTATAATATGTATGCTAAGTAAGCATAATGCACATTTCCATCGCTTAAATGTAATACATTCAACAATTTAATCATGCTATTTCCAACACTTTGTTGTTCTGGATTACTCATTTGAAGTTTTATTGTCCTTATTCAGTCACTGTGGGTGTATTTGTATTAATGTCACAGCCAAACTGTATTTTGTAATAACGCAAAAGTGACCCAAGTCGGCAATCAGGGGCAGAGCAGCGATTTTAAAAGTGTGAGGGATCTAGAGGAGGGACATGAGCACAGCAACCCCCCGCCTTCGAGCCCTGTTCCAGTCTCAACATGCCATATCAAAATGAATGCCATGCATTTAAACAATTTCTTCTACTACTGTAGTTGTAACCACTGCTTCAGCTTACCATAAAATAATTACTGAGACCATATGAGTGTAACAACTCATCAGAATTTATTTAGGGTCTCATAGCAGTTTACTACTTATATCCAGTTATTTGTATGAATTGCTGTACTGGTGCATAGCTATCCTTATTATGCTTAAGATAGTCACAGAGTATCTTTATCCTACTTCCTTACATACCTTATAGACATAAAATTAAAGGAAACTTACACTTCCATTAAAATGAAATGGATAGTTATAGATGCATAACAAATTGAACCCTGGTAACAAATCAGAATCAGTAAATTAATTAAATACCAAAAGTTTTCCAGGAGGTTTTGTATCAGCAGGCGTCAGTTCCTCTCCAACAGCCACAGGAAACAAGTGGTCCCTCTTCATCTGAAGTCCACCTCAAAGCTAACAGAATATCACACAAGCAGGCCACAACAAAGGAGGGAGACGCACACCCAAACTCCGCAATAATAAACTGAAGTAAACTGAACTGGAGAAATTTCATAAATATCAGCTGAATTACTCAGTCATTGAAAAGGAAACGCTAGCCTTGATTTTGGCTTTGCAGCATTGCTTTGCAGTGTGTATGTTAGCTCTGTCCCTGTTAAGTGTTGATGGTCGACTGCTTCTGGCTGCCAGTAACGTGAAAGGGCTGGATCTCGCGATTTAATTTGCAGCCATAATTTTCAGAGAAATCAACATGAACACACAGTTCATCTGTAAGCAGAGAAACTGATGGCGAGTGAAGGCGTCCAGCTGTTCAGGAGACTGAGAAGGTCTGCCATCCTGCCACTCTTTTCAATCTTTTGATATTTTGCAGATGTTTTCTCCTCCTCTGTAACAACAATCCTCTCCCACTGCTCCCATGTGACGATGCTATTATCTAGTGGGCCCTCGAACTCCACTTCATTGTAGCAATACCTTGTACACAAGCGGTACATACACTTCTGGTTGGCCGGGTCACAAACAATTGCTTCCAGGAGATCCGAAATGCTGTTAGTCAACAAAATGCCTTTCTGACAGAGCTTGTCAATAATCATTTTAAAATTGTTGTGGTCATAGCAGGCACCGGTGTTTCGGTCGGACTCTTTTGCTGGAGTAACATAAAAAGGGCAGTATCTGAGGAACTGTCTGAATGAGACTGCATGGTGTTTCAGGGCGGTTGTATTGTAGTTGGCGTGGAGGTCTTTCAGAGACTGAAGCAGCACTCTCCTTTGGTGTTTAATTTTGTTTTTTGTAATGGTGTCTTTTTTTACCCGACAGCATGCAGCTATTTTCGTCCCAACAGAGTAAGCTGACTACCCTCTCCCTTTATATCTACATAGGGAGAGGGTCCCCTTCCACGGAGCCCACCATGTTTCTACAGTAGCCCAGAATGGACAAACCAAACACTGGCTCTAGAGAAGGCCACTATAGTTCCTCCTACATGCTTAAGTGGAAGGGGAAGGGTATTCAGTTGTATCTTCTGCAACCTCACCGCTGGATGCATCTAAATCCTACACACCAGTCCTTTAAAACTACTTTGGGTGAAATAAAAAAGGTAAAACTATATGTTAAGCGGTCACAGAAAGTGAAATTTAGTATAATATAACATCCAAACTTGCTTCTGGGAGTATTTCTTGGCCTCCTCTTCATTGTAGAACTGCAGAGAAGAGAACACCTTCAGATTAACACTTCAACAAAACCGCTCACGACACAACTACAGTAAGTACTACAGTATATTTGTTCAAGTATTGTACTTAAGTACAATTTTAAAGTATTTGTACTTTACTTGAATATTTATGCTACTTTATACTTTCTACTCCACTACATTCCTTTGACAGTTTTAGTTACTTTTCAGATGAAGATTTGACACAATGGATAACATAACAAGCTTTTAAAATACAACACATTGTTTAAGATGAAACCAATGGTTTCCAACCTTTTTGTCTTTTGACATCTTACAAAAAGCAGTGTGTAGTTGGGGTCACATTTCAGATGTCTATGAGTTGTTAACAGCGCCACCAAATAGTGATTTTTCCCTCTAAACTTCTCAGGTTTTCATTTAAATACTGATCCAATACTGGGTCAATTAAATATGATCCAATATTTCACTAAAACTCAGATTAGAGAAAAAGTCCCAAAAATGACAACCCCTCAATTAAAGTTGCATGTTACTGTTGTAGCTGCTGGAGGTGGAGCTAGTTTGAACTACTTTATATACAATTAGCTAGTTTACTCCAGTGGTTCCCAAACTAGGGGTCGGGCCCTTCCAAAGGGTCAGAGGGAAGAAGAAAAAACAAAGTTTTGACACACAAATCTGTTTTCAGTTTTGGGACTTTATCTCTAATCTTTGATTTTTGGTGAAATATTGTATAATTTGAACAGTTACTGAAATGAAACCATATGAGAAGTTTAGAAGGAAAAACAACTATTTGGAATGTGACCCCGACTACACACTGCAAGACATCAAAAGCCAAAAAGGTTGGAAACCACTGATTTCATCTTTACCATGTGTCGTATTTTAAAAGCTTGTTATAGTATCCATCGTGTCAGATCTTCATCTGAAAGGTAAGTAAAGCTGTCAAATAAATAGGTAGAATAAGTAGTGGAGTAGGAAGTACAGTATTTCCCTCTGAAATGTAGTTGAGTGGAAGTATGACGTAGCATCAAATAGAAATACTCAAGTACCTCAAAACTGTACTGAAGTACAGTACTTGGATAAATGTAGTTAGTTACTTTCCACCACTGTAACATTTGAGACTCAAACTGAGGCTAATTTCAATGTTAGAAAACAGAAACCACTGAGAAGTTGCCAAAGCGGTCAGTAAACATCAATAAACGTCCCCGTGCGTTAATTAACGGTTGTTTAATACATCCATGGTTATGAGACGTTAGAAAACGCTCCTACTGTTAGCCTAGTAGCTAACTTATACACCGCAGTAAACCGAGTCACTGACCACATCTGGAGGAGCCGAGTGTTCCGGCCGTCGACAGCTGGAGGACATGCTTTTCGCTGACTTAGTTCACCAGTTTCTGGGGATAAAAAGTTAAGATCAGTGCAATAATGAGCTAAAATGTCCCATGTGTTGTGGTAGCAGACAACACGTGAAATAGGGAATACAGTGACGTCATATACAAACGACAGGAGCGCTTCTTCCTCCCCCTCTTTTGTTGTTGATTGGCAAACTGCTTTTAGGCGCATTACCGCCACCTGGCTGATTGGAGTGTGAACTATTTACATACAGTCAATGATCAAAAAGGTGACGGCAATGCCACTACATTTAAGTATTTGGCATTTTTACTCAAATACACTTGTTTAGGTGCCACGTAGTTAAAATTTCTGCAGAAATATGTCTCCTGGGTTTCATCAGACCTAAATACTCTCTCATTATACAACCGAAGAAGGTTGCTCGTTTAGGCCAGCTATTATGTTATCAATATCGGTTACTGACATATTCAGCTTTATTAATTTATCTCTCAGTTTTGAAAAGATGTGCTCCATGTTGCTGTCATGCAACACTTTCACCTCTCCTGCCACTCTTTTCAATCTTTTGATATTTTGCAGATGTTTTCTCCTCCTCTGTAACAACAATCCTCTCCCACTGCTCCCATGTGACGATGCTATTATCTAGTGGGCCCTCGAACTCCACTTCATTGTAGCAACACCTAGTACACAAGCAGTACATACACTTCTGGTTGGCCGGGTCACAAACAATTGCTTCCAGGAGATCCGAAATGCTGTTAGTCAACAAAATGCCTTTCTGACAGAGCTTGTCAATAATCATTTTAAAATTGTCGTGGTCATAGCAGGCACAGGTGTTTCGGTCGGACTCTTTTGCTGGAGTAACATAAAAAGGGCAGTATCTGAGGAACTGTCTGTATGAGACTGCATGGTGTTTCAGGGCGGTTGTATTGTAGTTGGCGTGGAGGTCTTTCAGAGACTGAAGCAGCACTCTCCTTTGGTGTTTAATTTTGTTTTTTGTAACGGTGTCTTTTTTACCCGACAGCATGCAGCTATTTTCTTCCCTACAGAGAAAGCTGACTACCCTCTCCCTTTTCTCCTCTGCAATTTTCTTTTTGTCTCTCTTCTTGTTTCCCTCACTTACTTTCTGTCCTTTCTTCTCTGTGAGTTTCTTGAGTTTCCGTTGCAGCTTTTTTGCCTTCATTCTTTCACTCTTAAGGTCCTTAGCCTTTCCTTTTCCTTCAGCACTGCTCTACGTTTTGCTGGTACTTTTCTGCACTGCCCTTACAGGAGTTGATGATGCCTGTGGTCTCTCAAAACTTGGCTGCACATAGTCATGATCAGCAAGGTTTACTATGGGCTCTGGAGGGCCATTAAGCTGGTCACTTGCTGTTGAATTCAGTGAGGGAGGAGTAAGGTTCAAAACATCAGCAAGCACCCTTTTCTACTCTCTGTATTGCCTCTGATACTGCCTCCACTTTTCCCTCATCTTCTCCTGTTTTTGCCTGGGCAGATCTGAAACTGGGATGTTTGTGATCTTTCCCGGTCTCTTTTTCCTTTGATAGCTAAGAGTAAAAAAAGACGAATACAACAGTTAGTCTTATATCTAGAGCCTTACTTCATCTTCCATTTGAGCTTCACATCTCTCACTTGCACTACCCTTTCAGGAGATCTACATCACTGATTTTACTTTCACATAAAGCATTAGCGTGTGTGTGTGTGTGTGTGTGTGTGTGTGTGTGTGTGTATGTGGGGGGGGGGGGGGTTATGTGATGGACCTTTGCTTTCTTTTAGCCAGGTAATTATGACTAATACCTGGAAAATAATCACTCACGTCAGTAAAATCTTATTTAATAAAACCTAGCTAACTACTCCAGCAAGTAGGTCGACCCTTAGTAACGACCTAGCAACAGAGACGATTTCTAGTCCCTGCTGAATCAGCCAGCCAACTGCAGCTAATGCTTTCTGGAGATTGCAGCATTTCCCAAACTGAACAAATACCACATATATAAACACAAAAGTGCTTTTGCTAGCTCAGTTTCATTGTAACTAAGATATCCGCTGAAAAAAATAATTATAACGTGTTGTATAATTATGCATCTAAATCACTGACTAACAGCAAAGTCAACCATGCCCCGATTGAGAAAGAGCTCTATGCCATCTAATTTATTAATTTAGTGTTTATTTATTAAACCCAGATATATAACCATAACCATAATTATAATACACTATTTGCTGAGTATACACTGTTCAATGATATTAATATGCTATATTATGGTACATAATATAAGTCAAAGGGATATTGCTATGGCAATAAGGTGCATAATTGCCCATGAATGTTAGAATTAAGTGTACACTGAAACATGAATAATTTACACAACACAAAGTATATACATATGTAATCATATACACAGACAGTACTTGAAATATTATATACAGATGAATCAGATGTGATGGATAATGTAATAAATAAATAAAAGTCCAGATGAGCACAGAGGAGAGTCACTGTACAGACTGATGGCAGCTGGCAGGAATAACTTCCTGTAGCATTCTTTGATATTGCAGCTTCAATTTTACCATCATCCACAGACCTGGGAAGGGAATAGCTATTGTTCACACTTTAAGGAGGTGAGTGCCATATATATATATATATATATATATATATATATATATATATACATACACATATATATATATGTGTGTGTGTGTGTGTGTGTGTGTGTGTTGTGTCCTCATACACAGGAGGGGTGGTGCAGGATTCTAGAATCAAAGCCAAGTAAATATGCTGTCATAATGATATAAAGTCAATGTCAAAGTCATTATACTCAAATTATAAATGTTAATAAATCTTTAATAAAATCCTTCTTGTAGTAATCCATCAAATCTGTACTTTATAAGTCTGCAGTTAATAAGTTGTTAAAAAATGTATCTTGGTCCTGATGGCCTCCAGCCCTTTTCTAAAAGGTGGATGATCAGAACAACATAAGAGGCACAAGAATAGAATCATATATTTAAAAAAACCAAACAACAAACCCCCAAAAGAAATGAGAACTTAAGAGAAGAAATAAATTGGTAAATAAATAAAAAATAAATAAAGATTACATGTTTACATAAGTGAGTTATGAGGTCGAGAAAGTAGCAAGTCACTTTTGTGGTTCTTTATTGTGGTGACATCATAAAGTGTTGCCATTTCTTTTAAGTTTATGACATCATATTTATTTAGCTTAGATCCTGGGATTTTGTCTTTGATATTCCAGCTTTGATCTTTTGATTGACTTCACCAAGTCAAGTTGACTGTAGGAGTGCAATGAGTTGACAATTCTGTCTGATATCAAACAAATCTTTCGTGGAATCCTGTGTATAAGGAATTCTTTCGGTTCAACAAAACTTTCATCGATTGAAAACATTACCTAATTGGTTGATTTGTTATATCAAAATAATAATGGAAACACATACAGCAATAGCAGAAGACCTGCCTGAGAACACTACAATGGAGACCAAAAGTGGACTTAAAAATATTAAAGGAGAACTTATCGGCACCTTTGGAAAGCACGAGTGGGATGCTATACAACTCAGGCTTAAGGTGGATACTAGCCAGGAGGAGGCAGATGAACCCAGAACAGCAACAAGAGGAAAGTATCAAATGCCATTCCCTGACTTTCCATCGGAATTTCCCAGACCACCAAACGAGTATAGAGACCTCTTTGAAAAAATTAAAAAGGTAACCACAGTACCTAAGCCTATTCCAAATAATAAAGCAAAAATGTCTAAAAGAGTGCGAGAGATGATGAATATTCGTCCAACTCTTACCAGATTAAAAACCGGGGAAATTTCATATATAATAAGGGACGAGGACGAGGAATCCACTCCACAATCCACAAATGAGGTAAAGCAAAGGTCTGAAAAGACATGCCCAGTGAAGACGACACTAACCACAGACTGTGCTAACACTACAAACAGCTCACCACAAGAAGTCAAGAAAGGATCTGAACACACTTCATGTCACGGACACTTCCAACCCATCTCAGATACGATGCAGCTCACATATAGTCAGACTCAATCCATACCATATCCACCTCAGATCCCGCTCACTAGAGGTCGCACTGACATTAAACAAAGCTCTCCTCAAGCAGAATCATCTCCACATATGAACAAGACTCGGTCCAAATATGGACGTGTGCTCAAGATTAAGTCAAAGGATACATTCAAAGACAGTGTCCTCACACCTCCACCAGACACCCTGCCAGCCAAGCAGGAGTCTAAAAAGACATCCAACCATGTACGTTTCCCACCCATTCTTGATAAGGTTCAGCTTACACATAATCAGTCCCCATTTCATCCACATCCGCCTCAGATACCACGCACTAGTGGTCGCACTGACATTAAACAAAGCTCTCCTCAAGCAGAATCATCTCCACATATGAACAAGCCTTGGTCCAAATATGGACGTGTGCTCAAGATTAAGTCAAAGGATACATTCAAAGACAGTGTCCTCACATCTCCACCAGACACCCTGCCAGCCAAGCAGGAGTCTAAAAAGACATCCAACCATGTACGTTTCCCACCCATTCTTGATAAGGTTCAGCTTACACATAATCAGTCCCCATTTGATCCACATCCGCCTCAGATACCACGCACTAGTGGTCGCACTGACATTAAACAAAGCTCTCCTCAAGCAGAATCATCTCCACATATGAACAAGCCTTGGTCCAAATATGGACGTGTGCTCAAGATTAAGTCAAAGGATACATTCAAAGACAGTGTCCTCACATCTCCACCAGACACCCTGCCAGCCAAGCAGGAGTCTAAAAAGACATCCAACCATGTACGTTTCCCACCCATTCTTGATAAGGTTCAGCTTACACATAATCAGTCCCCATTTGATCCACATCCGCCTCAGATACCACGCACTAGTGGTCACACTGACATTAAACAAAACTCTCCTCGAGCAGAATCATCTCCTCATATGAACAAGCCTTGGTCCAAATATGGACGTGTGCTCAAGATTAAGTCAAAGGATACATTCAAAGACAGTGTCCTCACATCTCCACCAGACACCCTGCCAGCCAAGCAGGAGTCTAAAAAGACATCCAACCATGTACGTTTCCCACCCATTCTTGATAAGGTTCAGCTTACACATAATCAGTCCCCATTTCATCCACATCCGCCTCAGATACCACGCACTAGTGGTCGCACTGACATTAAACAAAGCTCTCCTCAAGCAGAATCATCTCCACATATGAACAAGACTCGGTCCAAATATGGACGCGTGCTCAAGATTAAGTCAAGGGATACATCCAAAGACAGTGTCCTCCCACCTCCTCCAGACACCCTGCCAGCCAAACGGGAGTCTAAAAAGACATCCAACAATTTACATTTACCACTCATCCCTGATCAGGTTCAGCTTACACATAATTGGTCCCAATTTGATCCACACCTGCCTCAGACCCTGCTCACCACAGGCTGAAAGAAAGGGTCTGAACAACCATCAAAGCATGTAAGCTTCCAACCCATCCCAGATAAGGTTGCGCTCACAAATCAGACCAAACACAAGCTGCACCCACCTCAGACCTTGCTCACCAGAGGCCATATTACAGCTACAAAGAGCTCATCAACATCCAGTCAGGGAATGCATTAAAATGTCCACATATGGATGTGTGCTGAAGATTAAGTCAAGGGATACATTCAAAGACAGTGTCCTCACATCTCCACTAGACACCATGCCAGGCAAGTGGGAGTCTGAAAAAACATCCAACCATGTACGCTTACCACCCATCCCTGATCAGGTTTAGCTTACACATAATTGGACCCACTTTGATCCACACCTGCCTCAGACCCTGCTCACCACAGGCCAAAAGAAAGGGTCTGAATAACCATGAAAGCATGTACCACCAAAGCATGCTTATCACCCATGCCAGACAAGGTTGGGCTCACAAATCAGAACAAACACAAGCTGCACCTGCCTCAGACCCTGCTCACTAGAGGCCGTACTAATGCTACAAAGAACTCATCACACATGCAGCTGTACATCATTCTGCACAGTGAAGCTCAAACATCCAAGTGAGGTAACAATAAGTGACTTTTTTTCGTGGCATTCCCTCCCCACCCCTGCATTACCCATGCCTACCCCCTTAACATCCATATATGTTACTTCTTCAGTTAAAAATTACACCACGAATATCTGTTATAATAATTAATTTTTACAAAAAAGTTAACAAGTACCATAACTATAAAAAATGCCCTTTAATGAGTCTTACAGCAAACTCCTCTAGCAAGCCGCTGTGAACCTTGAGTGTTTCCTAAAAAAAAAAAAAAAAAAAAAAAAAAAAAATATATATATATATATATATATATATATATATATATATCTACACACACACACACACACACACACACACACACACACACACACACATACATAGAGAGAGAGAGAGAGAGAGAGATACTCATGAACAATTGTCCTAAAAATATGCTTTTTAATTGTTGAATATTTCCTTAATATTAAACAAATTGAATTTATGGACTGATGATGGCGCTAGATAAAAAGATAAAAGTTGATAAAAGTACTGAGGGGAACATGAATATCTGAACATTTCATCACAATCCATCCAACACTAATGTCAGCATGCTCACAATGACAATACTAACATGTTGTGAAAACAACAAGTAACAATTATAATAAGTGCAAGTCTTGACTTGGCACTAGCTGAAAAACCAGGGCATGACCAAAGTCCATAGAATTCATCACCTGGGGACCATGGGTATCTGTATCAAACTTCATGGCAATCCATCTAATAAGTGTCAAGATATTTCTGTCTGGACCAAAGTGGTGGAACAACTGCTAAAATGTAAACTTATACATGGTGAACAGCAAAACATTACAAAAATAAAATACAATCAAAATCACTTTATGTTGTTGTTGTGTTGCAGTTCAGTAATTTTGCCAATCAAAGTGGACAAGCTCTCTGATGAGAGACGCCACGTGGGGACTCAGGGTGCCGTTTTTTTCTTTGGATCCTCTTTCCAGAGTTCTGGCTCACCGGTGATGTTGATTTGCATTTAGAGTCATCAGGGTTGATTCTCTGAATGAACGTACAAGCACAAAAAAAAAAAAACATTATTACTCAAAGCAATGTTTCCCCAGCTGTTATAACTTGGTGCTGTATGCACTTTAATGTTAATAAAAGCATCATGTACTATATGTGCACATCTGAATAAGCCTACAGGGAAGGTACATAATTAGTTGATAATCAATCACATTCAAATCATTGAAGCTCCATCCATTACAATAAAATGTATTTTGGGTTATCTAATGCTGCACCCCTCATTTGAACAAAATGTAAGCATTTAAATTTTCCACATTTAACCTAACCCATCCATCCATCTGTATCTAAACCTGCTTACACTGGGCGAGAGGCAGGATACACCTGGAAGGGCTACCAGTCTATACAGTGCATATAAAATAAATAAATATATTTTAAAAAAATATTCTTTGACTCACTAATTAACCTGAAGTAAATGTCGTTGGACTGTGGGAGGAAAGTATAGCAATGCGAGGAAACTCAGAACAGAAAGGCACTGGCTGGCCAGCAAATGCATACCCAGGATGGTCTTTGAGGCAACAATGCAATCTCAAAATGCATGTGACTGTCTACATGGATGTCACCATCATGCCTACAGCTTGATGCATCATTATCTACTTGTGCAGGGTTCTCCAAGGAGTCTCTGTGTTTCCTGCTGATGTGGGATGTGAAAGATGATTTCACATGAAAATATTTTTTACAGTTGGGAAGGCAGGGTGTCTACAGGTATAAACAAGTTAAATTTAAGACTTTTTAATACCTTTTTAATACCATTTTAAATGAAATTTCAGCCCAAACTTGCAATGGAAATACACACCAAAAGTGAAAATATACTCAATGATCAATGTCAGTTCAAAATGAACAGTAAGGTTAAATGACAATAATCGGTTGAGTTTAAATTCAGTTGGTTGAGTTTAAGTTTAACATTGTCCAAATGTGTTTAATGTGGAAAAAACAAAAAAATATCATTGCTGTCCTAAATGGTATTTATTAGAATATTCTCAGAACATTTAATATCAGCGGACAAAAATCTAGAAATCAAAATCGACAGTTGTGTGCAAACCAAACCAAGTGTTTTTCACCATGTAATGCCATGTGTGGATACGTTGCCTTGGTCTAAAATTAGGTCCCCTGAAAAATTCTAACAGCAATTCTTTTGAACTGCAAAGAAGCTACTGTACCACATTACTTGCTTATGATCACTGACCAGCTCACAATAGCAGTTTGATTTCTGTCCCGGCTAATGAAACCTTGTATTTCTGTTATAGGCCTACCTTAAACATTATAACAGTGTGAAAGCACAACTTTCACTATGTGAACCCTTGAAACAGGGAGGTGGAAAGGTAAGGAAGAGAGAGAAAATTCCTGACTGGACATTATGGCATATGCCTGAGTTCTGCTGATTATTTTCCGGCTCAATCTCAACCTCTTTCAGCTCTGTGACTTTTTCTTTGTATGATACATTTAATGTAATTTTAAAAAATTACTGAATCAGACAAACCTATCACTGCTGTACGCATGACTGAACAAGCTTCAGTTAAGCGTGACAGTGTACATTCTGCTAGGTTTCTGAAAACTTAAGTACCAGCAGAGACACCTCCTGACAGCTGGTTGTCTTGTAGAAACCTCTGAACAAGTTGTTTCATTCTTTCCTGGCACAAGTCGGGGTCTGAGAACATGTTTGTTAGGTCCAAACATGCCATCTGCCTCACAATGGTGTACTTCAGTGGGCTCTTGTCTTACATTTTCTGGACGATGTTAGTTTTTTCTGTGTAACTGCATCCACGTACATCACGATCATTGGTCATTTTGCAATAGCCCTATTGACGACAGGTAGGTTTCTATGAAACCATATGAGAAGCCCACAGAACGGTAGGAGAAATACAAATATCTAAGTGCAGAAATTGTCTCTTCTAGCAGGGGTATTGTTAAAGACTATATGCAAAGTCTTGAGCACTTTGTCCAGCTGACAGACACTGAAGCCACTTTTGAAGGCATTGTGGAGTGTGTGTAGCACACAGCTCCCCACCACAATCAGCTGGGCACCTCCAAACACTTCTGCATGTTCCTGCTGGAGCAGTTACAAAAAACTTCCAGTTGACACTGGGTCTATCTATGGAAACAGAAATCATGTTTCTCAAGTCAAGCTGCTGCACACACTCCTAGTAATTAAAAAAGATGCAGACATTAGCCATATCTCATATCTGACATTGTACTTCAGATTAATGACTGGGTCAGATGAAAAAGAATGAATTCACAAATGAAGCAACATGAGCCATTTATGTAACTAACCAGTGCAGCTAGCCTATAGCCATAGTCAGTATAGGAGATGTCACCAGCCTAATACTGGTCAATTTTTGTCTGTGGCTGGTAAGTCTATATTTATATATTCGCAATACCAGAGTCTATTCTACAATTCAACTCAGCTGGCAATAACGCACATGAAGGTCCAGTTGTTAGCTTTTCGTTGTCTGATTCAGGGTCTCGTCAAACATGATTACAAACACACCGCTTGTGCTTACATCGGCGACTAGCTGTTTTTTAATATACGTGGCCAATCCAAATTTAGCTACGTATCTGGTCTTGTCTTTTCCAGATATATAAATATCTGTTCAAGCCCCGAGTCTGAAAACATGGCTTTGAATATGTCTTTAATACCGTCATTTGACTTGTATGAGTGGTGGCTTGTCCCCATCCTCAGCACCCAAATCACCTCTGCTCTGAGTGTTGGCTTAGAGCCACAATTTGTTCTAGCAAGGCCTTAGCACAGCCTGTCTACAGTGAATAATCTGGCTTTAGTTTAACCCTATGGTGTAACCAAACTTCTCTGCTTTAACGACAGTGCATACCGGAAATTCTTCCTCTTCTTCAATCTGGCAGATTAGAAAAATTCTCCCGGTGACTTGACAAAAAAACATTTAAGACCATTCAATCTGAATTTAAGACATTATAATACATTTTAAGGCCTTTCATTTGAAAAGGTGTATTTAAGACATTTTAAGACTTTTTAAGTACCCGTGGCCATCCTGGAAAGAGGCAGGTAACTTTTTCCCTATCTCTTATATGCCATTTCAAATGATCACACAAGCTGAGCAAATTGGGAGATGTATGTTCACATCCTTCAACCTGACAAATCACTGCATCCATCTGACAAGGTCTGCAGCTAACATTAGGTTTATTTGGCTGTTTGTGCTTCCGACGCATGTGGGACTTAAGTTTAGGCAGTGTCTGAAAACTGAAAGAACAAGTCAGCAAACCCTAAATTAGCCAGGTTACTATGCATTTTGATATGGTTGTAAAACCTGGAAAGCGTTCACAGATAAATTACATTGTTTGCAAACAAATGGCGTGACCATCTTGACAGTTACTGCTAACTAGTCTCTCAATAAATATGTACCATAAATTGTGAATGTCATGAGCGTGGCGTCATCTGTTAACTGTAATGTTAGTCTGTTAACGGTATATCACGTTATCTAACTACAATGAGAGACTGCTGATTTAAGTTAGTTAAACAGACAAACATAAGAAAGAAACGTGACGGATGGTCTTTGTACACGGGAAAAACTGGTGATGTAACGTTAACCAACGTTTTTTGACTCTAATATTAAACTCTACTCTAACATTAAGTCAGGGCTCTACAGTGCGAGTATTTCACTCGCATTTGCTTCTAAAAATAGAGATGTGTGAACTGTAAAAATAATTTACTCGCACACTGTGCAAGTACAAATTACAACCATAAGACTATATGAAACACTAGAAGGTTTTTAAATTGAAACAACGGATCGGTCAGGAACAGACTTGCACTCACGCTGAAGAAATATTTGGTACAATAGTTAACATCATCTCTGAAGATGAAGCCCATTCATTTTTATTTTGGGCGAAAAAGGGAAGAGGAGAAAGAGGAATCCGGCGAGGGGGATTCGCAAGGTTCCACTGAGGTAGCTCACGCTAGCACGGTGGCTAACGGTAACAATGCTAACTTCAACATGGCAGCCAGTAATGACTGGACCGCTGAGAAAAACATCGGCGAAGCTACAGTGACCCCTGCTGTCACTTCAACATCCAGTGTGAGCTCATTGTCCTGCTAAAAATGAATCCATTTCCAACATCAAGTCAGACTGAATGACTTATCTTAAAGAATAAGACAGCATAAATTTTGATTTACACACACACACACACACACGCCCACACACAGAGTTTAAATATGTATGTAATAAATTGTAAATATGTATGTAATGGATTGTTCTTCTATTCTGTTCTTTAATAAACTTGAACTTTTTCAGTGTGCTCCTAAATTTCTTTTCATTTAGGAGCACATGTACCTTGGGGAAAATAAGCGTTGAGCACTGCATTAAGTTAATGTTTACTTTGGCTAATTTAGTCGATGTTAAATTAGCAAACAGCGAGTCCAGTCTACAAACTGGAAAATAAAAAACAAAAGATGCACTTAAAAATATAGTTTTAAAAACTCTGTGTTTAGAGTGTTGCCTAACTCACTTTCCTGCAGTCATTCACGTTAGCTTGCTGTTAACATAACCAAAAACTCCTCCTCTTAGCTAATTAAGCAATATTACACGAGAGGGTGTGCTTTACTGTCATGAATACCACATATATAGACACAAAACTGCTTTGCTAGCTCAATCTTGTTGTAACTAAGATATCATTTTTTAGAGGGACAGATTTAACTACTATGTCCTCAAACTTCACAGACATTTTTAAGCTAGTAGCGCCCTAGTATCATGCCGGATGCCGGAGTGAAAGCTATGATATACTCTCAACTGAAGGGAAAATGGCTATGTTTTGCTGTGTATGAGGGTGCCAAGTAACGATGAAAAATGAAGAAGGTGTGTGTGATTGTGTGTGTGTGTAACTCGTCCCACAGTCTCAGAGTTAGATCCACTCGACAAAGGGTCTGTTTTGCTGGTAACTTAGTGACTTCGACGCTTTGGTAATAATCCAAGTATGATTTATCTTAGAAATAATACCTTATCAGCATCTTCCACATTTCTCATAATAAAAACGGGCCTAGCGGCCGTTAATCATCTCACACAGAGAACCCAAATGTTACATTACTGATTAGCCTTTTTTTTTAACTTCCCTGGGAACGGTCTCTTATTGACATAAATGTTATCTTTTCACATTCACTGGCACATTCCTTTGATCATGTGAAAAATAAATAAATAAATATAACTATATACATTAAATTCATACAATATATAAAAACAACAGAATACAAACATTTAGGGACACAATTCATGTTGGTGAAATTCATAACAATAGATTAAAAAAAAGTTTTAAAAAAAATCTTAGAAAGAAATCTTGAAATGGAACTATATACAAAGCCTTATGATGAACAAAGAAATTAAGACACAAGTTGAACTATTAACAAATATATACAAACAACATTGAGGAGTCTTAATATGATATATATGTATATAATTTGTCATATTAGGCATTACATTCCACCACAGACCCTTGCTTGACTGCACTAGCAGATTGATGCATGGCTGGTCAGCTGCTTGTAGCGTTAGCACAGTCTCTGGTTGGTGAAGTCTTCGCTGGACATGTCTTTTCAGACCCTTGCTGTACCTCATTTGTGGATTTCTGTGGAGTGGAGTCCTTGTCCTTTTCCTTTATTAAATATGAAAGGTGCCCGGTTTTTATTTTGGTAAGAGATGAATTAAACATCATCATCTGTCGATACTCTTTAGACATTTGCTGTTGTCCATAGACAGACATTGCAATCCAGTAATGCCGTAATTATCTTTCTGTATTCTGAATCGCACTGAATACTCACCACCTTCTCCTTGTGAGCCTTCCAGTGGCCCAACAGAGGAGATGGACTCAGTGACACACGCCAGCCTCTTATGACCTCAGATGGCCTTTGAGGGTCCAAACCCACTGATTGTCCCACAGATTAATCTTTCCAGTACTATCCCCAATCAGAAGTATCTTCTCGTTGGTAACAACTGCACTTGTATCACACACCGCCCTGAATTTTCCTAACAGACCACCTCTGCTAATAATCGACCAGGCATAGATATGGTCATTTTTAGAAGTCAGCAGTGTGACTGTGTCAGCAGTGGCCGTCCTGGTCTGCAGACATAGAATAATAGGACTGGTAGTCACATCAGTCCTCTCGTTAGTCAGAGCAGTAGATTTTTTACATTGTTCCAGTGCCTCTGACTTTCTTTTGGTGACTGCCAGCAGGGAGGTTTTTTACATAGCCTTGAGCTTTTCCGTCTGCCATGTGTGTTCGTGGGTTGTTACTGGTATCAAGCCAATAGAAAACCTCTGCAGTCTTAGCATCCCAGACAACTACATTACCATTGCTCGAGGCAGCAAACAGTATGTTTCCGTGTGCGCTCATGGAGGATATGTCATTTAAATAATCATGCTCCAAAATTCTGTTCTCAGACTCATCTAAATCCAGGTTAAAAATGACCTTTGACCGCCATCCAGACACAAACACCCTATTGTTCATGGAGACAATACCTGTCACCTCCTTTTGCACAGTGACAGGAAGAACGCGAAGCTCTTCTCCGTTGTTGAAGTTCAGTCTCATAGTCTCACTTTCCTATCGTTGGAAACTGTAATTAATCTGCGCTGTGAACCATCAAATGCAATGGTGGTGAACCCCACATGCTGATCTGGAGTGACTTTGAATTGCATGATGGCCTTTCCTGTTAGGATATCCCATACTTTCACCACACCATTCTGGCAAATAGAGATGCCTTGCTTGAATATGGAGTGATAAAGAACACTGGCTTGTCATGGGATGTTAACATTTCTATAAAAAGATCTGTTCCTCCTCCAAGAAATGCTCCTATATCTGAGTTAGCCAGGACTAACTCATTGTTGTACATGTTATAGCAAACACTGGAGATTGGGGCCTGTCTCATGCCTTGTACCTGGATGCTTTGCAGGCACACCCAAGTTTCCTCTGACCACAGACCTACATTGTTGTCCACGGATATACTGTAGACTATTTTGTTTCTTATGTTAAGGGTTATGTGCCTGATTGGTTTGACATGTCCCATTACTGTCTTTGTATGTACATTGTCATAGGGATACGACGCCCGCAGTATGCCATCTGTACCGCCAGTCACCAGAAACTGAACTGAAGGGCAGTATTCAACACAGGTGAAAAACTCATGGTCTTTATTGCTCTCAAATACCCTTCTATGGATTTTGCATTGAGGTGGCTTCGGTAAGGTAGTGAGTACCATTGTTCTGGATGAATGACCACAGACGGCAAAGGAATCCAGTGATGGAAAGTATCGAATCTGATGGCATATGTCATCAAAGATGGGAAGCTTGATAGATAGAAACCCTTCCTATTTCTTTTTTAACAGTGATGACTCATCAATAGTTGTCCAGAGAGATTTCCTCGTATGGGTCAGTGACATTTTAGAATATCAAAATAGCAAAAAAATAAAATTGAAGTAATGTGTTAGTTTCAGCTTTTTATGTGTGAATCCACAAGTGTATTTTTCATTTTTTTTACTGCCCCTTGTAAAAGGCTACGATATATGACATTTTAATGCATTTATCTGTAAAGACCCCTGAAAAATGTCATTCGGTAAAACGAACTAATTTTCAATATTATATTACAATTAATGTTAATGACACTGTTACAAACAATCAAAATGCAATTATTGATCCACAAGTATGTTATACACAGTTGCAGCATGTCAACACTAGAATTACAAATTTTGGATATTTTGCCTTTAAAGACGACATCATGTCATTTGTCAATATTTGTTACATTTTTTTTCAAGTAGAAAGGCAAAAGTGCTTTAAAATCAGGCATACTTTTATATTTTATTAGCACTTCTTCATTATGTTCATTCATAAACTCATTTAATAGAGTATTTTGTATATTTATTTCAAAATTAAGTGTTTTACCATATGACATTTTGTTTTACCACATGACATAGCACAACTGCAAAATACCATGGCACATATAGTATACCCAATAAGTTAAGTTGGCTACTTCTGAATAATGCAAAAGATACACAGGGCCTCCAAAGTAAACCTTTTAATGACATTAAAATGTCTTGCAACAGTTTTCTTGTTTCATACAAGAATGAATGCATTGTCAGTTTGAGGTCTTATACAATATATGAACAAGTAAATCCAATTTAAAATTTGATTTTTACCACTAGTCAATTTAAAAAGAGCACTAACTTTCTTATTTGGTAAAACATATTTACAGTTTGATTCCAAACATAACAGTCAGTTAAAAACAGCACAGTAACATTTATATCTAAACCTTATGAACACTTCTAATCTCTAATACTAATTCTCAGAATTCATTTAGTCATAGAAAAAAACGTAACACTCTGTCTAACCCCTATAACTGTAATCTATCACTTGAACAATGATTAAAACAAATCTGTCATGGTAACCTGAAATCAGTACAGTGTGCATAAAATATCTGTCTTCTAACGCCCTCCCCCTGTGGCTGGTCACTGTTGTTTTCTTCAGACAGATAAGAATCTTTTCCAGTCCTCAGCTGACAATCTTGAACTTCGACTGGTTGATGGCTCTGGTTCTGAGATGACAGCTTTCACATCTGATTGAAAGTAAAAGATCACATCTGGAATTTGGGGCCACACAAAGCAATTCTTCCCCCCAGACTGTTGCATACAAGAGACCTCAATTTCTTCATCAACAATCTTCAGTACCTGCCCCATGAAAGGCTTGTCATCATAAGACACAATGACCATCTTTCCAGCCATGTCTTCCTGTTCTTGATTGGTGGTGCAGGATGCTTTTTCAGAGTTAAAATCGAAGACCATGGGTGGCTCACATTCGCAGGTAACTCCAAAACGCTTGCAAAAATAGGACAGCTCTCTGTGAGAGATCTTTCCAGGGGTGTCTGTAATCACTTGGTGAATGCCCAAGGTTCCTTTGACTATTGGCAAGGCAGTGGGCACAGCCTCATCCACCCTAGCAATGTCCTCTTCTGTTACCCAGTAGAGTTTTATGTGGGAACTATTTTTATGTTGCTGTTGCTTTGTTTTTAACCAATAGGAAGTTCAGTAGTTCACTGCTTCTGGTTCTCCTGCTTCCTCCTGGCCAGTATTCTCTGTCAGAATTGGACTTTTCCAGAAAGGAAAACAATTCCTCTGGGTGCTGAATATCCCCTCCTTGCTGGACAAATGCATTTGCTTTTCTCTTTAATAAACCACCAATACCATCTGGTACACCCTTTCCATGGGACTTCTCTGAGAAGTTCCATGTGACAGCCTCAATGCCATGCATGAAAGGCAAGGTTGACATCAAGAAGAAATTTTTCTTATTTCTATATTGTGTCAGAGGGCCATCACTCATTAAGTGCACTGTAGATATTGGTGCATTTGACTGTATTTCATCCAACACAGGCTTCAAGTGTGCCCATACTGCCCGTTCATCATGTCTGAGAGAAGTGAAAATGGTAGCATAAGCTTTTGATCTTTCTGCAGTGTAGACCATGCATGTGTGGACTGTTGCTTGTCTTCGACTTCCCCCCCAATGATAGGACTGAACCTCAACATTCAGCTTGCATGAATAATTCTCAGAAAAGTCCATGTGGACTAGAGCCTCATGGTTTCGAAGGCTGTTCTTGAGAGCCCTACATTGCTCCACCTGATGGATCCATGTATAATGATGCTTTGCCAGTCTTTCCAGCTTTTCATTAAAGCTCTTCAGGAGATCTTCCCATTTTCCGGTCACTTCTCTCTTCACAAAATGTGAATAGATTTTCCCTTCTGAGCTGACTTTCTCCTTCTGCCATTGATGCCATGAAACCAGCCCAGTGTCATTTGGAATGGCTGGCTCCATCTCTGAATAGCAGCACTTTGCACACTGCCTAAACACGCATTTTTTGTTTTTCATGTCACACACAATGCGGGTGAGTGCATCAGTAATGCTTTTACTTCCTAAAAAGCCTCCTTGATGCAGTTTCTCTATCATCAACCTCACATTTTCATGATCAATACAGGCACATGCGTTGCGGTCACTAGCCTTAGGCTCTGTGACATAAAATGGACGAAGGCGGGCAAAATGCCGGTATGATATGGGTGCTCCTCCTACCTCTGTATTGTATTCTTTATGAAGCTCTTTAAGAGACTTGGTCAGCACACAACGCTATTGCTTGACCTTGCTTTTAGTTACATCAGTTGTCTCATCAGGTGCAGAGTGTTGTGACGGCCCTAGTGGTGCAGTGTTGCAATGGCCCTGGTGGTGCAGAGTGTTGCGGTGACTGTGGTGATGAGGAGTGCTGAGGAGTTCCAGGTGGCGAGGAATGCTGAGGAGTTTATTGGTTTGGGAAAGGCATGCATACTCAGATTTATGCTTTCTGTTGCTTTGTTTTTAACCAATAGGAAGTTCAGTAGTTCACTGAACCCAGTTCAGTGAGTTCCAGGATGGTCAACTTGAAAAGGCTCCGCAAACAAATCCACTGATAGTGGCGTGAAGGTCATCACAGCTTCTGCCTGTCGCTGTCTTTCCCTACATTTCCTCTGGTTGAGCCTCCACTGTTCTCTTCTTTTTGTGGCTGCAGATGTGGTCAAGTGTTTGATGGGTTGATAATCATATTGCCCAGCTTGCTTCATTTGCCGATACCTGCAAGAATTGAAATAAATGTTTATATATTAATAATATGAATTTAATATATGAATAATATAAATATCATATTAATTCATTAGTTTATTTATTCCTTCATTTACTTATTGCACGTCAACAAAGGCACTTTATGGTTGTGCCTCTGTTAAGGACTATAAATCAGGCTTATAGATTGCTGCCTGTACTGACACAACTGACATACACTGACATTATTACCATCATACACTTTCACAGTAATACCTTTCCCTTCTCTTTTCTAGTCTCTCCTCTCTAGCAACAGGATCTGCCCTGATCTTTGCACGAAAACGTGCACCCCTCTCTTTACTGGAAAGAGGCATCTGTAAAAATGTAAAATAATGTTTACAACATACGGAAACATATTACATGTTAAATGTAATTAAGAACAATTGTTCAGACTTAACAAATAGTTAAAATAATTAAAAAACAAACAGATAATTTAGTTAAATCCTCTGTGTCATTTGGGATGACAACATGTCATTTAGTCAAACCATTTGTCCAAATGACATATTTTGTTTTTCCGCATGACGGATTTCAATATTTTCATTCTGTACAGCCAGTTGCATGGCCACCTATTGCTAACAATGACCTTGACTTATGAACTTTAAATTTCATGGGTAAATCAATAATTTTTAAATCAATAACTTTATCATCACTTTTTAAATGTTTGACCAAATGACGCTGAAATCTGTGACACTTTGCACAACACATTGAAAAGGTGATATTAACGTAAAAAAGGAGTACATTTTTACCTCCAACTCTGGTGGTCTTCAGGGGTCTTCTGAGTGATGTCATCACATGTCACATGACACGAGTCATTTATCCACAATTCAAAATGGCTTCCAAAATTTGTTTTACCAAATGATATTGAGGGAAATCTGTCCTTGCGGAACAAAGTGTTTTAGATATTAAAGACATTTCTTCAAGATTTATCCTATTAATACTTAACAGTGCTTTTCTGTACATTCTAAACATATGCCACAGACAAAAGTTGATGATTTTTACATATTTTTAATCATTTTAAATGAAGTTGTCTTCTTTGACATCAAGTGACTGCCGTTTTACCGTATGACATTTTTCCACTTTAATGGTATAAAAGTCAGTCAATTTTGTATTTTTCATGCAAATATGAATAGTGAGGAGGAAATGTGACGTGAGATTAAAGAATATATACAATATCAACCTTATTTAATCCAAGTGTGTAATAGTAATTTCTCCTGGAACAAAAAATCAGTGCATCACGTCACTGACTCGTATGCATTTTTGTGGAAGAGGCTTTTCCTCTCTATGTTGTAGCTGACAAAAACAGACAAAAAGCCTTTTGTGTCACCATAGGAAATACTGCTTTAGTGCCATCGGACCAGTAGGTCATGGTATTCACTATGCTATCTTCTTTATTAAAGCATATTTGGGTTTAAGTAAATCAGGGAATTCATTGCAGGTATAGAATACCAGTTCCCTGCAAGAGGTTGCGATAGCCAGCTCGTTGAGGTCGCTGATGTACACCATGTCATTAATACACATTTTCTCCCTGTGTGAAAAAGGAAGTTTCTTTTGTATATTATTTAGTTTGATTGGGTGTGACGCCTTAAAGCTGTCAGTCCAAAAGGTGAGGATTCCATCAGGGCTGATGGATAGGTATTGACCTTTCTGGTAGGTCCTGGTTGACGATATTGAAAGCTTAGACTCATCCCTCACTTGGCTGTCATCAACGTCCATCAACGGACGGAAATCACCCTAATTATTGATGTATAGTGATCTATGGGAACTGTTTTTATTGGTTTGGGAAAGGCATGAATACTCAGATTTATGCTTTCTGTTGCTTTGTTTTTAACCAATAGGAAGTTCAGTAGTTCACTGCTTCTGGTTCTCCTGCTTCCTCCTGGCCAGTATTCTCCTTAAGGCTGAGTTGCATAGAATCCCACTCGTGTTTCCCAAAGATGCCAGTGCAGTGTCCTGTGTTTGTCCATAGACAGACATTCCTATCCAATGACACAGTAATTATCTTTTTACATTCAGTTACACTTAACACACACCACCTCCTCATTGTGAGCTTGCCAGTAGCCCAACAGAGGAGGTGGACATGGTTTCTTTTTATGACTCAACAGATTTAAATAAAAAATTTTTAAAAAATAATGAAATGGAATTATATAGAAAGCCTTGTGATGAACAAAGAAATTAGGGCACAAGGTGACCTATTTACAAATATATACAAACAACATTGAGGAGTCTTAATATAATCTATAATAATAATAATAATATTTCTATATAATATATATATTATTTGCTTCTCATTTAGTATTGGCCTAGGGTTATTGTTGTGGTAGCTTCTTCTCTTCTACAAACAACAGAAGACATTTAGGGACATAATTAATGTTGGTGAAATTCAGTGCAGAGAATCAGGATAAAGGGGAAGTGTCTGCCACACTTGGCATTGTAGAGAAAAAGAGATGAGGGTTATTAATAAATCTATCTATCTATCTATCTATAATGTATATATATCTATATACATTAAATTCATACAATACATACAAACAACAGTCTCACTGAAGTTCCTAGTCACACTCTTGAAACCAAAGAGAAAAGGTACAGTAAAGATAAAAGTTCATTTGGTTCCTGTACTGTGTTACAGACCCATCACTTATAATGTGGAGGGAGGAAGGCGGCGTTTCACATTTTGTCATGGCATCTCTCACAACAGGTTCTAAATGCGCCCACACAGCACGTTCGTCGTGGTGAAGACAGCCAGAGATGGTGCCATAGGTGTGAGCCGCATTCCCAGTGTACACCACGTAAACACATCAGGAAACTCTGTTTCACATTTGTCAGGCTTACTGCTAACCAGGGGCGCTGGCGCCACGATAGCACGAGGTGCAACATCAGGCCACACCCGACTCCCTGCTATATCATTATCCAAAATCATCGTAATACCAGCCACAGGCAGAGCCGGCTGCACGCCAACCGCCACCTCACCCTGAAACAGATCAGAAAACAACATCATTTTATGGAGAGGTACACGTAGAACTTTTAAGCCCATTCCAAGCACTGGAATGAAAGAACCCATGTAGGTGTCATCTGAAAATGGTAAAGTTGATGCTAAAATGAATGAGTCAAAAGCACCAGTGTCACGCAATATCTTTACATGCACTTTCTCCTCACTCCCTACCAGAGAGACAAAACCTTCAGTGATGAAAGGCAAGTAAGACAGGCTCTGGGGCCGTCACACCCCCCCCCCCCATAAAGTCAGGGTCCCAGAGGGAACCCTGGCACCAAGACAAGTGATTCTTCTCTCTCATATAACTAATGTATACACTAAATACTTAAATAAAACAACAAAGTATAAACTACAGTACAGAATATATGGGTGGTTGACGTGAACTCAAATCCAAAGAGGAAAAAAATATATTTTTAAAATGTATGTCAAATGACACATAATTGTATTGCTTTATATGTAAGTAACTCAAAATTGATGGTGTTCATTACCAATTCCTCATTTATTTTAAATTTCTTTCACTTTTTTGTGTGGTACTCCTAAAAATTGTCCACCGGTGTGACAACATTTTTAATATTAATATTTAATTCAGAGATTGTTTGCCAGATAAGACAAATATGCATAATCCTTATCAATTTGTTCTAATTATATTTCCACATCAAAAGTAACCAATAAAAATTCGCAATCATGTCATTACCCTACTATAAGATGTCCACATAGGGACTTCACCCAAACGGTTGGGTTATATTCATTATAATTAGTATAAAACCTAATGAAGCTTCAATTCATCCTTATATGTGCATAGTGATGATATCATTATTATGCTATTCAACACTTTTTACATGAATTTGTGCATTAAAATGCCTTTTCCACTCATAATTCAGTTTGTCACACCACAGGACATTCCGTCACACCATTGGACAAAAAATACCTTATGCCCATGTTTTGTTACAAAGTCACATTTATTATTTCCTGTTCAAATTTATTTTAAAATTCATTACCTTCAAAATCATTAACAATTCATTAAAATAAAGTTATAACCTGAAGTTCAAATGTTTTTTGTACAATTAAGATAGCCAGACTAGTAACATTTAGCAACACAACATGAACATGTAAACAAAATTGTCCTGGCTTATTATTACTTTTCTTTTTCAAATTTATCTTAAAATTCATTACATTTTTGTTCAAGTCAAAACTAAACAGGATAAAGAATTAAAATTAGAGTTCTCTGTATTAAATTCAGTCACATTTTTAGTGCTCAAGTAAAATCATTTTTCAAATAGCCATACTTGTCACAATTCATAACCATTGGAACTGACCTAAAAACTACTGTTTGGGTAAAATTCATTAAACAACCCAGCACAAGAGTACAGCTTGAAATACAAACAAAATTAAAAAAGCTGTAGTGTTTAAGGACTCATCCTCCTCCTTTCACACCTCATTGAACAGCAGCCAGTCATATTTGGTGAGTTGGGCTGCACGCTGGTGGGGCTCTGGCTCAAAGATGACACTGACAAGTTCGTCCTTGCTGTACATAATGCAGTCTCACTTAGCAGGCCATTTAAAGATGTTTTTCCCACAAATTTGCACCATGCAATTGACCTCAATGTGCTCAGCATTTAGTTGTGTGATCTGGCCCACAAATGGCTTCTGGTCATAGCGGACAATGACGAATTTCCCTACAGTGTACTTGTCATCAAGCTCTTCCTCCGCTTCCTCTCCACTATTGGGATTCTCAGGCTGGGTCGCTTGGACTTCAGAGGTGAGTGGTTCCTCCAAATCTTTTGATTTGTCTGGCCTCATCTTGCTTGGAGAGAAGCAGTGGCACATCTCTGGGAACCGGCAGAAACAGCTGAGAAGATCTCTCCGACAGAGAAGGAAAGTATTTGGTGCGTGTTTAATATGCCGGGTACTTTTGGGACAGATGGTGGCAACATCTCGGCGAACACCTGGATATCTGCCTCATCGATCCACTTGAATCTTATGTTTGTTACCTCTTTTTGGACTAGGAACTCATAGACATCCTTTGGGCTTTTAAGGTCTTGCCCCCCATGGATATGGTTGTCTGCCATTTGTTTCACTGCTCCCCCAACTCCATCAGGAGCACCTTTCCCATGAGCTCTCTCTGAATAGTTCCACATTATTCGCTCTAGCCCCCATGTGTAGGGTACGCTGCTTAAAAGGTAACAGTTAGCCTTGTTCCTGTATTGAGTGACTATTGAGTGGTTAGGAGAGAGAGAGTGATGGGTTTGTCCTCCTTCATAGAACCTACATCCACTGGTGTGACAGCCATGTCCACCAATGTGACGTTCAGTTCATGTCACACTATAGGACAGTGCTGTCACACCAGTGGACGTTTTCAAGGTCAAGGTCAGTTTGCGGCCTAGCTAAATGAGAGACAGTCTTCAATCCTTGGTAAAGGTTTACATTATGTCAATCAATATAAATTGATGAAAATTTTCAGATCAGTGCTTAAATTACGTCACACCAAAGGACTGCACAATGGATCCCATTTCTAACAATGCACAGAAATAGCAAAATTATGAAAAGATTTGAGACAGAACTCACCTTGTGTGCAGTGCATCTGCTCCAGTGATGTCTACTGTACTTCCTGGATGAAGAAGGACCCCTCTCAGTAATAGGGTACCCAAATTAATGCCTGTTTTATATCTACAGAGTGGCGTCACACCAGGTGGACACCAGTTTTGCGGACAAAATGTAACGTTTCATAATTATTCTAAATGGTGACCTTAAGACTTATAACCTTAGTTTCTGTAAGTTAACACTACGATAATATATATTCAAGTATTTTAATGTATTTTGACTTATTATTAATTTAAATACAGTAGTTTTGAGATGAGCAATGCTACTCCGGACAGTCACGCCAGTGGACAAATGTCATGTTTAAAACAAAATATTTACATATTTGAATTGTAATGCTCATTAATTACAGATGTATTAGTTCTGGAAGATTATACTGTATAAAAAACAGAGATTTTAATGAAATATTATATATTATTATTTACATTTGTCACCAAGAACACAAAAATGCAGCGTCACGTCAACCACCCATATATATAATACCAAATAAAGTAACACCTCACTGTTTGTTCCCTAATAACCCTGTCATCCCCCCCCTCGATCCTCAGCAACTGGATCCTGGAAGATGATTAAGAGGAAAGAAAGAGAAAGCAACAAGATGATGGAACCAAACAGAGCAAAATAACCACATTTTAAAAAAAGACATCATTCACAGGGAGCCTGAGACAATGCGTTTGCCACCACATTGTCCCGCCCCTTGATATGACGAATATCTAAGTTATAGGACTGGAGCATCAGAGCCCAGCGAATCAGCCTCTGATTAGGGCACTGTAAGGAACTCAAGAATGTTAAAGGATTGTGGTCTTTAAAGACCATAACAGGGACAGAGCTAACATACACACTGAAATGCTGCAAAGCCAAAGTCAAGGCTAGCGTTTCCTTTTCAATGACTGAGTAATTCAGCTGATGTTTATTAAATTTCCTTGAAAAAAAAGAAACTGGCTTATCCACTCCTAAGTCATCAGGCTGTGACAGCACGGCCCCTGCACCCACAAAAGTTGCATCCACTTCCAGTTTGAATGGTTTCTCCCATTGTGGAGCAGCCAAAACAGGAGCGTTACAGATGAGGGCTTTAACACTTTCAAAAGCCTTCTGACACTCTGAGGACCACATATATTTGGCCTTAGCTTTCAACATATCAGTGAGAGGCGCAACAACAGAAGAAGAGTTCCTACAAAAGCAACGATAATAACCAACTAATCCCAAAAAACGCATGAGCTCCTTCTTAGTTGTGGGTGGAGCATAGTCATCAATAGCCTGCACTTTCGCACGCACGGGACACACTCTGCCTTGCCCCACCACACCACCCAAATAAGAGACTGTGGCCTTCGCAAACTCGCACTTGGCAAGATTAACAGTCAGATGTGCATGAGCCAAGCGGTCAAACAACCTCTCAATGCGGTCAAGATGGACATCACAGTCATCAGAATAGATGACCACATCATCAAGATACACCGAGCAACCTTCCAGATCTCCAACAACCCTGTTCATCAAGCGTTGAAAGGTTGCTGGCACATTCCGCAACCCAAAAGGCATCACATTATAAGAGCACAACCCCGTGGGTGTAATAAACGCAGCAATCTCACGTGCTCTTTCAGACAACGGAACCTGCCAGTATCCCTTCAGAAGGTCAAACTTGCTAACAAACTTAGCCGAGCCGACTTGATCAATACAGTCTTCCATACGGGGAAGTGGAAAAGAGTCCGGTTTTGTGACATTATTAACTTTACGAAAGTCTGAACAAAACCTAGGAGTATTATCGGACTTTGGCACAAGCAAGCAAGGTGATGCCCAGCTAGAACAAGATGGCTGTGCAATACCACTACCAAGCATATGCTACCACAGTGGGAGAAACCATTCAAACTGGAAGTGGATGCAAGTTTTGTGGGTGCAGGGGCCGTGCTGTTACAGCCTGATGACTTAGGAGTGGATAAGCCAGTTTCTTTTTTTTCAAGGAAATTTAATAAACATCACCTGAATTACTCAGTCATTGAAAAGGAAACGCTAGCCTTGATTTTGGCTTTGCAGCATTTTAGTGTGTATGTTAGCTCTGTCCCTGTTAAGTGTTGATGGTCGACTGCTTCCGGCTGCCAGCAACGTGAAAGGGCTGGATCTCGCAATTTAATTTGCAGCCATAATTTTCAGAGAAATCAACATGAACACACAGTTCATCTGTAAGCAGAGAAACTGATGGCGAGTGAAGGCGTCCAGCTGTTCAGGAGACTGAGAAGGTCTGCCATCCTGCCACTCTTTTCAATCTTTTGATATTTTGCAGATGTTTTCTCCTCCTCTGTAACAACAATCCTCTCCCACTGCTCCCATGTGACGATGCTATTATCTAGTGGGCCCTCGAACTCCACTTCATTGTAGCAAAACCTAGTACACAAGCGGTACATACACTTCTGGTTGGCCGGGTCACAAACAATTGCTTCCAGGAGATCCGAAATGCTGTTAGTCAACAAAATGCCTTTCTGACAGAGCTTGTCAATAATCATTTTAAAATTGTTGTGGTCATAGCAGGCACAGGTGTTTCGGTCGGACTCTTTTGCTGGAGTAACATAAAAAGGGCAGTATCTGAGGAACTGTCTGTATGAGACTGCATGGTGTTTCAGGGTGGTTGTATTGTAGTTGGCGTGGAGGTTTTTCAGAGACTGAAGCAGCACTCTCCTTTGGTGTTTAATTTTGTTTTTTGTAACGGTAACCGACAGCATGCGGCTATTTTCTTCCCTACAGAGAAAGCTGACTACCCTCTCCCTTTTCTCCTCTGCAATTTCCCTCACTTACTTTCTGTCCTTTCTTCTCTGGGAGTTTCTCGAGTTTCCGTTGCAGCTTTTTTGCCTTCATTCTTTCACTCTTAAGGTCCTTAGCCTTTCCTTTTCCTTGAGCTCTGGAGGGCCATTAAGCTGGTCACTTGCTGTTGAATTCAGTGAGGGAGGAGTAAGGTTCAAAACATCAGCAAGCACCCTTTTCTTCTCTCTGTATTGGCTCTGATACTGCCTCCACTTTTCCCTCATCTTCTCCTGTTTTTGCCTGGGCAGATCTGAAACTGGGATGTTTGTGATCTTTCCCGGTCTCTTTTTCCTTTGATAGCTAAGAGTAAAAAAAGACGAATACAACAGTTAGTCTTATATCTAGAGCCTTACTTCATCTTCCATTTGAGCTTCACATCTCTCACTTACACTACCCTTTCAGGAGATCTACATCACTGATTTTACTTTCACATGAAGCATTAGCGCATGTGTGTGTGTGGGGGGGGGGGGGGGGGGGGGGGGGGGGGGGGGGGGGAGTGTTATGTGGTGGACCTTTGCTTTCTTTTAGCCAGGTAATTATGACTAATACCTGGAAAATAATCACTCACGTCAGTAAAATCCTATTTAATAAAACCTAGCTAACTACTCCAGCAAGTAGGTCGACCCTTAGTAACGACCTAGCAACAGAGACGATTTCTAGTCCCTGCTGAATCAGCCAGCCAACTGCAGCTAATGCTTTCTGGAGATTGCAGCATTTCCCAAACTGAACAAATACCACATATATAAACACAAAAGTGCTTTTGCTAGCTCAGTCTCATTGTAACTAAGATATCCGCTGAAAAAAATAATTATAACGTGTTGTATAATTATGCATCTAAATCACTGACTAACAGCAAAGTCAACCATGCCCCGATTGAGAAAGAGCTCTATGCCATCTAATTTATTAATTTAGTGTTTATTTATGAAACCCAAAGAGATATAACCATAACCATAATTATAATACACTATTTGCTGAGTATACACTGTTCAATGATATTAATATGCTATATTATGGTACATAATATAAGTCAAATGGATATTGCTATGGCAATAAGGTGCATAATTGCCCATGAATGTTAAGTGTACACTGAAACATGAATAATTTACACAACACAAAGTATATACATATGTAACCATATACACAGACAGTACTTGAAATATTATATACAGATGAATTAGATGTGATGGATAATGTAATAAATAAATAAAAGTCCAGATGAGCACAGAGGAGAGTCACTGTACAGACTGATGGCAGCTGGCAGGAATAACTTCCTGTAGCATTCTTTGATATTGCAGCTTCAATTTTACCATCATCCACAGACCTGGGAAGGGAATAGCTATTGTTCACACTTTAAGGAGGTGAGTGCCATATATATATATATATATATATATATATATATATATATATATATATATATATATATATACATACATACACACATATATATATATATATGTGTGTGTGTGTGTGTGTGTGTTGTCCTCATACACAGGAGGGGTGGTGCAGGATTCTAGAATCAAAGCCAAGTAAATATGCTGTCATAATGATATAAAGTCAATGTCAAAGTCATTATACTCAAATTATAAATGTTAATAAATCTTTAATAAAATCCTTCTTGTAGTAATCCATCAAATCTGTACTTTATAAGTCTGCAGTTAATAAGTTGTTAAAAAATGTATCTTGGTCCTGATGGCCTCCAGCCCTTTTCTAAAAGGTGGATGATCAGAACAACATTAAAAAACCAAACAACAAACCCCCAAAAGAAATGAGAACTTAAGAGAAGAAATAAATTGGTAAATAAATAAAAAATAAATAAAGATTACATGTTTACATAAGTGAGTTATGAGGTCGAGAAAGTAGCATGTCACTTTTGTGGTTCTTTATTGTGGTGACATCATAAAGTGTTGCCATTTCTTTTAAGTTTATGACATCATATTTATTTAGCTTAGATCTTGGGATTTTGTCTTTGATATTCCAGCTTTGATCTTTTGATTGACTTCACCAAGTCAAGTTAACTGTAGGAGTGCAATGAGTTGACAATTCTGTCTGATATCAAACAAATCTTTCGTGGAATCCTGTGTATAAGGAATTCTTTCGGTTCAACAAAACTTTCATCGATTGAAAACATTACCTAATTGGTTGATTTGTTATATCAAAATAATAATGGAAACACATACAGCAATAGCAGAAGACCTGCCTGAGAACACTACAATGGAGACCAAAAGTGGACTTAAAAATATTAAAGAAATGTTCGGTTATGAACATATTCCAGCGATTGTGAAGTTGTTTCGAGAAGTGGATGTTGACGGAGGTGGAGGGTTGGACATGAATGAATTTTGTGTTGCACTGGAGCAGTTATATGGAACTGTGAATAAAGAAGACCTCATTACACTCCATATGCAGATTGACACAAACTGTGATGGAACTGTGGACCTTAGTGAACTACTGAACTTCCTATTGGTTAAGAACAGAGCAACAGCAAGCATAAATCTGAGTATTCATGCCTTTCCCAGACCAATAAAAATAGTTCCCATAGATCACTATACAACAATAACTAAGGTGATTTTCCGTCCATTTAAGAACGTTCATGACAGCCAACCAGAGGATGATTCTCAGCTGTCAATATCGTCAGTCAGGACCTACCAGAATGGTCAATACCTATCAATCAGCTCTGATGGAATCCTCACCTTTTGGACTGACAGCTTTAAGGAGTCACACCCAATCAAACTAAATGATATGGAAGAGAAACTTCCTTTTTCACACAGGGAGAAAATATGTATTAATGACATGGTGTACATCAGCGACCTCAACGAGCTGGTTATCGCAACCTCTTGCAGGGAACTGGTATTCTATACCTGCAATGCATTCCCTGAGTTATTTCAAGCCAAATATGCTTTAATAAAAGACGACAGCATAGTGAATACCATGAACTACTGGTCCGACGGCACTAAAGCAGTATTTTCCTACGGTGACACAAAAGGCTCTTTGTCTGTTTTTGTCATCCACAACATAGAGAGTAAAATCCTCTTCCACAAAGATGCATTCGATAAAATCTCTCTGCACCAGTATCCAACTGTTCATGAGTCATCCCTGTTAAAAAAGAAATGGGAAGGGTTTCTATCTATCAAGCTTTCCATATTTGATGACATATGCCATCAGATTCAATACTTTCCATCACTGGATTCCTTTGCCGTCTGTGGTCATTCATCCAAAACAATGGTACTCACTACCTTACCGAAGACACCTCAAGGCAAAATCCATAGAAGGGTATTTGAGAGCAATAAAGACCATGAGTTTTTCACCTGCGTTGAATACTGCCCTTCAGTTCAGTTTCTGGTGACTGGCGGTACAGATGGCATACTGCGGGCGTGGTATCCCCACGACAATGTACATTGCAGAAAGACAGTAATGGGACACGTCAAACCAATCAGGCACATAATCGTTAACACAACAAAGAAAGTAGTCTACAGTATATCTGTGGACAACAATGTACGTCTGTGGTCAGAGGAAACTTGGGTGTGCCTGCAAAGCATCCAGGTACAAGGCATGAGACAGGCCCCAATCTCCAGTGTTTGCTATAACATGTACAACAATGAGTTAGTCCTGGCTAACTCAGATATAGGAGCATTTCTTGGAAGAGGAACAGATCTTTTTATAGAAATGTTAACATCCCATGACAAGCCCCTGTGCAGTGTTCTTTATCACTCCATATTCAAGCAAGTCATCTCTATTTGCCAGAACGGTTTGGTGAAAGTATGGGATATCCTTACAGGAAAGGCCATCATGCAGTTCAAGGTCACTCCAGATCAGCATGTGGGGTTCACCGCCATTGCATTTGATGGTTCAAAGCGCAGATTAATTACAGTTTCCAACGATAGGAAAGTGAGACTGTGGAACTTCAACATTGGACAAGAGCTTCGCGTTCTTCCTGTCAAAGTGCAAAAGGAGGTGACAGGTATTGTCTCCATGAACAATAGGGTGTTTGTGGCTGGACGGCGGTCAAACGTCATTTTTAACCTGGATTTAGATGAGTCTGACAACAGAATTTTGGAGCATGATTATTTAAATGATGTATCCTCCATGAGCACACACGGAAACATACTGTTTACTGCCTCGAGCAATGGTAATGTAGTTGTCTGGGATGCTAAAACTGCGGAGGTTTTCTATTGGCTTGATACCAGTAACAACCCACGAACACACATGGCAGACGGAAAAGCTCAAGGCTGTGTAAAAAACCTCCGTGCTGGCAGACACCAAAAGAAAGGAGGCACTGGGACAATATCTCTATGTAAAAAATCTACTGCTCTGACTAATCGGAGGACTAAAGTGACTACCAGTCCCATTATTCTATGTCTGCAGACCAGGGCGGCCACTACTGACACAGCCACACTGCTGACTTCTAAAAATGACCATATCTATGCCTGGTCGATTATTAGCAAGGGTGGTCTGTTAGGAAAATTCAGGGCGGTGTGTGAGACAAGTGCAGTTGTTACCACCATGTCGACTGATGGCAACGAGAAGATACTTCTGATTGGGGATAGCACTGGAAACATTTATCTGTGGGACATTCAGCGGTTTGGACTTCTAAAAAAGGGAGACCCTCAAGGGCCATCTGAGGTCATAAGAGGCTGGCGTGTGTCACTGAGTCCACCTCCTCTGTTGGGCCACTGGAAGGCTCACAAGGACAGGGTGGTGAGTATTCAGTGCGATTCAGAATGCAGAAAGATACTTACGGCATCACTGGATTGCAATGTCTGTCTATGGACAAACAAAGGAGAACTTATCGGCACCTTTGGAAAGCACGAGTGGGATGCTATACAACTCAGGCTTAAGGTGGATACTAGCCAGGAGGAGGCAGATGAACCCAGAACAGCAACAAGAGGAAAGTATCAAATGCCATTCCCTGACTTTCCATCGGAATTACCCAGACCACCAAACGAGTATAGAGACCTCTTTGAAAAAATTAAAAAGGTAACCACAGTACCTAAGCCTATTCCAATACTAACAAAGCAGCAACTGTCTAACAAAGTGCGAGAGATGATGACTATTCGTTCATCTCTTACCAGAAAAAAATACGGGGAAATTTCAGATATAGTAAGGGACGAGGACGAGGACCCCACTCCACTATCCACAAATGAGGTGAAGAAAAGGTCTGAAAAGACATGTCCAGTGAAGACGACACTAACCACAGACTGTGCTAACACTACAACCAGCTCACCACAAGAAGTCAAGAAAGGGTCTGAACACACTTCATGTCACGAACACTTCCAACCCATCTCAGATACAATGCAGCTCACATATAGTCAGACTCAATCCATACCATATCCACCTCAGATCCCGCTCACTAGAGGTCGCACTGACATTAAACAAAGCTCTCCTCAAGCAGAATCATCTCCACATATGAACAACACTCGGTCCAAATATGGACGTGTGCTCAAGATTCAGTCAAGGGATGCATTCAAAGAAAGTGTCCTCACGTCTCCTCCAGACACCATGGCAGGCAAGCGGGAGTCTGAAAAGACATGTCCAGCAAAAACGACACTAACTACAGACTGTGCTAACACTACAAACAGCTCACCATACATGCATCAATCTGCTTGTGCGGTCAAGCAAGGATCTGAACACACTTCATGGCGCACATACTTTCAACCCATCTCAGATACAATGCAGCTCACATATAGTCAGACTCAATCCATACCATATCCACCCCAGATCCCGCTCACTAGAGGTTGCACTGACATTAAACAAAGCTCTCCTCAAGCAGAATCATCTCCACATATGAACAACACTCGGTCCAAATATGGACGTGTGCTCAAGATTAAGTCAAAGGATACATTCAAAGACAGTGTCCTCACATCTCCACCAGACACCCTGCCAGCCAAGCAGGAGTCTAAAAAGACATCCAACCATGTACGTTTCCCACCCATTCTTGATAAGGTTCAGCTTACACATAATCAGTCCCCATTTGATCCACATCCGCCTCAGATACCACGCACTGGTGGTCGCACTGACATTAAACAAAGCTCTCCTCAAGCAGAATCATCTCCACATATGAACAACACTCGATCCAAATATGGACGTGTGCTCAAGATTAGGTCAAAGGATACATTCAAAGACAGTGTCCTCACATCTCCACCAGACACCCTGCCAGCCAAGCAGGAGTCTAAAAAGACATCCAACCATGTACGTTTCCCACCCATTCTTGATAAGGTTCAGCTTACACATAATCAGTCCCCATTTGATCCACATCCGCCTCAGATACCACGCACTAGTGGTCGCACTGACATTAAACAAAGCTCTCCTCAAGCAGAATCATCTCCACATATGAACAACACTCAGTCCAAATATAGATGTGTGCTCAAGATTAAGTCAAAGGATACATTCAAAGACAGTGTCCTCACATCTCCACCAGACACCCTGCCAACCAAGCAGGAGTCTAAAAAGACATCCAACCATGTACGTTTCCCATCCATTCTTGATAAGGTTCAGCTTACACATAATCAGTCCCCATTTGATCCACATCCGCCTCAGATACCACGCACTAGTGGTCGCACTGACATTAAACAAAGCTCTAAATATGGACGTGTGCTCAAGATTAAGTCAAGGGATACATTCAAAGACAGTGTCCTCACATCTCCACCAGACACCCTGCCAGCAAAGCAGGAGTCTAAAAAGACATCCAACCATGTACGTTTCCCACCCATTCGTGATAAGGTTCAGCTTACACATAATCAGTCCCCATTTGATCCACATCCACCTCAGATACCACGCACTAGTGGTCGCACTGACATTAAACAAAGCTCTAAATATGGACGTGTGCTCAAGATTAAGTCAAGGGATACATTCAAAGACAGTGTCCTCACATCTCCACCAGACACCCTGCCAGCCAAGCAGGAGTCTAAAAAGACATCCAACCATGTACGTTTCCCACCCATTCGTGATAAGGTTCAGCTTACACATAATCAGTCCCCATTTGATCCACATCCACCTCAGATACCACGCACTAGTGGTCGCACTGACATTAAACAAAGCTCTAAATATGGACGTGTGCTCAAGAATAAGTCAAAGGATACATTCAAAGACAGTGTCCTCACATCTCCACCAGACACCCTGCCAGCCAAGCGGGAGTCTAAAAAGACATCCAACCATGTACGTTTCCCACCGATTCTTGATAAGGTTCAGCTTACACATAATCAGCCCCAATTTGATCCACATCCGCCTCAGATACCACGCACTAGTGGTCGCACTGACATTAAACAAAGCTCTAAATATGGACGTGTGCTCAAGATTAAGTCAAGGGATACATTCAAAGACAGTGTCCTCACACCTCCTCCAGACACCCTGCCAGCCAAACGGGAGTCTAAAAAGACATCCAACAATTCACATTTACCACTCATCCCTGATCAGGTCCAGCTTACACATAATCAGTCCCCATTTGATCCACACCCGCCTCAGACCCTGCTCACCACAGGCCTAAAGAAAGGGTCTGAAAAACCATCAAAGCATGTAACCTTCAAACTCATCCCAGATGAGGTTGCACTCACAAATCAGACCGAACACAAGCTGCACCCACCTTAGACCCTGCTCACCAAAGGCCATACTACTGCTACAAAGAGCTCATCAACATCCAGTCGGGGAATGCATTAAAAAGTCCACATATGGACGTGTGCTGAAGATTAAGTCGAGGGATACATTTAAAGACAGTGTCCTCACATCTCCACCAGACACCCTGCCAGCCAAATGTGATTCTGAAAAGACATCCAACCATCTACATCTACCACCCATTCCTGATAAGGTTCAGCTTACACATAATCAGTCCCCATTTATTCCACATCCGCCTCAGATACCGCACACTAGTAATCACACTGACATTAAACAAAACTTTCCTCAAGCAGAATCATCTCCACATATGAACAAGACTCGGTCCAACTGTGGATGTTTGCTCAAGATTCAGTCAAGGGATACATTCAAAGAAAGTGGTCCTCACATCTCCTCCAGACACCATGCCAGGCCAGCGGGAGTCTGAAAAGACATGTCCAGCAAAAACGACACTAACCACAGACTGTGCTAACACTACAAACAGCTCACCATACATGCATAAATCTGCTAATGCGGTCAAGCAAGGATCTGAACACACTTCATGGCGCACACACTTCCAACCCATCTCAGATACAATGCAGCTCACATATAGTCAGACTCAATCCATACCATATCCACCCCAGATCCCGCTCACTAGAGGTTGCACTGACATTAAACAAAGCTCTCCTCAAGCAGAATCATCTCCACATATGAACAAGACTTGGTCCAAATATGGACGTGTGCTCAAGATTAAGTCAAGGGATACATTCAAAGACAGTGTCCTCACATCTCCTCCAGACACCCTGCCAGCCAAACGGGAGTCTAAAAAGACATCCAACAATTTACATTTACCACTCATCCCTGATCAGGTTCAGCTTACACATAATTGGTCCCAATTTGATCCACACCTGCCTCAGACCCTGCTCACCACAGGCTGAAAGAAAGGGTCTGAACAACCATCAAAGCATGTAAGCTTCCAACCCATCCCAGATAAGGTTGCGCTCACAAATCAGACCAAACACAAGCTGCGCCCACCTAAGACCTTGCTCACCAGAGGCCATATTACAGCTACAAAGAGCTCATCAACATCCAGTCAGGGAATGCATTAAAACGTCCACATATGGATGTGTGCTGAAGATTAAGTCAAGGGATACATTCAAAGACAGTGTCCTCACATCTCCACTAGACACCATGCCAGGCAAGAGGGAGTCTGAAAAAACATCCAACCATGTACGCTTACCACCCATCCCTAATCAGGTTCAGCTTACACATAATTGGACCCACTTTGATCCACACCTGCCTCAGACCCTGCTCACCACAGGCCAAAAGAAAGGGTCTGAATAACCATGAAAGCATGTACCACCAAAGCATGCTTATCACCCATGCCAGACAAGGTTGGGCTCACAAATCAGAACAAACACAAGCTGCACCTGCCTCAGACCCTGCTCACTAGAGGCCGTACTAATGCTACAAAGAACTCATCGCACATGCAACTGTACATCATTCTGCACAGTGAAGCTCAAACATCCAAGTGAGGTAACAATAAGTGACTTTTTTTCGTGGCATTCCCTCCCCACCCCTGCATTACCCATGCCTACCCCCTTAACATCCATATATGTTACTTCTTCAGTTAAAAATTACACCACGAATATCTGTTATAATAATTATTTTTTACAAAGAAGTTAACAAGTACCATAACTATAAAAAATGCTCTTTAATGAGTCTTACAGCAAACTCCTCCAGCAAGCCGCTGTGAACGTTAAGTGTTTCCTGAAAAAAAAAAAAAAATTGTGTATATATATATATATATATATATATATATATATATATATATATATATATATATATATATATATATATATATATATACACACACACACACACACATACATAGAGAGAGAGAGATACTCATGAAAAATTGTCCTAAAAATATGCTTTTTAATTGTTGAACATTTCCTTAATATTAAACAAATTGAATTTATGGACTGATGATGGCGCTAGATAAAAAGATAAAAGTTGATAAAAGTACTGAGGGGAACATGAATATCTGAACATTTCATCACAATCCATCCAACACTAATGTCAGCATGCTCACAATGACAATACTAACATGTTGTGAAAACAACAAGTAACAATTATAATAAGTGCAAGTCTTGACTTGGCACTAGCTGAAAAACCAGGGCATGACCAAAGTCCATAGAATTCATCACCTGGGGACCATGGGTATCTGTATCAAACTTCATGGCAATCCATCTAATAAGTGTCAAGATATTTCTGTCTGGACCAAAGTGGTGGAACAACTGCTAAAATGTAAATTTATACATGGTGAACAGCAAAACATTACAAAAATAAAATACAATCAAAATCACTTTATGTTGTTGTTGTGTTGCAGTTCAGTAATTTTGCCAATCAAAGTGGACAAGCTCTCTGATGAGAGACGCCACGTGGGGACTCAGGGTGCCGTTTTTTTCTTTGGATCCTCTTTCCAGAGTTCTGGCTCACCGGTGATGTTGATTTGCATTTAGAGTCATCAGGGTTGATTCTCTGAATGAACGTACAAGCACAAAAAAAAAAAAACATTATTACTCAAAGCAATGTTTCCCCAGCTGTTATAACTTGGTGCTGTATGCACTTTAATGTTAATAAAAGCATCATGTACTATATGTGCACATCTGAATAAGCCTACAAGGAAGGTACATAATTAGTTGATAATCAATCACATTCAAATCATTGAAGCTCCATCCATTACAATAAAATGTATTTTGGGTTATCTAATGCTGCACCCCTCATTTGAACAAAATGTAAGCATTTAAATTTTCCACATTTAACCTAACCCATCCATCCATCTGTATCTAAACCTGCTTACACTGGGCGAGAGGCAGGATACACCTGGAAGGGCTACCAGTCTATACAGTGCAAATAAAATAAATAAATATATTTTAAAAAATATTCTTTGACTCACTAATTAACCTGAAGTAAATGTCGTTGGACTGTGGGAGGAAAGCAATGCGAGGAAACTCAGAACAGAAAGGCACTGGCTGGCCAGCAAATGCATACCCAGGATGGGCTTTGAGGCAACAATGCTTCCCAATGAGCTAGCTTTTTTTTCCCCCACCGATACACCTCTCATCCCTCATCTACTACATTGTTGGAAAAAACAAGGGTGGATAAACTCCTGGTGCCAGTCGTATAATATGTATGCTAAGTAAGCATAATGCACATTTCCATCGCTTAAATGTAATACATTCAACAATTTAATCATGCTATTTCCAACACTTTGTTGTTCTGGATTACTCATTTGAAGTTTTATTGTCCTTATTCAGTCACTGTGGGTGTATTTGTATTAATGTCACAGCCAAACTGTATTTTGTAATAACGCAAAAGTGACCCAAGTCGGCAATCAGGGGCGGAGCAGCGATTTTAAAAGTGTGAGGGATCTAGAGGAGGGACATGAGCACAGCAACCCCCCGCCTTCGAGCCCTGTTCCAGTCTCAACATGCCAAATCAAAATGAATGCCATGCATTTAAACAATTTCTTCTACTACTGTAGTTGTAACCACTGCTTCAGCTTACCATAAAATAATTACTGAGACCATATGAGTGTAACAACTCATCAGAATTTATTTAGGGTCTCATAGCAGTTTACTACTTATATCCAGTTATTTGTATGAATTGCTGTACTGGTGCATAGCTATCCTTATTATGCTTAAGATAGTTACAGAGTATCTTTATCCTACTTCCTTACATACCTTATAGACATAAAATTAAAGGAAACTTACACTTCCATTAAAATGAAATGGATAGTTATAGATGCATAACAAATTGAACCCTGGTAACAAATCAGAATCAGTAAATTAATTAAATACCAAAAGTTTTCCAGGAGGTTTTGTATCAGCAGGCGTCAGTTCCTCTCCAACAGCCACAGGAAACAAGTGGTCCCTCTTCATCTGAAGTCCACCTCAAAGCTAACAGAATATCACACAAGCAGGCCACAACAAAGGAGGGAGACGCACACCCAAACTCCGCAATAATAAACTGAAGTAAACTGAACTGAAGAAATTTAATAAATATCAGCTGAATTACTCAGTCATTGAAAAGGAAACGCTAGCCTTGATTTTGGCTTTGCAGCATTTCAGTGTGTATGTTAGCTCTGTCCCTGTTAAGTGTTGATGGTCGACTGCTTCCGGCTGCCAGCAACGCGAAAGGGCTGGATCTCGCGATTTAATTTGCAGCCATAATTTTCAGAGAAATCAACATGAACACACAGTTCATCTGTAAGCAGAGAAACTGATGGCGAGTGAAGGCGTCCAGCTGTTCAGGAGACTGAGAAGGTCTGCCATCCTGCCACTCTTTTCAATCTTTTGATATTTTGCAGATGTTTTCTCCTCCTCTGTAACAACAATCCTCTCCCATTGCTCCCATGTGACGATGCTATTATCTAGTGGGCCCTCGAACTCCACTTCATTGTAGCAATACCTTGTACACAAGCGGTACATACACTTCTGGTTGGCCGGGTCACAAACAATTGCTTCCAGGAGATCCGAAATGCTGTTAGTCAACAAAATGCCTTTCTGACAGAGCTTGTCAATAATCATTTTAAAATTGTCGTGGTCATAGCAGGCACCGGTGTTTCGGTCGGACTCTTTTGCTGGAGTAACATAAAAAGGGCAGTATCTGAGGAACTGTCTGAATGAGACTGCATGGTGTTTCAGGGCGGTTGTATTGTAGTTGGCGTGGAGGTCTTTCAGAGACTGAAGCAGCACTCTCCTTTGGTGTTTAATTTTGTTTTTTGTAATGGTGTCTTTTTTTACCCGACAGCATGCAGCTATTTTCGTCCCAACAGAGTAAGCTGACTACCCTCTCCCTTTATATCTACATAGGGAGAGGGTCCCCTTCCACGGAGCCCACCATGTTTCTACAGTAGCCCAGAATGGACAAACCAAACACTGGCTCTAGAGAAGGCCACTATAGTTTCTCCTACATGCTTAAGTGGAAGGGGAAGGGTATTCAGTTGTATCTTCTGCAACCTCACCGCTGGATGCATCTAAATCCTACACACCAGTCCTTTAAAACTACTTTGGGTGAAATAAAAAAGGTAAAACTGTATGTTAAGCGGTCACAGAAAGTGAAATTTAGTATAATATAACATCCAAACTTGCTTCTGGGAGTATTTCTTGGCCTCCTCTTCATTGTAGAACTGCGGAGAAGAGAACACATCAGATTAACACTTCAACAAAACTGCTCATGACACAACTACAGTAAGTACTACAGTATATTTGTTCAAGTATTGTACTTAAGTACAATTTTAAAGTATTTGTACTTTACTTGAATATTTATGCTACTTTATACTTTCTACTCCACTACATTCCTTTGACAGTTTTAGTTACTTTTCAGATGAAGATTTGACACAATGGATAACATAACAAGCTTTTAAAATACAACACATTGTTTAAGATGAAACCAATGGTTTCCAACCTTTTTGTCTTTTGACATCTTACAAAAAGCAGTGTGTAGTTGGGGTCACATTTCAGATTGTCAATGAGTTGTTAACAGCGCCACCAAATAGTGATTTTTCCCTCTAAACTTCTCTGGTTTTCATTTAAATACTGATCCAATACTGGGTCAATTAAATATGATCCAATATTTCACTAAAACTCAGATTAGAGAAAAAGTCCCAAAAATGACAACCCCCCAATTAAAGTTAAAGTACTAATTTTGTGACTGACTGACTGATATATTATTATATATGACATCATTAGATTATTAATACTGAAGCATCAGTATGTAAGCAGCATGTTACTGTTGTAGCTGCTGGAGGTGGAGCTAGTTTGAACTACTTTATATACAATTAGCTAGTTTACTCCAGTGGTTCCCAAACTAGGGGTCGGGCCCCTCCAAAGGGTCAGAGGGAAGAAGAAAAAACAAAGTTTTGACACACAAATCTGTTTTCAGTTTTGGGACTTTATCTCTAATCTTTGATTTTTGGTGAAATATTGTATAATTTGAACAGTTACTGAAATGAAACCATATGAGAAGTTTAGAAGGAAAAACAACTATTTGGAATGTGACCCCGACTACACACTGCAAGACATCAAAAGCCAAAAAGGTTGGAAACCACTGATTTCATCTTTACCATGTGTCGTATTTTAAAAGCTTGTTATAGTATCCATCGTGTCAGATCTTCATCTGAAAGGTAAGTAAAGCTGTCAAATAAATAGGTAGAATAAGTAGTGGAGTAGGAAGTACAGTATTTCCCTCTGAAATGTAGTTGAGTGGAAGTATGAAGTAGCATCAAATAGAAATACTAAAGTACCTCAAAACTGTACTGAAGTACAGTACTTGGATAAATGTAGTTAGTTACTTTCCACCACTGTAACATTTGAGACTCAAACTGAGGCTAATTTCAATATTAGAAAACAGAAACCACTGAGAAGTTGCCAAAGCGGTCAGTAAACATCGATAAACGTCCCCGTGCGTTAATTAACGGTTGTTTAATACATCCATGGTTATGAGACGTTAGAAAACGCTCCTACTGTTAGCCTAGTAGCTAACTTATACACCGCAGTAAACCGAGTCACTGACCACATCTGGAGGAGCCGATCGTTCCGGCCGTCGACAGCTGGAGGACATGCTTTTCGCTGACTTAGTTTACCAGTTTCTGGGGATTAAAAGTTAACATCAGTGCAATAATGAGCTAAAATGTCCCATGTGTTGTGGTAGCAGACAACACGTGAAATAGGGAATACAGTGACGTCATATACAAACGACAGGAGCGCTTCTTCCTCCCCCTCTTTTGTTGTTGATTGGCAAACTGCTTTTAGGCGCATTACCGCCACCTTGCGGATTGCAGTGTGAACTATTTATATACAGTCAATGATCAAAAAGGTGACGGCAATGCCACTACATTTAAGTATTTGGCATTTTTACTCAAATACACTTGTTTAGGTGCCACGTAGTTAAAATTTCTGCAGAAATATGTCTCCTGGGTTTCATCAGACCTAAATACTCTCTCATTATACAACCGAAGAAGGTTGCTCTTGTTTAGGCCAGCTATTATGTTATCAATATCGGTTACTGACATATTCAGCTTTATTAATTTATCTCTCAGTTTTGAAAAGATGTGCTCTATGTTGCTGTCATGCACCACTTGGAATTCCTCTATTAAACTTTGGATTGTGGTGGCTGATAGCAGCATTTTAGCTTGCATCATCAAATAGAACAGTACCAAATTAGTCAAAAATGTGTCTTTTACATCATTGCCATCATCATCTTGAATCTCAAAATGCATGTGACTGTCTACATGGATGTCACCATCATGCCTACAGCTTGATGCATCATTATCTACTTGTGCAGGGTTCTCCAAGGAGTCTCTGTGTTTCCTGCTGATGTGGGATGTGAAAGATGATTTCACATGAAAATATTTTTTACAGTTGGGAAGGCAGGGTGTCTACAGGTATAAACAAGTTAAATTTAAGACTTTTTAATACCTTTTTAATACCATTTTAAATGAAATTTCAGCCCAAACTTGCAATGGAAATACACACCAAAAGTGAAAATATACTCAATGATCAATGTCAGTTCAAAATGAACAGTAAGGTTAAATGACAATAATCGGTTGAGTTTAAATTCAGTTGGTTGAGTTTAAGTTTAACATTGTCCAAATGTGTTTAATGTGGAAAAAACAAAAAAATATCATTGCTGTCCTAAATGGTATTTATTAGAATATTCTCAGAACATTTACTATCAGCGGACAAAAATCTAGAAATCAAAATCGACAGTTGTGTGCAAACCAAACCAAGTATTTTTCACCATGTAATGCCATGTGTGGATACGTTGCCTTGGTCTAAAATTAGGTCCCCTGAAAAAATACTAACAGCAATTCTTTTGAACTGCAAAGAAGCTACTGTACCACATTACTTGCTTATGATCACTGACCAGCTCACAATAGCAGTTTGATTTCTGTCCCGGCTAATGAAACCTTGTATTTCTGTTATAGGCCTACCTTAAACATTATAACAGCGTGAAAGCACAACTTTCACTGTGTGAACCCTTGAAACAGGGAGGTGGAAAGGTAAGGAAGAGAGAGAAAATTCCTGACTGGACATTATGGCATATGCCTGAGTTCTGCTGATTATTTTCCGGCTCAATCTCAACCTCTTTCAGCTCTGTGACTTTTTCTTTGTATGATACATTTAATGTAATTTTAAAAAATTACTGAATCAGACAAACCTATCACTGCTGTACGCATGACTGAACAAGCTTCAGTTAAGCGTGACAGTGTACATTCTGCTAGGTTTCTGAAAACTTAAGTACCAGCAGAGACACCTCCTGACAGCTGGTTGTCTTGTAGAAACCTCTGAACAAGTTGTTTCATTCTTTCCTGGCACAAGTCGGGGTCTGAGAACATGTTTGTTAGGTCCAAACATGCCATCTGCCTCACAATGGTGTACTTCAGTGGGCTCTTGTCTTACATTTTCTGGACGATGTTAGTTTTTTCTGTGTAACTGCATCCACGTACATCACGATCATTGGTCATTGCAATAGCCCTATTGACGACAGGTAGGTTTCTATGAAACCATATGAGAAGCCCACAGAACGGTAGGGGAAATACAGATATCTTGGTCAAAGTGCAGAAATTGTCTCTTCTAGCAGGAGTATTGTGAAAGACTATATGCAAAGTCTTGAGCACTTTGTCCAGCTGACAGACACTGAAGCCACTTTTGAAGGCATTGTGGAGTGTGTGTAGCCCACAGCTCCCCACCACAATCAGCTGGGCACCTCCAAACACTTCTGCATGTTCCTGCTGGAGCAGTTAAAAAAAAATTCCAGTTGACACTGGGTCTATCTATGGAAATAGAAATCATGTTTCTCAAGTCAAGCTGCTGCACACACTCCTAGTAATTAAAAAAGATGCAGACATTAGCCATATCTCATATCTGACATTGTACTTCAGATTAATGACTGGGTCAGATGAAAAAGAATGAATTCACAAATGAAGCAACATGAGCCATTTACATAACTAACCAGTGCAGCTAGCCTATAGCCATAGTCAGTATAGGAGATGTCACCAGCCTAATACTGGTCAATTTTTGTCTGTGGCTGGTAAGTCTATATTTATATATTCGCAATACCAGAGTCTATTTTAAAATTCAACTCAGCTGGCAATAACGCACATGAAGGTCCAGTTGTTAGCTTTTCGTTGTCTGATTCAGGGTCTCGTCAAACATGATTACAAACACACCGCTTGTGCTTACATCGGCGACTAGCTGTTTTTTAATATACGTGGCCAATCCAAATTTAGCTACGTATCTGGGGTCCGTTTCACAAAGCAGGTTCAACAAACTCTGAGTCTAATCCTGAACTCTGAGTTGATCTACTCTGAGATAGGAAACTCCGAGTTTCCGGTTCCAGAACAGCTGATTTGAGTCAGTTTATTCAACTCGGAGTAGTTTCACCTGGAGTTAAGCGCGTGCACCACAACTATAAAAAGCCAGCATCAATGGAGCCCCGATTCAACGAGTCACCATGGCAACGGGGAAGAGGAGGGCTGCGTTTTTCGCCCCACTAGGGCTAGAAATCTTAATGCGATAATACGGCGAGTTTGAACATGTTTTCAAAACGAAGTGCAACACCGCTGCAGCTGCAAAAGAGAGGGAGACGGCGTGGGAGAACATCGCTGCTCGGGTCAATGCGTAAGTTTAAATGTAGTCCTTTGCAATCACAATAATATTACAGAGGAAAACTGCTTGATTGGTCGCCTATTAATTTATTTCATTTAGGTCCAATCCCGCGAGGGAGAAGCGCACTTGGCAGCAGTTTAGGATGAAATATAAAAACATTGTTCAAACAGGTGAGACCTCGGCATAATCTCATGGGGGTACCTCATTTTGATCATGTTTTATATTGTAAAGTAAATATAAAGTGGCTGTTTGACTGTGCAGTTGTTTTATCCCCAACATAATGCTGGTTTCACACACATAAATGTCTTCTCATCTACATCATGTTCTGTTAAATAATTAATCCTATTTAAACTAACACAGACTTCTACTCAGCCAACAGAAAGAAGGCAGATGTCCGTAAAACGGGTGGTGGTCCAGCACTGCCACCTCTAACGGAGGCAGAGGAGCTGGCCATAAGCCAGACTATAGGAAGGCCAGTGGCTGGCCCCGACACTGTACAAAAAACTTCCGTTTGCAAAGAAACGCAGCGCAACACACAATATCTGCTGGGATGTGAGAGCATGACTACGATTGGTAATGTTGCAAATGTAAGGACGGATTAGGTTGTGTATGTAGATGATGGACTGTGACGTGAAACGGTATCTCTCAAAAAGATAATTGTCTGGAAATGCTAGAACATCTATGTGCGGTCATTTTAAGGCCCTTTCATTTGAAAAGGTGTATTTAAGACATTTTAAGGCTTTTTAAGTACCCGTGGCCATCCTGGAAAGAGGCAGGTAACTTTTTCCCTATCTCTTATATGCCATTTCAAATGATCACACAAGCTGAGCAAATTGGGAGATGTATGTTCACATCCTTCAACCTGACAAATCACTGCATCCATCTGACAAGGTCTGCAGCTAACATTAGGTTTATTTGGCTGTTTGTGCTTCCGACGCATGTGGGACTTAAGTTTAGGCAGTGTCTGAAAACTGAAAGAACAAGTCAGCAAACCCTAAATTAGCCAGGTTACTATGCATTTTGATATGGTTGTAAAACCTGGAAAGCGTTCACAGATAAATTACATTGTTTGCAAACAAATGGCGTGACCATCTTGACAGTTACTGCTAACTAGTCTCTCAATAAATATGTACCATAAATTGTGAATGTCATGAGCGTGGCGTCATCTGTTAAATGTAATGTTAGTCTGTTAACGGTATATCACGTTATCTAACTACAATGAGAGACTGCTGATTTAAGTTAGTTAAACAGACAAACATAAGAAAGAAACATGACAGATGGTCTTTGTACACGGGAAAAAACTGGTGATGTAACATTAACCAACGTTATTTGACTCTAATATTAAACTCTACTCTAACATTAAGTCAGGGCTCTACAGTGCGAGTATTTCACTCGCATTTGCTTCTAAAAATAGAGATGTGTGAACTGTAAAAATAATTTACTCGCACACTGAGCAAGTACAAATTACAACCATAAGACTATATGAAACACTAGAGGGCTTTTAAATTGAAACAACGGATCGGTCAGGAACAGACTTGCACTCACGCTGAAGAAATATTTGGTACAATAGTTAACATCATCTCTGAAGATGAAGCCCATTCATTTTTATTTTGGGCGAAAAAGGGAAGAGGAGAAAGAGGAATCCGGCGAGGGGGATTCGCAAGGTTCCACTGAGGTAGCTCACGCTAGCACGGTGGCTAACGGTAACGATGCTAACTTCAACATGGCAGCCAGTAATGACTGGACCGCTGAGAACAACATCGGCGAAGCTACAGTGACCCCTGCTGTCACTTCAACATCCAGTGTGAGCTCATTGTCCTGCTAAAAATGAATCCATTTCCAACATCAAGTCAGACTGAATGATTTATCTTAAAGAATAAGACAGCATAAATTTTGATTTACACACACACACACACACGCGCGCTCACACACAGAGTTTAAATATGTATGTAATAAATTGTAAATATGTATGTAATGGATTGTTCTTCTATTCTGTTCTTTAATAAACTTAAACTTTTTCAGTGTGCTCCTAAATTTCTTTTCATTTAGGAGCACATGTACCTTGGGGAAAATAAGCGTTGAGCACTGCATTAAGTTAATGTTTACTTTGGCTAATTTAGTCGATGTTAAATTAGCAAACAGCAAGTCCAGTCTACAAACTGGAAAATAAAAAACAAAAGATGCACTTAAAAATATAGTTTTAAAAACTGTGTTTAGAGTGTTGCCTAACTCACTTTCCTGCAGTCATTCACGTTAGCTTGCTGTTAACATAACCAAAAACTCCTCCTCTTAGCTAATTAAGCAATATTACACGAGAGGGTGTGCTTTACTGTCATGAATACCACATATATAGACACAAAACTGCTTTGCTAGCTCAATCTTGTTGTAACTAAGATATCATTTTTTAGAGGGACAGATTTAACTACGATGTCCTCAAACTTCACAGACATTTTTAAGCTAGTAGCGCCCTAGTATCATGCCGGATGCCGGAGTGAAAGCTATGATATACTCTCAACTGAAGGGAAAATGGCTATGTTTTGCTGTGTATGAGGGTGCCAAGTAACGATGAAAAATGAAGAAGGTGTGTGTGATTGTGTGTGTGTGTAAATCGTCCCACAGTCTCAGAGTTAGATCCACTCGACAAAGGGTCTGTTTTGCTGGTAACTTAGTGACCTTGACGCTTTGGTAATAATCCAAGTATGATTTATCTTAGAAATAATACCTTATCAGCATCTTCCACATTTCTCATAATAAAAACGGGCCTAGCGGCCGTTAATCATCTCACACAGAGAACCCAAATGTTACATTACTGATTAGCCTTTTTTTTTAACTTCCCTGGGAACGGTCTCTTATTGACATAAATGTTATCTTTTCACATTCACTGGCACATTCCTTTGATCATGTGAAAAATAAATAAATATAACTATATACATTAAATTCATACAATATATACAAACAACAGAATACAAACATTTAGGGACACAATTCATGTTGGTGAAATTCATAACAATAGATTAAAAAAAAGTTTTTAAAAAAATCTTTAAAAAGAAATCATGAAATGGAACTATATACAAAGCCTTATGATGAACAAAGAAATTAAGACACAAGTTGAACTATTAACAAATATATACAAACAACATTGAAGAGTCTTAATATGATATATATGTATATAATTTGTCATATTAGGCATTACATTCCACCACAGACCCTTGCTTGACTGCACTAGCAGATTGATGCATGGCTGGTCAGCTGCTTGTAGCGTTAGCACAGTCTCTGGTTGATGAAGTCTTCGCTGGACATGTCTTTTCAGACCCTTGCTGTACCTCATTTGTGGATTTCTGTGGAGTGGAGTCCTTGTCCTTTTCCTTTATTACATATGAAAGGTGCCCGGTTTTTATTTTGGTAAGAGATGAATTAAACATCATCATCTGTCGATACTCTTTAGACATTTGCTGTTGTCCATAGACAAACATTGCAATCCAGTAATGCCGTAATTATCTTTCTGTATTCTGAATCGCAGTGAATACTCACCACCTTCTCCTTGTGAGCCTTCCAGTGGCCCAACAGAGGAGATGGACTCAGTGACACACGCCAGCCTCTTATGACCTCAGATGGCCCTTGAGGGTCTTCCTTTTTTGGAAGTCCAAACCCGCTGAATGTCCCACAAATTAATCTTTCCAGTACTATCCCCAATCAGAAGTATCTTCTCGTTGGTAACAACTGCACTTGTATCACACACCGCCCTGAATTTTCCTAACAGACCACCCCTGCTAATAATCGACCAGGCATAGATATGGTCATTTTTAGAAGTCAGCAGTGTGACTGTGTCAGCAGTGGCCGTCCTGGTCTGCAGACATAGAATAATGGGACTGGTAGTCACATCAGTCCTCTCGTTAGTCAGAGCAGTAGATTTTTTACATTGTTCCAGTGCCTCTGACTTTCTTTTGGTGACTGCCAGCAGGGAGGTTTTTTACACAGCCTTGAGCTTTTCTGTCTGCCATGTGTGTTCGTGGGTTGTTACTGGTATCAAGCCAATAGAAAACCTCCGCAGTTTTAGCATCCCAGACAACTACATTACCATTGCTCGAGGCAGCAAACAGTATGTTTCCGTGTGCGCTCATGGAGGATATGTCATTTAAATAATCATGCTCCAAAATTCTGTTCTCAGACTCATCTAAATCCAGGTTAAAAATGACCTTTGACCGCCGTCCAGACACAAACACCCTATTGTTCATGGAGACAATACCTGTCACCTCCTTTTGCACAGTGACAGGAAGAACGCGAAGCTCTTCTCCGTTGTTGAAGTTCAGTCTCACAGTCTCACTTTCCTATCGTTGGAAACTGTAATTAATCTGCGCTGTGAACCATCAAATGCAATGGTGGTGAACCCCACATGCTGATCTGGAGTGACTTTGAATGGGATGATGGCCTTTCTTGTTAGGATATCCCATACTTTCACCAAACCATTCTGGCAAATAGAGATGCCTTGCTTGAATATGGAGTGATAAAGAATACTGCACAGGGGCTTGTCATGGGATGTTAACATTTCTATAAAAAGATCTGTTCCTCTTCCAAGAAATGCTCCTATATCTGAGTTAGCCAGGACTAACTCATTGTTGTACATGTTATAGCAAACACTGGAGATTGGGGCCTGTCTCATGCCTTGTACCTGGATGCTTTGCAGGCACACCCAAGTTTCCTCTGACCACAGACCTACATTGTTGTCCACGGATATACTGTAGACTATTTTGTTTCTTATGTTAAGGGTTATGTGCCTGATTGGTTTGACATGTCCCATTACTGTCTTTTTGCAATGTACATTGTCATAGGGATACGACGCCCGCAGTATGCCATCTGTACCGCCAGTCACCAGAAACTGAACTGAAGGGCAGTATTCAACGCAGGTGAAAAACTCATGGTCTTTATTGCTCTCAAATACCCTTCTATGGATTTTGCATTGAGGTGGCTTCGGTAAGGTAGTGAGTACCATTGTTCTGGATGAATGACCACAGACGGCAAAGGAATCCAGTGATGGAAAGTATCGAATCTGATGGCATATGTCATCAAAGATGGGAAGCTTGATAGATAGAAACCCTTCCCATTTCTTTTTTAACAGGGATGACTCATCAATAGTTGTCCAGAGAGATTTCCTCGTATGGGTCAGTGACATTTTAGAATATCAAAATAGCAAAAAAATAAAATTGAAGTAATGTGTTAGTTTCAGCTTTTCATGTGTGATTCCACAAGTGTATTTCTCATTTTTTTTACTGCCCCTTGTAAAAGGCTACGATATATGACATTTTAATGCATTTATCTGTAAAGACCCCTGAAAAATGTCATTTGGTAAAACGAACTAATTTTCAATATTATATTACAATTAATGTTAATGACACTGTTACAAACAATCAAAATGCAATTATTGATCCACAAGTATGTTATACACAGTTGCAGCATGTCAACACTAGAATTACAAATTTTGGATATTTTGCCTTTAAAGACGACATCATGTCATTTGTCAATATTTGTTACATTTTTTTTCAAGTAGAAAGGCAAAAGTGCTTTAAAATCAGGCATACTTTTATATTTTATTAGCACTTCTTCATTATGCTCATTCATAAACTCATTTAATATATTAGTATTTTGTATATTTATTTCAAAATTAAGTGTTTTACCATATGACATTTTGTTTTACCGCATGACATAGCACAACTGCAAAATACCATGGCACATATAGTATATCCAATAAGTTAAGTTGGCTACTTCTGAATAATGCAAAAGATACACAGGGCCTCCAAAGTAAACCTTTTAATGACATTAAAATGTCTTGCAACAGTTTTCTTGTTTCATACAAGAATGAATGCATTGTCAGTTTGAGGTCTTATACAATATATGAACAAGTAAATCCAATTTAAAATTTGATTTTTACCACTAGTCAATTTAAAAAGAGCACTAACTTTCTTATTTGGTAAAACATATTTACAGTTTGATTCCAAACATAACAGTCAGTTAAAAACAGCACAGTAACATTTATATCTAAACCTTATGAACACTTCTAATCTCTAATACTAATTCTCAGAATTCATTTAGTCATAGAAAAAAACGTAACACTCTGTCTAACCCCTATAACTGTAATCTATCACTTGAACAATGATTAAAACAAATCTGTCATGGTAACCTGAAATCAGTACAGTGTGCATAAAATATCTGTCTTCTAACGCCCTCCCCCTGTGGCTGGTCACTGTTGTTTTCTTCAGACAGATAAGAATCTTTTCCAGTCCTCAGCTGACAATCTTGAACTTCGACTGGTTGATGACTCTGGTTCTGAGATGACAGCTTTCACATCTGATTGAAAGTAAAAGATCACATCTGGAATTTGGGGCCACACAAAGCAATTCTTCCCCCCAGACTGTTGCATACAAGAGACCTCAATTTCTTCATCAACAATCTTCAGTACCTGCCCCACGAAAGGCTTGTCATCATAAGACACAATGACCATCTTTCCAGCCATGTCTTCCTGTTCTTGACTGGTGGTGCAGGATGCTTTTTCAGAGTTAAAATCGAAGACCATGGGTGGCTCACATTCGCAGGTAACTCCAAAACGCTTGCAAAAACAGGACAGCTCTCTGTGAGAGATCTTTCCAGGGGTGTCTGTAATCACTTGGTGAATGCCCAAGGTGCCTTTGACTATTGGCAAGGCAGTGGGCACAGCCTCATCCACCCTAGCAATGTCCTCTTCTGTTACCCAGTAGAGTTTTATGTGGGAACTATTTTTATTGGTTTGGGAAAGGCATGAACACTCAGATTTATGCTTTCTGTTGCTTTGTTTTTAACCAATAGGAAGTTCAGTAGTTCACTGCTTCTGGTTCTCCTGCTTCCTCCTGGCCAGTATTCTCTGTCAGAATTGGACTTTTCCAGAAAGGAAAACAATTCCTCTGGGTGCTGAATATCCCCTCCTTGCTGGACAAATGCATTTGCTTTTCTCTTTAATAAACCACCAATACCATCTGGTACACCCTTTCCATGGGACTTCTCTGAGAAGTTCCATGTGACAGCCTCAATGCCATGCATGAAAGGCAAGGTTGACATCAAGAAGAAATTTTTCTTATTTCTATATTGTGTCAGAGGGCCATCACTCATTAAGTGCACTGTAGATATTGGTGCATTTGACTGTATTTCATCCAACACAGGCTTCAAGTGTGCCCATACTGCCCGTTCATCATGTCTGAGAGAAGTGAAAATGGTAGCATAAGCTTTTGATCTTTCTGCAGTGTAGACCATGCATGTGTGGACTGTTGCTTGTCTTCGACTCCCCCCCCAATGATAGGACTGAACCTCAACATTCAGCTTGCATGAATAATTCTCAGAAAATTCCATGTGGACTAGAGCCTCATGGTTTCGAAGGCTGTTCTTGAGAGCCCTACATTGCTCCACCTGATGGATCCATGTATAATGATGCTTTGTCAGTCTTTCCAGCTTTTCATTAAAGCTCTTCAGGAGATCTTCCCATTTTCCGGTCACTTCTCTCTTCACAAAATGTGAATAGATTTTCCCTTCTGAGCTGACTTTCTCCTTCTGCCATTGATGCCATGAAACCAGCCCAGTGTCATTTGGAATGGCTGGCTCCATCTCTGAATAGCAGCACTTTGCACACTGCCTAAACACACATTTTTTGTTTTTCATGTCACACACAATGCGGGTGAGTGCATCAGTAATGCTTTTACTTCCTAAAAAGCCTCCTTGATGCAGTTTCTCTATCATCAACCTCACATTTTCATGATCAATACAGGCACATGCGTTGCGGTCACTAGCCTTAGGCTCTGTGACATAAAATGGACGAAGGCGGGCAAAATGCCGGTATGATATGAGTGCTCCTCCTACCTCTGTATTGTATTCGTTATGAAGCTCTTTAAGAGACTTGGTCAGCACACGACGCTATTGCTTGACCTTGCTTTTAGTTACAGTGTCCTTTTTTCCCAGTAAAAGACGACTGTTTTCATCACGCGTTAGAAATCGGACCACACTGCGTCGTCTTTGTGTACCTTTCCTGAAAACTTTTTCCATTTTCTTTTTTCTAGCTGCCTTGAAGTTTGTATTCTTCAGGTTCTTAAAGCTCTTGCGGAACCTGTCAGCTCTTCTTTTTTCTCTCAAAATGTCCTTTTTTAACTGCCCAATTTCTTCTCTCAATTTCCTAACACTATTTTCTGATTTCTGACGGGAGCTATTTTTCTTGCTTCCATGTGAAGGGGTGGAAGATGAAGATGGTCCCTCCCAAGATAATGCTGTCTCATCAGGTGCAGAGTGTTGTGACGGCCCTAGTGGTGCAGAGTGTTGCAATGGCCCTAGTGGTGCAGAGTGTTGCAATGGCCCTGGTGGTGCAGAGTGTTGCGGTGACTGTGGTGATGAGGAGTGCTGAGGAGTTCCAGGTGGCGAGGAATGCTGAGGAGTTTATTGGTTTGGGAAAGGCATGCATACTCAGATTTATGCTTTCTGTTGCTTTGTTTTTAACCAATAGGAAGTTCAGTAGTTCACTGAACCCAGTTCAGTGAGTTCCAGGATGGTCAACTTGAAAAGGCTCCGCAAACAAATCCACTGATAGTGGCGTGAGGGTCATCACAGCTTCTGCCTGTCGCTGTCTTTCCCTACATTTCCTCTGGTTGAGACTCCACTGTTCTCTTCTTTTTGTGGCTGCAGATGTGGTCAAGTGTTTGATGGGTTGATAATCATATTGCCCAGCTTGCTTCATTTGCCGATACCTGCAAGAATTGAAATAAATGTTTATATATTAATAATATGAATTTAATATATGAATAATATAAATATCATATTAATTCATTAGTTTATTTATTTATTTATTCCTTCATTTACTTATTGCACGTCAACAAAGGCACTTTATGGTTGTGCCTCTGTTAAGGACTATAAATCAGGCTTATAGATTGCTGCCTGTACTGACACAACTGACATACACTGACATTATTACCATCATACACTTTCACAGTAATACCTTTCCCTTCTCTTTTCTAGTCTCTCCTCTCTAGCAACAGGATCTGCCCTGATCTTTGCACGAAAACGTGCACCCCTCTCTTTACTGGAAAGAGGCATCTGTAAAAATGTAAAATAATGTTTACAACATACGGAAACATATTACATGTTAAATGTAATTAAGAACAATTGTTCAGACTTAACAAATAGTTAAAATAATTAAAAAACAAACAGATAATTTAGTTAAATCCTCTGTGTCATTTGGGATGACAACATGTCATTTAGTCAAACCATTTGTCCAAATGACATATTTTGTTTTTCCGCATGACGGATTTCAATATTTTCATTCTGTACAGCCAGTTGCATGGCCACCTATTGCTAACAATGACCTTGACTTATGAACTTTAAATTTCATGGGTAAATCAATAATTTTTAAATCAATAACTTTTATCATCACTCTTTAAATGTTTGACCAAATGACGCTGAAATCTGTGACACTTTGTACAACACATGGAAAAGGTGATATTAACGTAAAAAAGGAGTACATTTTTGAACTTACCTCCAACTCTGGTGGTCTTCAGGGGTCTTCTGAGTGATGTCATCACATGTCACATGACACGAGTCATTTATCCACAATTCAAAATGGCTTCCAAAATTTGTTTTACCAAATGACATTGAGGGAAATCTGTCCTTGCGGAACAAAGTGTTTTAGATATTAAAGACATTTCTTCAAGATTTATCCTATTAATACTTAACAGTGCTTTTCTGTACATTCTAAACATATGCCACAGACAAAAGTTGATGATTTTTACATATTTTTAATCATTTTAAATGAAGTTGTCTTCTTTGACATCAAGTGACTGCCGTTTTACCGTATGACATTTTTCCACTTTAATGGTATAAAAGTCAGTCAATTTTGTATTTTTCATGCAAATATGAATAGTGAGGAGGAAATGTGACGTGAGATTAAAGAATATATACAATATCAACCTTATTTAATCCAAGTGTGTAATAGTAATTTCTCCTGGAACAAAAAATCAGTGCATCACGTCACTGACTCGTATGCATTTTTGTGGAAGAGGCTTTTCCTCTCTATGTTGTAGCTGACAAAAACAGACAAAAAGCCTTTTGTGTCACCATAGGAAATACTGCTTTAGTGCCATCGGACCAGTAGGTCATGGTATTCACTATGCTATCTTCTTTATTAAAGCATATTTGGGTTTAAGTAAATCAGGGAATTCATTGCCGGTATAGAATACCAGTTCCCTGCAAGAGGTTGTGATAGCCAGCTCGTTGAGTTTGCTGATGTACACCATGTCATTAATACACATTTTCTCCCTGTGTGAAAAAGGAAGTTTCTTTTGTATATTATTTAGTTTGATTGGGTGTGACGCCTTAAAGCTGTCAGTCCAAAAGGTGAGGATTCCATCAGGGCTGATGGATAGGTATTGACCTTTCTGGTAGGTCCTGGTTGACGATATTGAAAGATTAGACTCATCCCTCGCTTGGCTGTCATCAACGTCCATCAACGGACAGAAATCACCCTAATTATTAATGTATATATATCTATATACATTAAATTCATACAATACATACAAACAACAGTCTCACTGAAGTTCCTAGTCACACTCTTGAAACCAAAGAGAAAGGGTACAGTAAAGATAAAAGTTCATTTGGTTCCTGTACTGTGTTACAGGCCCATCACTTATAATGTGGAGGGAGGAAGGCGGCGTTTCACATTTTGTCATGGCATCTCTCACAACAGCTTCTAAATGCGCCCACACAGCACGTTCGTCGTGGTGAAGACAGCCAGAGATGGTGCCATAGGTGTGAGTCGCATTCCCAGTGTACACCACGTAAACACATCAGGAAACTCTGTTTCACATTTGTCAGGCTTACTGCTAACCAGGGGCGCTGGCGCCACGATAGCACGAGGTGCAACATCAGGCCACACCCGACTCCCTGCTATATCATTATCCAAAATCATCGTAATACCAGAACAAGTGATTCTTCTCTCTCATATAACTAATGTATACACTAAATACTTAAATAAAACAACAAAGTATAAACTACAGTACAGAATATATGGGTGGTTGACGTGAACTCAAATCCAAAGAGGAAAAAAATATATTTTTAAAATGTATGTCAAATGACACATAATTGTATTGCTTTATATGTAAGTAACTCAAAATTGATGGTGTTCATTACCAATTCCTCATTTATTTTAAATTTTTTTCACTTTTTTGTGTGGTACTCCTAAAAATTGTCCACCGGTGTGACAACATTTTTAATATTAATATTTAATTCAGAGATTGTTTGCCAGATAAGACAAATATGCATAATCCTTATCAATTTGTTCTAATTATATTTCCACATCAAAAGTAACCAATAAAAATTCGCAATCATGTCATTACCCTACTATAAGATGTCCACATAGGGACTTCACCCAAACGGTTGGGTTATATTCATTATAATTAGTATAAAACCTAATGAAGCTTCAATTCATCCTTATATGTGCATAGTGATGATATCATTATTATGCTATTCAACACTTTTTACATGAATTTGTGCATTAAAATGCCTTTTCCACTCATAATTCAGTTTGTCACACCACAGGACATTCCGTCACACCATTGGACAAAAAATACCTTATGCCCATGTTTTGTTACAAAGTCACATTTATTATTTCCTGTTCAAATTTATTCTAAAATTCATTACCTTCAAAATCATTAACAATTCATTAAAATAAAGTTATAACCTGAAGTTCAAATGTTTTTTGTACAATTAAGATAGCCAGACTAGTAACATTTAGCAACACAACATGAACATGTAAACAAAATTGTCCTGGCTTATTATTACTTTTCTTTTTCAAATTTATCTTAAAATTCATTACATTTTTGTTCAAGTCAAAACTAAACAGGATAAAGAATTAAAATTAGAGTTCTCTGTATTAAATTCAGTCACATTTTTAGTGCTCAAGTAAAATCATTTTTCAAATAGCCATACTTGTCACAATTCATAACCATTGGAACTGACCTAAAAACTACTGTTTGGGTAAAATTCATTAAACAACCCAGCACAAGAGTACAGCTTGAAATACAAACAAAATTAAAAAAGCTGTAGTGTTTAAGGACTCATCCTCCTCCTTTCACACCTCATTGAACAGCAGCCAGTCATATTTGGTGAGTTGGGCTGCACGCTGGTGGGGCTCTGGCTCAAAGATGACACTGACAAGTTCGTCCTTGCTGTACATAATGCAGTCTCACTTAGCAGGCCATTTAAAGATGTTTTTCCCACAAATTTGCACCATGCAATTGACCTCAATGTGCTCAGCATTTAGTTGTGTGATCTGGCCCACAAATGGCTTCTGGTCATAGCGGACAATGACGAATTTCCCTACAGTGTACTTGTCATCAAGCTCTTCCTCCGCTTCCTCTCCACTATTGGGATTCTCAGGCTGGGTCGCTTGGACTTCAGAGGTGAGTGGTTCCTCCAAATCTTTTGATTTGTCTGGCCTCATCTTGCTTGGAGAGAAGCAGTGGCACATCTCTGGGAACCGGCAGAAACAGCTGAGAAGATCTCTCCGACAGAGAAGGAAAGTATTTGGTGCGTGTTTAATATGCCGGGTACTTTTGGGACAGATGGTGGCAACATCTCGGCGAACACCTGGATATCTGCCTCATCGATCCACTTGAATCTTATGTTTGTTACCTCTTTTTGGACTAGGAACTCATAGACATCCTTTGGGCTTTTAAGGTCTTGCCCCCCATGGATATGGTTGTCTGCCATTTGTTTCACCGCTCCCCCAACTCCATCAGGAGCACCTTTCCCATGAGCTCTCTCTGAATAGTTCCACATTATTCGCTCTAGCCCCCATGTGTAGGGTACGCTGCTTAAAAGGTAACAGTTAGCCTTGTTCCTGTATTGAGTGACTATTGAGTGGTTAGGAGAGAGAGAGTGATGGGTTTGTCCTCCTTCATAGAACCTACATCCACTGGTGTGACAGCCATGTCCACCAATGTGACGTTCAGTTCATGTCACACTATAGGACAGTGCTGTCACACCAGTGGACGTTTTCAAGGTCAAGGTCAGTTTGCGGCCTAGCTAAATGAGAGACAGTCTTCAATCCTTGGTAAAGGTTTACATTATGTCAATCAATATAAATTGATGAAAATTTTCAGATCAGTGCTTAAATTACGTCACACCAAAGGACTGCACAATGGATCCCATTTCTAACAATGCACAGAAATAGCAAAATTATGAAAAGATTTGAGACAGAACTCACCTTGTGTGCAGTGCATCTGCTCCAGTGATGTCTACTGTACTTCCTGGATGAAAAAGGACCCCTCTCAGTAATAGGGTACCCAAATTAATGCCTGTTTTATATCTACAGAGTGGCGTCACACCAGGTGGACACCAGTTTTGCGGACAAAATGTAACGTTTCATAATTATTCTAAATGGTGACCTTAAGACTTATAACCTTAGTTTCTGTAAGTTAACACTACGATAATATATATTCAAGTATTTTATGTATTTTGACTTATTATTAATTTAAATACAGTAGTTTTGAGATGAGCAATGCTACTCCGGACAGTCACGCCAGTGGACAAATGTCATGTTTAAAACAAAATATTTACATATTTGAATTGTAATGCTCATTAATTACAGATGTATTAGTTCTGGAAGATTATACTGTATAAAAAACAGAGATTTTAATGAAATATTATATATTATTATTTACATTTGTCACCAAGAACACAAAAATGCAGCGTCACGTCAACCACCCATATATATAATACCAAATAAAGTAACACCTCACTGTTTGTTCCCTAATAACCCTGTCATCCCCCCCCTCGATCCTCAGCAACTGGATCCTGGAAGCTGATTAAGAGGAAAGAAAGAGAAAGCAACAAGATGATGGAACCAAACAGAGCAAAATAACCACATTTTAAAAAAAGACATCATTCACAGGGAGCCTGAGACAATGCGTTTGCCACCACATTGTCCCGCCCCTTGATATGACGAATATCTAAGTTATAGGACTGGAGCATCAGAGCCCAGCGAATCAGCCTCTGATTAGGGCACTGTAAGGAACTCAAGAATGTTAAAGGATTGTGGTCTTTAAAGACCATAACAGGGACAGAGCTAACATACACACTGAAATGCTGCAAAGCCAAAGTCAAGGCTAGCGTTTCCTTTTCAATGACTGAGTAATTCAGCTGATGTTTATTAAATTTCCTTGAAAAAAAAGAAACTGGCTTATCCACTCCTAAGTCATCAGGCTGTGACAGCACGGCCCCTGCACCCACAAAAGTTGCATCCACTTCCAGTTTGAATGGTTTCTCCCATTGTGGAGCAGCCAAAACAGGAGCGTTACAGATGAGGGCTTTAACACTTTCAAAAGCCTTCTGACACTCTGAGGACCACATATATTTGGCCTTAGCTTTCAACATATCAGTGAGAGGCGCAACAACAGAAGAAGAGTTCCTACAAAAGCAACGATAATAACCAACTAATCCCAAAAAACGCATGAGCTCCTTCTTAGTTGTGGGTGGAGCATAGTCATCAATAGCCTGCACTTTCGCACGCACGGGACACACTCTGCCTTGCCCCACCACACCACCCAAATAAGAGACTGTGGCCTTCGCAAACTCGCACTTGGCAAGATTAACAGTCAGATGTGCATGAGCCAAGCGGTCAAACAACCTCTCAATGCGGTCAAGATGGACATCCCAGTCATCAGAATAGATGACCACATCATCAAGATACACCGAGCAACCTTCCAGATCTCCAACAACCCTGTTCATCAAGCGTTGAAAGGTTGCTGGCACATTCCGCAACCCAAAAGGCATCACATTATAAGAGCACAACCCCGTGGGTGTAATAAACGCAGCAATCTCACGTGCTCTTTCAGACAACGGAACCTGCCAGTATCCCTTCAGAAGGTCAAACTTGCCAACAAACTTAGCCGAGCCGACTTGATCAATACAGTCTTCCATACGGGGAAGTGGAAAAGAGTCCGGTTTTGTGACATTATTAACTTTACGAAAGTCTGAACAAAACCTAGGAGTATTATCGGACTTTGGCACAAGCAAGCAAGGTGATGCCCAGCTAGAACAAGATGGCTGTGCAATACCACTACCAAGCATATGCTACCACAGTGGGAGAAACCATTCAAACTGGAAGTGGATGCAAGTTTTGTGGGTGCAGGGGCCGTGCTGTTACAGCCTGATGACTTAGGAGTGGATAAGCCAGTTTCTTTTTTTTCAAGGAAATTTAATAAACATCACCTGAATTACTCAGTCATTGAAAAGGAAACGCTAGCCTTGATTTTGGCTTTGCAGCATTTTAGTGTGTATGTTAGCTCTGTCCCTGTTAAGTGTTGATGGTCGACTGCTTCCGGCTGCCAGCAACGTGAAAGGGCTGGATCTCGCAATTTAATTTGCAGCCATAATTTTCAGAGAAATCAACATGAACACACAGTTCATCTGTAAGCAGAGAAACTGATGGCGGGTGAAGGCGTCCAGCTGTTCAGGAGACTGAGAAGGTCTGCCATTCTGCCACTCTTTTCAATCTTTTGATATTTTGCAGATGTTTTCTCCTCCTCTGTAACAACAATCCTCTCCCACTGCTCCCATGTGACGATGCTATTATCTAGTGGGCCCTCGAACTCCACTTCATTGTAGCAAAACCTAGTACACAAGCGGTACATACACTTCTGGTTGGCCGGGTCACAAACAATTGCTTCCAGGAGATCCGAAATGCTGTTAGTCAACAAAATGCCTTTCTGACAGAGCTTGTCAATAATCATTTTAAAATTGTCGTGGTCATAACAGGCACAGGTGTTTCGGTCGGACTCTTTTGCTGGAGTAACATAAAAAGGGCAGTATCTGAGGAACTGTCTGTATGAGACTGCATGGTGTTTCAGGGTGGTTGTATTGTAGTTGGCGTGGAGGTTTTTCAGAGACTGAAGCAGCACTCTCCTTTGGTGTTTAATTTTGTTTTTTGTAACGGTAACCGACAGCATGCGGCTATTTTCTTTTTGTCTATGTGTGTTCTATTTCCTCTGCAATTTTCTTTTTGTCTCTCTTCTTGTTTCCCTCACTTACTTTCTGTCCTTTCTTCTCTGGGAGTTTCTCGAGTTTCCGTTGCAGCTTTTTTGCATTCATTCTTTCACTCTTAAGGTCCTTAGCCTTTCCTTTTCCTTGAGCTCTGGAGGGCCATTAAGCTGGTCACTTGCTGTTGAATTCAGTGAGGGAGGAGTAAGGTTCAAAACATCAGCAAGCACCCTTTTCTTCTCTCTGTATTGCCTCTGATACTGCCTCCACTTTTCCCTCATCTTCTCCTGTTTTTGCCTGGGCAGATCTGAAACTGGGATGTTTGTGATCTTTCCCGGTCTCTTTTTCCTTTGATAGCTAAGAGTAAAAAAAGACGAATACAACAGTTAGTCTTATATCTAGAGCCTTACTTCATCTTCCATTTGAGCTTCACATCTCTCACTTACACTACCTTTCAGGAGATCTACATCACTGATTTTACTTTCACATGAAGCATTAGCGCATGTGTGTGTGTGTGTGTGTGTGTGTGTGTGTGGGGGGGGGGGGGTGTTATGTGGTGGACCTTTGCTTTCTTTTAGCCAGGTAATTATGACTAATACCTGGAAAATAATCACTCACGTCAGTAAAATCCTATTTAATAAAACCTAGCTAACTACTCCAGCAAGTAGGTCGACCCTTAGTAACGACCTAGCAACAGAGACGATTTCTAGTCCCTGCTGAATCAGCCCGCCAACTGCAGCTAATGCTTTCTGGAGATTGCAGCATTTCCCAAACTGAACAAATACCACATATATAAACACAAAAGTGCTTTTGCTAGCTCAGTCTCATTGTAACTAAGATATCCGCTGAAAAAAATAATTATAACGTGTTGTATAATTATGCATCTAAATCACTGACTAACAGCAAAGTCAACCATGCCCCGATTGAGAAAGAGCTCTATGCCATCTAATTTATTAATTTAGTGTTTATTTATGAAACCCAAAGAGATATAACCATAACCATAATTATAATACACTATTTGCTGAGTATACACTGTTCAATGATATTAATATGCTATATTATGGTACATAATATAAGTCAAATGGATATTGCTATGGCAATAAGGTGCATAATTGCCCATGAATGTTAAGTGTACACTGAAACATGAATAATTTACACAACACAAAGTATATACATATGTAACCATATACACAGACAGTACTTGAAATATTATATACAGATGAATCAGATGTGATGGATAATGTAATAAATAAATAAAAGTCCAGATGAGCACAGAGGAGAGTCACTGTACAGACTGATGGCAGCTGGCAGGAATAACTTCCTGTAGCATTCTTTGATATTGCAGCTTCAATTTTACCATCATCCACAGACCTGGGAAGGGAATAGCTATTGTTCACACTTTAAGGAGGTGAGTGCCATATATATATATATATATATATATATATATATATACATACACACATATATATATATATGTGTGTGTGTGTGTGTGTGTGTTGTGTCCTCATACACAGGAGGGGTGGTGCAGGATTCTAGAATCAAAGCCAAGTAAATATGCTGTCATAATGATATAAAGTCAATGTCAAAGTCATTATACTCAAATTATAAATGTTAATAAATCTTTAATAAAATCCTTCTTGTAGTAATCCATCAAATCTGTACTTTATAAGTCTGCAGTTAATAAGTTGTTAAAAAATGTATCTTGGTCCTGATGGCCTCCAGCCCTTTTCTAAAAGGTGGATGATCAGAACAACATAAGAGGCACAAGAATAGAATCATATATTTAAAAAACCAAACAACAAACCCCCAAAAGAAATGAGAACTTAAGAGAAGAAATAAATTGGTAAATAAATAAAAAATAAATAAAGATTACATGTTTACATAAGTGAGTTATGAGGTCGAGAAAGTAGCAAGTCACTTTTGTGGTTCTTTATTGTGGTGACATCATAAAGTGTTGCCATTTCTTTTAAGTTTATGACATCATATTTATTTAGCTTAGATCTTGGGATTTTGTCTTTGATATTCCAGCTTTGATCTTTTGATTGACTTCACCAAGTCAAGTTGACTGTAGGAGTGCAATGAGTTGACAATTCTGTCTGATATCAAACAAATCTTTCGTGGAATCCTGTGTATAAGGAATTCTTTTGGTTCAACAAAACTTTCATCGATTGAAAACATTACCTAATTGGTTGATTTGTTATATCAAAATAATAATGGAAACACATACAGCAATAGCAGAAGACCTGCCTGAGAACACTACAATGGAGACCAAAAGTGGACTTAAAAATATTAAAGAAATGTTCGGTTATGAACATATTCCAGCGATTGTGAAGTTGTTTCGAGAAGTGGATGTTGACGGAGGTGGAGGGTTGGACATGAATGAATTTTGTGTTGCACTGGAGCAGTTATATGGAACTGTGAATAAAGAAGACCTCATTACACTCCATATGCAGATTGACACAAACTGTGATGGAACTGTGGACCTTAGTGAACTACTGAACTTCCTATTGGTTAAGAACAGAGCAACAGCAAGCATAAATCTGAGTATTCATGCCTTTCCCAGACCAATAAAAATAGTTCCCATAGATCACTATACAACAATAACTAAGGTGATTTTCCGTCCATTTAAGAACGTTCATGACAGCCAACCAGAGGATGATTCTCAGCTGTCAATATCGTCAGTCAGGACCTACCAGAATGGTCAATACCTATCAATCAGCTCTGATGGAATCCTCACCTTTTGGACTGACAGCTTTAAGGAGTCACACCCAATCAAACTAAACGATATGGAAGAGAAACTTCCTTTTTCACACAGGGAGAAAATATGTATTAATGACATGGTGTACATCAGCGACCTCAACGAGCTGGTTATCGCAACCTCTTGCAGGGAACTGGTATTCTATACCTGCAATGCATTCCCTGAGTTATTTCAAGCCAAATATGCTTTAATAAAAGACGACAGCATAGTGAATACCATGAACTACTGGTCCGACGGCACTAAAGCAGTATTTTCCTACGGTGACACAAAAGGCTCTTTGTCTGTTTTTGTCATCCACAACATAGAGAGTAAAATCCTCTTCCACAAAGATGCATTCGATAAAATCTCTCTGCACCAGTATCCAACTGTTCATGAGTCATCCCTGTTAAAAAAGAAATGGGAAGGGTTTCTATCTATCAAGCTTTCCATCTTTGATGACATATGCCATCAGATTCAATACTTTGCATCACTGGATTCCTTTGCCATCTGTGGTCATTCATCCAAAACAATGGTACTCACTACCTTACCGAAGACACCTCAAGGCAAAATCCATAGAAGGGTATTTGAGAGCAATAAAGACCATGAGTTTTTCACCTGCGTTGAATACTGCCCTTCAGTTCAGTTTCTGGTGACTGGCGGTACAGATGGCATACTGCGGGCGTGGTATCCCCACGACAATGTACATTGCAGAAAGACAGTAATGGGACACGTCAAACCAATCAGGCACATAATCGTTAACACAACAAAAAAAGTAGTCTACAGTATATCTGTGGACAACAATGTACGTCTGTGGTCAGAGGAAACTTGGGTGTGCCTGCAAAGCATCCAGGTACAAGGCATGAGACAGGCCCCAATCTCCAGTGTTTGCTATAACATGTACAACAATGAGTTAGTCCTGGCTAACTCAGATATAGGAGCATTTCTTGGAAGAGGAACAGATCTTTTTATAGAAATGTTAACATCCCATGACAAGCCCCTGTGCAGTGTTCTTTATCACTCCATATTCAAGCAAGTCATCTCTATTTGCCAGAACGGTTTGGTGAAAGTATGGGATATCCTTACAGGAAAGGCCATCATGCAGTTCAAGGTCACTCCAGATCAGCATGTGGGGTTCACCACCATTGCATTTGATGGTTCAAAGCGCAGATTAATTACAGTTTCCAACGATAGGAAAGTGAGACTGTGGAACTTCAACATTGGACAAGAGCTTCGCGTTCTTCCTGTCATAGTGCAAAAGGAGGTGACAGGTATTGTCTCCATGAACAATAGGGTGTTTGTGGCTGGACGGCGGTCAAACGTCATTTTTAACCTGGATTTAGATGAGTCTGACAACAGAATTTTGGAGCATGATTATTTAAATGATGTATCCTCCATGAGCACACACGGAAACATACTGTTTACTGCCTCGAGCAATGGTAATGTAGTTGTCTGGGATGCTAAAACTGCGGAAGTTTTCTATTGGCTTGATACCAGTAACAACCCACGAACACACATGGCAGACGGAAAAGCTCAAGGCTGTGTAAAAAACCTCCGTGCTGGCAGACACCAAAAGAAAGGAGGCACTGGGACAATATCTCTATGTAAAAAATCTACTGCTCTGACTAATCGGAGGACTAAAGTGACTACCAGTCCCATTATTCTATGTCTGCAGACCAGGGCGGCCACTACTGACACAGCCACACTGCTGACTTCTAAAAATGACCATATCTATGCCTGGTCGATTATTAGCAAGGGTGGTCTGTTAGGAAAATTCAGGGCGGTGTGTGAGACAAGTGCAGTTGTTACCACCATGTCGACTGATGGCAACGAGAAGATACTTCTGATTGGGGATAGCACTGGAAACATTTATCTGTGGGACATTCAGCGGTTTGGACTTCTAAAAAAGGGAGACCCTCAAGGGCCATCTGAGGTCATAAGAGGCTGGCGTGTGTCACTGAGTCCACCTCCTCTGTTGGGCCACTGGAAGGCTCACAAGGACAGGGTGGTGAGTATTCAGTGCGATTCAGAATGCAGAAAGATACTTACAGCATCACTGGATTGCAATGTCTGTCTATGGACAAACAAAGGAGAACTTATCGGCACCTTTGGAAAGCACGAGTGGGATGCTATACAACTCAGGCTTAAGGTGGATACTAGCCAGGAGGAGGCAGATGAACCCAGAACAGCAACAAGAGGAAAGTATCAAATGCCATTCCCTGACTTTCCATCGGAATTACCCAGACCACCAAACGAGTATAGAGACCTCTTTGAAAAAATTAAAAAGGTAACCACAGTACCTAAGCCTATTCCAATACTAACAAAGCAGCAACTGTCTAACAAAGTGCGAGAGATGATGACTATTCGTTCATCTCTTACCAGAAAAAAATACGGGGAAATTTCAGATATAGTAAGGGACGAGGACGAGGACCCCACTCCACTATCCACAAATGAGGTTAAGAAAAGGTCTGAAAAGACATGTCCAGTGAAGATGACACTAACCACAGACTGTGCTAACACTACAACCAGCTCACCACAAGAAGTCAAGAAAGGGTCTGAACACACTTCATGTCACGAACACTTCCAACCCATCTCAGATACAATGCAGCTCACATATAGTCAGACTCAATCCATACCATATCCACCTCAGATCCCGCTCACTAGAGGTCGCACTGACATTAAACAAAGCTCTCCTCAAGCAGAATCATCTCCACATATGAACAACACTCGGTCCAAATATGGACGTGTGCTCAAGATTCAGTCAAGGGATGCATTCAAAGAAAGTGTCCTCACGTCTCCTCCAGACACCATGGCAGGCAAGCGGGAGTCTGAAAAGACATGTCCAGCAAAAACGACACTAACTACAGACTGTGCTAACACTACAAACAGCTCACCATACATGCATCAATCTGCTTGTGCGGTCAAGCAAGGATCTGAACACACTTCATGGCGCACATACTTTCAACCCATCTCAGATACAATGCTGCTCACATATAGTCAGACTCAATCCATACCATATCCTACCCAGATCCCGCTCACTAGAGGTTGCACTGACATTAAACAAAGCTCTCCTCAAGCAGAATCATCTCCACATATGAACAAGACTCGGTCCAAATATGGACGTGTGCTCAAGATTAAGTCAAAGGATACATTCAAAGACAGTGTCCTCACATCTCCACCAGACACCCTGCCAGCCAAGCAGGAGTCTAAAAAGACATCCAACCATGTACGTTTCCCACCCATTCTTGATAAGGTTCAGCTTACACATAATCAGTCCCCATTTGATCCACATCCGCCTCAGATACCACGCACTGGTGGTCGCACTGACATTAAACAAAGCTCTCCTCAAGCAGAATCATCTCCACATATGAACAACACTCAGTCCAAATATAGATGTGTGCTCAAGATTAAGTCAAAGGATACATTCAAAGACAGTGTCCTCACATCTCCACCAGACACCCTGCCAGCCAAGCAGGAGTCTAAAAAGACATCCAACCATGTACGTTTCCCACCCATTCTTGATAAGGTTCAGCTTACACATAATCAGCCCCAATTTGATCCACATCCGCCTCAGATACCACGCACTAGTGGTCGCACTGACATTAAACAAAGCTCTCCTCAAGCAGAATCATCTCCACATATGAACAAGCCTTGGTACAAATATGGACGTGTGCTCAAGATTAAGTCAAAGGATACATTCAAAGACAGTGTCCTCACATCTCCACCAGACACCCTGCCAGCCAAGCAGGAGTCTAAAAAGACATCCAACCATGTACGTTTCCCACCCATTCTTGATAAGGTTCAGCTTACACATAATCAGTCCCCATTTGATCCACATCCGCCTCAGATACCACGCACTAGTGGTCGCACTGACATTAAACAAAGCTCTAAATATGGACGTGTGCTCAAGATTAAGTCAAAGGATACATTCAAAGACAGTGTCCTCACATCTCCACCAGACACCCTGCCAGCCAAGCAGGAGTCTAAAAAGACATCCAACCATGTACGTTTCCCACCCATTCTTGATAAGGTTCAGCTTACACATAATCAGTCCCCATTTGATCCACATCCGCCTCAGATACCACGCACCAGTGGTCGCACTGACATTAAACAAAGCTCTCCTCAAGCAGAATCATCTCCACATATGAACAACACTCGGTCCAAATATGGACGTGTGCTCAAGATTAAGTCAGGGGATACATTCAAAGACAGTGTCCTCACATCTCCACCAGACACCCTGCCAGCCAAGCAGGAGTCTAAAAAGACATCCAACCATGTACGTTTCCCACCCATTCGTGATAAGGTTCAGCTTACACATAATCAGTCCCCATTTGATCCACATCCGCCTCAGATACCACACACTAGTGGTCGCACTGACATTAAACAAAGCTCTAAATATGGACGTGTGCTCAAGATTAAGTCAAAGGATACATTCAAAGACAGTGTCCTCACATCTCCACCAGACACCCTGCCAGCCAAGCGGGAGTCTAAAAAGACATCCAACCATGTACGTTTCCCACCCATTCTTGATAAGGTTCAGCTTACACATAATCAGCCCCAATTTGATCCACATCCGCCTCAGATACCACGCACCAGTGGTCGCACTGACATTAAACAAAGCTCTCCTCAAGCAGAATCATCTCCACATATGAACAAGACTCGGTCCAAATATGGACGTGTGCTCAAGATTAAGTCAAGGGATACATTCAAAGACAGTGTCCTCACACCTCCTCCAGACACCCTGCCAGCCAAACGGGAGTCTAAAAAGACATCCAACAATTCACATTTACCACTCATCCCTGATCAGGTCCAGCTTACACATAATCAGTCCCAATTTGATCCACACCCGCCTCAGACCCTGCTCACCACAGGCCTAAAGAAAGGGTCTGAAAAACCATCAAAGCATGTAACCTTCAAACTCATCCCAGATGAGGTTGCACTCACAAATCAGACCGAACACAAGCTGCACCCACCTTAGACCCTGCTCACCAAAGGCCATACTACTGCTACAAAGAGCTCATCAACATCCAGTCGGGGAATGCATTAAAAAGTCCACATATGGACGTGTGCTGAAGATTAAGTCGAGGGATACATTTAAAGACAGTGTCCTCACATCTCCACCAGACACCCTGCCAGCCAAATGTGATTCTGAAAAGACATCCAACCATCTACATCTACCACCCATTCCTGATAAGGTTCAGCTTACACATAATCAGTCCCCATTTATTCCACATCCGCCTCAGATACCGCACACTAGTAATCACACTGACATTAAACAAAACTTTCCTCAAGCAGAATCATCTCCACATATGAACAAGACTCGGTCCAACTGTGGATGTTTGCTCAAGATTCAGTCAAGGGATACATCCAAAGAAAGTGGTCCTCACATCTCCTCCAGACACCATGCCAGGCCAGCGGGAGTCTGAAAAGACATGTCCAGCAAAAACGACACTAACCACAGACTGTGCTAACACTACAAACAGCTCACCATACATGCATCAATCTGCTAATGCGGTCAAGCAAGGATCTGAACACACTTCATGGCGCACACACTTCCAACCCATCTCAGATACAATGCAGCTCACATATAGTCAGACTCAATCCATACCATATCCACCTCAGATCCCGCTCACTAGAGGTTGCACTGACATTAAACAAAGCTCTCCTCAAGCAGAATCATCTCCACATATGAACAAGACTTGGTCCAAATATGGACGTGTGCTCAAGATGAAGTCAAGGGATACATTCAAAGACTGTGTCCTCACATCTCCACCAGACACCCTGCCAGCCAAACGGGAGTCTAAAAAGACATCCAACAATTTACATTTACCACTCATCCCTGATCAGGTTCAGCTTACACATAATTGGTCCCAATTTGATCCACACCTGCCTCAGACCCTGCTCACCACAGGCTGAAAGAAAGGGTCTGAACAACCATCAAAGCATGTAAGCTTCCAACCCATCCCAGATAAGGTTGCGCTCACAAATCAGACCAAAAACAAACTGCACCCACCTCAGACCTTGCTCACCAGAGGCCATATTACAGCTACAAAGAGCTCATCAACATCCAGTCAGGGAATGCATTAAAACGTCCACATATGGATGTGTGCTGAAGATTAAGTCAAGGGATACATTCAAAGACAGTGTCCTCACATCTCCACTAGACACCATGCCAGGCAAGTGGGAGTCTGAAAAAACATCCAACCATGTACGCTTACCACCCATCCCTAATCAGGTTCAGCTTACACATAATTGGACCCACTTTGATCCACACCTGCCTCAGACCCTGCTCACCACAGGCCAAAAGAAAGGGTCTGAATAACCATGAAAGCATGTACCACCAAAGCATGCTTATCACCCATGCCAGACAAGGTTGGGCTCACAAATCAGAACAAACACAAGCTGCACCTGCCTCAGACCCTGCTCACTAGAGGCCATACTAATGCTACAAAGAACTCATCGCACATGCAACTGTACATCATTCTGCACAGTGAAGCTCAAACATCCAAGTGAGGTAACAATAAGTGACTTTTTTTCGTGGCATTCCCTCCCCAACCCTGCATTACCCATGCCTACCCCCTTAACATCCATATATGTTACTTCTTCAGTTAAAAATGACACCATGAATATCTGTTATAATAATTAATTTTTACAAAAAAGTTAACAAGTACCATAACTATAAAAAATGCCCTTTAATGAGTCTTACAGCAAACTCCTCCAGCAAGCCGCTGTGAACCTTGAGTGTTTCCTAAAAAAAATGAACATTTCATCACAATCCATCCAACACTAATGTCAGCATGCTCACAATGACAATACTAACATGTTGTGAAAACAACAAGTAACAATTATAATAAGTGCAAGTCTTGACTTGGCACTAGCTGAAAAACCAGGGCATGACCAAAGTCCATAGAATTCATCACCTGGGGACCATGGGTATCTGTATCAAACTTCATGGCAATCTATCTAATAAGTGCCAAGATATTTCTGTCTGGACCAAAGTGGTGGAACAACTGCTAAAATGTAAATTTATACATGGTGAACAGCAAAACATTACATAAATAAAATACAATCAAAATCACTTTATGTTGTTGTTGTGTTGCAGTTCAGTAATTTTGCCAATCACAGTGGACAAGCTCTCTGATGAGAGACGCCACGTGGGGACTCAGGGTGCCGTTTTTTTCTTTGGACCCTCTTTCCAGAGTTCTGGTTCACCAGTGATGTTGATTTGCATTTAGAGTCATCAGGGTTGATTCTCTGAATGAGCGTACAAGCACAAAAAAAAAAAACATTATTACTCAAAGCAATGTTTCCCCAACTGTTATAACTTGGTGCTGTATGCACTTTAATGTTAATAAAAGCATCATGTACTATACGTGCACATCTGAATAAGCCTACAGGGAAGGTACATAATTAGTTGATAATCAATCACATTCAAATCATTGAAGCTCCATCCATTACAACAAAATGTATTTTGGGTTATCTAATGCTGCACCCCTCATTTGAACAAAATGTAAGCATTTAAATTTTCCACATTTAACCTAACCCATCCATCCATCTGTATCTAAACCTGCTTACACTGGGAGAGAGGCAGGATACACCTGGAAGGGCTACCAGTCTATACAGTGCATATAAAATAAATAAATATATTTTTAAAAATATTCTTGACTCACTAATTAACCTGAAGTAAATGTCGTTGGACTGTGGGTGGAAAGCATAGCAATGCGAGGAAACTCAGAACAGAAAGGCACTGGCTGGCCAGCAAATGCATACCCAGGATGGGCTTTGAGGCAACAATGCTTCCCAATGAGCTAGCTTTTTTTTCCCCCACCGATACACCTCTCACCCCTCATCTACTACATTGTTGGTTAATAAATGTACTATATTTGATCAATCAAATGGATATCAAAAACAGAAAAACATTTACCGTAATCAAATAATGGCGTGGTTGCCATGAACAAACACAGGCCGTTGGAAAAAACAAGGGTGGATAAACTCCTAGTGTCAGTCGTATAATATGCATGCTAAGTAAGCATAATGCACATTTCCATCGCTTAAATGTAATACATTCAACAATTTAATCATGCTATTTCCAACATTTTGTTGTTCTGGATTACTCATTTGAAGTTTTATTGTCCTTATTCAGTCACTGTGGGTGTATGTGTATTAATGTCACAGCCAAACTGTATTTTGTAGTAACGCAAAAGTGACCCAAGTCGGCAATCAGGGGCGGAGCAGTGATTTTAAAAGTGTGAGGGATCTAGAGGAGGGACATGAGCACAGCAACCCCCCGCCTTCGAGCCCTGTTCCAGTCTCAACATGCCAAATCAAAATGAATGCCATGCATTTAAACAATTTCTTCTACTACTGTGGTTGTAACCACTGCTTCAGCTTACCATAAAATAATTACTGAGACCATATGAGTGTAACAACTCATCAGAATTTATTTAGGGTCTCATAGCAGTTTACTACTTATATCCAGTTATTTGTATGAATTGCTGTACTGGTGCATAGCTATCCTTATTATGCTTAAGATAGTCACAGAGTATCTTTATCCTACTTCCTTACATACCTTATAGACATAAAATTAAAGGAAACTTACACTTCCATTAAAATGAAATGGATAGTTATAGATGCATAACAAATTGAACCCTGGTAACAAATCAGAATCAGTAAAGAGTCAAATCAGTAAAGATGTCAAGTCATTTCTGAGTCCATGGACTAGTACAGCCTTAACTGTCTTCAATTTTTTTTTAAAGTGTCTTTTAGTAGGAATCCAAAGGGGATCTTTATTTGTCTTTAATTGGGAAATTAAATACCAAAAGTTTTCCAGGAGGTTTTGTATCAGCAGGTGTCAGTTCCTCTCCAACAGCCACAGGAAACAAGCGGTCCCTCTTCATCTGAAGTCTACCTCAAAGCTAACAGAATATCACACAAGCAGGTGATTTGAGGCTAGTGAGTGCAGAGAGTGAGCAACTAGCTCTCACAGGCTAATTGCCACACCTACAACCATCTGAACCCTTTTTAAGCTCAGTAATTAATAGTAATTTTACTGTGGTCTAGCTTTAATACGCAATACAAACTATAACTCACTGTAACTTAAATTAAATGCAAAACACACATTACTCCCTAACATAAGGAGAAAAACTATGACGTCTAATGCAACATATTCCTTTGACATTTAGCTCAAAATAGCATGAACTATGTGAGTTTACATTCTGGACACAGAGGTAACTTGTAGCTACATATTCTTGCCAAAGTCCGCCCAGCATGGTGGCTAATTAGCGATTAGTTTAACTCACGATTAGCAATTAGCATGCTAATAAACATTAATTTGGTTGTTCAGACTTTACCATAAGGCAGGCAACACATTGCCATAAGACAGACAGATGTTACACATCTTAAATATGAATGCTCATCTTTGTTTATGACTATTTAAAAACGACAATAGAAGTGACTTTACAAACCACATTTGCCACCTGGCTTACATTAAGGATAGCCTATTTCATTTATGTTCAATGATGTTAGCTGAGCTTATACATCACATAACAAGACAAAGTTACAAAAGAAAATTCTACATTACTAACTAGTTAAATAGCTGTTTCATACCTCTAATCTGTTACCACAACCAGCAGCGAGTAACAGAAGCACCGTTACTGAATATACAAACGTAACTATACAATACTTCAACTGTTTACTCTTCCCTGGCCTGGTGGGTTGGTCAAATGGCTGTGATTGGCTGGATGGCTGTTCAATTAATCTAACTTGACCAATAGGTTTTTTATGTATGGGAAACTCAGTTTCGTTTCATCAATGGCTACCACAGGAAAAAGTGTGGGGAGTGGAATTAGGTTTCTGTGAAAGTGCGGGTGTCACAACACCCGTAACACCCACGGCTGCGACGCCCCTGGCAGCAATAGTTACATTTGAAGAACAATGCAAGTCACTGAATTTTCAACAACACATTCCTGCAAATATTTCACAATAAAAGAATTGTTAGGAAATGAAGGGATTCTTTTCACAGAAACGCTAGAGGGCTTTTAATTTGAAACAAATACACAAAGTGTTGAGTTTGTATTAACAGCATAATGCAGTAACAAAAATTTAATAGAACAAAGGAGAGCAGATCGGAAAACAAGTAAGCTTCATACTAAAATATGACCAAATATACGTATCAAACAGAGGGAATTAGAAATAATGGCCTGGGCCCTTTTGCAGTTGAGGTAAATAAAGGCCCTGGTCACTATTTGAGAATTTATGGTAAAGTTTAACATCCCCCAGCTAGAAGGAAGAGAAATACAGTGCTCTAAACAGTACTGACTGTGCTGCTTTTCCTCTAAATATAAGTAATCTAAATAAATACTGTTCTGTTTCATTAACAAACTGCCTTTAGAGTCTCTCACAAGATGTGTAAGGTGAAAAGTATAACATGAACTTGTTATTCACATTAAAAAAAAATTAAATGTCCTTAAATGCACGAGTCTTTTAACTACATCTTTTTTAAACAGTTGCTGCTTTCCACTACATAAACACTCATAATGTAATTCCTTAAATTCTGATGCTAACAAATAATGTAACTGTGAATAAATATATAGGCAATTAAATGCTAACTGGGATGGAATCTACCTCTAATAAGTTTCAAAGCACTGTGAATTGATTCTCAGACCAAACTTAAACTAAAACAGAAGGCTACCTGGAAGGTATGAAATCAATAAAATGTCAGCCAAAATATAAATTATGAATATAAAGTATGTACCGTTTGTAGTAACAGACTTCAACATAAAAAACCCAACAGTGGTTTAAATATTATATTGACACTAACATGACAACTGGAGTTATCCTGCTTTTCAATTAATTTATGATGTACAAACCTCTGAATGAACTCCAGCGTGCTGACTGCCTCCTCCTGGTACAACACATTGAATACATGGTAGAAGCCAAACAGGACAGTAATGCTAATCCATTAGCCAATGCCAATCACCAGCTCGATGATGACGCCACCCTCAATAGTCAGCATCCATGCTTTTGTTTGGAGAACAGAATCCCCTGTAACAGACACCGGCACAGCAGCTTTTTAGTGTTATTATGGTCTATGGTCATAACAATGATGGGTGACAATGAGGTGAGAGAGCTTAAAGGTGATCGTGATTTGTCAGTGACAGTATTATTAAAGGTGGAGATAATATTAAGAGGTGTTTACAGTTTTTAATAAAATAAACATTTATGATATAAGTTAGCAAAACTTGTCATATTGCTAAAACTTTCCTCTATTTTAAGCTACAACCCTCTCTGTTTATCTGCTGCCAATTCAAAATAAAGAACACAGACATTGCTATATGATTGTCTGAAAGTATCTTAACTCTTAAAGTCTTAACTCTGCTGAGTATCAGCATGTTAAACTTCTGTTTTCTCTCCTCCTGTCTCTGTGATCCCTCTGTGCACAACAAAGGAGTGAGTCCTGGTCTCTAGTTTCATTAATTCAAGGGATAAGATTATCAGCCTGCATATTCTGATTAATTTTTTAATTGCCGATGAGGCAATGCTCCTGGTGGAGTGCACCTTAGACCCTGGACCTGAAGGTGGAGGTGATGAACTTGGGTTGGAAAGATGGGTTCAGTTCACCCCCTATCCCTGCTGATAGACATGCATGAAGGCTGCAATCTCCTGATTGGGCGATGAGTGCAAAAAACTGTCTCAGGGTGCCTAGGGAGAGCCTTGATGGGGTTAACCAATAGCAAAACCCATACAAAGCCCATACAAAGGGCGTAGCACATAGGAAGTAGAATGAGGAGACCTTAGAAGCTAAAGCAGACCCTCCAGCTGATCATAATCTCAGTCATAATATCAGTTAATCAACTATTTTGATAGCCTTACCAAGTGTGATCAGCCTTGGGGTGCTGGGCAAAGAGAGGCTGCCAACTACGTCTGCTGGAGTTGCCGTGACCTGAGTGCAGCAATTAATAAAAAAGATGGAAGAAATTTATTACATACATAGAGAACATACTTGAGTCTTTCTAAGGTTATGTTTATATGCAGTGTTGGGAATAACGTGTTACAAAGTAACATGTTACTGTAATTCCACTACTTTTGGTGGTAACTAGTAATGTAACTAATTACTTTTTCAAGTTAAATAATGCAGTTACAATTACTGAAATTTAAACGGGCTTGTTACTCGTTACTTTTGTCTTACGTGAAAATAGTTGACAGCTGCATGAATGCTGATGACAGCATTGTTCAGTGTCCAATATTATAAATGCAGGAATTTTGTACTACACAAGGGACATATATTTTTCAATGACAAAATAAACACTGGATGAGTTTGTCAAAATCAGTGAAATTTTTCCAAAGGTGTATCCAGTGTCTCTGTCCTCCATAGCTACAACCATAGAATTCTGGTATTTGTTGCCCTTGTAAGTAACAGCTGGTGTCACTAATGTGGCCTCATGGATGCCTCTCAACCTAACAGCTTGATGCCAAGGTTGTATAAGTGGCTATCAAAGTTGAAGAAGCAGAAGCAAATGGGCGCCGAGACAAACATGCTGGTGCAAGGTGTATGTACACACTGGAACAGCACCTATCAGATGTTGTCCAGGCTGTTAGAACAAAGATGGCTAGTGACTGCCGCACTCTCTGACCCAGCAGATACTCAGAGAGGGAAACACTATCTTGATCTCAAGCCTGAACAGTGGAACCTGATTGAGGAGCTGAGCCAGGTCCTTGAGCCCTTTGAAGCAGCTACAGTGTTTCTGAGCGGACAGCAATATGTTACATTCTCTGCACTTCCACAGCTAGTGCACAAGCTTTAGAACGACATAGAGTCCAGATCTTGAGACTGCAGCACTAAGGTCATTCCATGCTCATGTGACAGAACAGATCACAGCAAGATGGCAAGGACTGACGGAGTTTACACCTGAATCTCCGAACATCGCCCTAATTGCTGCTGCTCTGGATCCCAGGTTTCAAAAACTGAAGTTCTTGCCTGCTGACCAAGTATTCAAGGTCCAAAGCACAGTACAAACAATGGCACTTGCTGCTAAAAAGCAAGTGAGGCAGCCCACTCCAAGTGAAAATGGAGCATCCATTCTTTCGTTGTCAAAACTATTCCATAGATCTTGATGTATTTCAGAGAACCCTGTCCAAGACGGAGAATCCACTATCATGGTGGAAAATGAATGCAGCACGCTATCCAACACTGGGAAAGCTGGCAAAGACTTTGCTGTGTAATCTGGCCACATCCACACCATCAGAGCGTTTTCAGCAGCGGGAAACATTGCTTCAAAGCGCAGGGCAAACCTTAGTTCTTCATTGATATCACATACTCCTTTAAAGACTTGCACACACACGACGAGAGAGAATTTAAGGAAGTATAGCCTATTCTAATGAATAAATAGGCTTAAAGCACTCAGAACAAAAATGTGTAAAACTATGCATGCATGGACTCTTGTTCCAAGTTCCTGTCCGTGCGTCCGTAAAGGCTTATGTTATGCCTGAGCTGTAAATGTTGAAACTTTTATTTCTGAAAGTTAAGTTGCACAACTTGAAGGCAGTGTCTTTGTATTATTATTATTATTATTAATAATTTTAATGTGTTGCACCCACGAATCATACTGGACTCAGGATGAACATATTTTGTAAAAAGAAGGATGGTTTTATTCTGAAAGAATAAATGAAAACAAACGGGGATTTTGCTGGTCTTCAGTAGCTTTACTCTAGGTACTGATCTGGCTTCGAACAATGTACAATATAGGGCAACAATCACAGTATTATGTAAAAATCACAAAAAGGTATTAAAACTCATTCATTGATCTACAATTCTTATGACTAGTATATTTCAAAGAAAACAATATATGAACCCAAAGATTACAATAAATTAAATGATATTACAAATTAAGCTCTTTTCTAAAACTTCACTAACTACTAAATCCCACATCCTGTGCTAAATACAATGCATCTTCACTATATTTACAATGAAACTTGAAGGCCTAAACGCACTGGAAGCGTCTAACGCGCGTCAAACTGCCTTGACACTTCTACTCCGACCTTGTTTCGATTTTTGGAGGGTCAAATGAGGACCCAGCGACCAAAACTGGTTTCTCTGCAGCCGAAAAAGAGAGAAATAGCGCAAGCCGGCTGGCGCACGGGCGAGCAAGCGAGAGAGAGACAGCGCGGCGGTGGTCGAGCAAGGAGAGCGAGCGGTAGTGAGAACAAAACCTCTGAATGAGAGAAGGAAAACGTTATATTCGGATTATTTCACAGCAGTCACGTTTTAACGCACAAATAAATAACCATCAAACAGTCAACAGATGATTTACTGTAGAAACAGACGCTCTTAGTTTCAGTTTCATTTTCCTCCTCTGCATTTCTCCTTTTCAATTTATTCATTACATCCAACTAGCGGTTAATACAAGGACAAAATGACAAATTTGTGTTGGTTCTGTGGTGTTGGAATTTCAAATCTGACGCTTGCTGTGTGCCATAGGAGCATGAATTGACGCGCCTCAACTGACGCGTGTCATTATCGCTTCCAGTGCGTTTAGGCCTTGAGTCTGCACTTCCACGTCCGATTAGCCCGCGTGAATGTTTACCGTTGCTATGGCAACAAGTGACAGCTGACGTTAGCGTTAGTTAGCTTAGCTCAATCATCCGACAAACAATAAATCATAAAATTACAATTTTAACATATTTACACAAAATCGACAACAGCTACCAACAACTATGGTCCCTACAACCTTAGCTAACGTGTTGTCACAGGTTAGATTTGCAAAATTAGAGTAATAACAGCTCTAATCCCTGATGAGCATTAGTGACGGTTGCATCCACTCGTATGCAGTTACCTAACGTTACAGTTCACTCAAACAATATAACGAAACACAATACAAACTATATAAACAAATGAACTATAAAGGGTAGACTAGATAGCAAAAATGATATGGCCCAGATCCGGCCCAGAGCCTCCATAAGTTGTGGGCCAGATCTGTAAAATGGACCGGGGCCGGTGTCCTTTGGCTCAACGGGCCAATAATGGTGCGTAACCGTTTTTTCACTTCTTGGCCGGCACTGGGCCAGCTCCAGAACGGATGAGATTATTTTGTAGTCATTTGTCCGAAGGTGGGCCAGATCTGGTTCAGTTCTGTACTGGATCCGGCCCAGAGCTTCCATAAGTTCTGATGTGTAAAATAGACCTGGGCCGGCGTCCTTTCTTATCTGGGCCGGTACTCGGCCAGCTCCAGATCAGATCACTTTCTAGCCATTTTGTTCAAGTATTTGCTGTATCGGAATTAGTTCTGGGCTAACCTTTATCTTTTCCATAACTAAATTCAAACTAAAAAAAAGTATCTCTGGATATAAATTTCTAGAACTATAGTTGCGTCATCATAACTGGTTGTTAAAAAAAAAAACAGAAATCATAAGTTACGACAGGAGATGCGGTTTTGTTGGTCGTTCACTGTACACTCATTAGTCAAAATCTGTAATGAAGTGTACTCTACTCATGGTGGATTAACTCCAGAAAAAACTGAATGAAGCGTGACATGACATCAGTTGGGTTTACCTGTGCATGTTGAGTGTAAACTGAGTGCCCCCTAAAATTTATCAGCACACACTCCCAGCAGGGTGGGACATCTTTAGTGCTGCTACTGTAATTAAAATTTGCATCTGCTGTGTCAGACTGTAATGCCAAACAAATACCCCACCCCAACAAAAAAAACAAACAAAAAAACAATAAAACTTAAAACAATTAAGTTTAACTGAATCCCAAACATATCCCCACTCATATGACCTCTCCCACTGCTTGCTGTCATTTCCACTTCCTCGTACCACTTCTTTTGCTGGATCCATGAAAAACAAAAAGTTAGAACATAATTTAAAGTAAGCAAGAAATGACAGAATGTTAACCAAAATGTGTGCATACAAATTAGCAAACTGTCAAAAAATAAAGTGTGTGCTGTAGGAAAAACAAAAGGCTATGTGTACTGTCATTACTTAAAATGTTTGTATGTTAACGGTGCTAAAAAGAAAACCACTAACACTCGGTATCGGTGTTTAGTGCGGCTGCCACAGTAATCATGAATGCAAAATATATGTAAAATATACAGTACCTTTATCAAGTCAGCCACTGCTGCTCGGTGGAATGTTGTGATGCCTATAAACAACCAATTGTAAAGTTAAAAACACAAAACATAAGTGCTGCTGCAAAAGACTAGCACAATACTTTATCTGAAATTTACCGTGGTTAATGCCTCTTTAACCTTGGCACGGTCATTGCGGCCGCCTCCCCGGTCAGACACCAAGTTAAACCATCTGATAGCGTATGAGTCGATCTCACTGTCTGGAGCACTGCTAGCAGCTTCGTTCTTCCTTACAGCCCCTGTTGAGAGAGAATGTCCATCACATTGTAAGACAGATAAGCTGTCAGCGACCGAAATTCTCCATTTTCCACTTCGCCATGCTAATAACCCACTGTTTTGAAAGCTGCTTTAGAGGGGTGGAAAAAAGTATGTCCAATGGGTCAATTAAGTGATAAACAGATTGTGCAACAGCTAGGGATGTCAACAATTAATTACAGAATTTCCTCAAATAGCACCTCAACTGCAGAGGCTACCCAGCCTTATATTAGTGATAGGCCTTTATTTCTAATTCCCTCTCTTTGTATTTTAGTACGAATCCTCCTTTTCTTCTGATCCGCTCCCGTTTGCCTGTTTTCAAGTTTTGTTACTGCATTATGTTGTTACATATAAACTCAAGACTTCCTGTATCCATCTCAAATTAAAAGTCCTCTAGCATTTCTGTGGACAGCATCCCTTCATTTCTTAACGTTTATGGCTTTTATATTGAAATATTTGCAGGAATGTGTTGTGGAAAATTCAGTGACTTGCATGGTTATATAACACTTCAGATGAGTAATCCAGAACAAGAAGGTGTTGAAAACAGCATGGTTATATTGTTAAATTTATTAAATTAAAGTGATAGAAATGTATGTACATTATGCTTATTTGGCATGCACATTATATGAGTCATTCTACCAAACGAGTGCCATTTGCGTCTGCAATGTTTGATGAGGTGCATAAGGCACAAAACATGTGCCAAAGTGTGTTTCTAAAGCTTAAAGCTAGTAATTCAATTGTTCTTGTTAACAAGATATATGAGAAAATGCTATTCTTAAAGAGTAACATACTATTTCTTAATAAGTTTTTATTAGTACAGGGCCATTTTCACATGTCTGAATTGACCAACATGACATTTACATCTAAAATATCACCAAATAAATGTTAGATTTTTATCAAACCTTTATTATTTTCAGAAGTATATGTGTGTCACTACATAAAATATATTTATTCAAAATAAAAACATTATTGTTTGTAAAAATTTTACAAATTACAAATTTTTGATTTGTGTGTGTTCCTCAGTTTGACTTACCACCCCGTCACACTCACCAGTTTTGGCTATAAATACTATACTGTTGCTATAAGTGACATCACAAAGAGGAAGTGACATAATTTAAGCCTTTGGAGCAGCCAGGGACATGGTCTGTAAAGCTCAACCCTACCACCCCGTCATGCAAAATAGATAGGGAAAACTGTTTTTTATTAAATTTTCTACACTATTAATGCAAAGAAAATGATATTTCAAATCAATCACTCACTTGCTCACTCACTATCTCTGAATCACTCTCACTAATCTCACTCACTCACTAATCTCACTCACTCACCAAATTATGTCCAATTATCTAATGCTGTAGTTTCAAAACATATAGAATAAGTCTTAATTATATCCCAATTATATGCAACCTCTCTTACCTAACATTAAAGAGTATTTTCTTATTCTTGACCAAATGTGTTATAAAGTATTTGTGTTTCAAGAATAACGTTACATTTCATGACAGATCTGTCTCCAGAATTAACAAAAGTTTCTAATATCAGATGAAGGCTAAAACCAACAGATCATATAGAGAGACAGTTTGTCTGTACCACTCCATCACAGTGAACCACCCTGTCAGAGGGTCATTTTGTTAACAAATGACGAAGGAGTGAAATGCTTCATAAATGAATGTTGAATAACATTATTGTTTTGTGGAATAATCAAATGATTGTAACTTTTATTTAAAATTTTGAAGTGAATGACTATTTTTGGTAAAAACAATGAGGCCATTGACATGTCGAATTCAATTTTAAGATTAAGAATCTAAAAATGAAAAAAAAAAAGATTAAATTTCATACTTTCTATTGATGATTCCCAAAAAAAAGGACATTTTACTTGACATTAGATTTTTAAAATTTATTTCATGTGTTATTACTCAACTGGTGTACATATTGTCAGTGACAGGGTGGTACAAGAATGGCTCCCATGTTTGAATAAAAAGGATCATATTAATAAGGATTTTATGCCTGAGGTGGAAAAATATTTTTTCTTGGAGGATTAACATGTCTTTTATGTTGTGGATTTTAAAAAAAAGTTTGCTCTTGATAAAAAAATTAAAAATTGCAAAGTGTTTTGTAGAATGACCCATATGATAGGCACCAAGAGTTTATCCATCCTTGTTATTATCCCTGGCCTGTATTTGGGGCCAACCTTTATTTGTTTCTGTCGACCATGCCCCCAGCCATTATTTGAGGAAATACGGTAATTTTTATTAAAAATTTAATAGATCATAATACAATTAACAGACAAGTAGGAGACATGCAGTGTAACAGCAGGAAATTGAACTGTGATTTCTGTGTTTTTGTTGTAGTACCGGGCATGCTTTTAGCAACATCAAATAAGAAGTCAAAAACCTAATTATTTAGAATTTTGTTTGGTCAATACTGACAGAGTGATAGTACAAGCAGTACTGTAGTTTCTGTCAGAAGCAGTCTACCTCAGGCTAGTTAAGGCTAGTGTTAGCAGCTAGAGCAATTTCCAAAGCACCCTGCCGACTACTCCCAGTTATAGGTAGGACATTTACTGAAACCATGAGGTATTTTACTTATAAGGTCATAAAGCTTTGATAAAATACCTAATTCAGATGAATGACACCAACACTGGCAACAAGGTAAAAAATTCCCACTCAACAGCACTTCAGTGACAAATTCATTCTCCTCGACTTGCATCCCTTACATCAGCACTGTTGTGAAGTAAAAAAACTGTGTTCTGTCCGTGTCTATGAGCAATTGCCATACTGTATTCTACAATACTTACTGATCAACAGACTTCTTGTGCCCATTTCTTTGAAGCACTTTTTCCCATTGACCCCTTTCCAGTTTATTTTTTTGGCCACTGTGTCTGAGAAAATCCTTGACAGGATATTCCACGTGACTCTTTTGGTGTTCTCTCCACCTACAGCACCAAGAGCAGAAATCTGACAAGACAGAAAAATATTTCAGATCAAAAGACAAAAACTGGATACAATTGTGACTGACTGGCGACCTGTGTCAGATGGGATTGGCTCTTATCCCTTCAAGGGTAAGCAGGTAAAGCCGGGCAGGGGGCCATACAGAGAATTGACATTATATCAGCACACAGTAGACTGAACAGCATTGATGGATGTAGCTTTAAAAGTGATCATGTAAAAAAAAAAGAAAAAGACAATGACATTTCAATAACCATACCATATTTTGCTTAGCATGTGCGTGTCTTGGATCTTTAAGCCATTCCTCCAACTCCTCCACCTCAGACATGGTGGCCAGTGAGACACTGACATTTTGAGGCATCTCAGGCACGGGAGTTTCCGTCCCCATTCTTGCAGCAAGATTATTAACAGCAGCAGCAAGCTGCATTTGCTGCTCCTTGATATGTTCCAACAATGTCAGAATGTGAGAAACAATTCTATTAAAAGTGTTGTTACTTTCAGCTGTTATATGAAATATGTTTTTCCCCTATTCAAATTCACATGGGGTAAAGTAGTTCCAAAGACCATGTTATCTAAGTACAAAAAAACATTTCCATAATAGCTTATTTGAACCATTTATATGAACACAGACTGTTTTAAAAGGATTTTACCAGAGCAAGGAACAAGTCCAGGGCCAGTCTTCCCCAGTCTAAAAGTGGGGATGAAAGAAGGGTCTTCTGAGCGAGGAGTGGCAGGGATCTGGCTCATAGGAAGTCATGCAAGATGTAGGTGGTATTGGAGCTGAGGAGAGGTAAATTGAATACATCACTTTTGCTAACAATAAAGTACTTTGCTAAGCAGTTTTATAAAAGAATTTATTGTAGTACCTGTATAATAACCACATTCAGATGGCCTCAAATCTGGCAGAGGTCTAGCAGAGAACTGGTGTGGAGGACTTGAAGGCATGTGAGGTGGAGGGATGGGGACAAGTGGTGGAGCAGCTGAGAAATAATTTGATAATATCATCATCATTATTATGTTTATATTTATTGTTAAACACTTATATAAAAGAATATATAAAATAATTTGCTATCATACCAGCATAAAAAATGTCAGAGTTCTGCCAGAGAATGTGACCTGAGGGCATGGTCACAACCACATCAGTCGCACCAGAACATTCCACTCACTGTTTGAGTGAGGTTTACACGTGAGCTGATCAGTGTATCTTGCTATCTAGTCCCACTGGTTACTCTACTTCTGTGTTTTATTTTGCCATTTGCTTGTGGTTCCTGCTTCTCTATATTTTTTTTTCACCAACACACCTTACTCTGCCCTTCTGTATTTCTTCAGGGTTTGTTTGTAGTTCAATGATTTGAAGACCAAAAAACTTTTCAACTGCACCTTTTTCAACTGAAAAAATTAGGTTACACTCATCGAGGGGTTCTTGACTGATGATTTGAATAATCTATGCAGACCTAGAGTAAAAGTTACTTAGTAAATGTTTGTTCTTGCACTTCATCACCTTAAACCTGTGTCATTTGTTAGTTATGATGGTGTTATAAGCCCATAGTTGCTGTCAGTGTAACCAAAGGGTTTCAGTTATCAGTTACATTACTGATCTGTTTTGAGCTGCCATGTTTGGCACCTTCAAAATTATAAATGCATTCTAGGTTTTTCAGGCAAACCTAAATTCTACATGTACATAGAAGGGCTGGAGTCAACCAAAGACTGAAATCGCACATAATCTTCAACTAATCGATTATTTGCGGGGGGGGGGGGGGGGGCAGCTACTCTCTCTCTCTTTTTCTCTCGTCTTTTTTAAAGTGATTTGGGAAGCTGACAACACAGTGTACTTTACTTTTAACATTATCAAACAAAGAGAAATATCCTCCCCTCATCCTAGTAATGTCTTTGTGAGCTGAGAGCACCAGCGAGAGAGCAAGGAGCTGTGGTCGAGCGAGCTAGAGAGTCAATGAAGAGAGGGAGCGCTGGTAGCGAGAAAGCTGGTGAATCCGATCAATAAAACATTATTTTCTGATTGTTTCACAGCAGTTACGTTCTAAAGCACAAATAAACACATCCACAATCCCCCCAGACCTCCACTCAACCCTGCTGCTGAACACCGCACCGCCTGATTTGGTCTGAATACAGCCTTAGACCTAGCAGTATCCATTAGGTTGGGCGAGTGCAAAGCTGTGAAAACAACAGGGGTGTTTTGAATACACAGGTTTTTCACAGGTAATTTGTTAGTCTGTCCCTCTTGCAGGAAATAATGGATTTGAAAACTATTGATGTAGCACTTCTCTCCTTATGAAAGTAACATGGCGATTATTAGACCAATGAGAATTTAGTTGGACAAGAGCATATCGACCAACTAATCGACCAGTTGACTAGGAGACTACAGCCCTAGTACATAGTCCTTTAAAATCTTGACTGCAGTTAATCACATCAAACGGTCCTTTATTTTAAAACAGCCATGGTTATCTTAAAAGAAGAAAATGTGCAACATATCCATATTTGAAGCTAAAAAGAGACAAGGCAGATAAATGGAAGTACTACAAAAACACAATTTTTAGCCTGGGACTCAAAGTAGATGTAAGAACAGGTGGTAATGGAGCTGAGCAGAAGTAAGTTGACAATACTGAACATTTTCATGTTGATGGGTGGATACTTTCATGACCAGAGGTTTGCAGAATGATACTACTATAGTAAAGGAAGATACCAGTGAAATGAAGCGATTCAGTGTGCCTTGGATCTGACAGAGGTCTAGCAGAGGTCTGGCAAGTTTCTTTCAATGGCATGTTAGGAGTAGGGGGAGGAATAGGTGGCGCTGGAGTGGGAGTGCGTCTCCTCTTGTTCCCCTCCTCTGGCTCACTGTCAGAGTCTGTATCACCAAATATGTGTCTAACAAACAAAGCAAAACACCCAAAGGCCTAGTTAATGATGCAGCATGTGCAACACACAAACTCTCAGAAAACAGAAATATCTTAAAAATGCCCAAATACACTGAAGGGGGGCCTTAACTTAATAGGTCCAATAGTTATGGAATCAGTAAATTTCAGTGCATAATTTGGCTAAATTATGTCTCTAAACATATCCTTACCAGCTCTTGAGAGGACTCGAACATTGTACTGTTTCCAGTCTGGTCCTGGCTCCTTGGCCTCAGTAAACTCCACAACTGTGTACATCTGAAAAAGAAAATGTTCAGATTATCATTATTTGAAACCCCTGTTTTAATACTCTCCATGGTCGTAATTTTTCTGCAATAGCAATTCGGTGTGTTTACAATCAGTAATTATCTCTCTATATAGTAGACTGCCTTTCACTGAGATTCACAGGAAATAATGCATTCATGTGCTCAAGAAATACAGTTTGTAATTTTATCTCATTATAGAAGCCTCCCTGTTTACTGATAGCTCTCAGACAACAGTATCAGAGTAGTGTTACTTTATTGCTGACGCAAACTTAACATTTGCTAATGCTGAAGCTTCACATTAAAAGCGTTCAACAGAGGAACCGCAGGTTGGCTTTTATTGTGAAGCAGTCACAGTAAATGCAATGCATTTGTCACCGAGTTAAACGCTGATTACTATTGATCACAAAAAATGGATTTACAAAATAAGACAACAGTCATTTTCAACACTTTTGTCAGCAGGTCTTGTTTAATTTTTGAAAAGAAAGTAGGGGGACCAGCAGAAACAGCCACAGTAAACTGTTAGATGAAGAGTTGCAGGCAACATGCCTTTACTGTAGTTTGTGAGAACTAACACACTTCCAACACATTAAAATAAACAACTCACTATGCCCTGCTATTGTGTGGAAAACTACTCGTGCCATGTGTGCAGCATGAGATAACACTGTGGTTGCTAACAGCACAATGAAAATAGTGACTTTCTTATGATGCAATGAATCCTCTCGGCCTACGGTTTGCTCGACTTCACACATATCACACACCTGTAACTCCGTCTCAACAAACAGAAAGGTGTGATGCAACCAGTTACTACAACAAAAAACACAGCACATTTTCTGGCTGTCTCACCAACCAATCCTTATCTCCTACTTGTTGGTTACCTACTCTATGTTTGATCAATCAAGTTATCAATGTCAATTAATCGATTGTTGATTTATCAGTGACATCCATTGTTTAAAAACCAAGTGTTTTGGTGTTTTTTTGGATATTCATTAAGGATACTTACTTCATTAAAAACCAGAAGTATCCAGAACCCTTTGTGGAGTAAAGCTGCTCTTCTTCATTTCTGTTGGTCTCAGCAGCGTTAAGTCAGTCTTCAGTCTTTTTGTCCCCCCCTACACAAGTCCCCACCCTCATTTCCTATGCCCACCACCACAACTATGCCCTATAGGCTATGTAAGAAGGCCATGACAACAAACCTATCCTTATAAAAGGTAGGAGCACACACTTATGAGAGATCTCTGATGCTTTAGCCACCTTAAATGGCCCTGTTGGTTGAGAGACAATAAATGTTTGGAGAAAATCAGAGCTCATGGGATAGTCAAAGAACTTTTCCCTTTTTGTGAAAACTTTAAATACTGCATACATTCCCTCCACAGATCGAGTGATGTTATATACAACACCGATTTCTCTGCCTATAGCAAAAACATTATCACCTGTGGAAACTTTCATTGCCCATTTTTCTGTATGTACCTCTCTGTCCTGTGCTTCAGCTTGAAGACCATCAGGAACAGGTCCAACATAATGTTGCCCTCTTAAACTCTTACAAGACAACTCAATGCTGCAAATCTTTTGAACCTCTGATAATCTTATTATCTGAGCAAGGGAGAATTCTGGCTTTCTCACAAACCTCTACAGTATATGGAGGTAATTTTCATATGGAAAAGCCAAGAAAGAGTCCAAAAAACCATGTAATTGTGCATCTGCAGATAGGTGGACCAAAGAATGCACATTACACACTAAAGCATCTTTGCCGTACAGCTCCCCTAAATGACATACAAATGTGGTCAGCAATGTCTTTGCATAATTACTATACACAGAGCAAAGCTGTGGACTGACAAGGATGCAAATACCTGTAGATAACAACATGAAGTTGTCATATAAATTACTGTCTACATATTGTGCCAGAACAACAGGGCCTGCATACAAGAAAATTTGTCTTAACTCTGTAGCTTTCCAACGATCTAACTCTCTGAGGGATCTTGGTTTCCTTGCAAACTCTACTGGTATATACCTACGCATCTGAGTTAGACTTTCTGAAATCCTGTCTACAAGGTTAGAGGAGAAATGAAACTTAAAAGGGCCCCTCAGCTAAATGTTTAACAATCGACACATTACACCTAAACATGCAAGGTGCATGTAATCTAGGGGAAACCGAATAACCATACCAATATCTAAATCAGAAAATCCATGAGGTCCTTCATGGTGATGGTCCTCATCAGCTCTCTCTGAAAATGATGAGTCTGTCCGTAACATGTAATCATTTATGGGGAACGTCATTCGTCGGTTAATGTAAACACCTGGCTGGGAACATTTATCACATCCATGGTATGCATTGTGAGCCTTTGTGTTTTTTAAAAATGCCCTAGCAGGTGTATCACACACAACAGAATCCAGTTCGATGAACACTTTTTTCCCTCTGAAATGAAATCCTTCCTCTAGCTGTTGTAACTCATGTGTGAAGTCTCGCAAAAATTCATCAGCTGGATTTGGTTTTTGTCCACCACAAAAAAGGCCAACAACAACAGGTCCATGGTAACCCATCAATATTAAACTGCAGCCTAAATGTAAAGCCATCAGCGACATTGTCAATCAGCTGAGTTAAGGTGTTACAAAGCGCTGTCAAGATACCGCTATAATGATACAATCCACCACATTTTTCTTGGATTTTATAATTCACTTGTGTTTTGAGGATAGTCCTAGCATCTTTGGGCAGTTCTGGGTGGTACACCCTTAACAAACTAAGGAGGGCTGTGAGCGCTACTAAAGAAACACTGAACTGTAGAGCCCAATTGGACAAGCTGTCCAAAAGGCTCACATGCTCTACAATATACAACCAATATGTAACTTATAGACCTCTAGTTTCACATTGGTCTCATGTGGTTTAATGGTAAGCGAGACAGTTTTCCAAAAATAAACAAATAAAAATAAACTGCTTATATTTGACATGTTTTAAAATATTTGTATGAAACAAATATTCATTAAAAAAAAACAAAAACAAACAAAAAAACAAAGAAAACACTATTTGTGCTTTGACGAATAATGTATTTGGGCACACCCCTACACCCTATCCCAAGGCTAACTCGGAACTAAGACCCATGTCTCCATGGTAACAGACCAGTGTTTCCATGGTAACAATCAGTGACAACTTCTGACCAGTGGCACCACATGACAAAAAAGAGGAAAATATGTGTCATAAATTTTGGTTTGTTAACATTTTTGTGAAGTGACCAATGAGGAGGGAAAGAGTTTTTAGAGAGTGCAGTAACCTGTTGGAAATATACAGCAGTGTGGACATCAGTCATTTTCATTTGAAAACTATCCTGAGTCTGGTGAGTTGGAAGAGCTTCTGAGCCCTGCCACATTAAGAAGCCACAGCAGCTCACCTCTGCTATGGATTTACACTGCCTTGAGACTTTATGCTACTGTAAGTTTTTTGTATTGTTGCAATCTTCACTGAACTTTCACAGTCAATTGTCCTTGTAACTTTAAATTCTTACAGAAGACAAATATTTTCTACTGGAGTGAACAGAGCTGAGCGGTTTGACAGGGTTGCTCAATAATCAGTCATGTTATTTAGTTTCAAAAAAGTCTAAATTTACCCAGATTCAATAGCAAATTAGTCCATCTTAAAATAATTAAGAACTAGACAGCTTTGTGCTACAGATGAATTTAAAGGTCTATCTGAAGTGTGACTATTAGTTTGCTCTAAGCCATAGTCAAACTCTTTGTTTGTGAAACCAACCCCAAATGGCTGTATGTGCAAAGCCAGCAGAAACAAGACAAAAGGGGGGGCAAATTAAAAAGAACAAGCTACCTCTACCAGCCATCTCAATGTACTAATATCATGAACCTCATCACAGTTTTACATAACTTAATCTGTAAAATTTCACTAACCCCTGACAGACATGACAGAAAACACTTGGTAATAAAGAGCTTAGCCTAAATATGAAATTTGTTATTTGTTACCAACTCCTTTTAAATTTCAAAATACTCATTATTGCACACTATTTAACTCTACTTGAGCTCATAAAGATGGAATGCATAGTTTGTGAATTATATAATGTATTAATGTCCATGGAAGCCCATTCAGTCCCATTGTATTTATAACTCAGCACCTGTATACAGTACAAACTCCATTCAAATTTCAAAATGCTCAGTATTGCACACCGATCAACTATACTTAAGCTTAAAATGTCATGTACTGTAAGTATATGAGTAACATGATGCATTTACACCGTGTTCACATCAGAATCGTCACACTGCTGTGAAACCAGTGGCCATGAAGTTCAACTTTTGTTCAGTCTGCGCCAGAGCAATTCAACACAACACCACGAACAAACCGACTAACGTTACAAGTACAGAGGTGAGTGAACCTCTCTCTTAGCTAGTCACAACAACTAAATGAACAACCAAATACAATATGCTTTTCAGTGGTCATACATATTGCAGCGCATTACACAACTTATAACACAGCGATCAGACAATGAATTACAGTTAACTTTAATTTAAAGTTAAAACAAACGGTGATTTTGCTGGTCTTCAGTAGCTTTACTCTGGGTGTAACTGCCAACTGAAGAACGCAGCGCACACCAACCGTTTATATACCCAGATTTGCTCTCGTGCCTTTACTCAAATCAGTTATGCCTTAAATTGCTTTTCAGTGGTAATACATATTGCAGCGCATTACACAACTTATTACACAGCGATCAGACAATGAATTACAGTTAACTTTAGATTAAAGTTTTAACTTCTTTACGTTACTTATCCAATAAGACTACAAAACTTTAACTAGCTTATAGCCTGGATTTGAAAATTACTGTAATGATGGGGCAATCAAAGCAGGAAAAAAAACTTACCCTACTAATCCGCGGCACTCTGGGGGAACCTGAACCTGAAATAGAGACAGGTTGTTCTGTCAAGTGGTGCTGTTTCAAACTAACGTTAGCAGTTAGCCTTAACGTTAGCCGTTAGCCTATATGCTACTGGCTACATTCCTATGAGCAGCTAACGTAACGTTAACAGATAGTAAGATGCGGATGAAAGGCAAACTGTGGGCAACATTTGTTGTAACATCACTAATAACAAACACAGAGTTGTTTATTCATTATTAATTCTAACTAACTTAGCTAGTTAAGTAAGCTAGCCCAGCTAAAAAGCTAGCCGTTGCCGATATAATATTATTAGCAAGCTTATATGGGAAGTCAGAATCTTCTGAAATTATGTTAAGAAGCACTAAACCACTTTAAATACTGTTTTGCCACAACATTGTTCGCCTTACCGTTATAAATAATTTTCCAAGGCTGGAAGAAAGGCCGCCAACTGTGTCCTGCTTCTCCTTGCTCCGGTCTGATACGACTGAACAAAAGGAAAAAGGAAAGAAATCGCGCGCTCGTTTCCACAGTTCTGGCCCGTAACTACTTTGACTGATTGCGAGTCTAACTGACACGCTCACTCGTCAGCCTGTATGCGGTCCGTATCTGGCATGGGGACGTAAAACCGGTGAGACTGTAACACGGATCTGCCGGTTTGGAGGCGGATACGGTCCAGAGTCAGTTGCCATCTACCCACCTGAAAGACTAAATGAAAACAAACGGTGATTTTGCTGGTCTTCAGTAGCTTTACTCTGGGTGTAACTGCCAACTGAAGAACGCAGCGCACACCAACCGTTTATATACCCAGATTTGGTCTCGTGCCTTTACTCAAATCAGTTATGCCTTAAATTGAACGGGGGGTATCTGTATGGTATCTGTAAAGATACAAAATCAATATCATATGCGTAAAATAATGTCACAATTGAGTGGGCAGATACACATAAATACCCTATATGTCACATATGCCTTAGTTTTGATACTTTTTTGAAAAAGTAATTTGAAAGTAATTTATTTTTATTTGTTTTTCTATCTCAGAAAATGCTTCTTTAAAACCCAGAATGTATGGCACTTAGATGCACTTAATTCATCTCAGTCAACTTTATTGTCATTGTTCAAAGTACAATTACAGACAGAGAAAAAATTGTTTATGATTAAATGTTTATTTTTGGTAGAAAATATTGTTGTATGCATTGCATACTATGCATTTAAAACATAAAAATGTTGATTTTTTTTTTTAAAAAAAGGAAACCAATTAGTTGTTCATTTTAAGAGACCTGTCTTATTTTCTCTTGTATATTTACTATTACTCTTTAATTAAGCAAAATTACGTTTTATCCAATTACTCGATTAATCGATGGAATTTTTGGTAGAATAATTGATAACTAAAGTATTCGATAGCTACAGTCCTAGCTGTGACTCTGCTCACAAACACTCTCACCCTGCCATCTAAGGAATACTACATTGCATTGCCAATTAATTTTTAAAATTTTAATGCTCAAATTTAGCATGCAAGCTGTAGCATTGATCACCCAGGCTCAAGCTTTTTTAACCCTTTTTAACATTTTTTCATTTGTTGATGGATTTTCCACACATCGCTTGTTAAATGGTCAGGAGTTGTAATCTCTGTGGGTACATCATTTTTTGCCATTTCTGATGTTGTAATATTAGAGGTTAGCACATTAAACGTGAGATTGTGATTCAGATAGAGTCAGACTCAGAAAACTTTCATTGTTCATCAGATGTGATAAAACTATTCCGTTTTCACATGTATGTAGGCCAAAGGGCAAGATTTGCTAACGTTAGCCAACACATTTATAAAAAGATTTCAAAAATACACATTTCAATAGTAATTTCAGCATTTGATTAATACTCATTATTTTTTGTTTATATTTGACTCCTGAAATTCTTTTCAACTGTTCAAATTCAAACAGCTGCACACAACACTGGTTGATGTTACCGTGGCTAGCTAGCAAACGTTAGCTAACCGCTAGCTAACATAAAGAATGACCTAAGCAGTGAAAATGAAGCCTGGTGATGATTATAAATGTGTAATATAGTACTGAGTGGTAGGAGTACAGACATGTCTGACATATCCATTGTTTGAACTACTTATGGGAGATAAGCCCCCAACAACAGACTCTTGTCAGATTCTCACACACACATTGTAACCTGCATCATGTGCCAATGCTGAGGACTGGGGAAGCGGGGGAGGGAGCAACCCATAGGGACAATGTAGCACACACTTTGAGTGGAAAATTTGGCAAAAAATGGGTGTTGGGCTAGTAGTATCCCAAATACAGGTTTAAGACATTAGAATATCCTCTGAAAAAGTGTTTCATTGGAAAGATTGACCCCAAAAACTTTATGTTACTTTTGACCTTGAAAAAAAGTATGTTTCACTGAATCTGCGAAGGTATATTTTTAATATATGATGTAGGAGGGTATTAGGACCAATAAAAATTATGAAACATTACCATTGCAATTTCTCCTGGGTTGGGCCCTTTTTGAGTTAGATTGACTGTACTACATAGGCCTACATATGAATTCAAGACTCAAGACAAAGGAGGAATATATCAATTAAATAAACAAATAAAGGATGTGATATTATACATATCAGTGGTTTAGATATTAGGTTTCCATTATCTTCAAAAGCTAGGTAAAGTTTTTATTAGCAAATTTACATTGCTGAATGTGAAAATATGCCATAAAATAATTACATTTATAGAGAATATATATATATATATATATATATATATATATATATATATATATATATATATATATTATCATCCTTATAACTTTGTAAAACTATGAAGGTCTTAATGTTTTATAAGAATAAACATTTGGCAAAAAGATTGTGCAAGAAGCTTCTTACATTCAAAAACAAAATAATACACAGGAGGAGGGAAAATGAGTTTTAAAAAATAAAGGGCTGTAGATCTATATTCAAGTAATATTAGTTCTTTCATTAAAAAAAAAAAAAAAAAAAAAAAAAAAAAAAAAAAACATTCACTATGGTATTTCACAGGAGATTACGTAACTGTTTATTGACGCCTTTTCTGCTAAATGATTGGTCGGGTGTGATAAGTACTTCCTGTAAACATAGACTCTGGTTGGTTCTCCGCTGTGTGACGCAGCCGGATGCCGCAGCTGTTTTCCGGCCTGCCTGGTCACCGGGTCCGCTCTCGGTAAAATGGCAGAGGTCGGTCAGAGGCTGGGGAGCGGAGTTTACCGGCTGTCCGCTCTCAGAAACAGCCAGAGTCGACCGGTCTGCACCGGAGAAAGTCCCGGATCTCTGCTGGTAACTTGCACCGTCAATGACAGTCGGATAAAAGCGGAAACAGCTCTGGATCAACGTCAAGTTCATCCAGAGTCAAAAAGCAGAGCAACACGACGCAAATCAGAGAAACTTTCCAGGGTGAGAAAAGGTAGACAGGTAAATGGGACTTCCGCCTCTTTGGACCCGGATTCATCCCGTTTTATTGGATTTGTTCAAACCAGAGAGAGCTTGCAAGACCATAAAACAGCCCTGTACCTCTCATCAACAAGACTGCAGTCTCTCCTGCCTGTCAGGATGACACCCTGGACCAGAGGAGCTGTCTCCATCCACCCTGACACCTTCAGGTCCCCTCAGCAGCTCCAAGCTTTCTGCACGGTGATCTTCATCCTGGCAGAGCAGGGATCAGAGCGGCCCAGCTGTGGATTGAGGCGTCTCAAACTACATCCTGATACTCCGCACTCATCAACAACAACGAGAGGCTACAGCTGGAGGGGTGACAGCAGCACAAGAGATGCTCTTCTGCTGTACAGAAGTAGGACAGCCTATTATGACATTCTCAAAGTGACCCCCAGCGCCACACAGTCCCAGATCAAGACAGCCTACTACAAGCAGTCCTTCATCTACCACCCTGATAAGAACCCGGGGAGCAAAGAGGCCACGCAGCGCTTCTCTGAGATCAGCGAAGCCTACACAGTGCTGGGCAACATCAGCCTGAGGAGGAAGTACGATCGGGGCATCCTGAGTCAGTCAGACATCCAAAGTGCGGGGAGGCCGTCCTCCAAAGAGGCCCCAAGCAAGTCCACAGGATCCACGCAGCAGCAGCAGCAGCAGCATCAACATCAACAGAGGGCCAGAAGATTTTCCCAAGCTGGGGGGAAGCCCATGTTTGATTTTGACGCCTTTTATCAGGCTCACTATGGGGAGCAGCTGCAGAGAGAGAAGGACATGAGAGCCAGGAAGCAGCGCATGCAGGAGAAACAGAAGGACAATTATAGCAAGTGGAGGGAGGGTAAAATAATGGAGATGACTGTGGCGATGCTGCTGGCCACCGCAGGGCTGATTTTTGTCAATCTCAGCAGGCCCTGAAATAGAAGCAGCAGCAACCGGACGTGTCCCTTTCTGGGGTTGCACGTTAGGACTCTCAGGGTGGAGGAGATGGATGGGGGGAGGGGTGGTGGGGGTGCTACCTCAGACTGTTTTGCAAGTGTTGCACAGTTTCTGGCAGTTGAAGGTGATGATTATTTTAGTGTGTTGCAAGCAGAAACCTAAAGCCTGCTCACTGGGTCTCAAGCCATAGGTAGGCTTGTCTTTCATTAAATTAATCCACACATGATGATTGTTTTAAGTGAGCAACTGAACATAATTTTGTTAATTTCTTCATGTATACACTCACGTACACTTACCTAGAAATGGATGCTGGATCAAAAACAGTCATTTAAAGTAGAGACTGGAAATCTGGGATTATTTATTGCTGCAAAGTTTCAAGCACATAGCTCTTCCAAGGATCTCCAAAGCGCCTGATGTAAGAGTGGAAAGAAGTGTTTCACAATTCATGGCTTTAACATTTTCAGCTGAATCAATTAATCGATGAGTCGATTGACAGAAAATTAATAGGCAACTATTTTGGTCATCCTTCATAGTACAAATGCCGAACATTAATCGGTTCCAGCTTCCCAGTTGGGAGGATTTGCTGCTTTTCTTTGTCTCATGTGATAGCACACTGAATATTTTGGGGTTTTAGATTGTTTGTTGGACAACAGATGCTATCTGAAGTCATCATCTTGGGCCTTAGAGAACTGTGACAGGCATTTTTCACCATTTTTTGAGATTTTATAGACCAAACAATTAACCGAGCAGTCTAAAAAATAATCAGCAGTTTAATTGATAATGAAAATCTAATAAAAATTAGTTGCAGCCTTAAATATTTTATCCATTATAAAACTGTTTTAAAGACTGTTGTACTTGAACGTTCATGATCATTTCAGAGTCACATCATCACAGAGGTGTGAAGAATTATGCTTTTTCAGATGTTGCTACAAAGTGCGAAAAGCTTTGTGTGAATGGAGATTCAGTCTTTGTACATCAACAATTTGTTCTGTCGTTTGTAAAGATGTAATGTAAGCTCTGTAATTTATTTAGCTCTATTAGTAGCAAAAAGTTTGAAGCCAAACTGCGTTTTTTGGCAGCTTGAAAGGGTTTTTGTCCATCCAAATGCTGCACAAGGATGGAAAAATGTAACTAGTAATGTTGAATGATGCATAATTCCTCTTCCTTTCCCTACACACTGGCTCTGTAATGTAGAAAATTTACTTTGAAGTGCAGTAGAGTTATAATAGTTATTAGAAAATTGGTACATATTTAACACCTTCTTCCAGGTGCTGAAATGTGTACAAGTGTATGTATTGTACATACAGGAAATAAATAAAACAGTTTAATTGTTTTGGGGGTTTTTTGTAATGTTGTTAGATCTGACCTGTAGAGGGCATCTGAGTACATGACTGGAGTGGCTCAGTGACACTGATGCAAGTGGTCAGCTGCAGCCTGCAGAAGGTTGCTGTTGATGATAAAATATCTCATCTATTTCACTCATTTCTCTCATCTGTTTCCTCAGAGATGCTACAAACATCACTATCAATTGTGGGAAATGTCTGTGATTATACAGTAAACTAACCTATTGATCAAACACTCTCAATTAAGATCTCTGAGTCATGGTTATCAGATGTCATACACTTAACCATAACCCTAACTATAAGTACATAGATGACCACTCAGAGTTTATTCATAGCATAACTTGTAAACATGGTATCTGCATTCAGGCCTATTTGTGGAACACAGACTGACATTTTTATTAAAACTGAAACAAAAGAAAACCACGACTTGTTGCACATCTCTCACAAACAGTCACTCCACTATTGAGGAGTGACTGTTTCATCTCTGCAGAGCAATACCTGTCACTTTAAAAACTGTCTCCATCAGATTATGTTTACAAAACTAAAAGCTCTTGTCCTTTCAGTGTCTTTCACCTCCCACATTTTACTCTCAACCCACAAATCGACACATTTATGAATGAAAAACGTGCAACAGTTTGTTCACATTTTATTCACAGAAATATAAAGTAGTATGTCAAGTACATCACTTTGTACAAAATTGCACAGACTCTTCAAAACTCAGTCAGACAACAGAAAATCAGCTTTAAGAAGTGTTAAGAAAATAAAAGGGAGACGTGAGCAATCTGTGATATGTAAGATGGGCTCCTGCAACGGACGGTTTCCACTGAGGACGTTTCATCAAGAAGAATCAATCAATTGTACATAAATAAGACTCAATAGGAAAAACGTAATTTACAACGGCTGAGGAATAAATATGTCTCAAAAATAGGATTCAAATTGGCACATGAACTGCTCTGCCTGCTCCTTGACTGAAATTGAAATTTCACCTTCACAGCTAAATGGCCGTGCTTGAAAAGACAGACGTGGGTGGCATCTTGATTTGTTTATTTCAACTGAACAAAAGGAAATATTATATATAGTAGCTGCTTTTTTAGTAGCTGGGTTTATGGTTTTTAAATGGGTTTCACATGCTTTAAGAGGGTACGTTGTGTTCTGATGAATCTCTTGGACCATGACATGAATTCTTTTAATTGTAAATATCTTGAGGTGTGATAATCAGGTTTTAATATCCTTTTGAATAGCTAACTTAAAAGCCTAAGTAATACTGGGTCAGCATAAAGTAAAGCAGCAATATCACATCTTTCCATTCAAGCATGGCCATTTAGTACCTTTTGTTTTACTGCTTGTACCGTTCCAGTTCACACAAGTTCACCTGCAGGCCGTGCAAACAACACGCAATACTGCCACCGTTCTAAAAACCAAGTCCCAAGTCCCTCCGATAAATGCTGGATTTGGTTTAATAATAATCTTCAAGGCATTACTTCAAAGTGAACTCCTATATTAACAGCATATCTAATCTACAGGTTATCGATATGATGAGCTTGAATACAGAACCAGCACCAGACGGAGGGACCTCGAAAACCATGTTTTAGAAACACTACTGTAGCACACCGATCATTGAAAAATACTTGGACTCTAATACACCACCACACACTCATAGAAATAACCCAGCATGACACCAAAATGGGAGCCGCCTCATCATTTTCATACAGACTGAACTGAACTTTTCACTTCCGTTTTAACATTTTGAAACTGATGTTTTGTGTTTATGTTGCAGCCATCAATAAATCTGTGAGAACAAAAACGTTTCAGTATGCATGTTCAGTGTGTTTTAAGCAGAAACTGACAGTAAAAAGAACCACCTGCATTTAGTTTTTGGGCTGTTGTGATTATGCAAGATGTCAACATCCTCCTCGACATCGTCACTGACAGTAGCTTTCTGTGTCGCTGTGTCCGTTCAAGTCCAAGGTAATTGTCAGGCACTAAGACCTTTTAGGCTGTACACATTTAAGAAAAACATCTCTGAGCTAACACTAACACACCCATGATTGCTGTGCTGATATTAGTGTAAAGCAGACCCAGAGCAGGATTTTGTAGGGAAACCCCACAGGGACAGTGAGGATATCCGGGACAGACTCAAAGCAGCTTTACAAACATTAACTGGATGCTCTCGGGAGCTCGGAGGAGCTCTGAGGGGAAGGAGTGTTTCTTTGGGGTCATTTCAAAACTCTCGATCCATCAGTGGGGTGGTGACGCAGGCTCTGCTCCCGGGGAAGTGTGAGTTAGAGTGAACAGGAAGTGGTCAGATGAGGTGAATCAAAGCCATATGACTCGACTAGATGACTTCCTCTTGCTTTCTGCGCCCACACCCATCTTCACTGCTGTGTTTTTTACATCTAGGTCTCAACATGTCCTTTTTTGACCTGTAGCACTCTCTTTCTTTGTTCACAATGCCAGCTGACAGTTTTAGTTTGAAATGCAGCCACGGAGCCTGAGGGATTTATCAGCGTGAACACTCTGCCCCTGCATGATCTCACCTCCCCTCTCAAATCAGAGAAACAGGAAATTGCCTTGAAACAAAAACAAACAAATAAAACAATGTGTGATCCAGTGATATGGATCACTTTCATCATCAGCAGAGCATCCCATGTCACCTCCAACTTTCTGTGTCTCATCCAATCAGAACCTTTGACTTAAGCCTGCCTTGGGTCATTTAGTAGAAAGAGTACTGGTTCTCTACTGCTCGGGCCCTGCGAGTCCCATCAGCATCATGGTAGTCCTCAGATGCACCACTAGAGGCCTCAAGCAGGCGTTCGGAGCTGTTGCTCCGGCTCTGTAACCCTCCTCCAGTGCCTGGGTCACTGCGGGAGAGGGAGGGAAGGGCTGTGGGTGAGGAGGAGGTGCTCGAAGAGAGAGGGGTATCAGGAGGAGGCCCTGCAGAGGCTGTGATCCCGGAAGGGTGGAGAGCTGGCTGGGCTGAATCTGTCCGGCAGCCCGCATCCCTGGGTGGGGTGAGGACTGGAGGCACGGTCACATCTGTAGCAGATTCAAGGAGAGTTTGTGGGGAGAAGAAATCTTTTAATATAAGACATATCAATAATATAGATTTATCTGTGCTGCTGATTAAAGTTCACTGGTTTAGCCGAGAGAGTTGTGAGTAAAAGACTCCTTCATAGAGCAGCATGTAAACACAGGCAGTGTTGGCTTCCTTTATTATCCTTTCTCTCGGTTGGCAATAACACTGACAACATTGGTGCCAAAGACATGCCTGACCAGTGTATCAATAAAGCCTTTTACACCCTGACTCAAACCCTCACTCTATGTAAGTGTGTGCATGGGAGTGAGTGTGTGTAGGTCCAGCGTTTGGCGAAACAGAGAGCCTCTTTGTGACAACCAGGGTGGGTTGGGACCAGAGTCTCGGCCTGCATGCAAAACTCCTGTGGTATAATCGCCCCCTCACTCTCCTGTACAGGAGGGCATTCATCCCATGCCAGGAGAGCGGACGGCAGGAACGGTATGGAGGAGGGGGGTGGGCAGGTTCAGTGAGTTTCAGCTCAACCTCCTCCTTCTTCAAGGATCCATCAGCACATCCAACTTTCTAGAAGTTTCTAATCACCCTCCATTATTCTCTGGTGACCTGAGAGGGTGACTGTCAAGCAGAGACACTTGAAAAAATGCAGTTACATATACTCATGTCATCTAGCTCTTCACTGAAACCACAAACAACTTATTTCAAAGCTCTACTCTAGCATTTTTGTTAAAGTGACTCTTAATGTTTGCTCAACAGGAACAACTGTGGCTATAAGTGGCTGTTTCAGGATCATGTAAAATGCTAGAACACAGTGTAACAGTACCACATGCGTAGAAGAGCCATAAAGTGAGTGAACTGGCTTAGTAATGGTAGTTAGTTACATAGCAATATTTGGCTTAAGTTTGCTAACAGTAGCCACCATAAACTACTGGTCATACCGCATCAAGTAGGGCTGTAGCGGCAAAGTGTATTCAACTGATTAAAGGTATGTTTTATTTCTTATGAACTCAACTTTTCATTTGTAAGAGGGAAGATGTGTTAATCCAATTGTTGGATAGTCTTGTGTTGAATCTCAAGCAATGTAATGAGTAGAAGTAAACCGATATGTCGGCCGATATTAACTTACTGCTGATATATCCTATCGATCATATTTGTTTATTGTATGTCAGCTGATAAGTAACAAGAAATTGCAGTACAGAAAGGCCTACAATAGCTTTGAGGTGAAGAAATGGAGTCTCCATTTCAGTTTGTCCACCAGAGAGAACTGACAAGTTATACAATATTATTATTAAAATTATTTTTAAAAATTGTGCATGTTATGTGTTTATGTAAAAATGACTATTGTCCTATCAATTATAGATGTCAGCCTAAACATCCAGTATAGGTCAGGCTGTAGTAATGAGAAACTCATTGGAATACCCCAAATCAACAAAATGTAAATAAGGAATAGTTTAAGTGAACACGTTTTGTGTACCTTCTAGCTCTATAGTGCTATTGTGATATTTTATAGAATATGACCCAGGCCCATCTTTGTGCAGCCATTGTAGACCACAAAATTGTACATTTGTCCTACAACTCATGATAGGACTGCTGGTTTTTAAAAGTCCTACACACCCTTAGTTCATCCTCAGATATTTTTATTTAATTGCCTGATTGGACCTCTTCTCAGGGTTGTGTGGTCATGTATAGAATGTGATTGACCAACATCTTTTTATTGCACATTTGAGATCAACTTACGACTTAACCATTAGTGCAGGACTTTGGTGACCTCAGGTATCTCCCATCATAAATCCACCAGACTTCAACACAAGGCCAGAAAACACCTCTACAGTGTCTTTAAAGGATGGGTTCACAATTTTTCAAGTCTGTATTAAAACAACAGTCAGGTGCCCAAATGAACATTGAAATATTTTTTTCTTGGTATAATCATTCTTCCTGTTCATACTGACCATTAGAAGATCCCTTCATAATGCACTTACAATGTAAGTGATGGGGGCCAAAATCCACAGTCCTCCTTCTGTGCAAAAATGTATTTAAAAGCTTATCTAAAGCTAATATGAAGCTTCAGTCATCCACATTTGTCAAATCAAATAGATATCTTTCAACATTACAGTGTTTTTAGTGCCAAAGTCCCTCTTTTTGTTACTATACTTCCACCACAGCTCAACAGGGAAACACAAAGAGGGAATTTGATGCTAAAAAGACTTTAAATGTGGAAGATATCCACTTGATATGACTAACTCAGACAGCTGAAGCTTCAAGTCTCTAATTAAAAGTCCAATTAGGATCTGATCATTTTCCAAGAGGTCCTGACATACAAATATAAGGCCAATGTGTTACAATTTACAAAGTATCTAGAAACATATACTCTGAAAAGGTCTTATTGTATGTTTAAGAACATCTAGAATCATCAAAATCTAGGACATTTCCAGTTAGATAAATTATTTTAAGTTTGCGTGTTGTGTACCTGTGGTGGAGCTTCTCTGCACTTGTACATAGGAGCGTAATGTGATGTCAGCTGAACCTCCAGATTCGAGGGGGATGGGGTGGGCATGGAAGTGTCTCAACATGTCCGACACGGTGTGGAACCACAAGTGGTGGACGTGGCACTGCCCGTTCTCATTCACTGACAAACGCAAATGCTGTGAGGGAGAAGAAAGGACAGAGGGGGAGACAAGAAATCAACAGGAGAGTTGATTCCAAGGAGGGAAGATAGGTAAATGAAGTGAGGGAAAGAAAGACAGAGAATTGCAGAGGGAGACAAAGTGAACATCTGAAACAGACAGACCAAGACAGAGGTCAGGACATTATCTGAGAGGCGTCTCGCTGTGGGAACAGCTTAACAGAATGCCAAGACTGACACCAGAGGAAGAGGCGGCAGCTGACACTTCCTCAACACTGCCGGCTGGCAGGATGTGATGTGCAGGGATCGTGTTACATAAGAGGACATAAAACGTTGACATTACTGCATCTTTTCCAGGCCTGGGGCAACTTGGTCTGCTGTGAGCTACCGCCTCAAATGTCATACTGTAATACTCCTGCACAGCAAGACTGTAGCTGGGAGACGAAAATTATGTATTCTAGTGTGGAAACGATACGTTATCTCATTATTCGCTGAATAAAATAATAGATTTCCTGCTTTTCTTGATTTTATATCACTTCAAATTCAATACCTTTGGGGTTTTTCACTGTTGTTGGATAAAATAAGCCAACTTAGGACACAAATTTGGAATCTGGTAATTTGTAACAATCACATGCTATACAGTTTTACATTTTATTGACCAAATTTAATTTATTAATTGGAAAAACAATCAATACATTAATTGATAAATTAACACATTTCACCCATGATCTACACATATTCAACACACTCACACCCTCCTCTCTCTACAGTTAGTTTACTGGGGTGTAAAGACTCGATCACATGCTGTAACAAACTGCTATTAAACTGTTTAGTTCACTCTTTTTTTTGTGCTCTCTCCAATTGCCTCACCTTGGCTTTGCCCTGGAAGTTGAAGGTGAGGACATACTCGCCCGGCCGTGTCTCGCTCTGGCGAATCACAAAGAGCCCGTGGCTCCTGGCCCCCCCTGCAAGCACCAGCTGAGCGGCACGCACACGGGACAGTGTGCCATGGAACCATGGGTAACCCGCCAGGCTAGCATCCCCATCTGAGTCTTTTGCACCTTCACTGCCACCTGAGTAGAGTCAAATTAATGTTTCTTTTCTTAATCTGTAATCCTCTTTTCTGTTTTTCTTTCAATTTGTGGAGAGACAAAGCAAATGTAAGTGTTATTACCTGCTGCAGGGTTGGAGCCCTGGGCCTCTGGGGACTGGAGGAAACGCTCTAAAGGCATGTGGGATGGGTGCTGGGTGAAGGGGGGTTCCCTGCAACGGACCGAGGGGGCGCTGTAATGCTCCGCTGCTGTAGGACATGACCTCTCTGGAGCACGGTACACACCTAAACATGTTTTTTATATATTAACACATTCATCTGGATCCAAAGATTTGAATGTTATGTAACATGACAGTGCTGCTGGGGAAAAAGTCTTTGCTCACCCTCAGACAGCAGCTCACAGCTGCAAGAGGCCACCATGGAGCAATCTTTGGAGGCCTGACCATGAGGACATGACGCCAGCTCGATGTCATCACCGCTGTCACTGTACACAAGCAGGCAGGTCAGGAGAACCGCAAGAACGTATACACAACGCACACGCATGTGCAAACACCACCACGTCCTAACACACAACTCAACACACACCGACATCCTACAAACATGGACACAAATAATCTTTGTTTAGGTCCTGAGCTGCGCCGACAAACGTCCTCAGGGGACTGAGGAGGAATGTCAGCGGTGTGAGTGTGTGTGTGTGTGTGAGGGTGCAAACTTGCCCATGTTTGTGCTAAAGAAACCTGTCAAAAAACTCCACTAATTGGATGATTAATGACTGTGTGTGTTACCCCTCCCTTCCCCCTTCCCATCCACCCTTTCCCCCTCTCTCCATCCCTCTGTCCCTCTCTTCTCTCCATCTTCAGCCAGTAGCAAATATTTATCTGGTGGTTTACCCAGGGTCTAAGCAGTCCTGGATGTCAGCAACCCAGGAGTTTTTCTGCAGCGAGTCGATGGTTTCCAGGATGTACTCACCCCCGTTTTCCACCTGTGGAAGCAGCCAAACACTACGATCACACACTGAGCTCTGTTTGAGAGACCGCATCAGGGTACAGAACAGGGCAAATCCAATGTTAACTCAGCAGGGACTAGCTTAGCATTTTCCAACAACCTGTTTTTTCAACAAACTATGTCTTCAAGTATATCTATGTAGCTTTTTTTTCATCAAAATGGAGTAATCCCGTCAAGCACTTAGATCTGAAACTGAGTCAGATGCAGTTGCGTACATGTGGCTGTAAAATGGAGCAGCTTCTACCTTAAGAACAAAGGTGTTGTCCTTGTCTGGCATCTCAAGCGGCATGGTGGTCCTCACCTCCACGATGGCTGACAAAGGGATGCTCACCTTAGGCTTTGAGGACTGGAACGAACATGCAAAGACACACAAAAGCTCATATTAACTGCATTATGAATATTTTTGTGATAACTTAACACTTTAAAGACAATCTGGACATAAAGGTCCAAATTCACAACTGTAGTATGTTGCACTGTAAGATCAGTGGTTTCCTGCAAAAAAATATAAAATTTAAAAAGTGTTGTATTTACCTTTTTAGGAAATGGGAGGAAATTAGTTCAGAGCTGTCTTGTGGTGCTTTCTTATATTTGTTTATTCCTTTATTATGTAAGTTCTACCGTTCTCTGTAATCTGGATATTCTGCAATGGTGAGGGTGGGGTAAAGTGATTATGAGATGTCACCAGGGCAGGAACAGGATTGGAAAAAATCATGTGCACTCTGTACGGTACACGCAATATATACAGTGTGTTGCAGATGTTGTGGTTATACTGTGTCATCTTGCTGCATCTACACAGTTTGTGTGTTTCAAGGAAGTAGTAAAAACAAAAATTTGCTGAGATTAGGACTCTTACAAGGTGAGCTGAATCTGAGATGAATCAAAGGGGTCAATATTTCCAAGATTATTTCCAAGGAAGGAAACAAACAAAAAAAAACAAATTCAGCTACACAACAGTATGTTTATTTTCTTATATTTCTCTAATATTTGCTTATTTCTTAGTGTGTAGTTTAATAGTGTGTATTTATACCTCAATAGGCCTTTAAAAATTAATCAAATTAAACAGTTTTAAACAGGAAAATCTGCTTGGTGTGAACTGCTAAAAACAGACAAGAGTATGAATCAGAATCAGAGTATGCTTTATGCTTTCTATTAAAGAATCACACGCAGAAAAGGTTGGGAACCACTGCTTTAGATGATAACTAAGCATGTGCTGCCTGAGTGGATCAAGAAACACCTGCAAGATGGTGGCAACATTACTTCTAATCATCTCTGTTCCAGAAAACCAAAAATGCATCACTCCATGGATAGTAGTACAATTTTGTGCCAGTGTACTTTCACCAAAAAACACCATAAGCAATTATGAAGGGTCCAAAGTTAAAATAACTCCTTCATTACATCCTGTCAGAGGCAACTTGTAAAAGTGGAACCTTTATATTTTACTACAAAAAAAGCCCCATTTAGAACTTTAAATTAGTGGTGTAGTTTTAAGCAGTGCCTCTACATCCCCCGTCTCTAGTATGAGCTGCGCCCAACCCTCAAAATTGTCCCTCACGCATGATAATTAAGGGGTAACATACAATCTGAGTTATAGGTACAGCCTAACTAGCAATGAACTACACCCCCTGTCTGCTGTCCTGAGATTTAACAACTCTCCCCAAACATATATCTAAATATAAAAGAGTAGTAAGGATTTACAGAAGACTGCACAATATGCAAAACTATTCTGCAGCTCTCTTATTTCTCACTGCGCCTCTCAGCGATTATCCTTGCTGACTGTAACAAACATAACACAGGAAGAGTTTACAAGAGGGTGATCACAGAAAACAGCCTGGCCTGAGTTTGCCCTCTGCAGAGAGTTGGATCCAGACGATAATCTTAACAGATCCAATGAGTGTGTTCGGAGCAGTGAGCTGTGTGTGTGTGTGTATTTATTTCTGTTTGTGTCAGGAGAGGCAGAGAGCGAGAGAGAGGCTGACTGATGGTCTGGCAGAGGCTTATCAGCTGATCTGTCTGGAGTAACACTGTTCTCATCTTGATCTGCCTGTGCAGCTGGCTGCCATCCACGCCCACAATTCCTTTCTGAGGATCAGATGTCAAAAACCACTTCCTGTATTAAACTGTTTGACCATTTCCTGTACCTCTACAATGGACAGTGCAAGCCTGATATCTGTGGGCACTGTCTATTGAAATGTGTAGTTATGCAAGCCAGTGTTAACCAGTGACCATGACAGTCTACGCTTCAGCACAGAGCATTTACAGTCTTACAGGAAAGTGTTAAATATCAATCTTGAACTGTCTTTTTGAGAAAAAAGTTTGTCCAAATTACAAAAAATCATATTATTGTCACTCACTTTGAGCAGTATTTAGCAATACAGATAGTTTTGCATTTATTGGTCCATGTTTTGAGATATTTGGCATTGCAGTAGTAGTTGTGTTTCTGGACACCAGACAAATGTAAATCCAATGAACCTTTGATCTCTACCAATTCCTCAGAGAAATATTTTGCTCTTTAGCCACTAAATGCTCCACTATGCTCACCAGATAATCACTAACTTTGTCTGTCTGTTGTTTGGTGCTGGGCCGGTAGCATGCAGTCCGTTTTTAGAGCTTTTTTTTCTGAAAACAGCTGCCTGCTGCGTCTAGAGATAACACTGATGAGAACGGTGAGACTGAACCAAAGCAGTGAAGTTGGGGGGTGTAAAACCAAAACAATGAGCTGAAAGACTCTATAATGCTCCATAGAGCTGAGGGAAACTGCATAGTCGGGCGATAATTGTTTATGGTTTTCATCAATTTGAGTGACCCCTCTCAGGTTACTCATATTATTTGATCCATTTTAATATGAAAATATTGATTAGTGCAGCTTTAAGTTCAGTATTTCAATTTAAATGAGGTGACAATCTCAGAGATGGATGTCTCAAAACCTCACAGGAGAAAACCAAAACTATCTGCATGGTTAAATACCACAAGAGGTAAGCGAGAAAATATGTTTTTCCACGAGTTGGCCGAACCTACTGTTTAAACAAACAAAGCCAACAACACTAACCGAATGAGAGCCAAGTTTTCTTCACAGCCAGTATGGAGAGGAGGAACAATAAAGGCAAACAATAACTCTTTCAAAGTGCATTTGGGCATGTGAGGATTGTTTTAAAACAGATTGAGGAAAAATATGAACCTATCCTTAAATACATGTAACCGATTGTCAAAACACCCACAGTAATGGGTTTCATTTGGGCAAGTTATCAATAAAAATAAGACAAGCACTTCAGCAAATAGAAAAAGACAGCTATTTTTTAAGGCATTTTAGGACTTGTTTTTACATAAAACAGTTGGGTCCTCTCAGGGCCTGCTGCTGTGTCATAATGCAGGCAGTTAGCGTGCTGCAGTGTGCTGTCTCTGCCACACAGAGCAGCCGGCAGATTGATGGCACTGACAGGGACGGAGCCAGAACCAGTCAGCCAGGAGCAGGCAGGAGTGAGATTTTATAAGTCAGTTTATCTTTCCAACACTGTTGACTCTGCACTGTTATGATTTGTAAGACCTGAATAGGACAGCAGTGATAAAACAACTTGGAGAGCGTCTACAGGGCAAGCCCGTCTAGATGTGTGTGTTTAATTTATGTGTCAACAAGGCTGTAACCGCTACTCTGAAGTCTCCCCTAATCTCAGCCTCATCCGCGGCTGATAATAATTTTCCAACGTGTGGACATTAATAGAACATAACAGATGAAACTGCTGAAGCACAATTATTAAGTTTCATTTTATATGTTCCCCTTGTGGCTCTCACTTGGCAGAGTTTTTGAGTGACTCACAAAACTATTTCGGTTCCTCTTCAGTTTGTCACCGCAGCCAGTTTGCCAGAGATGGGGGAACCAATCAATATTTATTTTTTGCACATGAAAGGGAAACTTCTGCGATCCGTTACACTTACAGAAATCAATGTAACAGCTTCCGCTCTCTCTCACACAGTCTCTGGATCTCTATCAACTACTTCAACCCCCTCCCATGCCTGCCTCCCACCTGTCCTTACCCCTCTCTCCCCCCTCTCCGCCAGCCTTACCCCCACATTCCCACCAGCCATGATCAAAGGACAGTGGCAGATTTACACACACTCAGCTGCACAGCCTCATGGCCTTCTTAAGGTCAGGGGCAATGATCTGGAAATCCCATATAGACAAATGTGAAGTGTGCATGCATGCACGTGAGTGCAATGTGTGTGTTTCGGCTTCAGGCTGTGTTACCCAGGGTCAAGAGAAGGTTGGATTATCAGGCTGAATTCATGTCTCTCCATGTTATTTTCATTAATAGTTAATGTTTTGATCATTTTTTTCAATTAATCTTTAAGACTAATCTTCAATTAGACTTATCTTGACGAACTGGGAATCAGCTTGTCCACCTAGTCTTACACAGAGCCTGGAAGAAATTACTTCCTTGCTATACCTGGAAAACGTTCACTATAATAGAAATGGCTCTGGTGAAAAGTTCAACAAGATTTGGGGACCATTTTTAAGTGGTCTGAATAAAGACATGGATCCCAAAGGTAACATTTTACTTAAAATCCCTATTTAGCATTTATAAGCAGTATATAAACATTTCGTAAATAGTTTATAGCACATTGTGGGCAGATATAAGGACATTTTAAGTTTCCTTAATGTACAGTATTAAGTACTCCAATGAAGACATATTTTATATTAAATCATCATCATTTCAGGACCATATCCATGCTGCCTAGCTGTTCTCAATGTGTGTATTTGTGTACCTTAGGTGGTACGTAGAACTCCAGCAGGAATCTTTCCCCTCCTTCCTCCCTCTTGGTTTTCCTCAGCAGCAGGCGGCACTTCTGCCATTGCGCAGCACCCATACAGTTTGTGTCATCGGCCACCATGTACCTCAGTGCTCCCTCTCTCTGGATTTCCAGCAGCTCGGCCTTGTGGCCCTGGGAACCCCTGGGAAGCCGCAGCTTCTGGGACCACTTCTCTCCCCCTGCAGCCTCCCCTGCTCCTCCTCCTCCTCCCCCGTTAGCCTTCCTGGCCCCAGAGGGAGCGTCAGGTTCAGGGGAGGCCCGTCGGTGCCACATCTCCTTCACCCCATCCACCACACACAGGCTCATGTTCCTCAGGGAGAAGCCTTTCTTGAAGCGAGCTTTGGGATGACTTACCGACACGTCCTCTGAGCTGCGGGACTGTCCCAGAGCAGACACCTTGTGGGCCGGCTGGGGGCCTCGGGAGGCAGCAGTGCCACTGCCTCCCCCATCTATCCCTCCCCCTCCGCTGTCCATACTGTCCAGGGATTCACTTGAAGCCCCGGCGTCCTTGCGTCTCTGGTAGAGGTCGTGACCGTAGGACAATGGGCAGCCCTGGATTCCCAGGAAAGGAACAATGCTGTACTTGGGCGCTGTGTTGGAGCCGTCCTCCCCCGGCGAGGATGCCTGGTTCTCCCGGGCCTGGGTCAGTGCTGCAGAGAAGCACTCCAAGAAATGATGAGCAAAGTGCTGTGAGAAGCTGGCATCGGCACCAGGCGAGTCGTAGCACGGGTTCTCTGACAGGAAGCGCTGGAACTTGTCAGCGAAGTCTGCAGCGGAGGCTCGAGCATGGAGCTCACAGAACTCTCGCCAGTCAGGCAGTGGGCACGAGGAGGAGAGCTCCGGGCTACCGGGCACCACCGCTCCGTTCATCACTGGGCCATGCCAACCCACCGAGGAGAGGCTGGAGAGAGAGAGAGAGAGAGAGCACAGTGTCAGTGTGGATGCAAGCAAAAGACTGCAGTATGTATTTGTGTAACTCCTGGCTTTAGATCAGACATGCAGCAGCTGTGGGACAGCCTGCACGTGTGATGGTGCAAAGAATAAAAGATGTGTGAATGAAGCAGACTGCTGAACCAGCTTGTGTCTGTCATTATAATATTAATATCATGACAGCCTGTACTTAGGCACAGTGTGCTTTGAGCTAAATGCTACCATTAGCATGCTAACATGTTCATAATGATAATTGCTAACATACTGATGTTCAGCAGGCTTCCTCTGGGGACCAAGCATATCTGTACAAAATCTCACCGCAATCCATCCATAATCATGTAATCACAACACTGCTGGTTTGAATCTGGCCAAAGAATTTACATGTAATCTCTCTCCATTCATTTCCTGTCATCTCTCTGCTATCACTGTCTAATAAAAGCAAAAATGCCCCTAAAACACTTTAAAAATTCATTTTTAAGAGTCCTAAATTCATGACCGCTCAAGATCTTGTGCAGGATTGTCATGAAAGTTTGAAAATGACTTATTGGCAGATTCAATGTGACAACTGATCAAAAGAAAATCATCCGGGTCTCCATCAGTTTTGAGCTTCACGAATTGATCATTTCTGACAAGCACTCAGATTATCTGAATTATCTAGAAGTGTGTTCTGTCAGAGCAGGTTAACAGCAACTTGGATTCAACAAAGAGTGATCATATGGCTCCTCTTTATGTCCCGTCTGTTTCACTCACTGTTGTTTCTCTGAATAATGAATATTTTTTCAGACCATAGTTGCTCTCCTCCAATCATCCTTACATTCCTCTATTCCTCTCTGTGTGTATGCCTCCCTCTCTGGGCCACATCAGGGCCAAGCAGTGCCAAACCACATCACATCACTGAAAAAACTCCTCTCTCTGGTCTGCGGTGGGGATTTAACACAGAGTCATACCACCATTGTGTCAGTAGCAATATCCAAGGCCAGTTTTCACCCCCTTCCTTCCTCTCTCTCTCTCTCTGCCTCAGAACATCAGTGACTAATACAGCTGCAGATCAGCATCAGCAAATAGCATCACACAATCAAACACATGTTGGTTTTATTATTGTCATCTGTAAATACCGCACATAAAAGGAGATTGTCTGAGTGGGCAGGCTGGGTGACATACGCACAGGGATGGCCAACACTCCCCAAGCTGTGAGAGCTTATTCTCAGAGCTGCTGGGCTCCTCTTGGCTGCTCCCTCACAAAATGTGCTCAAATGTTTGCTTCTGAAATTGCACTCTTAAACCGAATCATGCATGCGTACACGCTTACAACGCTGCAGAGTTTCCTGGAATTTTTCCTGCAAGCAGCTTTATTTTCATTTTCAAAAGCATCCGTGTGGGTTGTCTTTTCATAAAGGATTAGCGCAAAACTCTCTGGTCTCCACTGGAATTAAGTCTGACACACACGTTCAACTATAAGCCAATCTCTTTTACTCATTCCCTCTTCCATTTCCCTCTGTCCCCTTTGAAAAACTCACAGATCTGACACAAACAATACACCAGATCAGAGACAGGATATGATAAGGGAAAGTACACAGGAGTCCCTGTTCTTTGAAGGACTATCTCTTAGCTCATCTTGTAGAAACTCCTGGATGCTTAGACACGGTGTCAGATTTTCAGAAGAATGTGGTGATGGATTGAGAAAGCAAAGGAACAGGTGAGATTAGAGAATAATAAAAAAAAACAGAGAAGGAAATGTCACCATTATCTGTGGCCAGGTGGAATCTTAAATGCAAATACTGTGGCCATTTTAGCCCTGCATCATGCTGCTGTATGACTTCACATATTGTGGGAGGCCCGGGAATCTCGATTTGTGCTGTTTTGATTGGAGGCATGACATTTCTGAGATTATCTCACCGCTTGGGTTGTCTGTGCAGTGAAGGAAAGTGAATGAGCAGCACTGTGTCGTTGTTGTTTTCTCCCACGTTCTAGCCCCGGGCTAAATCACAACCAAAGGTCCCGAGATGGGAGTGCTTTCATAACCTGTCATCAGGCGACAGAAATACATCTTAACAGGTTTTAGAGACTTGCAGCGCACAGAGGCAAAGCAAGAGGTTTGATTTTGTGACGGTGCTCTTATACACAAACTGATGACTTACTGAGAGAAAGAGGAGAGAAAGAAAGAGTAGAAATATGCTAACATAAAGAGTTTGTGGTTCCACAAAGAGTTGTAACTAATTGCTTTATTAATGGTTAATAAAGCTTACTAGATCAGTTACAAGCCATTAATAACATCTGTTGGGTTGGATGTGAAAAAGTCCCTTTGATTGGTTGGACAGTTTGACCGCTATGAAAGCCAAGAAAGGATTTTATGAGCAGTTAAATACGTAATTATGAAGTTGAACCGCTACTCAATAACTCATGTTCAAATTTAAATACCACTGAATTTATAGCACTGCATTATTTGAATTTGAAAATCATCCCTCTGAATGAATTTCATTTGAATTTTCTTGTTTAATTTCCAGAAGGTAATTAGCCTATCGAATCTAAAAGTCAAAAGAATTGAGTTGCCTACAGTGGATTGGCGAAATTCATAATGAAAAATTCTAACTTGAACATCTGTGCCACCAAGGAGAAGAAACCAACCTAATTGGACTCAATAGACTTCTGACCTATCAGGTTATGTTCTGTCAGTCATGTGATCCAATGAGGAAACGTCAGACAATTGAATTTTTCGTCTGAATTGAAGGAAGTTTTTGAAGTTACAAAATTTGACGTTTCTGGAAATTTCAAAGAGAGGAATTCAAACCACATAAATTGAGACAACAGGCTACAACATTTCAATGCTATACATTCAGTAGTATCTAATATCCAGTGGAGGTTAGGTTTAACAATTAGGTATTTGGTTGCTTATAAAATTCAAATTATTATGGCCCCTTTTTGCTTCCATAGAGTACTTCTAGAAAAGAGCCGCATAAGATCTGGACCAAAATCCATTTATTAATAACTAATTACAACTGCAGACTAGATGTATTAGGAACCCTTTATAACAACACAAAAACATTCATAAATGGATTACCAGCTATTATAACTGCTTTGTTAAGAAATATAAAGTACAAAGGTGTTTTTCACAACCTGGCAATTAAGGGCATAATGCTCTGAATGTTTTATTAACTTATTTATTAATAAACCCGCTAGTTATAACTTATAAAAACCTGTTATAAAGGGTTCCTTACTAGAAAGCAGCACCGAGCTGATAAATGTATGGAAGAAAAGGTAAGATCACTTTCCACTTTAAGGGCTTCATTCATGAATCCATCGTGTCATTCATCCAAACATCCATCCATTCATTCATTCAAGCCTCACAAGATTTGTAAGCTAAACCACTAATCACCAAGTGTTGTTGTAATAATTATCTTGTGTGTGTGTGTGTGTGTGTGTGTGTGGGTGTGTGTGCTACCGCTGGCTGCGAGGAAGTCAATACCCATTCAGCTATTTAAAAACCTGCACTGGGCCAACTTTCCACTCATTCAGCAGAAAAACAACAACACACACCGAGGTGCATTTCTCAAACTCCTGCCCTTCCGCAAAGATGAGGATGTGCCTCTCTCAAGGATACTGAGCTCACTGTATGCCACGCCCACACACACTCACATTCACACACCCACACACACTCACATTCACACACACACACACACACGCACACACACACACACTCGCTCACCGAGTCAGCATGAAACTCAAGCCATGAGACGCTGGAGGAAGTGGACAGCATTAAGGTTTTTCTGAGGCTCAGCAGACTACATGCTGCAAAGGCACACAGGGGTATAAAGCAAAAATGATTGGCAGAGACAGCGAAAACAAGAATTGTGTGTGGGGACTGAATGAAAGAACAAGTGGCGGAGGAGAAAAAGAGGAGTGGGATTCAAAAAGGGGGGGGGGGGGGGGCATGTTTTTGCTCCATAGGACAGCTGCTAAAACAATCAAGGAGTGTGTGGAGGTGGGACAAGGGGATCATAAAGGAAGGGAGACGAAGAGGCATCCCCACGACTCCCCTTCACTTCAGGTCCATCTGAGCAATTTTCACCTCCATCCTTCATCCCTCAGAAGCCTTTCCCCTTCCTGTATCTCTTCCCTATCTGTTGTAAAAATCTACCACTACTGTGCCCCCTCCTGCTGCTCCTTTACCCAGGGGAGCAGGGCTGATGTCTCTGTCAGATGGTTGGGAGTTGTGACTGTAACAGTAAACTGACTGGGGAGGAGAGGAAAGAGACATTACTGCGCAGGGAGAAGCTATCAACTGCAGCCTGCAAAACACATCGTACAAGATCTGTTCACTTCATGTGCTTTGTAGAGAGCCCTCACAGGACTGAACTGTGCAGAGCCAGGAATTACATATGCCTGATTAATACTGCGGTATTGTGGGCAGTACTATAGAGCTACTGAGGAAATAATACTCCAGCCAAGCATAACGGATGTAGAAGGATTGTGTTTTTAAAGCTGTGTGTACGCATACTGTACTTCCATGTCCTCGCTGAGATAAACATGTAGTTTAACATGTTTTAGACTCTTACATCCAAGCACACACGTTGCTGCGAGCGGTTTCATGCCAGGAGCGCACCCTCCGTGATTGGCTGATGAGGATGATTGGTGATGTTGTGCTCCCACCCCGGGGAGTTTGGGTCCAGCCATGTTTTCTAAGATTAGCCTGCTCCACAGCACAGCACAGCACAGCACAGCTAGCAGCACACTCAGTACAGCGCAGCACCGCACATACACAACATTTTCCACGCCACGTGAATCCATTAATTATGTTTTCTTATATAAGATGTAAATATTGCAGCAGTTAAATGTGGAATGAGGACATTTGAAGACGTACAAGCTGTTATGTCTATCACACACACACACCAGAACACCGGATATCACACCCTCCTTCATAAATATGATGTTCACATACTGTTCATGCATATCCAAAAGTATTCATTATAAATAGAGATTAAATGATTAGTCTATTAATTGATTAGTCGATCTACAGAAAAATAATCAGGCAACTATTTTGATAACCACTTTAGGGGCTGTAACTAAGGATTATTTAATTTCCAATTAATCTGACAATAATTTTTTCGATTAATTGATATTTTAATTTATGAAATTTAAAAAAAAAAAAAAAAAAGGGGGGGGGGGGGGGCAAATGATCATTGCAATTTCTAAGAGCTCACAGTTACATCTTCAAATGTCTTGTTTTGTTTGGCCAACAGCCCAAAAACCAAAAAACATTCAATTTAAAATGATATAAATCAGAGAAAAACAGCAAATTCTCACATTTGAGAAGATAGAGATAGAGATCCCAGTTCCCACATCCCCGTTTTTGGCATTTTTGCTTGATCAAATAACTTAATTAAATTATCTAGTCACCAAAATTGATTTATTTTCTGTCCATTAACTAAATAAAATTGACTAATTGTTTCAGCTCTGTATCGATTAATCATTACAGTCATTTTTCAAGCAAACGCCAACCATTCCCTTCTTCATGCGTCTCAATTGTGAGGATTTACTGCTTTTCTTTGTCTTATATGAGACTAAACTGAATATATTTAGGTTTTAGACTGTTGGTCAGACAAAATAAATATTTTGAAGTTGTCACTTCGGCCTTCAGGAAGCTGTGATGGACATCTATCACTATGTTTTGACCTTTTATTGACCAAATGAATAATTGATTAACTGAGAAAATAATTGTTCAGTCACAATTATTACTTGCAGTCGTGATAATGAGGTAACTAAGCACATTAAATATGTGACAGAGACAGGATCGGGGCTGCCAGAGCTATCTAATTGGTTACTAGGCCAAAAATTAAGATGGATTTTGCAGCACAAACTTTTAGATGACAGAGATGCAGATATCAGCAGGAACATGTCTTGTTTAGTTTTGTTTCTCTGGACACTCGCAGAAGGAGGAGCTGCACTCCAGCTACAAACACAAAAGCAGACAACGACACAGGGGGGAAGTCACACAATGACTCACCTCCAGTCAAGTCAAAAGACAGATTATTACAGTAGACGTCCAGGTGTGTGTGTGGGTGTGTGTGTGTGTGTGAAGATGGCGGGAAGGCAATAAGGGAAAGTATGTAAACTGTCTGTATGAAGGGAAGGATGATGGAGGTGGAAGGAGCAGATGTAGACAGGAGATAATAATCCCATGAGGGGAGAGATAGCAGATAGAAGGGTCAGATAAGGGATGAGATGAGGAAAAGCAGAAGTAGGGGTCAGCAGTAATAGACCCCCTCCTTTACCTACGTTTGGATCTGTGCAGCCGGTCACTGACCTTTGACCTGGCAGCTGATAACCTCCTCCCTCCATTGATGCAACTGAATGTTGTCTGGAACGTTTCTATCAGTCCCAACGCAGCACAGGACCACCAGAGAGGAGAGTGTCTACCTTCGCTGTGAGACTAGAGGATGTGACGTGCACACAGGCAGACATTATGAAAGCTATATAGTGATACACCCAGCTACATAAAAGTATCAGTGTGCATGTGTGTGCGTGCAAACCAGTGATACCAGTGATAACAAACCAGACTTGATAAGAAGACAAAGACTGTTCATTCCTGAGTACCACATCACCAAAAACATAACACACATGAACAAACTGATCAGGGCTCGCCCGTCTCCCTGCGGGTTTTTCAGCCACTTCTAATGATGTCGGTAGCCGGGCCTCATAACACAGATATTAAACACATTAATTAGCGTGTCCTCCAACCAGCAGGCTCTCTCTCCTTCTCTCCCTGGCAAGCAGTGACAATGTAAATATTGAGTGAGCTCAGGCATCCATATGGCAGCCAGTGATAAAGGATGGAGCGCGTGGGAGACGCACATTCCGCTACGGACTTCCATTTCCTGTCTCTCACCCACCAGGGTCTAACTAATTTCACAGATGACCACAGGCCTCGCATGGAGGAGAAATACAGCACAACCTGTGTGAGCGTCAAGTGTGTCACTCACGGAAATAGATGGGTTTTTAATGCAGTGTCACAGAGCGGAGCTGATATAATAAACAGCCTGATGATGGTACCAAGAGGGGTGGACAAAATAGCATGTACACCTCTATGTATGTAGGGATGTAACTATATAACTTAGTAGGGCTCATAATTAGTCGAGTAGTTGATCAACAGAAAAATAGCCGCTATTTTGATAATCAATTCATTGTTTAAGACTTTTTTCAAGCAAAAAGGCCAAACATTTCCTTGCTCAAGCATCTGGATTGTGAGGATTTAGTTTTTCTTTGTCTTATGTGATAGTAAACTGAATATCTTTAGGTTTGGACTGTTGGTGAAACAAAACAACCAAATTAAACATTTTATGGACCAAACTGAAAAAATAATCTGCAGATTAAACAGTAATGAAAATAATCCTTATTTTCATTAATGATTCATTTGTGGGTTATTTCTAATATTAATTGAGTCATTGTTTGGTCTATGAAATGTCATAAAACTGTAAAAAAGAAAAAAAATGCCCGTCACAAGTTCCTGGAGGACAAGGTAACATCTTCACAGGATATTCAATGATATAAAACATAAAAAACAGCAAATCCTCTTGTTTGAGAAGCTGAATTAATCAATGATTAAAATTCAATTAATTTCCTGTTTATCACCTAATTGATTAACCAACTAACTGTTTCTGCACTAAAAAATCAATCAGATATTTTCTTTTTATTTCATTTCACTTGTCCAATACAAGCACAGGGAGAAAGATGCACAGACGTTTCAGCTATACCTTCTTCATAGAGACAATGACAGACAGGTGAAGATTCATCTGTGCAAGAGGCATTTTTGTGGTGCTGTTGGATTGTATCATAATACATGAAAGGTGTTCTTGTTATTCTGTCCATCCCTCTGCAGGATATATAGCCTCACCTGGATGGAGTGACATCACTTGGCTGTGAAAAACTTTCATTTTTAATGAAAGGATTGTTGCATCTTTGTAACATTTGATTTCAGAGAGATGCAAGACAACAACCCTGTTGACATAATTCAATTATAAATATATAACAAGCACCTACCTTCTGTGAATTCACTGTAAAATGCCAACGTAGTGTCAGAGATGCAATACAGCCTAATTGGGGTATTATCATGATACTACAGTGATGTAAAGGCCTTTATCCTGTTAAAATCAGACTTATCAGGCTTCATATTAACTGACTCGTGTAGCCTATAAAAAGATATATGAGAGAAAGTCAATAGCAGGCCTAAAACAGGCCTACTGCAGGCCCAGGGAGCCTATTTAAAGCCAACAGTGGATCGTTGTGCAGGCTGCGTATACTGGACTTCATGAATGGGAAGCGGTGGCAGCCTCCTGCTGAATGGCTGACAGATCCGGGTCCAGAATGGAGGCGATGAATGGGAGGCTGCGTGCGTCGGAGGCACGAGTCGGTACACTGATTTTGGATCATCTCGAGCGGGCCTATAGATCACATCACATCAAGATCACATCACATCAGGCCCCTGATCCGAGCCGTCCCTGTCACTGACCAGACTTTACTCCCTAAAGGCTATTAAATGGATTATCGGAAAAGCCCCTTTTCACCGCGACCCCCCTCAAAAGTCTCATCCGGAGTCTCAACCAGCCGACTGCACTTGTTCTCTACCGTCAAATAAACGCAGGCTTCTTTTTTGACACCGAAACACTCTTCTCTGTCCTCCTCAGCACCTGGAGGTTTGTTGTTCTCCTCAAACAAATCGAAGCCTTTCTCCTCACATCACCAGCACATGAAAACAGGAGCTCTGTAAAAACGTCTCATCAGAAGCGTCAGACGCGCTAAATAAGAGATAAAAACGCAGCAGCGGCAGCAGCGGCTCTCACCTCAATACAGGACTGGTTTCATGACGCTGGTATGTCTGAGGCGATCCTGGCTTTGCTGTGAAGATACTTTCTATTCGGCATCAAACATGGTTATCTCCTCTCTTCATCTGATGTCCTCCTGTCCGGGTTACACGAGCTCGCCGCCGGCCAGCTCTCCCTCCATCTCTACGCTCGACGCACTGTGCCGCTGCCGTACCTCTGCCTCTGCTGCCCACCGACCACTGTCAAGTCCGAAAGAGGCAGATAAAGTGCTACTTCCGGCTCGTTCTTTCCAAATAAGCTTAGCCTTGCAGCCAATTTTGCCCAGTGGTCACTCGCGATATTGCAGCGAAAAAATCCCCCTGCGGCCCAAAAAACATTTTCCCCATAGACCACCATTATAAAAGACATCTGTAAAACTGTTGACAGGACACCAAGAACTGAAAACAAGGTCAATTATGACTCTTTCTTTTATAAATTTTTGATCCATGAAGGTTTTATATTTGTAAACGTATATTTTGTAAAAAGTGATTTAAAAAGCCCTGATGTGAAGTCTATGGGCCAAGTCTCCAGGAACTGCGCAGGCTGTGACGCCAATTTGGCATAGCGGCCAAAATGTGCAATTACAACGTCACGTGATGCTTTTGGGCCCAAAAAGACTGTGTCCCATAGACTTACATTGTGAAAGAGACGTCTGTAAATCAGCGTATAATTTTTTTTGAGCATCACACAGCTCACGAAATGACTCGTCTCATTATCAGAATTTGATCCGTTTGGTGCGATCACATTTCAAAAGTCTAGAAGAGCTGGCCGGTGAAAATCACTAGTGCACTTGCTCTATGGACCGCACAGATGCAGAAGCAATGCAGAGGAAGTTGAACTTTTTTGGCATCATGCACCACTGAGCAACTTTCATAGGAATGAACAGGACCCCGCCTCTGACGCTGTATCCAGTTCACTTTATATATCATTATTTTTTTTCCAACCCACATTCTGTGAAGACCCACCCCTACTCTGCCTCTTACCCTAACCCTAACCATCTCACTCCTCATGCCTGAAGCTAACCAAGTGAAGGCAGATGGCTGCTAACCAAGAGCCTGGTTCTGCTTGAGGTTTCTTCCGGTTAGAGGGGAGTTTTTCCTTACTGCATGCTCATGGGGGAATTGTTGGGTCTCTGTAAATTAAAGAATATGGTCTAGACCTGCTCTATGTGAAAAGTTTGTCAGATCTATTGGTAATGAAAATAATTGCTGCTTGCAGCCTTACAGTACTCTGATGATGGTATAAAACACAACTTTACAACAAATGAGCACTAAACACTATAAACTAAAACAGTGAATGTCAAATGTGTAGATTTTGACACAAAGTCCTTCTTCACGTTACCTTGCAAGGCAGCTGGATTCGCAAGATCTTCAAATTCAAGAGGCTTCAAGTTATGTGCTTGTGTCTGAACCATCGGTGGTCCGGACCAATCGGCATCATAAATCCAGCTGCCTCACAAGGTAAGACGGTGACAGACAGATGGTTCATCCAATCACCTGCCAAATATTTTTTGAATGTGCCGGACTGGAGCCCAGACCTCCAGGGGCCCCAGATGTCCAACTTTCACTGGATGTAAATGGTTCCTGCTTTACTAGTCAACTATTTCAGTTCAATGTTCTATTTTACAGGTCCACTTCCATTTTCTAACAACTTCCTGTGAAATGGAGACAATATTCTAAGATAGTTTGAGTTTAGTTTGATGATTTTTTGGTCTATTTAAGCCAAAGTAAATATTTTATTAGTTCTAAATGTGTTGAATATTATGCTTCCCTGTATACACATTTTGCATTTTTGCATGTTTAGCTATGCATTGAAAGACTCTATAGAAATACTAGCAACTTCCCCACGAACTTTCCCAAGAATCATTATTGGGAACTACAGGTCCAGGTCCAGTAAAATAAAGTGTTGCCTCTCAGTTTCATCAGAAATTCACATAGTTATACAACAAGACGAAGCTTAGCTAATGTTTCACCATCTAGATTAGGAGTTCCATGCATAAAAAATACATTCTTATACACCTACAGAGGATTTAAACTCTTGGTAAAGAAATGTTGGTTAAATAATTGCCCTTATGTCTGTCTTGTCATTTTGTTTGTTTGTTCTGTTTTGTATGTTTTTAACCTCTCTCTGACTTGAAGACCTGATATCCTACTATTTCTAATGAGGACCACAATGAAAATGAACCTTTAACTTTACTGTTAGAATCTGCAGTTTTAATTGTATGTCAGGACTGGATTTATCTGTCTTGTATTTATCTTTATTACTGCAAAGTATCTCTAACATATCAAATTAATTTACAAATCTATCAACTGCAAATGCAAAATCATTTGACAGTCAATATCAATTAAAGTCCTGCATTTTTAGCAAATTTTCAAGGATTGCTGACAAATACAGTCAAGAGAGTTGACATGGCTCTTGTGCGTGTGGATATAGTGAAGTGAAAATACACTGTGGTCTAGCTATGAACGTTTAAAATGTTGCTTCCTGAAAAGTTGACATTTTAAGCATACTAGTGCTCCATTCAGACAGATTTAGCAACTCCAAAATGTCGTTGTGTTTCATAACTGTTAACTGACACGCTGTGACTGCATTTTATTTCCTGAAACACAAGTCACTGATTCTGCAGGCTTTATTTTGAAGGCACACTAAGATACTGGCATATTGTGTGTGTGTGTGTCTTCAGCTGACTTGACCTCAGCTTCCCTCACTGGTGTGTGTGTGTGTGTGTGTGTTTCACTGATCTATTTAACAGTCACTGATGACTGCCCTTAAAGGAGCCACGCCCTTTTATTGTTACCATACTCACCACCGACACAATAATAGATGTCCTGTGTGTGTGTGTGTGTGTGAGTGTATTAGTGAATGAGTGAGTGAATTTAAGAAAGAGTGCATTTAACCTCATAGCACACACACACACACACAGTAACAGTATTGACTGACTGAATGAACCAGTCAGGCTGCTTGTTGTGTGTTCTCACTAATATTGTTGTTTGAGACTGAAAACAGCTCACTGGAAGGAGGGTCAGGCCAGCTGGACCAGTAGAATCTGTCTTCCTCACACACACACACACACACACACACACACACACACACACACACACACACACACACACACACACACACACACACACACGCACACACACACACACACACACACACACACACAGACAAACTCTTGATTACACTGTCTCACATCTGCTTTGTGTAGTCAGAGTTGATGTTGTTGATCAGAGTGATGCCCTCAAACATTCAACCTACCAGTCAGACCGCAACTGAAACCAAAATGTTTGTTTCTGATAAAGAGGTGACTTAAACCTGCAGTGTGGAACTTTTCCATATAAATTAACATCTGTTACATTCAAGCCCTTGCCAAATGAGTTCACACAATGCTGATTAAGCCTGTCACTGCCAGATAAATCTCTCTGTATTTCACAGTATACCAGAGTTTTTAATCTTATAATCAGGTTTGACATTCCAGCGCTGGCCGAATGGATGCGTACAGAGCATGTGCACTAGAGACTTCCGCTGGCCGAGCCGGCTGACTTCTGGTTAGCTCTCTGCTAACTTTAATGGGGATAAAGTAATTTAATCATGCTCTTCTAGACTTTTCAAATGTTATCGGACCGAATTGATCAAATTCTGATAGGGAAATGAGTCATTTCATGGGGGCTGTGTGATGCTCAAAACAATTTATCCACCGTTTTACAGCCACAACAGTAGCGACAGAGTAGGCTACGGCGGAGCCCATGGCGTAAGCACGTGTCACCAGTGTGTTTGTAATTACTCTCACTGCCATAGGGGGATGACAAAATTCCCGCACTCCAGCTTCAACCATGAAGTCGTGCAAACATGTCAGATCCACTGCTCTTACAACACTGCTACTCTGAAGACCCAAAACAACATGGGAAAGTAATAAAGAAATATCAGTGGTTCAGCTCATACTTGACTGAACTGACCCAAAAAAACCACATTTAAAAACATCATATGATATGATGCAGATGGAATATTTTTTTAAACTTCAGAAAGCTCCTTTAGTACTTCAGTACTTTATGTGATTGTTTTCGCGGGCTGAACAGTACTAAACATGACAAGTAAACAACAAGAAGCAGATATATAATATTCAAATGTCTTAATTATTGGCTATAGTGATGTCGTGTGCCCTGCAGAGCACTCAGACCGGCATCATAATAGTTTATCGTGGTGATGGCTTGTTGATGTTTACCATTTGGTTAATGGCACAGAGACTCCAGCGTAGCACACCTTCACTACTAATCCTCTCTGAGAGGATTGACTCTGTGGCTTCGTGGTTGGGTTAAGGGCTAAAATAATAACCTGGTCAGGCTGAGGACAGGTGGTAGTACGAGAGGACGAACTGCTGTAGAAGGTCATCAACTAATCTGAATGTTTCCTTCTTAAACAACACCTGCTTCTGATCAGCGGTGTGATCTTGTTTTCAAAACTCATCGCTCAGCTGTAAAGCAGCTCTAAACGATCCAATGGCTTCAATAAATGCAGGGAGTTCCCAAACCTAAACCAGATCATCTTTAAACCACAGACCCCCCCTCAGATAAATGTGGTCCAAAGTCTAAAGAAATATTATCTGAATATTTATTTGCTGTTTTGTATAACTTCTTCTCCAGTAGAGAGGTAACAGGAAGATATGCAGAACCTTGTGAAATCTTAATAAATCATCATCAATCATAAATGAATACTTCCTGTTACTAACTCGTGTCTTCTCCTGGTAACCCCTCATAACCTTTTCAAGGACCAGTGTTGTTTTTCAGACCAGAACTACTAGTTTACTTTTCAGGCTCTTTCTTGAATGAAAATGTGCTTTGTTCACTCTTGTTTGGTGAAGGAAGAGTTTAAAGTTAGAGTCTGGATTATATGAGACCCTCCACATGATAGAAATGCACTTTTGTAACTGTAAAAATATTTCTCATGTTAACGCATCTTTCAAAGACCCAAAATACATTTATTTTACTAATATTCTTATATTATCCTGCTTTTTTTATTTTAGCCAATTTTATAATTTTTCTCTGTTTTGCCGAAAGCACTTTGTAATTGTTGAAAAAGCATCATACAAGTAAAGTTTATCATCATTATTATTAGCCAATTAAAACATGTTTAACATTAAAGCAAAGGAAGCGTTAGTGGCACAAGACAGTGTAAATTCCTAACAGAAGAAAGTCATTTTAAACTAATAAAACCAGATGTGGGGTTATGATGAAATGACATCTGGTTGGAGAGGCTGGTTCTGAGGAGGAGGCACTATCATTGTTTGTATTTTCAGTGATGACTGATGTTGATGACAACAGAAGCCTTTAAGCTCATAATTCTCATTTCCAACCCAGAATAGAGCGAGGAGCTGCTTAATGAAGCAAAAAGAGATCAGGGCTGGGCGAGGGCTCTCTCTCTGCCTCTCTCCAGAGACCCTTGCTTCTTATTGATCCTTGCACACTTCCTGCCGGAAGGATGAATCGACGGGAGCCTTGAGGGGGCAGGAGCTGTTTCAACCTCCTGCTCATCTACAAGCACTGTCTCTCACACATCACCTCTGTTTTAGTTCCTTACATGTCTCAATCCCTCCAATCAACCAACAACGTATCACACTGTTTCTTTTTAATTCCTCACTAGTAAAGGTCACAGTTTTCAGTCCTTCAGAGAAACTTTTCCATTCCTCCCTCTGTTCAGGCGTACAGTACAATTCGATGGCAGAGCAGGAACCCATAACGTAACACTGCACACAAAGAACAAGTCATCGATCAGGAGTTCAAATATATACCATATTTAGACTTCAGAGGGGTGAGGCAGCAGCGGGTTGGGGGCTGAAAGACAAAAGGGAAGAAAAAAAACAGAGATGCTTTTGAGATGATTTCCTGTGAAAGCATCTGAAGTGGTTGAGATGGAGATTGGCCTCCTGGGGCTGTTTGAGGATCAATGTGTCAGCAGACTTTAATAAGAACTGCCCCTCACTGTCTCCTGACCAGGAAAACACAGCCAGCAATGAAGTACATAGCAAACTCTGGTTGCCTTTGAAGACGGCATCGTATCCAACATGTGGCATAAACGCCACACCTCACCTGCACCCAGCATTTGTAAAAATGTGTGAATGCATGAATAGCTCATGGGAAGTGCTGTAACCTGAATCTCCAAAGACAGAATCCCACACACGGTCCATCACTTGAACTCACTTTACACGTTTTGGTCTTTAGACCTTCATCAGGTTAAATTCTAGTCTGTATTAATTTTGCCTGATGAAAGTCTGAGGAGACGATATGTTTTTAAAATGAGTTCAAGTGATGGATCGAATTTTAGATCCTACACACTCATCACTAAGACCTTATGGCATGCAGGAACTTTTTGAAATTTTGCCAGGATTGGAACAAAAAATGGGAAGAATCTAAATATACCATGGTGTAAAAATAGGGAATAAAACAAATTTTACTTGATAGGAGGCACTGTCTCTGACAAGAGGACTTTTCCTTCACTCATAACTAACCAGGGATGCCTCGTCCTATTGTTGGAGCTCCTCTACTCTTGCTAACTGATATTAAAAAAAAGGTATTAGACTGTTAAATACTCTTTTAGAATTTGTGGCTATGACGCTGTTTTCAATACAGCTCTCTCTCCAATTTACCTGTTGGGTCAAAAAAATGTTGCTGGAGGGGGTGTACTGGTGGCCCTGTGGTTTAGACGTGTACCATATACTGTAACCGCAACTTTCCCCCATTTGATTACAGCAGAGCACATCTAATGCATCATATGTCTGCTGTCAATCAAGACAAAAATGCCTATAAAAAGACTTTAAAAAATGTTGCTGCCCCCCACACAACTCATGCCCTCTGAGCATTACATATATAACCTGTAACCTACAAGTTTCCCATTGAGTACATGGTTTAATTTTATGCCCCGAGACCCAGAAACTGCTACTCGTGGGCTGCACTACAACCAGGCAGATTTACTATGTGTCAATTAATTTATGGTAATTTGGTGAAATACAATTCTTTTTAGTAGTAGTTCTGTATAAGGCAGACACCACCGAGCATGTATGGTGACGAATTTCCGCTTACAGAGCTTTGCTAATTTGTTGTGCTTCATATCACAACCTCTTGACATTGTGCTACATCGTAAATTTCTGAGAAAGTTAGTACAAAGTCAAGAGGTTGTGATATGTAGCACAACGAGCTCGCCAAGCTCTGTAAACAGAACCATGTTCCTGCACATGCACAGTGGCTTCTGCCTTACAAGGAACCACTCACCAGAGACTGAGAACATGAGTCTTTAGAGCCGTTTCTAAACAAACTAACCAAACTGACCAAACTCTTTATAATGAAGGAACATGTGATCCAGTACAACTATGTGCACAGAGGAATATAATATATCAGGCTTTGGATATACACACAGTACTTGTAAGGATCAATTCATCGTTTGCTTGCACATGGGATTTTTTTGATCAGAAGGAACATCACCAACCTTATCCTTTAATGCTGGAAATACCTTTAAAATTCTCAGTTGCCTGTTTTGCTCACTTGTTAATGCAACCTTGCTTTAGAGGTCCATCCAACTGTGTTTACTCCACCATGAGTGAGTGCACAAGCCAGAGGAAGTAATTCTCTCTTTGTTTAACAAACACAAGTCATGCCTTTCCTGAGTGTATGTCAGGGCATTGACACAGTGTCACAGGTGTCAGTCTGTCGGCTGAGTCATACCACATTTCAACCATAACTGCTTCACAGAGGTGCTGGGAAATTAGCAGCGCTGATCCTCAGGTGACCTGCTGATGAAATGTGTTTGTGTGTGTATGAGTGTGTGTGTTTTCTGTGTCACCCTGTACCTGAGGTTGCATCTCCCCCGCTGAGCTGGCAGGAGATGATGCGTGATGTGTGCGATGATGTCATTTGAGCTACTCTGGAGCTCAGCTCAAGATAGCACAGCAAACCACACTATCAATGACACTGTAAACAACATGAGCAAGCAACAACAGGAAGGAAAGCACGTCAGTTAGTCATGTACTGTAAAGACTCTGCCAATAAACTTTATAGTGCATCTGAGAATATAATGGCCTGTTTGCAGACATATGTATTTAGATTAAAATTATTCAAAGCATCTGTTAAAACATGTTTTAAGACATATAAAAATATGAATTATTTGATTAATAATCTGTATCTGATGTGGGGTTTCCTAAGAAAGTTCTATTAACTAATTAAGAGTTCTTAAAATTACATCTAGATATTAAAAAAAACCCAGAATCTATGAAAATATTCTTTCATTTCAAAAGTTCAACTGTTGGAAACAAGATGTCTCTCAGTTCTCTGAAAAGTCCATTTTCAGTGTTTGTTTACTGCAGGTTTCGAGTTTCCACATCACACCCGTGTTAGTGTGTCTGTGTCTGAACCAGGAAAACAATCTAGTTGTAACATCACAAATCATGCTCATATATACACGACTTAAAGAATAGGTTCAACATTTTTCAAGTGAGTCTTAAAACAACAGTCAGGTGTCCATTTGAACACTGAAAGAGGTTTTGCACACTGTAATCATTCCTGCTGTTCATACTGGCTATCAAAAGATCCCCTTTAAATGCACTTTCAATGTCAGCGATGGAGGCCAAAATCCACAGTGTGTCCACACAGTCATTTTGTGCAAAAATGCATTTAAAAGTTGATCTGAAGCTTATATGAGGCTTAAGCAGTCTGAGTTAGTTATATCAAGTGGATATCTGACATATTTACAGTCTTTTTAGCATCAAATTCCCTCTTTGTGTTTCCTATTTGACAGCTGCTAGATGCTGGCTCCAAAAAAATCCCTGCCTTCAATTGTCTTCCTTTCAAAAAGCATCAACTTCTCTCTAGAAACACTAAGTCAATATTTTTTTTAAATCAGTCACTATGCTCTCAGTCACTAAATTCAGGTCCTCTAATAAGTGTCCTGCTGGTCATTTCGGAAATTATTGCTCCGTTAATAAGATTTGAAGACTTATAGTAGAGTCAGACTATTCTTGCAATATTTCAGAAAATTACTTAATTACAGTCAGAGGCAGCCCCTGGAATAAGCCACATAGGCAGTCGCTTTGGGTGCCAAAAGAGGGAGGGACGCCAAATGAGTAGTACTGTTTTTTTTAACAGACAGGTGTGCTTGTATACAGCTTTTGGAAATACACACTTGTTAACCATCTCCACATTCCATTTCCACATTTACTTGCAAAGGGTTTTTATCTGGTTTTTCAAAGCCTTACTGGTTGGTCAGTTTTCACCCGACAGCCACCAAACTTCATGTGCTACCTCAGGCAATGACACATAACACTCATTGAATGGTGCCTTGACCCCTTCTTGCCTCTTTGTCTCGATGACTGGGAGGCCTGTGTCTGGGCTGGAGGAACCATTGTTGCACTTTATTTTAGTGTGAGTTCATTTTTGAAGTTCAAGGTCTGGAGGTCCTATTGTTGCACTTTTTGGTGGCTCCAATCTAAAATCTTGCCTAGGGCACCAGCACAGTCAGGGCCGGCCCCAATTAAAATACCTGCCCTGTTAGCACAATTTAGCTAAAGTAGCTAATGTTAGCCCAAGTGTGCACTGCTCTTTGTTCCAAGTAAACCAGTGTTCTCCTCTGTCTGAGGTAGCTGGTGTGTTTCCAGAGCATGAAAGGCAACACCCCGCACTCCTTATTTGGAAGGTCCTGGTTCCAAATGAAAAAGATGATGCAGACCATAAGCAGCAATTCTGGGCTTCAAACCGACTCCAATGTAAAGCAATGGGTGACATCGTACCTCGCTACCTCCATCTTTACATGCAGTCTATGGTTCTCCTTCAGCAGATGAATGTGAAAACAGTCTTCCAGTATCAAACTCTGCACATACTGTACATCATTCTGCACAGTGAAGGTCAAACATCCAACTGAAGTAACAATAAATAAAATGCATTTTATTGTGGAAAAAGCCACTCAAATTTTATGAAACTAGAAACATTGTAAATGCATTTAGTCTGTGAATTCTATCATTTGAATATGTTAATTATTGTTTTGTCTTTGTAATGACTGCACGCTTTCATCTTTTGTCTGTGAATTAACATGATCTGAACATCACTTCCCATCACCTTCCCCAACCGAGGTGAGAGGACGATGGGGTGGGGATGTGGGGGGTCCAGCAGGGGCTGAGAGGCTGGAAACCGACTCCGTATTCAGCATCCGGATTGGCTGATCCGGCATCACGTGGGCCGAGTGATTCAGCCAGACGATGTCAGAGCAAATCAGAGTGGGGAGCATTCAGCATGGAGCCACCTGACAGAGGAGGTCTGTTTCCATAGCAACACTCATGGGGAGGAGGGGTGAGGGTGATATATGTTGGAGGGGGGGGGCAGAGGAAATGGAGAAAGAGAGAACAGATATAGTTTTGAGTGTTAATGCGTTAAACACACATAAGTTTGTGCAGCTATCCTTGTTAGGACATTGCATTGACTTCCATTCATTGTGGACAGTCTAACCCAAACCTCAACCAGGACCTCAGAAATTACATTTTGCCTCTTTAGGACCAGGCTTTGGTCCCCATGAGGATTACTGGTCCTGATAAGGTCAGTGTTTATACCAGAAATGGTCCCACTGAGGTAACAAAAACACACACACACACACACACACACTCTTTGTATCCATGCAACAGTCCTCAGCAGTTTATGGTCTGAGCTACTTAGCGACACAAAGAGAAAAATCCTGAATGGTGTGTTAGTTCAATGAATGCACTGAATGAGATTTTCACAGCCACCGAGAAATGAATGAAGAGATGCCTCTGAATGGGAGGGATGTCTGGGAGGAAAAAAACAAAACTCATACCTGCCAAGATAAAGCCGAATTCATTCTGTTTACATAATTCCTCTCTCACTAGGACTGATCTGCAGCCCTGAACGCTCCACCAAAAAAACTGCTGGTTTCTCTTCATTCATTCAGTGCACAACATCAGAGCAATTTATTTGCATACGGCCCCAAACAAATATAGGCTACAGCTCAAAACATACAGCTGATATGTACAACTCTAATCCAAACATGCTTTATAAAACCATTTGCTCATTAAAAAAATAACCAAAAAGAAAAGTAATAATTGCCATTTATCAAGTATTCACTGAGTTTCTTAAATGTGAGAATTTGCTGCTTTTCTCTGGCTTATACCATTATAAACTGAATTTCTTTACGAGTATTTTAGAAATGCTGAGGTCATGAATCCAAATTTCACCAGCCTAAGAAATTGTTGACTTGCCACGAACCAAACTCTGTACAACTTTTTGAGTATTTTTAAAAAAATCACAAATTTTAACATTATCATTATAATTTTCTATAAATAAATGTTGTTTAAAGTCTCCTCAATAGTACTAAACCCCACTTTTACATTAATTTAATCATGCATTAATTAGTTTTATGTCTAAAAACTGTCAAATTTGAAGATATTCAGTCTAACAGTGGTTAAAATCTTCTTTAAAAGATACTGTAGGTTCACATTTGTCTCTCCTGCCCATGTTAACACTGAAACAGGTTTTGGTCGATGTAATTGTTCTTCCTGTTCAAAGTAGCTGCGAAAACACAAACCTTAGTAATAAGGGACAAATTCCACAACGCTTACCATGTGTAAAAATAAATTCTTATGTTCAGCTAAAGTCAATACGAGGCTCCTCTTTGTGTTACTGCAAAGACAAAAAAAACTGCCACTCTGGATGATCCACACTAGATTTGACTAATTCAGACTTCCGAAGCCTCATTTTAGCCTTGACTAAGCTTTTAGAAAGCATTTTTCAGAAGGATCTTGGATTTTGTCCCCCATCCCCCACACTGGAACTGCATTAGGAAGAGGAATGATGTCAATGACCACTAACTCTTGAAATAAACATATCTGTATGTGAGTATTGTTTTAAGACAGACTTGGGAAATTGTGAACCTATCCTTTAAAAAACCCAACATGTGTACGCGTATATAAACTCCCACTAAAAATCCCAGAAATATTACAGAGGAAACGACCTCAGCGCCCTCGATGGAAGCTACAGCCCTGATTGGTCGGACAAAACAAACAATTTGAAGAGGACTTTTTTTCCGATAAAACTATACATCAACTAATTGGACAGCAGATGAACTAATAATAGTTGGATGCAAACCAGTTCCTTGTTGTGATCCAAAGCCATCATTGGGGCCAATATAACAGGGATATAAGTCTGTCCCATTAAGACAGTTTATTTCTTGTACAAGGGGACACAGGAAGAAATGGTGGGCAGAGACAGACAGGAGGGACTGGAGTCAGGAAAAGTCAACTAAATAATTCATATTCATAATAAAACATAACTTTACTGCTCTCTGCTGAACCCATGGTAGAGATGAAAAATTCAGACCATGAAACAAAAATGAAATAATCCAATATTCTCCTCTTCTTTCTCCTCTACAGTCAGTCTCGCTCACTGCAGGATGACATTTGCTCCTTGGAGCAGTCTCAAGACAAACATGACATGGCAAAAAAAACAAACAAACAAAAAAAACGCTGACCCATCAGTGAGCTTTCATTAAAGAAAGCTCTCTGACCGAGGATCAGCCCATGTGAAATGACCCGTCCACTGCAGTAAAAATAACATCAAGCCATTAGGCTTACTTAAGACCTTTGTTATTCCACAGATGGAGGTTGTTAATATTTATGGAGCTGTCGATGGGCGGCTGGAGAAGCTGGGACGAAAGATGTGGAGCGAGAGAGTAAAATAAGGTGTGTGTGAGTGGTAACATTCCCAAGTTTGGGGTGAAAGGTGAATGGCACTCTGGAGGGCAGAACGAGGCTGTAATTGTGCTGAGATAGCTCCAGGTCGGTTCTGATTAATGAACAAAAAGAGACTTAAGTGTGTGTGTATATATGTGTACACATTTTTGTTACCTCATTGGGACCTTTTCCGGTATAAACACCTACCTTATTGGGACCAGTAGTCCTCATGGGGACCAAAGCCTGGTCCTAATGGGGAAAAAGGTAATTTCTGAGGTCCTGGTTAAGGTTAGGGTTAGGCTGTCCACAATGAATGGAAGTCAATGCAATGTCCTAGGATAGCTCTGTGTGTGTGTGTGTGTGTGTGTGTGTGTGTCTGGCTGTGGTCTGGCAGTCTCTTTAGTCTTTAATGGCTGTGAGCTGAGGTGGTCTTTAAGAGGAGGCCTCTCATGAATAATGCAGTCTAATTCGGTCATACTAAGATGCAGGCAGCTATCAGTGGGACTGCTGAGGCTCAAATCACTGATCAGCACATTCATTCCCCCTGTGTGTGTGTGTGTGTTTCAGTACAGACATTAGTCAGTCCCCTCCTCTTTCTCTTGGGTCAGCTGTTAACCAGACCTTTCCTCACTGAATGCTCGCTATCAGCCCACATTTGTGTCTTTATTATCATGACTTAAGTCAGGATTCAGAGAGAATATTTTATTATTACTGTTGTAACATCTAAGTAGGCTGTGAGTCAAACTCTCAGGAAAAGACCAAAACAAACCATGCTTTAGTCCGTCTCTCAATACTTTCTGACCTCTTTAAAAGCGGGTCATGAATACTTTATTTTATAAAAGGTTTAGGAATTTCCTAAAACAGCTGGATGCTGTAGTTTTCAGCAAACCTTACTCAAATGGTAGTAAATAGTGCATTTATTTGGGGCAACAGTCCAGACAGCAAGTATTTGGACAGTTCCACATTTTTATTGTTGCTTTACATTCAATTTGAAATAAAATGGATACATTAAAATGTCAAGTCTGAGTTTTAATTTGAGCAGGTTTACATTAATATTGAATGAACTGTGCGCGAGATGTTTTTAACACAAGTATAATCACCCACGGCAACAGTATGGCTCATTGATGTGTTTTTAGTAATTTTTGGACAACAATGGGTACTTAAATGTATAAAACAAGAATCATATCCATCTTCTCTTTAAGGTTTGTGATATCCGCTCCTCCAGTCAGAGAGACAAGTCTCCAAAAAATAGGTGCAAAACCTTCAAGTTTTCATGTATCCTACGATCAATAAATGCTCTCAATTCTAATACATTAGAGTTCATCATTTATTTTTCTCATCTTTATTCGTCTTGTTGCCCTTTTCCCTGCTTTTAGTACCAGCACAGTTGTCTCATTGTGTTTTTATTGTGTTTATGTTTTTACACTGTAAAAAGGAACTTTCTCCTGTGGGACAATAAAGATCTGGACTTGAACTGATGGGAGCTTTGTGGCACTGAGGAATGAGCAAGATCAGGCTTTATTTTTGGACTTTTCATGGGATTTTGTTAACAATAAGAAAACACCAGAATATCATCCAACTTATCCTTTAATGACTAAAAATTCGGCTTTACTGCAAAGTGTAAATCGATTCTTACCAACAGATTCTGTGTCAGTATTCCTGCAAAGACTGAACCCAACATTCAAGTTTAAATGTTGATGACACGAGACAAATTACTGCATAGTCTTTATTTGGAATATATCTGCAACTCAAGCCAGAAAATGATTCAATAAGTAAACATGCACAGTAATATATGTTAAAGAATATTAGGATTCACACACTCAGTAACCTTTATTGTATCACTGCTGCAATACTCTGATCTGTATGAAGTAAATGTCCAGGTATAACTGTGCTAAAGACACAAATCAAAAAACTAATTTCTTATTTAGAGATACTGCTATACTTACCAATCAATCAATTAGATCAATGAAAAGTAAACTTATGACTACTCTATGTCTTGTTCCACCACCATAATCTCAACTTTTCCTCAGTGACCCACCTTCACAGTGCACTTTCCAATCAAATATAAAATCATATTGTTTATCATATCACCTTTAATCTTATATCAGCTATTTCTTAACTGATTAAATTCCCTAATTACTTTAATTCCAGTATAACTCCAAAAAAAAAAAAAAACAACCCAGAAAAAGACCCGAGTATTGTGGTCCCTTTGGTGCAACAAAATCTTAATTTCAATAAAGTTGTGCTACAACAGCACACACTACATAAACTATTAATGATTGCTTTTTCAGTATAGTGTTAATCTAGATGTTAATCTTTGCTAAACATATAATAATTGCAACATAATAAAAGATAAAGAAAAATAACCTATTTTGGAATCAATAAACCCTTTGATTTACAGTTAACAGCCCAAAGCTGCCCCCTAGTGGACATGTTAGGTACCACAAGAGCAAAAGCAAAGCTACATCCTCACATGGAGCCTAAATAAGTGAAGTTAAACTTTTATCCATGCAATGTTGTTGAATGTTAAACCAGCCCCATCTCACTGGGACGTGATGACATCACTGTGGGACAGCTTAGAGGTTTTGGTCGTTCTCATGGAAACGGTGGAGATGGTCAGAGTACCTGAGAGAAAGGAGAAAATTAAGAGCTAATTCTCGTGCATCGGGTACTTGCCAAAATGATTAAAACTGCATATTCTGTTCATACATTAAGTAAAATTTGAAACATCACTCACTTTTTGGCGCAGAAAGCCGAGCAGTCTCTGCCGATACTCTCGCTCCAAGCGGTCTTGTACAACACCTGAAAAATCCCAGTGAACGGGTCAGATCTGTTTCACTCAAACTGATGAGACAGAACCTTTAACGTTAGACCTACCAGGAAGACCAAACAATGCAGAAACAAGGTGTAGAAGAAAGCAATGGTCCTGGCCGTCTTATTGGAGAGAATCACACGTCCCTGAGAGACACAAAAAACCCAGAAGGGTTCAACAAGAAGTTACACCAAACACGAGCAGAGAGTGTGTGTGTGTATGTGTGTGTGTGTGTGTGTGTGTGTGTGTGTGTGTGTGTGTGTGTGTGTGTGTTTGTTTGAGGCTTACCAGGCTCAGAGTTGCTTTATCCCAGGGGCTGAGGCTAAGGTATCGACGTTGACGCTCCTGTAAACAAAAAACAGACTCGTAAGCCTCAACAAGAACACGCCATCCTTTAAAAGTGTGATTATTTTTTAAAAACCCAATGTTTTGGTATCTCATTCAATTATTTTTACTATTAAAAAAACAACAACAAACATTTCAGATGCTTTTTACATTTGACGAGCTGTCAATCTGCGATGTTCAATGTATCTGATGAGTATTGAGGTGTAATTATCCTCTATGGTGCCTCACTCATTTCTACTCCAACATTTTCCAAAAATGACTTGAAACAAAGTTCCTAAAATGAGACGCGAGCTGTTGCTTTCAGCTCATTATCATCATTTGTGTGACTGCAGTAAAAAAATAGCTGCTTTCTTGAAACACATACTGGAGTCTCATCAGTCTTGTATCACAGATTATTTCTGCATGAATGTTGGTGCAAAAGTGGCGAGTCTACAAATAAGAACTTGGCCTTTGATTGAATCAAAGTGCATCGTATGTCAACAAGATGACATCAACCACGTTTATTCAGTTATCAGAATGACAAAATAAAACAACAGCAAACAGCAAAAATGGACCCAAAAATAGCAGCAAGGATTTTCATTTGATGTTGTGTGTGTGTGTGTGTGTGTGTGTAGTGAGGGTGTGTGTCTTGTACCTTCTTGCTGAAGGAAGCGAATGGATCCAGTCTCTCCTCGTACTGAGAGGAGTAACGCATCACTGTGTCGTCACTACCTCCAGCCTGCAGCACAAAGAAAAAACAGAAGAGTCATCAGACAGATCTGACTAAGGCTTCAGTTTCCATCACCCATGTAGAGCACATTCATTCATTCAGTCTTTCACACATAGACGCACTCTTCCAGGGTAGCTCTGCAGGAATTTGATTTTCTCGTAGAGTTTGATGTTGTCTGCTCTCAGGCTGTCCAGCTCGTTCTGCAGAGCCTGCATGGTCTGCTGCATGGAGCGATTCTCCTGCAGGGGACAGAGGAAACAAATGGATTAGTTCTCCCACAGAAAGACACAGCAATATGTGTATATGCACGTCTGTGTGTGTGTGTGTGTGTATGTGTGTGTGTATAAGAGAGAGATCGTGACTCACAGCTTCCAGCTCCTGGTTGCGGGAGCGGAACCTCTCCCTTTGGCTGGAGATGATGGAGAGCAGAGAGTCCATCTGGCCCTGAGGCAGCTCAGAATGGGGGCTCAAGCCTGAACCTGGAAAAGACACAGACATTAAAGATAAAACAACACTTTAATGACTTTAAGATGCATGTTTAAAGATATATACTTCAGACATTCAGTACTAAAATTTGGGGGTATTACATTTTTTTAAAATCAGTCTTTTGAGAACAGGAAGTGTCAGTCTAACTCTAGTGAACACCTCACTGACTGCAACACTTCAGCAAAGAAACACTTAAACCCGTCTAATCAGGCTAGTTTGAAGTATCTAAACAGACAAACCCCCTGCGGAGCCTCCTCTCAGCAGGTTTACTCCATTTCAATTAGAGAAGTTGTGCTGTCAGCAAGTCAGACTTCAGTATTTTCACTGTTGTGTCAGTGAGGACTGACACTGTATTTATGTGCTATCACCTCCCTCAGAACAAAGACTTTCCAACGTTGAAATTTCACACGAGCGTCAAAGCTGAATTCAAGGGGTTTGTCTTAGTTTTAAGAGTTATTATACAGTGAGAGCTTAAGAGGGACAAAATTGAGATGTGGATAAAATTATATTGAATATGAATATTTAGCTTTTTGAAAGAAATACACAGTAAAAAAAATACATAATCCTTTTCAGGACAGAACGTTTATCACCTGTTTTGTCTTCATATTTTGTTTGATATGTTTCAGACACTTTGTGTGAATGTACATTTATTGTTAAAAATGAAAACATTTTCTCTTAATCAGCTTCTTCTTTGTTTGTTTGCTTATGTTACCAGTTCAGAGTCAAATCTGACCAAACCACATCCACACAGTCACTAAGTTTTCACTGTTAATCTCTTAATTAACAAGAACTAAGACTTTTTTCCCCAAACTTTTATTGTTATTGCTATTATTTAGTTAGGAATATTCAATGTTATAAATACATACTTAGGGAGTGTACGAAAATTATTAAGGAGTTCAGCAGAAAGCATCTTAGCAGAAAGCAGAACAGCACATTAAGTGTGCCAAAAAATTATGAATGCTTCATATAAAAAGGTGACAGCGACACAAAATAACAGACGGCTGGAATAAATGGTAAAAGAAAGACATCATTTTGTTATGTTTGCTGTAATTTTGGCAATAGTTAATTCCACTTGTATTGTGTGAATTGGAGGAATGTGTGAAAATTATTATTCCGTTAACATGTAAGGTTTAAATTGTAGTATATTATTTTAAATTCTCTGTATGGTTGTACTAATTTATTATGTTATATTATTTATTATACGTTGTTTTATTGTTGGGTGAAGATGTTTTTCTCTTAATAACAACAAAAGAAAGTTAAACATAATGTTCAGCTCTCCTCCCCGCCCACATAATTTTCAAACACTCCCTTAATTTGTGTTCAGTGGCTTTAAAATTCATACAATGACTTGTTCAACCTTTTAAATTCAGGGACGTACCAGCAAACATTGCAGTGGCCTCTTTGATTGGTTCTGGGATGTTCCCAATGTTGCCGACCTCGGACCCGTCTGCGTCGGGGCGAGGCACAGAGGACATGGCCTGGATGGTGCTCAAGTCGTGCTCCAGCTTCAGGATGAGCTCCTTCTGCTCCGCACTGGTCCGCACCGCAGCTGAAAACTCCACCTGCAGCTCCGTGTAGCGGCCTGTCGAGGAGGGCAGAGAGGAAAAGATAAAAGATTATTTCTTCCCATTCGGATTTCTCATTTGTCTTCTGATTTATTTAGGTTTATAGTTCTCCAAAAGACTCACCTGTGGCAGCTGTAAATGGTAGAAGCAGTCCAATATCCACAAACATCTCTGAAAACCCCTTTTAGATTCCCTTTTGTGCCCCACATTCCTACTTTCTGAGCCTTTCCTGGTTTTCTAACCACCTCAACAGATCTCTTTCTCTGAGAATACTTATTCCACAGTACAATCCATGTGTTCAACAAAACACGTTTCCAACAAGACATTTTTTTAAAAAAAACTACCACAGCACACTTTTAGTATTTGTATAAAAGAGATTTACTTCAATTATCACACCTAGGGTGCATGTGAATAATAATGATGATGAATCAAATGTCAATCATAACAAATACATTGTGAACGTTTCATACAGTGATATTGCTTTTCAATGTTGTAGAAGGGACTGTTTTACAGTGCTGAGAACAAACAACATGATACGTTTAGTAAATAGAAAGATAAAGAAACAATGATACATGAGGAAAAACGAAAGGGAGGGAGACCCCAAAGGAGAATAAAAGCATCTCAGGAGTGACAGAAGTGCTTGGGGGGAGGGGGGAAACAACTTTCAAAAAGCATCTTAACCATCCCTTTACAGTCATGCAGCCTTTTGTACTACAACACACACACACGTATGCGCACACACACACTCACAAAAGAAGCAGTGGGAGAAGTTATGAGAGTTATTACTTCCACGTTGTTGATGACAGGTTGGAAAATCATCTAAAAACACTCTGAACTTGCTAAAGTCTCAACAAGCATCTTAAAGCTTTCCAAAGCGGGGGGTGTGAAGATCTCCCCGGGTCATTTGGTTGTCAGACTACACTGTGGTTTAAGCTATGGGTGAACTGAAGCGACGACACTAGGTAGCAACATACGGAAAAACTGTCAGCAACCTTTTTCAACAGAGGTGGATAACTACTTCACTATTTGGCTTTTTGCTTCCTCTTTTAAGTCTTGCGAGCATCGTTGAAATGTTTATTGTTCCAGAGTTGATCTCTGGGTGTTAATTGTACAGTTAAGCGTGAAAAAAAAAAAAAAAAAATCGAGAAGATATACGAAGAAATGGCTTAAGACTTAAAATATGCTGAAGCCAATGTGAGAGGTGATTGAAAAAAAACAACAAAAAGCACGCAAGTAAAGTGGAGGGGATGGGGTGAGGGGGTTTAAAGGATGAGTGTATTGTGCTGTATTGTGTGTGTATGTACTACTGAGTGTGCTATGCATACAGCACCACTGATTCGGAAAGTGTTTCCTTACAAAACCCACTTCATAAGATATATTCTAAAAGTATTACAAAAAACATCTGAGGTTTTTCTTTCTTTCTTTCTTTTTTTTTTTTTTTTTTTCCTGAATATGGTGACCAGTGCTGCTGTTCGGGCTTCCATTACAACTAATGTGTCAAATGAATAACCACTACTTCAACAGATCATACAGTAAAGCTTTACGACTTCAGAAAACATGATATGATATACAGCATCTGTTACACCTTTACAATGTTATTCAACAGTGTATAGAATCATCTGATTTAAATTTGTAGAAAAATATCTGTGGATCATGGAAAAGTCCTGAATCGTCCCTTCTCTCCTCCTGCCTTCAAACAAAAGCATACTGTGACAATAGTGAATCAATAGCTACTTGATCGACTGTATTTACACGTCTCTTTTCCAAATAACCATTAGAATTGGCACACGTCATATCAATACCTGTAGTGCCGTTATTAATGTCACAGCAAACCTGACACAAACAGAAAAATACAAAATGCCCTATGAATAAATTCAGTGTTATTACAGTGTACGCTGTTTCTGCATGCTTCCTCCTTCATTCAATGCTCTGGCCTTTCGCTGCTAGTAAGGTATGTACAACGTAAGAAATGCATTGTGGGAAAACATCTGTCTGAAATAAGACCCGGACCCAAACACGTCTGCAGGTCAGTCATAAGAATACACAAGTTCGTTCTCTCGCCTTTTTTTTTTTTTTCCTTTTTTTTTTTTCTTCCTCTTTTTACTGTTTCACTGCACTCCAGCAATTAAACAGTATACAACCCTCTCCAGAGAGCTGAGAATAAGTCGACTTTTAAGTACCAACATGAGGTGTATGAGAAATAAATTTTGGATCAGGATGTGGGACATATTATGAAGAAATCAGGTGAAATCGTCAACATCTAATGACATCACTAGTTTGGTGCCCTGCTTGGCAGTTAAAGGCACAAATCTGATGATCTCACATGGTTTAGGTGAGTTGATGGATCTGGCTATAAAATGGCTAATGGGTTAAGTGCTTATACTTTACAGTAGCTATTCATCACCATAAAACATACTGTGGTCGTCCAGTCCAAGCAGTCCAAAAGAAGATGATAGGCCTTCAGTATTCTGCAGAGAGACAGAAGTTTTACATCAGTCGTCCACAGGAAGAGCCAATGTTGGAGGAATTTTACAATTGCTAGATACATTAGAAAATCCAATTTTAACTAATGAATCTTAATGCAGTGCAATGAGGTTATCAGTATTTTTTGACAGGCTGCCAATATATCTGGATGTACATTCAAGGGAAAGGGGAGGCTTAAGGATGGACTGGATTTCGGATAGAAACCAAAACAGGTGGTTACTAATAATATCTACAACTGTACAGGACAATGGCCCGTTCTGTTCACACAGTTATCTGCAGTTTGAAATACGGGGCTTGCTGTATAAGAATACAGCTTATCATGTAGAAAACATGGGTATAGCTATCTTATGCTTGAATTTTAGTGTTAGCATGCAGATGAGAGTCTGTGCTTGGTTCACAACCACTTTTAAAAAAGGCATACATGTCCCAGGATCCTGGGATCGTACTCGTGTTGTAGTGTTTGCAGACCCTGTCCTAGGTTAAGTCTTCAAAAAAGATCCTAATAAGTGCTTTGTTATGGACTGCTATAGAAATTCTGCATAATCATAGGCTGGCTATCTGTTCAATCTGGCATAGCACACCTGCTAGCTGGTACACTTCTCTAATCTCAATTTGGCAGATATGACCTCTGTCAAGTTAACATGTATTCTCACGTTTTAGGTAATTTCATTTGACCTATTTGACAAAGTGTATACATTTGGACCTGATAATTATGTTAATGTGATTAACGAGTGGGCGAACTCTATCTAAAAGAAGCTGCATGCCCTGCCGAGCGTTAGTGTTGGGCTTGCCCAAGAAACAGCCGAACAAAAAAACAAAACAAAACAAAACAAAAAAAAAAACATTATTGGAGATAGAAAACAGGAAAAGAGATATGCTATCATATATTCACTGATCTTGATATGTCCTTTGATTCTCTAGCTAGCAATTTAAGAGCATAACTGTTGTGGTAAAAGCTTTATGCTTACGGGAGCATGAACTGTAGCAAACACATTTTTCAAAGCTATTGAAATGACACTAAACTTTAGGATTCATGAATATACAAACAAATGAGAACTAGTACATCTTTGTAAATATTAACCAATACTGCCGGCAGTCTATACGTCTAATAAAAATGTTACTTGCCCTCAGGAACAGTATAATCCCTTAAAAAATAGACAACTCAAATGATAAGACATTAAATGAAAAATACAGCACCTATAAATAAGCAGAATAAAAACCAAACTATAAATGCAAAATAGCAATAAAACCAAGCTACAGTAAATCATAGTATTACACTACTTTGTGAGAAGATTAATGTAATGGTAACGCATCAAACAGCTTAAAAAGAAGGGTGTCAGTTGTGCACTAGTAGTGTGTGCAAGTAGATACGAAATATGACCCCACTCATTGGAAACACTGAACACTCCTCAATCGCACACGCTTTGTGCACACGCATGTATTGACTGGCATGCGTGTACATGCACCCACGCAAACACACACACACACACATATACACACAAACACATACACACACACAAAGGGGAGGCAGTGGGCTGACAGGCACTGAGGGCTTGTGTGGGACAGGGAGGAAGTGATATGCCTTATAATTTGTAGTGTATACAGTAGAATTCAATGCAAAAGACTTACATCCCTGGATACAGGATAGACTGGAGGAGAGTGGTAACTACTCACACCAGGGTTGGGGTGAATTCACTTTCATGGCGATCAACAGGAAGTACAGATTAATCAAATACTGTACATTGCAATTCATTCGCCCTTTTTTTCTCCTTTTTTTTTTTTAAAGTCATGAATTTAATCAATTTAATCTTTAATTTAATTCAGAGTGAATTGACCTCGACCCTGACTTACATGCAGGCAAATACAAATGCACACAAGACACACAAACACACACACACACACACACGCACACACACAGACAAACATACATACATACATACACACACACACTCTTCCTGATTTGGCCTATAAAAAGATGTGTGTTTGTGAACAGAGAAAATTAGTCGGTGGTGCAGACACACACACCCAGCAGGTCCAGTGCCGGGTAAAGCTGTGACGTGCACAACCTAAAAACAACAAGAGACACGTATAGTATCACCATGTCAGACAGCTACAGTACTACGTGAATTCATTGTATCGTATTTCAACAATGCAACATTATTCCATTCTAATTCGTTTTTTTTTTTTTTAAACAGTAACTCGTTATTCTTTTATTTTCTGTTCTTATTTCGTACTAATTAAAAATGCTTCCTAAAATTCCCTATTTTGTACTCTTTAGAGTCATTAGACTGTGCAATCTCTTATTGGCAACCAAATTGCAATATCAAAAAAAGAGATCATCCTTCATCCTTAAAAGAAGGGTTTAAGGAGGCAAAAAGAGGGTTCCTTCCTTCCTTCCTCTTCAGATGAGTGCGTGTGTTTGTGAGGAATTAAGAGATCCTTCTGGCCATCACATGGCTGTCAGCAGGATAGGATATGGGACACAACAGGTCAAAGTTTATCTTTCTTACATCAGTAACCATGGCAGCTCAGCCGGCAGGCCTTCCACTACCCTCTTAAGAGTGTAGGAGTGAGATAAAAAGAAAACATGCTGCCATTGAGAAGAGAACATACACACACACCACTTTAGGTGTGTATAATAAACACACACACACACACACACACACACACACACACACACACACTCACAGGTGCACACTGACACAACCCCTAACATACAAACACGCACACACACACACGCAGTGAGTGAAAAAGGCAAAGGGTTTGTAACAGTCACTCTACAGTGTGAAAAATGAGGCGTCTCACTGAGTGAGGGGAGGTTTGTGGACACTTGGGAGGTGAGAAGAAGAGCGGAAAAAATCTCCTTTAAGAAAGTGAGAGTTCTTGTAAGAGAGTTCCTGTCTCTATCTATCATCTATCAGTGTCTATCACTGTGACAGCTGCTGTGTCAGGCCTTGCCTGTGTTACTGAGTCCAGGTTTCAACCCCAGCTGTGGGTCAGACCCCAGCTCAGGACTAACCAGTCTGGTGCACCAGTGGCTGGTGATAGGGGGAGGTACAGCAGGGCCGGAGGCCAGCAGGACGGCTAAGTGCTTTTCTCAGTACAAAAACAAAACTCAGTTAAAAAAAAAGGAGAGACACTTAAGTTCTCTTATTTTGTTCTTCTAGGTATTCAGTAAATCTTCTTTTAAGGGTTTTGCCAACCACTCTTTGTTTCTTTCCTCTTTTCGGAAAGCTTCTATGTAATAAAAATGGCTGCTGAGCTTGACTTTGGCTGTGTCCACTCTCCAACTGGAACAGAGCAGGAGGGGTCCAAGGTTAGAGGTCGTGAGGTTATGAGACGAGAGGGATGAAGGATGGTCAGGAGGAGCTAGAACTCCCACTCTGAGGGATCCTCTTTGCTGGCAGCCTTCTCCAGCCTGTGGATGATGTTATTGAGATTGGCTGCCTTCTTCTTGCGCAGATTGTTGTCCCTGGGGTTTCTGGCAGGGCCAGAGGATGGGATGTTAGTACTAGAGGCAGAGCTACTGGAGGATGCCTCTGTGAGGCTGAAGAGCCCCAGTCCTCCCTGTCCACAGCTGGAGCCTGGCCCGGCTAAGCCTGAGGTGGTGCAGTCTATCTGAGCAGGGGAGTTATTAGAGCCCCCTGCCTCAGACTCAGCCTCCATGTCGTGGTCTTTGCATGCCCCTCTGTGATCCTCCAGGCCGATGCCCAGTCCCTGGCGTGTCTCCACTGTGCCCTCAGATTCTGTCCCATCACAGCTGTCCCCCTCTCCTGATTTGGACCCGCGGAGAGAAGGGGAGCCCCCCTCACTGCCAGGTCCTAGCCCTCCAGCTGCCTGGATCTCCTCTATGAAGAGCTCTCGCCGGATACGTGACCTAGTAGAGACACATGAGTTCAGTCACGCTACTCAAATCCTGAAATTCAATTTGTCAGAAATAACACATCCTGAACACTGGAAATACTGTGCACTGCTGTCCTTTCAAGAGGAACAGGCTGGTAACTGAAGGCCATGCAGGTTGTGGTACTTTTTAAGCTATTTAACAATACAACAAGATTTGTCAAATGCAAAAATATACTCGGGTAGGAATTTAACAGAGTTAAGTTATTAACTGCAACAAAGACAAAGCTATGTTTATATAGAAATAGAACTGCTGTCATGTAAATTAGACTGACATAAATGACATGAAATCTCCTTTGAAGAACAGTTAAGTCCTGTCCCACTCTACTTGGAAAGCAAACACTAGAGGGCAATAAGTTAATATAATTGTGTCATTTTTTACCCAAATGCTGACCTATAATTATGGAACCAGTTGATGACAGTACTGGTCTTCAGGTTGAGCTGGGAGGCCAGCTCCTCAATGGTTTTCGGGGAGGGATAGGGCTTCTGCTGGTACGCCCTTTTCAGGGCCTCCTTTTCCTCGGGGCCCAACACCACCCTGGGCTTCTTCAGATGCTGCTGTCCCGGGCTCTGTGAGCCCTGGACGTAATCTGGCCCCACTAAGCCCGCGTCCACAGAATGGTTATCACTCAAGGAGCTCAGCCGCCTCTTCATGTAAGCTGAACAGTCACACAAAAACAAGAGGGTTAGTAGAAAACATATTTAAGTAATAAACAAGTACTGGGAATTTCAATAATAAAATTATATATGTAACAGACTGGTGATCTACATTAGAATATCCTATTTCAGTCATTTGTTTAAACTTAATGTAGGAAACATAGGCTGGTATCTTCCCGGATGTGCATGCAATCTGTCAAGCAATATTTAAATATATAAAGTAGAACTAATGAAGCCCAAACAGCCATTATGGACCATCTGATTGGACTGTTTTGGAAAATTTTATTGGCATTCTTTGCAGGGGATGCCTATTTTATTTTTTTTTTTAAATCAGCATCAACACTGTGTGCTGGGCTCAATTTCAGTGCTTAGCAGACTTTAGGTGGTAAACCAGTAGTTCAAAAAAAGTTTAAAGGCGTGGGCCAGAGTGTCTTTGTCAGCAGATCATCATCACAATGAATATTTTATCTCTGAAAAAATGCATGCCAACTGGAAATGTTTAGTGTTAATGATGGTGCATCAGACACTGTTGTGAAAAAAAGAATCCTGTCAGCATCAGTATCTGACACTAGGGGGTGCTATTGCGTTTCTCACAAATTCTAACAATGAAAGCATCTCTTCCATTTTATAGCAAACAAGTAGCACCATTCACTTCAGGCACCAGCGGCTGAAAATGAACAGCTCATGGCAGCTATGCATTGAGGTTGACATTTTCTCAACCCCAATACATGCTGCCAGATATATTAGTGTTGCAGGGGGGAAAAAAACCCTCAGAGCAAGGTTAGACCACTCTGAAAGTTGTGTGCTACCTCCCAGGCTTGTACCACAAGGGTGAGAGGTCAAATGTGGTTACTCTAGACTAGGTCCATGTCTTTCCTCTGGGCTCTGCTGTTGGCCTGGACTATTCCCAGTTGCTATTTGGATGCATTACTTTGGGGTCAATAATCTAAAATGAAGTTGAACAGAGAGTAACCCCACACGTCCACCCCCCAAACACACTGGCGTGAGGTCAGTTATGTTTTTCGCCCTTGTGTGTAGTTTGCGCTATCAGGAGGGTAAACTGATCCTGGATGCTTGTGCCTACTGGCAGGCTCAAATATGTGTATCCTGTCTCCACAGAAAGGGGGCTTCAAGTGGGCAGTCGGGGGGGTCGCTGAGGCCACTAGGAGGCCTCTTGGCTTTGCTGATTCTCGAACGCATCATGCGAACAGAAGGAGAAATCAGAATGATGGAGTGATAGAGTGCGCTATGGGCGAACAAATGATAAAAATACAAGCTTATAGACACTGATGATTATTATGATGATGACGATGATGAAGAGGAGTGCTGATGACTGTGAGTAAGCAGGCCCCCGGCAGTCCCATAGCTGTCACATCTAATGCAGTATGTGATGTCTGCAGTCCTGATTGGTACTGACATCACACCAAGATGACTGTGATCTGCACAACATGCTCTGCTGTCCTGCACAAAGGATATTGTGTGTGCAGATGTGCATGTGTAATTCAAAGGCTGCTGCTTGTGTTTTTATATGAGTGTATTCATAAAATAAATGCATGCTTAAGCACATGACATGAAGGTTTTTCTGTCAGTCTTTTGTTTATTATTTCTGACGGCATGCTGGTCTATACGGAGTGTGCGTTTATTTCTCCTCATTGAGCTTTGAACTACACACCTTTCTTCTCCAAGCGTTTCATATCCATGAGTTTCTCCACACTGTGTGGGTCTTGGAGCCAGAGCTGCATGCGTACGAAGGGCTCCCTGCCCTTCAGGCTGAGCTTGTGCCAGGGTTTGGGCCTGGCCAGCAGGTCTGAGACAGAACCCTGAGTCAGACCCAGGATAGTCTCCCCAAACAAACGTTGACCTGATTAGGAGAGAAGACAAGAGTAACGGTCATTTCAGACAACTGACTCAAAGTTACAACAAATAAATCAATAAAGAGAGCACAGGAAAGGGAAAGAGCAACCAAACTGCACATTTCTACCTTTCTTACCAAGGTTATTATCAGTCAGCACCTCCTTAACCTTCTTGGTGATGGCGTAAGTATCAAGCTCAGGAGACATTGCAACCATCTCCTGGATGCTGAGACCCGAGTGACCAGGTAGAGGCAGCGGGGTGCCGGGCTGAGACTCCCCACCTGAGGGATCCTCAGACGGAGGTTTGAGACTGGAGGACTGTGAAGCCAGCGGATCGCCTGTTAGACCGTTGACAGACTCCTCAGCTGAGCTGAGGGGTGACTCTGGAGCGGGGCTGCAGCTTGCTGATGTCTTGGGAGTACCCTCTGCTTGAGGAGAACAGACAGGGCGGGTAAGATCATGTAGGTTAGGAGACATGTTACTATGTAAGAAAACAAGAGTTTCATCTCCTCTCCCTGCTGGCTTTGGGAGGGACTTCAGTCATACTACATCAACTAATTTAATTCCTGTTAAACAAACAGCAAAGGTGCTTAAGTTTTCAGTTTGAAGCTTTTTTGGCTTCCTCCTCCTATTCCTTCATCTCCCTGTCTCTGTCTGTGTAGTACTGTTGTGCAGCTCAGCAGGCTGGAAGAGAGCAGTCATGAGGAGCTGTCAGTGTACATTAGCTGCTGTTTACACCCCCAGAGAGAAAGAGAGACACGCACACGCATGCACACACAAACACACACACACACAGAGCTGCCATCTGGCGCTGCAACACTAACTTGTCTATGACATGACAAACCAGCAGCTTGCTGGCTGACACTGCCACAGCACTGGGGATGGGGGGATGGTGGGAGGAGTAGGGATTGGGGGGGTGGGGGCTGGGGTAAGAGGAAGGGAGGGAGGGGAGGGGTGAGTGACAGACTGACAGTAACAACTAGCCACTAGCTCTAATCAGGCTTTCAGAGTAATGCTCTAGCCCAAGGAGCCTGGTTGTGTGAATCCATATACTTGATGTGCTGAAGTGCGTATGTGCATGTGATTTGTTTACCTTGGTTCTGAGCTTGCTGGATGTGTGAGTTTTGCCCCTGGTCTCCATTGAGCCATGGCTGCATGCGGAGGTATGGCTCCCTGCTCCTCTGGTTCAGCTTGTTCCACGGTTTGTGTCGAGACAGACTATCACTCAATATTCCCTAAAACACACATCAGGAGAATAGGTCAGACATGCGAGTGCTGTAGAGTGAAAACACAGTAATAAAAGCAGAAAAAGGGGGCAGGTAAACTGCACACAAAAGCTTTTGGTTTAGCTTCCCCTCACCTCTTTGGAGTCCTCCAGGTTGTGGTTCTCCTCTCCTATCTGGTTGGATACGCTCCTGCGGGGGTCTGTATGCATGTTGCTCCACCACTGCTCTCTCCAGTAACCCACTCCTCCAGCGCTTCCAGAGCGGCCCAGCCCCTCGGAGCTCCGACTCAGCCTGAGAGCTCCGTCAGCCGACAAGTCGATCCCTGAAGAAGCCCTGCCCTCTCTCTTCACGCTGGAGCTGAAGTCCAGGACTGGAGACGGGGAGGAGGGGGAGGACAAGAGGGAGCTGGGAGGCTTCTTGAGGGAGAGTGCCAAGGGGTTGTAAGGGGGGAGGGGAGCGGTGAGCGGAGAGCTCAGGAGGTCCCTCTGAGATAGTGATGCTATAGAGGACGAAGATGAAGAAGCTTTGAGGATGGGCTCCAGTGCAGCTTGTTGGGCCTCCATCTCTCTCCTAGCTTGCTCTAGGATGGAGCGGATAGCCTCATCTGATCCGCTGCCCCCTCCGCCTCCGCCTCCTACTCCGCCTCCACCCCCTCCTTTCAATCCCGCATATGAGGGTTGAGCGTGGGACAAGTCTGTTGAGGGAGGAGAAAAAGGGCCGTCATGAGAGACACCGACAAACACACAGCCACAATACATCATCTTCACAGCCTTGAGTCCCCTTGGAGATGAGAGATTTACACTCACCAGCTTTCTGCACCTGCAGCTCTCTTTTGGCCTGCTCCAGAATGGACTTGATAGCCTCATCTGAACCTGCCTCTGGGGTGCGGACACGGGCAGTAATGTTACCTGGAAGGAGAGAAAGAGGGAAAGGGAGGAGATGAAATATTTCGTCAGATTAAAAAGCAGAGCAGGTAAAGAGAACAATAACGGAGCCTATAAAGGACATCAGATAATTACACCATAGCACAGCACAAAAAACAACATTCCCAACACTGAGCTACAAGGCAACTACACTGAAGGGACTGTCATAATTTCTCTGGTCCCTTTGGAGCTCACACATGCACACATGCTACAGGGTTCATACAGTAAACGTTCCCTAAATAAACATGCTGGCTTTTCCTTTGACGCAAGTCACTGTAACTGTGCGGTTACCTTCAAGGCACATTTATATCTGCGTGCTTGCCCGCAAATTAATAAACGCCACACACACACACACACACACACACGCACACCATAGATACAGTTCACCCCGACACAAACATGCCACACAGACAGAACGTGCTAGAATCTCTGTGTGTGAAGGGGACAGACCTGTGTGTGAAGCTGTATTGGAGAGGGCTCTCCGCTTCGGAACATCCTGAAACATTCGGCTAAGCTGGGGCTGGCCTGAGCCCTCTGTTAAAAACAATATACCACACACTATGTTACAGCACTTGTGTGTTTTTGTTTTTTTTTATATAGCTAGACTATATGGTGCTCTATAATGCTCTGCAAATATATGGAATGCGTGGATACTTCCATCCAAAGCACATTATGGTACAATAAATGCATTGATCTTCACCATCTGTGGCCCCAGTAGGAATCAAACCTCTAGCTCTAACAGGAATATTAAACTACTACTAAGACAGAGTAGTGTGGGATAAATTATTTAAAAGTACGTATTAAAAAAGGAACATACCAACTACAGCCTTATTTTTAACACTGTGTCTAGGACTACATGGTAGACTTTTTGTGTACCACTGAGACCACCTTCAATCAGAAATGTCCTGATGCGTTAACAAAAGCAGGCCCAAGCTAATCGAATCTACCCGTAGTTAACAGTACCCCTGCCTTCCTCCTAGTTCCCACCGATCAATACTATTGATGTGTGAAAGGTTTCTGTATTGACCACGATAGCTAGGAGAGGCTCTTGGGATCAGTGCGTGACTAGGAACTCACTCAAAACACACAGGTGTGGCACAGGATGGGAGTTAGGAAAGAGAAAGAAAAATAAAAAGCTAGTCCATATTGACAAGCTAATCAATGGCTCTGTGCAGGGCTGTTCACATACACACACATGCTAGACACACACACACACACACACTCACGCACGCACGCACAGACACACTGAAGATACACAAACTCACCTCTTTGCCGTCCCTGGATGCTGCGCAGCGCTAGGATGTTCTGCTCATCGGCGAGGAACTGCCTCATCTTGTGGAAAGGCTCCTTCCCTCGGATGGTTAGCTTGTTCCACGGCTTTGGTCTGGCCAGGATCTCACTGACCGAACCCTGGGACAGTCCCAGCACATAGTGGCCAAACACACGCTGACCAATGTTGTGCTTGATCAGCTGCTCTTTCACCTGTCGGGCAATCTCTGCCGTGTCCATGTCCTCCCCGTCCAAAACGCTTCCTGTGGTAGCATCAGAGTGGCTGGGTGACGGGGACGGGGCGCTGCCAGCTGTGCTGCTCCCATTAACAGGAGCCATATCTGGGCTGGCTGGAGGTGGCTGCGGGCTGCTGGCTGCCAGAGGGATAGCAGCAGACCCAGAGCCAGGGGTGGAGGTAGGGATGGAGCTGAGGGTTGGAGTGAAGGGGGTGAACAGTAGAGCCCCACTGGGGATTCCAGACGACTCCTGCAAGGCTTTGGAGTAGAAGGTCTGGAGCAGCTGCCGCTGGATCAAGGAGTTCAAAGCCATCTTACCACCCACCAGAGGGAACACAGGGGAGTAGAAGTCCTGTCCAATGCCCGTAGGAGTGAAAGGGTGCGTTTCGCTGCTGCTGGTGGTGGTGGTGGTGGTGGCAGTGTTGAGGGGATCCGTATAAGTGCGAGACAGGGGGAGCTGGGAGGAGGAAGGAAGAGAGGGAGGGGGAGGAGGGGGTGAAGAAGAGGGGTCGCTGGGCATGGTCTCCTCCTTCGGTGTGGACTCTTCTGTCCCTTTTTGACCGGCTGGCCCTACAAGAAAGGTCAAAACACACCATGCATTATGGGGGAGTCAACAAAAAAGGGGTTCCAAAAAGAGAGAGAAAAAAAATAAACAAAAGTTGAAAGTTATCTTAATCAAGTCTTTTTCCAAATTAGTGAACTTTGTTTTCCTTTTTTGCCAACCCCCCCAGACAAAATGCCCATGCATTTGTGATTTCAACCTTTCTTGTAAGCCACAGCCTGGAAGAAAAAAGGACAAACAAAACAATTGACACTGTGCCACTTAGGCAGATTAGCTTGGCCCAGGGCTCAGTCTCTCTCTCTTGCAGGCAAAGTGGAAGTAACTGGACAAAATGATGTCCATAGATAGCCAATACACCATGTGAGTCCTCCTCCATGCTGCTGCAGTGAATTCCTAAACACTGCTTTATTCCATTATTCCATTGTAGATGCAGTACCATAGTCTTTAGTTCATAAAAAATACATCCAGGAAAAAAATGAAGAAATAAAACTCAAACATTGCTTATGGCTGAACAGAAAACAGATGCATGTCACCAAAAACAGACTGTACAGCTCTGCTGACTCTGAGTAAAGGCCTAGTTTCACTTCTTTCCCGCATAGAAACTTGGACTGATTAAATTTGTACATTCACCAAAACAAATATAGATAGAAACTATATTTTTTTCAGTCTTGTAACTACCAGAATCCATCTTGATGATAAGCGCTGCGAGAAATAGTATTCTAATGCATAACCATTGAGACTTAACATGATTGAGTAAGACAGTAAGCTCCCCTTACTGTGAATGTTAATCAATTCAAAGCTATTCAGCTATTCAAGCCTAAAGCCATGACATTTCAAACCCATAAACACTGTTGCAGAGGGCAGGAGTCCTGATGTAGGGGGCATAGTATGGTGTCCTCATTTTTTTGTACTGCAACTTTGTTCCTGTTCAGGTTGACCTCCTGCTGAGGTATTCAAAGACACCACAGATGCCGTCCTTTCTTCTCCATGAGGACTAAAGCAACAATATTTCTGTTACATTTGCATTTTCAAACCATTTTCATTGAGGTCCCTGTATTGCAAATCACTTCAAAAACATGTGTAAATGGTTAAGTATTCTCAGAGAAAAATAATCTATATGCATGTATGTCCCCATGCATATCTATGCAATCTCTACATTGCTATCCCTGCACAGTCTTACCTGCAGCTGAGCCCTCGTCTAGCCTCCCATGAATATTGGACTCAACCTCTAGGGGGCTTTTTTCCCCCCACTTTTTTTTGTTATGACTGAAGGTTTTATGAAGGCAGAGCCGGATCTGGCCAATGTCGACGAACCCAGCCCTTACTAAAACCTTACATTTCAGGCAGACTTACCGCTGAGCTCAGTGTTGGAGATGCGCAGAGCGGCGCTCTCAGATTGTAGACTACGGTTCCTCTCCAGCAGCAGCACCTCCAGAGGTTTAGATGAATCCTGATTGAGTGATGGAGGGGGCAGGTGGAGAAATAGAACAGAAATTAAAACTAAAATTAAGATTTTATGTCTCTGTCTCCCTGTTTCAATGTTAATTTTCACTGTTCTTATTGTATAATTTTTTTTAATCAATTACTTAATTATTTCTATAACTGGCACTTTTACCTGCACAGAGTCAGAAGTTCCAAACTCCATAGACTTGAGGATACTGAGGAGGGAAAGAGAGATTTTTTTTAACATATAAACTTCCCACAAAGACACAGAAACCCACAAATACAACTATGCTGAGGCATACCGGCTTTTCTATTTCTGTCTCTTTAAGGACAAAGAAAGGATAAAGGGGCAGTGAGCGAGAGAGACACACAATATAAAGCTACAGACATACAAGCTTCACCTTCATAAGGGCACTCAATTGAGTTACATATCTTAAATGAAGACACGCATCTTGTTTAACATCATTAAAGACATCAAACACATGCAATAAATAGATCTGTGCTGGACACACACACACACACACACACACACACACACACACACACACACACACACACACTTTTCTGTGTTTGCTCCTCACCTCAACTCCTTCTTCACCTCCTCATAGTCAGCTTGCTTCTGCAGTTTCTCCTCCAGTTCCTGGAGATTACAAAGAGATGAAATGACATGAAAAATAGATGAAATAAGAAAAGCAATCCTTGGATCTTTAGATGTCATGCACTGATTTCAGTGACTTAACTCTAAGATTAAAGAAGATAGTGCATGTGTGAATATAGTTACAGGTGTGACCGGAATACAACAAAGCAGGAACAAGTAAAAGAATACAGAAATAGTCATAGTAAGAAGATTAATGGCTAAAATTGTACAAAATAAATTAAAATCTGAAGCAGAATACGTTCTATTGGTACCTTGAGAACGGCAGTCTTGCTGCTGAGCTGCTGCTCCAGCTGTGTGATCTGGGAGCTGGTGGTCTCTCGGAGTTTGGTCAGGCTGGCCTGCAGTCTCTGGACGTCCTCCACCAGCTGTGCGGTCTCCCTTTCTTTGGCCCTGAGCTCCGCCTCCAGACTTGAGTGGGATGCCACTTCCACTGCCTGTTCCTAAAAGGTCAAATAGAACAACGGTTTAATCTGGGAGCAAACGGAAACCTTACAGCTACGAGTATTCAAAAAAATACCCATCAACAGCACAGCAAAGTCAACAGCAATCAGTATTTCTATGCCTGACAAATGCTGATAGTCAGAAGTAATTCATCAACCAATCACAACCCTGATCAATGAAGCAGATACTTTTGTGTAGCAGTCAGTCTCCACGTTAAGTAAGTCCAGCCTCTGCCAGACAGGTCCAATAAATCAATACAGTTAATCAATGCACCAATTATCTATTGATACCATGGCAACCTTTTCTTTGAAATCAATAGATTACTCAACAAATCAATGCGTTACTGGCGACTGACCTTGAAGATTAATGACAACACTGATCAATAAACTGTAGCTTTAATCAGCTGATCACCTTTGGCATAAAAAGGCCAAGTTGATCTTTAGCCTATCAATACCTCTTCGTCAGCCGCGCAGTAAAAAAAATCAGTGAAGCTGTGAAATGTGTTACCGTGTCGGGGTCAGCCTTGGTCGGGCTGCTGAGCTGCTGGGATTGGTTACTCAAGGACAGCTGCTCTCTGAGCGACTCCGCCTCTCTCTGAGCTGCCTCTGCTCGCTGGAAGAAGAAGGAGAAACGCTAAAAGGAAAATCTACCAGTGGAGATTCTTACACTGTCAAACATGATTAATCTAATGTTCAATTCAGTTGCTACTGTGTAATGTCCTTTTCAAGTGTACAAACTTTCCTTCAACTTGTCTCTGTCTTTCCTCACTTGGAAACTTATTTAATACATGTAGACTAACAGAAATAGCAGGGTGAGACCAAGAAAGCAAGAGTTCTCTCTGTTAAAAAAGTGCCAGCATGTCCTTTACTCAACATATAATCTGTCTTTTGAGGATGGAGTCAGTGCAGATCATCATTATCATTAACATTTTCTATACAGAATCCCTCTATATTGTACAAGCAATACAACAATTGGGCAAGTCGCACTCCAAAAAGACACTCAAATTAAAGTAAGTAAGTTTTTCATTGTACCATCTTCTTCTATCAGCCAATAGTGTGTCTGTATGGAAAGTCCATCCTCCTCCAGCATAAACAAATATATACGACAAAATGGAGGATTGCAGGGAGAAATGCAAAGCAAAAGTATAGCATGACGACCGAGGGTGGATTTTTTCCTTCAAGTAAAGTCAGTGAAAATATTAAATTAGCCCTGAGAATTGAGATGATACCGGCTGCCTCGTATTTATGGCCAAACTGCCATGCTCCAGTTGGGAATCATCTGCAACGCTAGCCAACTTGCCATCATTAGGAGTTACAGGGAGCCGATTCCATAGTGTTCCTAATTGCAACCATATTGAGAGCTGTTATTGACTGTGTGGGAGTTGGACTGCTAGTCGCGAAAGAAAAATCCTGTTTTCCATTTTCTCCTTATAAAAGCGTATAAAAAGTCTGTGACTGAGCTGGAGGCCATGCTGTCATCCTCTGTAAACCTCAAATCAGAAGTGTGAATAGTGTGTGTGTACGTGTGTGTGTGTGTGTGTGTGGCATTATAGTTGGAGCGCTAACCTTTAGGCTAATATTAACATTACATGCCTATGCTACCCCTTTAGCCACAAATCATACTCTTGGGCTAATAATGAAAGTTAACAACAATGACATTAACAGATACCACAGGAATATTTACAACACAAGGGCAGAGGGCGCGCTAGGGGGCTTATTTCAGCTGGACGGGTTTAGTAGGTGTGTAATAAATGTAAAACAAACAGCAGCCTGCAAAGTGATAATGAAGCCATTATTTGTTAATGTAAGCCACATTTCAGTAATTTTGTGCAGATAAGAATATTTGTACTTTAAACCATAAGGTTGGCGATGTTCTATATTTTTCTCACATATCTTCACACATTGTGAAAAGACCAAATCCACCTCGCAATACTTTCCAACTTCCCCAGCTTAAGAAACGGGTCATGAATATATGCTTTAATTTAAAAAAAAAAGGTAAATAATTTCCTAAATCAGCTGGGCAGTGTAGTTTTCAATAAACGTTACACATCACGAGTTAAGAGTACATTTGTTAAGAACTATTTTCAGCCACTACAATGATTGTGTTCATGATAATGAAGGAAGATTGTCACCAAGTGCAACCGTGTGGCTCACTGATGTCTTTTTAGTAGTTTTTAGACAACAATGGCGCTTTATGGGACAGAGGAATAAGCTTCATCAGGCTTTGGATACACAGGCAATACTTGTCAGAAGTATCAGTTAGTGGTTGGTTTATGCCTTTATGTGACATTTGTTGACAATAAGTAAAACACATCATCAGCCTAATTTTAAGCAAATTTACACACATATTTCTCTCTGGGCCACAAAAAAAAGAAAAAAAGAATCTGATGTGATAGAAAGTTTGCACAACGCTGAGTAAAAATAGAAAAATAAACAGTAAGGAATTTGAGTGGCAGTAGGTTACCTGATTGGCTCTTTCCAGGTCTGTCATCACCATCTCAATCTCATCGGCCCTGAAGAAGATATAGACACAGTTACTACAGAGAAAAAAAACACAACAGATGATGTTGTTTATTTAAAAAAAAAAAAAAAAAAAGAGACTCGCGGAAACACATCACACAAATAGAAACAAGGAATGGATAAACGCAGATGATTCCCAGGAAGAAAAAGTACACTCTGCACTCATCACGTGTGTATGTGTGATTGTTCGGAGAGCGCGCATTTTAGAGAATGCTGGTGCCGTGTCCATTAAGCTACTGTCTAAATTTCACCTTAATCCATTGATTGTGAACTCCATAACCCAAACAGCTTGTATGTGTGCGTGCATACATGTATTTAAGTGTGTGTGTGTGTGTTTCTATGTGTGTGGGTGTGCACATGTAAGCCCCTAAACCCAGGCCACACTAAAACAGAGGGATTACATTAATAGAGCTCTAAGTCCTAATACAGCAGACTAATCTGCTATGAAGCTGTGTGATTGTGTCTGACTAATGGTCTGGATGGAGGCCATGGTTCACCTCTCACTTGCTAGAGGTCAGACAGCAGGAATACATCCCCATAATACCACCTCTCATTGGACTTTGGAAAAATTGTTTAATAACCCTCTTTCCTGAGCAACATGTCTACCTGTCACTTTCCTGTAAAGACCGACAGACATGAAAGTCAATTTAGCGACGAGGCCGAAAACAACACTGAACACACAGATACATGGTGATTTTTTTTTTTTTGCATTAAACTTCAGGTTATAAACCATGAACAGTTTAATTGCTTAAATATGATTACACTCTCTGTTAATTAGTTGCTAGTGTGTGTGTGTGTTTGTGTACATTTCACTGTATGAGGGAGGATTTAAAATACATAGTTACAATAAACAAATTCATGGAAATGCTGACAAAACTCCACAACTAGTGTTCATTGTGGAGCAAAGACGCACCGTGTGTGCACGTATGTTTATTTAAGACATTATTTACTGATAAAAATACACGGCGGCATTGAGTGCGAAGATGTGAGAGCGTATGTGTACTGCTGTGTCCATTAAGACCTTTTGATTTCGCTGCAATCTTTTGATAGGGAACCCAATAACCCACGCAGCTTTTGTATTTGTGTGTCACAGTATGAGAAACAGTGTTATGTCCCATAGGCTTGAGTACTACTGATTTGAATGTGTTTAACAAAACAGACACAGTTGATATTAGGTCAACATTGTGCCACAGGCGATGCAGCAAAAAGAATCAGATGTGGGTGGGAGAGCTTTTCACTCTCCGCTTTTATTCTTTCCCTAACAGTTAAAAGGATCTAGTATGCATTTAAACAACATAATAGTACACTACCTTACCAGCTTTTATCCTGTCTTAAGCTATAGTGTGCGGGACCCGCGTGCTCGCTCAAACGCGCTCCCACACACACACACACATACACAAGTGTAAGGTCAGAGAGCCAACAAGCCAGAAAAGCTTGTAATGGAGAGCGTTTATGGGTAGTAATGCAACCCAAATACACCACCGCTCCTGCTCCAAATGTGATCATTTAATCAAAGTACAGATGCACAAAGTCTTCTTAAATAACCTTTGGATTTGGCTGTATTTGGGAATTATAAAGGCAAAGCTAGAGGCTGAGGGCCAAAGCAGATCACAGGGAAGGGATTTTCTGCATATCCTGATACAGTCAGTCAGTCGCTGGGCAGGGCAGGAACTGTCCATGGCCAGCCGATGCACCCAGTGGAATTAATTCATCAAACAGTAAAGGGAGGGTCATCTGTAACGGTAAAAGCCTGATTTTTTTTTTTTTTTGCCACCATAACTTCATCTACAGACCTCTATATAGCAGCCACAGGGAGGAGCTATAGAGTAGATGCACAGCCACACTGGAAAATACAACACGCACATGCACACACTTACACTTACACACACACACACTCTCTTTTGTACCATGAAAGCCATTGGGTGCACCCAGTGACATCAGTGAGTACTGTAGGACTTCTGAAACAAGCCCAGAGCCTCTAAGCTCCTACTATACTTCCTCCATCTCAGACAGGCCTTTTCATCTCTTATCATCTTCTCTCCCTTTCTCCTCACTCAACCGCTGCTTTTCTTTTTTTTTTTTCCACCCTCTGCCTGCTTCTATCCTTTCTCCTCAACCCCGTTCTCTTCCCATTGCCCTCCGCTTTCCTCCTTTCATCTTTCTTCCCTTTCCACCTCCCCTCTCTCATCTTTCACCCTCTCTTCCTCGGCCTCTGTCCTCGGTGCCAGCAGGATATTCCCCTGATTTAGATTTTCATTTCCCTCCTCTATCACACTCTTATCCCTTCTTCCTCGCTGTAGCCTCCAGCCCCTGGCTTGCTTTTTGCCCTCCAGCTTTCATCACTCCATTCCTTTTCTTTCCTTAGCCTTCTCCACATTGCATTTTCACAGCGTGTTACCTTGGGGATTTCAAGGAGGCTTAAAAAGAAGCTAGCTGTGAGAGTGTGTCTCTGTGTGTATATTATGCGCCATTTTGTGTGTGTGTGTGTGTGTGTGAGTGTGTGTGTGAGAGTGTGTGTGTGTGTGAGTGCTCGAGATGGACACAGGAAAGAAGAGACTATTGACTGTTGCTAATTATCACCAATTAAATGTTTTTTTCCCAAAATGGTATCAAGCCTTTACACAGAGATAAGAGTACACACAAGCACACAGAGGCATACACACACACACACACACGCGCACACACACACACACACACACACAGCATCCTGTGGGGCTTGGGATCAATATATCATTAATCTTTAACAGGGACTAAATGGGTAAAACGTGGCCAGCCAGACCCTCACAGCGCCAACACAGAGAGGGGGCTACGCTACTTCTGCAAGCCCACCTCCCGCTGAAGCTCACACACTCCGGGCACTGCAACATCGACCAAATTCTCAGGGAGTGTGTGTACATCCCTGTGTGTGTGTGTGTGTGTGTGTGTGTGTGTGTGTGTGTTTTAAAAGGCAGATTACCCAAATGCAGCAAGAGGATGGGGGATTTGTCACGCAATGTCCTCCTTAGTGGAAACTTTAGAGCAAGTGTGTGTATGTGTGTGTGTGTGTGTGTGTGCATACGTGTGTATGTGTTGGTGAGAAAAAGCCTGTGATATGTATGCGTTTGTGTTCTTGCAGTGCCAAAATATATGCAGTCAAAGGGTTAAAAGTTGTGTTCAGCCAAACACTGGCGATTTGCTCAGCCAAGCAGTAAACGGGGGAAGGACTCCAAGGACTGGGAGGGTGCAGGGTTAGAGAGGGTTTGTGTGTGCTTTAAAGCGTTGCATTAAAATTTCAGATCACAGCACGCCACATAGTCAAGGACCCTGACTGCCTCAGGCTCACGAGTGAGTGAGCGAGTGTGTGCATTTGTATGTGAGCGCGTGTGTGGATGTGGGCGGGCATGTGTTTATTAGCTTCTGTAAGCAAATGGGGCCTACTATATGTGTCTTTTCAAAACGTGTTTTCTTCTGACATGAAAGGAGTAGACAAGGACGGAAAAAGGAAGAAGGAAGTGTAAAGAATTGAGAGAAAGTAGAGGAGAGGTGCAATGTAATCATGGGGAAAGAAAATGAAGAGGGGGAGGGGGGGGGGGCCTTCAAATGGTCTATGAAACCTATTGATTAGTGCCATTACACTGCGTGCAATGTCTTCCTGTGGCCTTTTCTCTTACGCTCACAGACGCTCAACGAAGGAGATAAAAGACAAAGTGTGGGAGAGAGGGAGGTAGAAAAAGGGGGGAAAAAAAGTATTGTGAGGAAGAGAGGAGAGGGATCGATCTGTTTTTAACAGCCAATCAATTTAACAACTCTGTTAATGGAGAGACAGTGAGTTTGGGGCATGTTAAGTGGGGTGGGGGGAAACCTTAAAAGCCAAGTTGATACTCTGGCGTACTTTGTGTACAGGGTGTATATGCAGGGTGCCCTTGACCATTTTACATCCTGGACTTGAAGAAAGAGTTCATGTCTTAAGAAACCAATAAAACACCATGAAAGGATTTGTTTTTCTCCTCAGAATTTTTTACATTTTTTTGAATGTGGTTTGGGTTTGGTACTGGATGCTCGAGCGGTTCTGGTTCCCTTCTACGAACCCGAGGGAACGAGGAGTGTGAATGTCATAAAGTGCCACTTCACGGTGTGGAGTGCTGACATGGAAAAGCTTCTGTTCTCATCCCCGCCACTAGTATAAGATCAATAATGATAGATGCCCAGAGCTCAAGTAATTGAAGCCACCTTATCTTACAGGTCCTGTTAGAAGCCTGTGTGGCTTTAAGTCTGACATCTCAAAGTGACCCTCATCGGCCTCGCCTCTCTTGTCATGACCCTGATGAATCAGAGAGCGCTTTAACCTACAACACGAGGAAATCTCTATTTTTGTGCTCACTGCGGCTGCAGAATGCATTACAATCCCTGTCAGTATTTACAGTGTGTGGGTAATGCTGGGATTTGGAGGCTGCTGAGCGTTGTGGGAGACAATCCAGCTGTTAGGAGAGCAGGGGGAGTTTCCAGGCAAGGAGATTCACTAAGCAGGATGATTATGTCAGGAACAGGCAATGTAGGAGCCAGAGGGGAGAAGTCACCCACAAAACAAACACATAGATCAGCAAGACACGTACTTTGCTGTGGACTCCTCGTCATACTTTGTCTTCAAATCAAAGAGCTCGGCCTGAGTTGTTTCAAGTGCTGTAAAGCAAGGAAAAAAATGTCAGTTTACCCGCTACAAGTCAGCTTTGAAATTAATGTTGTGTAATATCCAAGTGTTAACAATACTTTTAAAAGCCATTTTATTAGAGCTCATTAAACTCTTCCCTGGTCAGTGAAGACTGGGAAGGCTGGTACCTGTCTGTAGGGACTGGGCCTTGTGTTCGGCCTCTTCCAACCTTGACGACATGGAGTCTTGGCTCTCCTGGAGTTTCCTACAGAGGCAGACAGAAGGCGAGAAACAGAGAGCAGGGAGCAGAAAGTCACACATAGAGATACTGAGTCAGTAAATCTTGGGTTCACACTTTGTGGCAACTGCAACTATTCTCTATTTTCCCACCATTTCTGAAGTGTTTTCCCCACTAAAATCCTCCCAACACAACCCACTCCTCATTAAGCAGCCCTATTAGGCAGGAATGTCTGGCCACTGGGGCACACAGCACCGGGGGGGAGAGAGAGAGAGAGAGAGAGAGAGAGTGAGAGAGAGCGAGAGAGAGAGAGCGAGCAAGAGTTGAGTAAGAGAGAGGGGGGGAGGGGGGCTAGAGAAACCACAAGGATAAAATAGATTCATTCTTAGCATATAAAAAGTTGGGCTCTGCTGAGAAATTGCCACTGCGTGTAAAAACATCAATAATCTAGCACAAAGACGGTCTTTATGGCACTCTTTGATGCCCCCCTTCTCCGCCAATCTGTCTCTCCTGTCATCTCTATTTTTCTGCCCTCTACTTCATCCTTTCATCTCTCTCGCTCTCCCTCCTTCCCTCACTCCTTGCAGGATAAAATGTATCAGAGGTGCCATCCATTTACTGCCCCTCTCAGACACAGGAAGTCAGCTCTCTGCAGACAGGAAGGGGCCTATAAAACACTGACGTACAGGAAATACAGTCGGACAATTGATCTTCTACTGTACGTTCGAGAGGGCCAATGAGCTTTAACACTGCTCCACACAGCAAACATTATGATTGACACTTAAGAAAAAATGACGTCTTTAAAGTGTATTTGATAAACACAACTCTTATCGGTGCTAATTTTTTAAGGCAAGCCTCAGATTTTTATCAAGATGTTGAGTGATAAAGATTTCTTCAAAGTGTTTAAATGACTGGAAGAAGATTGTTTGTAGAAAAAAAAATCAGTAAATGCAACTGTTACTGAGTAAACTAAGTAGCTGACAGTCAAAGATGATAAAAAAAATACATAATGAACCATGTATGAGGACATCGTTTCACGTGTAAACAAATGAACTGCTGCGGTGGAAACATGGGAGAATATTTTCCACTTTATTTTTCCACTTTCTCTTTTTGAAAGGACATGTGTAGCCTTCCATCTTTTTCTTTAGCTTTCGGATGATGGAGAAATGAGTCTCATTCACTTAAGATTATAGCTGAAATCTGTAATGGTTTTGAGTTAATACATCATTATTATATCTGCGTGGAGTCTGAGGCACTAAAAACTGCACATTAACATGGTTCGAGGCGCACGTCTACTGACATACTGGATTTAATATGTTGCTTTGGAGTCTAGTATTTCATTTCCTAGTTGAGATACATTTTTAAATTTGATACATCCACCATAGCCTTTACCTCCTGCTCACCCACAGTGAAAATATGCTGTCTCTTTAAGCCCTAAGGCCGCACCAGCTAATCATACGAGTGCTCATCATTTTGACTCTTCACATATGTTTATTTATCCCTTTAATTCAAAATAGGAGCACATAGTTATCCGAGATAACTACATTTAAGGGTGGCAGGTCGACTCTTCATCTGCATTTGAAAACCTAAACTGAACGTGGATTCACAAGATAATTTGAACTGCCAACCATCATATTACTCTGGATTTACTGAGTGATGTAGGAGGAAAGGAGCCCAAGTCTGTTGTTAAGTGAAGCAATATTATGGCTGGCCGCATCTTAGGCTATTAGTTTAATTGTCTTTATGTTGAATGGCTCCTTCCTGAGAAAGGACAGTATCAGAGTGACTCTTAAGGCATTCTAGCCTTTAAAAGAGGTGATTTAATTTCAGTAGTCAGAATCTTTTTTTTTTTTTAAATGTTCCTAAAATATCTGGCAGCAATTCTGGGTTTATTTATTACTGCCACAAGCTTCCTGTGTAACTGAAAATCACACAAAATGCTTTGGAAATAGTTTATAAAGGAAGTAGCCCATTAAATCCAAATGAATTATAAAGCTATATTCAACTACATCAAAATAGAATGACACCTATGTATAGTTTTTGTTATTGTAGTTATTTAAGGGGGTTTCATTCGGTTATATTTTCATACACAGAAGAGGCCTGTAGCGGCAATGATTCCAAACAAAATGGCTGATATATATCTTGGTGAAGACAGAAAACAGGAGTCTGAGGTGCTGATTCCCATCAAAGAAAGAATGGCAAGCACCCACATGACAAAAAATGCTGGCATTGTCTTTTATGTAGGTTATTTTCCACTCCTGCATTCATCTGCAGGAGGAAGGCAATGTGGGGGGAAGCAATAAGCAACAATTTGTTGATTAAACTGATAACTACTAAATAAAGTCCCAGGACTATTAGCTAAACAGAAATGATTAAGTCGTGAATAGCTCTGCTAAATAAAGTCAAAAAACTTAATCCTATCGTTCAAAAGATTAGAATCACAACTGTTCTGCCTGAGGGCAAAATGACCCAAAGTTTTAAAATGGCAAAATAATGCAGAGGTTATTACTTGAAACACAGCTGCAGTAGCGCACACACACACACACACACACACAAACACACACGCATACATACCTCTCCTTCTCTGCATAGTCGTTGTGTAGCTGGAGCTGCTTTTCTTGCGCCAGGTTCTCAGCTTGATTCTTCAGAGACTGTTCGTACTCGCGGATCTTCTCCTTCAAGGCCTTAATGGTCACCTCTGGAGAAGGTAAAAGCAGAGATACGGGCGTTGAGAGAAAAGGAAGGAAGAGTTAAAATATGTGTGATTAGCAAAGATATATAGAAAACAGACCACGGAGGCTTCCTAGATGTGATATATGGCGGTGATGACGATAATGTTTTCGACTGGGCATTTGACCTTTGCTTAAGGAACTGTGTTTCATATCCCGCATTCTTCCTCTGTCAGCACAGGCGAAGGCCGTGGCCCCTATGGCTCCTGCCTAATCTTTACATCCACGACTGGTATAGAATATTCAACATTCACCAACGGTAGATATGCTGTATTCATTAGGACTGCATTAGTGCTGAAACCCCATAACCTGCTGACGGCTGAGCTCTGTATGGGGCAGCCTGAAATAAATCTAACACATAACTGGGGTAATAAATAGGCCTCCGTCCGTGTGTCTGTGTGCGTGTGTGTATGTGCGTGTGTGCGTCTCAGAGAAAGATATAAGTGAGTGAGACAATGATAGAGAGCATTGCTGCTTGCTGCCTTTGACTGAGGGCTCTTAGCACTTTGTGGGCGTGTGTGTGTGCGTGTGATTTAAACTCCAGTCTCACTGCTCTGACACATAATCAATAGAGGAGAGTCCCCTCAGAGCCCTCTTACCCCTTAACTGCTTAACTGAACTTTAAACATTTAGGTTGCAGGGATCAATGGCCCCTGCACTCTTTGTATGTGTGGGTGTACGCGCGTGTGCAAGTGTGCAGGCGGGTCCATGTGTGTGTTTAACAGGAGTGGGAGTTCCACAGTGTGTTTTGGGGTTTAAATATCCCCCATCTATTGAGGCGGTAAGGAGGGATAAAGGATGAGGGAACAGGAAAATCAATGGCAGAATGGAACCCTGCCGCTATCGAGCTGTTCCAATTAACTCTCACTGAGGAAAGGGGGATTCCAAAACATTCCCCGCTCGCTCACTCACTCCTCCTTTTCGACTGAAATTACACCACTTTTATTACTCCTTCTCACTCATCTCTCTGCCTTTGTCAGTTTTTCCATCTTTCTTTACCCCGAGGTAGCCTGTCGTTTTTTATTCATGAAACTCTGCCTCATGTTTTTTTTCCCCCCTGAAAACCTATTTGAAAATGTAAAACCTTGTACATTTTTTGTGTTTTTTAAAAATTCATAAGGCATTAAAATATGTTCAAATGTGGCCTCTTACTTTGAGGAAGGTCTTTCTAAATATGTTCTTTTGACCTTTTCATATCACCAACATATAGACATAATGTTGGGATTACACTTCAAGTACGGCTGCATGACTGTAGAATCCCAAAATTTTAGAAGATTAGAAAATAATGATCATTTTTTTCAGTTTTAGACAAAGAAAATGCTGCAATTTTTCACATGAACATTTTCAAACGTTTTTGAACGTTTTTACTGTCATCCATCTTTACTAACAACAGTGCAGACTTTCTCAAACTAGCAGCAGTTATAAAATCTTACACAGTACTGCTTCAGGTGTAGCTACTGGCACAGAAACTGCCAATTTCTTGTCCTCTTGCTTTAGAGCCAGATTACTTCTGAAATTGAAAACCGATCAACTAAAACCATTTTCCTGTTTGTACTTTGCAATATTTTTCAATCTTTTCACTTTCACTCTATGACACTCAGTAGGTTTTCTCTCATTCTCACTTGGGATGTTTGCTTCACCATCTTAGTTTTTGTTTTGGTCACATGGATAAACTGCACATTTAAATGGTTGTAACTACTACGATGGGACGCAGAACTGAGAGTACACAACTCATTACGTGCCATTATCTATGATTAACTGTGCGGCCCTACATCCGCGCCTCTCTGAAAGTCAGGAAAAATCCAAAAATGTGTGCGTCTGCATGTATCCAGTCTCTAACCTTGGTTTTTGACCTCTGCAAACTCTTTGTTGTAGTCCTCCAGTGTCTCTCGAAGTTTGGTGTTCTCTGTCTCAATGTCGTGCATCCTCTGGAGCTTCAGCTGCAGCTGCTGAGCCAGCTCCAGCACAGGTACAGGATCTGGCAGAAGACAACACACTACGTTAACACAGTGCAAAGCAGATACCACAAACAAGGGGGGGTGATGTGGTGTGGTGAGCTAGGAATAACTGCATTCAAGGCCCCGTGAGAACAACCGTTTTCCCTGATGAAGTGTCCTTGAGCAAGGCAATGAATCTCTAACAGCTCCAGGAGCGCTTGTTCTGGAGCCGACCCCGACCTTTGGTCTCCCTGCAGAGAACAACTTGTGGCAGCGAGGACCAAAAAAATATCGCAATTGCTAGCAATATTATGATAAGGCGGGTTACATATACAGTCGCTGATGCATCAGACTGCTGCAGACTAGAGCTCTACTATATCTCCATATATAATATAGGCCGTTGTTTGTCAACCGGGGGTCCCCAGACACCTAGCAGTCCGTGGTATAATTGCAAGGGGTCCATGAAATAATAAAATATATATTTTAAAAAGATGCTATGACCTCTACAGATATAATATATTTCCTCAAATAGTGATGGGGGCCTTTATTTCTAATTCCCTCTGTTTGATGAGTATTATTGATCATATTTAAGTACGAAGCTTCGTTTTGAGCTGCTCCAGTTTACCCTGCGTAAGTTACTGCATTACGCTCAACACTTCCTGTATCTGTTTCAAATTAAAAGCCCTCTAGCGTTTCAGTATACAGACACCCTTCATTTCTTAACAAGACTTTTATTGTGAAACATTTGCAGGAACGTGTTGTGGAAAACTCGTTGACTTGCGAGGTTCAACATATGGCACTTGAAATGTCGCTACAAACAAACAAACACAATAACACAAAGAAGAAGAGGAACTGTTTTTCACCGCAGAATTAGCAATATGGAGAAACAGCTAAAATTAAACAAACGTCTGTGTGTTTTGGACACCAGTTAAACAGACTCTGGTCCACAGGAGAAGAAAACCAAGACAGAGAGCAAAAAGAGGAACTATAAAGAGAATTACATCATGATTGATTGTGCATATATATGCTGTTTTATGCAGTCGTCATAGAAATGTAGGTTTTCCCAACAATTAGCCTGATACAATTTCTGTTTCTGTCAATGTCATTTTTTTACCCAAAAAAGGGCGAGAACCACTGATAAAGGCTATATTATGTACTAGATTATCACAGATTAATAAAATTGGTAAAATCGGTATATCGATATGTTAAAAAAAAAACAAACAAAAAAAACCACTAGTAACTGCAGCAATAACTGTCCTTGATCAATATCCTTGATGCATTTTTATTGTTTCAAATTCAATGAATGTTCAGTGTTTTTGTTCAAGGTCTTCCACTTTGTTCCAATTGTAAAATATCCTGCACTGTACATGGACACTTATCGTGATCCTTTAACAACCAAATTTCCAAATTGGTTGTATATATTGTTCACGAACACTGATATCAGCCTCTAAACTCCAGTATCAGTCAGACTCTACTGTAAATACTTACAAAAAGTTTGAGCACTTCACTGATTAGGAAGAAAAGAACAGAACAAAGATTTGGCTTGTTAAAACAGTTCACGACACACACACACCACGAGAAAGGTCATGGTTAAGTTTTCACATTCTGTATCAACAAAACTTTATCCATAAACGGTATTGAATGTTACGCTATCAGCCTTTGTATCAACAGAGACTATTGTCGGAGTATGAGATAAACTTTGGTTTAGTAGTTGGGGAGAAAAACGAATGTGTCAACTGCTGACACAGCAAGAGAAATTGGATACCCATAGAGAGACACAGACAGAAACATAGATGAGACACATGAACAACAGAGATTACTTGGCTATGATCAGTTAAAGTGTTTCCTATGATGCGGCTTGAAAGCGAGAAAAAAAAAAAAAAAAAAAAAGAGAAACATGGGAGCAGACAGATGGACAAAGCAGAGCCGTAGAGTAGGTAAATAAGAGATCAAAGAAACAGAGACAGAAGGAAGAAAGACAACTTTCTGGAGGCATTTTACCAACATCTCTGTGAACACACAGCAGGGTTAACTGTCAGTGTGATGAAGAGAGCCCCGTCAGTCAGGCCAATCACATCTGATTGGTGCTCATGGGTGGCAGACTGGTGACAGGCAGCCAAGAGACGCAGGCGACGCTCATCAGCATGCCAGCTAAAAGAGCAGTTTGTGTGTGTGTCTGTGTGTGTGTGTGTGTCTGTGTTTATGTGTGTGTGTTGTACAGATAAGAGGAACTGACAGCTTACAGCTGGGGGTAAGGGCTGCGTGTGTGTGTGTGTGTGTGTGTGTGTGTCTGTCTCATGTCTGACGCAGTTAGATATCTTAACTATGCTAATGAGAGATCAGCAGAGAACGATTGGGGAATTTCATGCTGATTTTGTGCTGTCAAGGTGACACACCATGCAGGGCGTAGCTCTGACACACACACACACACACACACACACACACACACACACACACACACACCTAGAGACAAACACACACATGTTCACTTACAGGGTCTCGCACAAATACACACAAGTACAAACAAACACAGAGTAACTTAACTGTATGCCCTGAATTTGGTCTCCTATCTGCGTCGACGCCCTTGAAAATCAACTTTCTCTCCCTCTTATCAAACCTTTGTCCTTCACATAGGCCCCCCTTCAAATCAACTGTACGGCCTGTTAAAAGCAGTTTGACTTGTGGGCCACTGGTGCTGAATGCTCTTGCCAGACACCTTTAATCTAAAGCAGAGCACACTGGGCTGACTAACCAGGCCTTCAGCTGATAGAAGACAGAACAAAACACACTGTTTCCTCTTTCAAGACTGCTGCATTAGTCAGGCTGGTCTGTGTCTGCGTGTGTGTGTGCATCAGGCATTACATCATTGTCTCGCTGCAAGTTAAGAATAGACCCGTCAGAGCTGGCGCTGACTTATTGGGAGCAGTACAATCCAAAGATATTACTGTAGGTCTATCCATGTGGGAATATGATGACCTCCTTATGCTATAGATGAACTCAACTCCTCATTCCAACATTCACGGCCCCCTCCAGGGCTCCCATACAGATGAAAACCTCCAACCAGTAGCACTGTGACTGTGTGTGTTCTGTAACACTCTGTGCTGCGTGTCCCTCCTCGGCCTCAGTGTGCTGAACGTGACTGCTCATGTGTGCACTTCGCAGCAGCCAATCACAGGCGTACTTGTCATCCGTATCAGGACACACCTTCTGTTAAGACCCTCTCTAAAGGCTACACTAGTGGGGATGAGATCTCGTGGGGACATATTAAGGCGTCGCACACGCCTGGATGCACAGTGAAGGAGCACCAGAGGGACGGTGTCATGCTTTTTCTCTTCCCTTGTTGGTGCTGTCTGCATGGATAAGAGGGTCTCCTGATAATGTTTTTTTGGGCAGGGGAGGTGTCTAGACGAACACACTGACACAGACATACACATACAGAGACAAGACAGCGCAGACATTAGGCATAGTCTTACCTGGGACATCGATTATTTTCTTGTACACGTTCAAGAAGGCGGCCTCTGCTTCTTTACTTCTCTTACTCAAGGCGTCGATCTGCGAGGAGAGAGAGAGAGAGAAAAAAAAAGTTAATTGTCAGTTATACCACCCCACATCTGACTGTCACATCCATACACTGCGAAAGGTAGGCCCATTAATTTCCACAGTAAGCTACACAGAGTCGTCCACATATCTGTCTATCCTCACTATGCGTCGGTATGTTGCATGCGATCGTGGTTGTCTTGACAGCGCCTCCGTTGGTGTTTCCTTCCCGTGAAGTCAGTTCAGCTGTTCAGCCGATGACGGATGTGTTTCGTTTGCCGCGTGCCCGTGCGTGTCCGTGTCTGTCTGTCCCTCGAGTGAGTGCGCCTAAGTCCGTCAGTCGGTCTGAGTGTGTGTGTGTGTTTGAGTGTGTGCGCCTGTGTGTGTGTGTGTGTGTGTGTTCGTTTCCCCTCCAGCACGCTGACATCATTAAACAGCTGGCTCAGTCTTTCCAGCCACAGCAGGGGCAGATTATTCAGTCAGCTCTTAGCAGCAATACAGTGTGGATCCATTACTGATGCAGCCATTAACACAAGAGGGCACGGCATGCATTCCATCACCGATATTATTGAAATGGACAGCATTAGAAAGGATCCATAAGAGATTAATTCTAAAATCATACAGGAGGAACTTTTATACTGCTGTCAACGCTGAAACACGCAGCAAAAAAGCTCTACTGTAGACTCTGTGTCACACTTCAATATGAGAAGCAGACAGAGTAGGCGAAAACGCATCTGAAATCAAGTCTAAATCGAGGGAAACAGATGCCAAATAAAGACATTCAGATGGTGCTACTGTACTGGGCAGAGCTACAGCTGACTACTCTGGCTCACGCACTCAGACTAAACAGCCGTGTGTTTCTCTTCCAACTCCTCCAGCACATTCACTGAGAGAAAAGGAATAAAGACAAAAGCCTATATAAGTCCAAATATAAAGTCTTCACATTCCCAGCCAAGCCAGTAGTATAGTTGATGGGTGGTTTAGGGGTTCTTGCCACTGTAAACAGAGCGGGCTACATGTAATACTGCCTGGGCTCCTATGGGAACCTAATAAATCTCTTCACATGGCTTTGATTCATCTCTAGTTTTTTAGCCGCAAAACATCTGGCCCTGAGTAGGCTGGTGCCAGCACCCCTCCCTCTTTTCCCCCTTTTTATTTCTCTCTGTCTTTCTCTCTCAAATTCTCCCTCTTGTCACTTCCATGTTCTCTGACTCATTTTTTTTTTCTTTCCCTCAATCTTTTTCAGGGTCTGTCTTTCTCACATGTTTCTCTGTCACACACTCATGTCTCTCTGGCATGCACAGGGCTTCCGTCTCGCCCTGTCCCCCCCCCCCCCCCCCACCCACCCCTCCCCACACATGAGACACTGCTATTATATCTCATTCTCGCATCAAGCTACATCATGTACTTTACCCTCTTCATGTGCTGTGTGACATTGAGCGATCAGGATCCTCAACTGCAGGGCCACTAATGGCAGATTACTGATGCTGAGTACTAATACCTCTCACACACAGACACCAAACCTGTTCGCCAGCGTCGAAATGCGTGCGCATGTGTGTGTGTGTATATATATATAGAGTATGTGATCAGAGCTTCAGAGTACCACAACACAATCTCATGATAAAGAAGAAACACACGCACGCATGCTCATGAACTAACGCAAAAAATTATCTGCCGATGGCAGTGAAGGAAGCCAGCTGCGTGACTGTACAATGACTGGGCCAAGGTCAGTGGTACAGCAGCTTTATATAGCCCAACATGGGAGGCAGGAAATAGACATTTAATGTAGGACACACCCTACAGTTAGAGGCAGGTTAACTGCAGGACCAGAGCCATTAGAAGACCACCCAGGATTTGCAAATACAACCCTGCTGTTCCCAACTGCAGCTCTTTCAACCAATCCCAATGACATCTGCTATTACATGCTCCCCTGCCCCCATCCCACACACACACACACACACACACATACACATACGCGTCCCAAGCAAAACAAATGAAGTGACACAAATGATTCCTCACCAGTATCAGTAGGTTAGCGATGAGAAGTGCTTGCAATTGCAAAAGGTATCCCTGACACATCCACACACACAAACACATACGTACATACGTCAGCACCTTGTGCCACCATCACTCAGCACCGCCTCGCTCCCCTATCTAACCCATAGTGTGTGAAGGGCATCAGGCTGACCTGTGTGTGTGTGTGTGTGTGTGTGTGTGTGTATGTGTGTGTGTGTGTGTGTGTGTGTGGCCCCAGTGGAGTCTGATAAGGGGAGGCTATGGGAAGCAGAGACTGAAGCCTTGGATAATGGAAAAGCTTATCTGATCGATGGACCAACAAGGAACACTGAGCATGCAACATACACACACAAACGCACGTACACACACACACGCACACATAACCCGTTTACCAAACTGAGGCCTTGTGGAAACAGTTCTGTTATTGGTAATAATTATGACCTGAGGGCATCCACCTTTCAATGACAAAGATTAAACAGTATCAAGACCTCCAAGTTCCTGGGCTAAAACTTTTTATTGTTCTGTCTGGATCCTACATTCACTTAGTAAAGATTCAAGCTGCCAGGCGAAATGCTTAAGGATGAGATACTGTGGAGCTTCAACAGGAAGACCCCTCTGCTTTCTGGTGCTGTCTTGTCCTTGATCAAAGGATCGAGGGGTAAGCAAACAAAGCCGGGCTAAAATTACACATTCTCAGAGCTGCTCATGTTGTGGCATGCGAGCGCGCAGAATAGTCGACTGATTGATGGGCTGCTCTAAGACTGGCGCGGGTGTACAGTATTATCTCAATAATCATAAGATAATGTCTTTCTCAGTTCCGCGACCACCCACTATGCGCCTCAGCGTGTTCTGGTGTGCACGCCGTCGAGGTGTGTCAACATGAGGATGGTGGAAACAGCTGACAAAGCCCCAATTATATTGCTGCCGTTTCTATTCTCTAAATAGACTGTGGATCATCAGCAGAACATGGTGGAACCACTATAAATTACAGCATTTTTACATAACCACTGGCTGTGGTTGCCGCTCTAACACAAGAATATGGAAACTAACCCAGTGTTAAACTGTAATATTCTATGGCCACTAGCAAAGCAGCCCTGTCACTATCTATTCAGATTATTTTGTTTGTGTATGTGTGTGTCCGTGTGTGTGTGTGTGTGCGCGTGTAAGCTAGGGCTGAATGCCCACCCACTCTAACCCCAAATAACGCCCCAGTCTAAACCAGCCGCTTCCACTCCTACCCTCTGACTTTCACATATGGGAGTGAACTGGAAATGCATGACTGCCAGAGAGGAGGAGTCATGATGGAAATAGGCCAAAATGATGGAGGAGGAGATAGAGGGAAAGGTGGGAGTATGATATAGCGCGCACACACACACACACACACACACACACACATACACAAACACACACACACGCCCACACACACACGCAGACAGAGAAGTCACTTCTTATAGGTCAAGGTATATAAAAACTTGAGGCGCAACATTAAATTGAAAGTAAATAAATGTATGAACTAAATGAACTAAAATGTCTCATGATTCACCTGATCAACAAGAAGCAACAAATAACCCCACCGAATCATGCAGACAAACAAAGTCTGAGGAAATAGCATTCGGTGAGTTGTGACTGGCTAGAGCTGGGGCTTTGTGGTGCCTTTTTTTTTGCAGGATGCAATTTAAACACACCCTCGGGCTACAGGACTTCATGAATAGGACAGAAAATCAAGAGCAGAGCAGAGCGAAGAAAAGAGGGAGAGGAAAGAGGGGAAATTAGATAGTGGCAAGAGAGAAAGAACAGGGGATGGCGGAGAGAAGAGAGGAGAGAGGGAGAGAAGTGAGAGGGAAGAGAAGACAATTTAAGAGGAAAGACGAAAGCGGAAAAAAAAAAGAAAAAAAAAAGAGGAGGGCACTGAGAAAAGGAGCGAGACCAGTTAATGAATGTGAAACCAGCTTTTACGATGCATTTTCCAAAAGATGTGCTCAATAACACTCACCTCTCCTTGGAAGCTCTTGAGCAAAGGGGCGACCTGTTTCCGTAAATCCTGAAAAATGAAATCGAGAAAGAGGTTAGTGTGTGAGAAATAACAATCATTAACAGATTCATTTTAATCCTAAACAGTAAATACACAGGAATGCGTGGCAGACATGTTCAGAAACACCGACAACTTACTGAGTTTTATATTAGCACACCCTGTTGTGATCAAATAAGTCACCCATTGAAATCAAGTAGCGACCAATCTAGCCGCTGCCAATGAATAATGAGTGGTGCGTGAGTGAGTGATGAACATGAGGGTAGAGAGAAGGCCAGGTTGGTACCCTGAGGTGCTCTGGCGGACTGTGTTTCTCATAAGAACAGGTGCAGCACCACCTGGGCCACCCAGAGGCACCACTAGTGCGTGTGAGACAGAGAGTGAATGAGCCACAGAGTAGGCCTACTGTTAATGCAAATTGTCTCCTCGCACCACGTTTTTACTATAAAGCAAATGCTTTTCATCCTGTAAGTCCCATTGCATGACTTTCCAGTACGAGTCAGCGGTTTCAGATTAGATAGCCAGTTGAGTATGTATCAGGGGAACATGCAAATCACCATGCTGTTAGCTGAGCCTACATCCTGACAAACTGAACTGGAGCGTACGGTAAAAAGCACAGCAGAATAGGACATTCTGTACAGGAACATTTGATTTGCACAGTTTGTGGACACACACATACTCGCAAAACTGCCTAATGAAGATGTGAAGTAGGGCAACAACAGATGTGTGCTCGAGAGAGTCTACGCCTTTTAGAAACCTCTGTCTAAAAAAGCCTAACCGATGCTGCGGGGAGTTTGCATCCCAAACTGACCTGGGACCAGTGTCTGGGGTTGGTCTAATCCTAGGTTGGTCCAGACAGGCCGCTTGTCTGGGGCTGAGGACAGGTCATGACCTCGCTGACCCTGCCCTATTGTTACCTCATCAGGGGTCGTTGTGGCTGTTTGTCTGGGCCAATTCAATATTCCCCTGCTGGGGATAATGACCTCCACTCCGCCCCTGCCCCCGCCTCCCCCTCCCCGCTCCGGCTCTCCCTTTCTCACACACACACACACACACACACGATAAGCATGTACACAAAAACACCAGAGAAGTGTCAGTTCTATCATTTGCATTAGATTCTGATTATATCCCATATTTTCCATTTATGAAGCCAGTTTCCTTTCAGTTAGTTTTTAGACTGCGGCTTTAAATTAATATTTATGTATCCTCAGACCATAAAAATAGAAATCTCTGTATAATGTAATGCAATCCAGTCTAGTAGTGTTGCCATAACCTTTGTTCAAATTATAATGTTCAACTTTTGTTGAGACTGTGTCTGCATAAAGAACTGACTCAACAATACCATCACTCTTTAAACAATACTTTGAGGTGGTGTTGTAAAGCAGAATGTATTAAACTCTTAATGTTATTTTAGTTCTTAATGTTTATCTTCTCAACTTGCATTTTTTTGTAGTTTAAGTTTTAGAGGTGACTGAACACTGCAGCAACTTTGATGAGCCTCATATACACACACACACACACACACACACACACACACACACACACACACACACACAATCTTTTTCCAGAATGCGCATCGAACCCACAAAAACAAACACATTCAAATAACATGCAGAGGCAAGCTACTGCTTCTGCTGAACCCCTTTGGTCCACTCTTTAGTGCTCCGCCCCCTGCCCCCTCCACTTCCAAAGATTTATGACCATATAACATAACAATGCACACAGACACCATGGTCAATCTGTGTGTGTGTGTGTGTGTGTGTGCGTGTGTGTGTGTGTGTGTGTGTAGTGAAGGGAGTGGAGGGGGCCCGGCAGCAGGAGATGGATGGCTGGTGTGTGAGCTGCCGGCAGACAGCAGACAGGCCAGCCCGAGGAATCCTCCAGGGAGTATGGAACTCCCATTCGCTGTCTGTCTGCCCTGCAGCTAAACACAAACGTGTGTATGTGCATACGTGCACACACACATACACACACACACGAGCACACAGAAAGTTGTTTTACTACCACTGCCTCTGGCTAGCAATCTTTGGGACATTTTACAACCATTCCCACCCTTTCCTTTATAACAGTGTAGTAGAGGAGTCTTGACTAACTAAAAGGAAATTAAGAACTGAATGAATAATTCAAGCAACTTAGGAAGCACAGTGAGATGTAGTCTCAAAAAAAAAAAAAAAAAAAAAAATTTCAACAGTGTGTCAGTCCTAATGAATTATGAAAACTTTGTTTTCACGCTGCATTTCTTTGCACTACTTTCAAATGCTACAAAAGCCTGTGTGTGTGTATGTGTGTTATTATGCAGACCATGAGTGCAATTCACGCCGAGTACAGCTCAGCAGACTAGACACAGTCAACGTGGGCCGGTCTCCTGGTTGTTGAATAATGGATCAGAGACGGACTCCCGCTCAGCCTAATGCAGTCTGATCTGATGTGACTGTGATCTCCGCTGACTGGTGCGGACCACAGAGAGCTGACAGCCTGCTCTATAGACTGGTCAACCACACGCAGCCACGCACGAGACGGGGAAAAAAAAAAAAAAAAAAAACACGGCTCCGCAAACAAGACGATCGGGGCATTTTTAATGAAGTGCGGGCCATCACGCGTTATGAAGCAGCCTGTTTGGTAGGCAGTCGTGATGCTTATACACTTCCAAAACGCCAGGAGTTTTTAGTGCTGATTCCTATTGAGCCTGTTACAGCCCTGTAATGAATCCTGTCGCTCGTCTGGCCTGGCTCAGATTCCTCCTCCACATACCAGGGAGATGCCAGGGGCCACACAGACGCCAGAGGAGCCTTCCTAAATCACAGCCTTGTTACACTGATGAATGTGTGTGTCCTGTTCTGTGATCTAGGCTATCTGCCTCTGTGTGTTTGTGTGTGTGCCTCTGCTTCTCAGCATGTTTTCTTTGTGTGCATGTCTCACTCTGCCTCTGTATGTGTGTGTGTCTCTCCATCTCTGTGTGTGTGTGTGTCTCTCTCTCTCTCTCGCCTCCCTGTGTGTGCTGCTAGTTATGTGGTTATACTTGAAAATGAGATCAGAGATGAACGTGTAGGGTGAAGTGAAATTAGTGTCTTATGCATTAAGGTACAGTTTCCTCTGGTGTATATTCCTCTCCACCGGGTGGGCTACACGCTCAAGTCAATAGTCGCAATCCTCATCCTGTGGTAACTATAATAGGCCTACTGTCAACTCCGGGGAGAGTTGACAATTTTCTATCCACCGTCTACTCTGTTCATACATAATTCATACTACCATCAATAATTCACCATGGTGACATTACCAATAATAACACAACAATACTTTGTTTTCGCTGTGTGGTTTAAAATGAGTTGCCTTGGTAACAGAGATGAAACAAATAATCCCAGGAGGAGCGAAGGGAACACAGGAACAGGACAGAATTCCCTCCTGATCCCACTTAGTAGTGTTGTCACACTCTTTCTTTCTCTCCCTCCTGCTCTGCCTCTCTCTCTCCCTCCCTCTCTCTCTCTCTCTCTCTGTCTTTCTCCCTCTCACATACACACTCACGGACCACACTTTCTGCACGCATAAAAAACTAGGTCAGATAATACAAACTCCTGAGGGGTTTTCTGTTTTGTCTCTTTAGGATTTCAGGGAAACTAATGGAGAGACTATTTTTGGGAGCCAAGCCATCTCTGCGTCGTCTCCTCCTCCCCTGTTTTCTCAGTAAATAATCACTGCTACATTTATGAAGAGGAGAGAAGACACACAGAAACTCGGAGGCAAACAACGATTGTCAAAAGAATTGCGGGATATATGTGTGGTTGTGTGTTGCTGCGTGTCTGTGAATATCTGATTTTCTTACCTCTGGTGTGTTCTTCTTGAACTCGCGGCTCAGGTCGATTAGTTTCTTCCTGGACTGTTCACTCTCGTCCTGTCTGTTGGCAAGCTGTGTGGCGGTGGCGTCTAGTTCTTTCTGCAACGAAAAACGCACAACTTTAGTCTGATAAGAGGAGAGCTGCACGTTTTATTGTCTTTATCACGTTTTACTGTCATTATAATCAGCAGCATTGTTATCTTTCAGGATAAAAAGACAGGAGCAGGTTTCTGACTAGACGGCAGACTCCTTGACCCATCTGGCATGCTGCTGACTACTGGTCCTGCCTCAGCTGAACTTGGCCAGTATGTTGCGGCAGCAGAGGCGGAGAACAGAACCACAACACCGATGTACCGCCAAGGAAAACCAGTCTACACCAGCAGTTTGATCTGCTACCAGCGCGAGCAATATCAGAGCCATTCAGCCTGTCAGTCAATTAGTTACCACTGTGTCGGGCATGACAACGTCTGTAGCAATAGACTACTACTACACACGCAGCTCACAACAATTATTGACTGTCTGCCCCAGACGACCCCTCCCCTCGCCACATAACAACAGCACAATTATCAACAACAGCGGTGTTGTCAAGGCTGAGGCAAAGCCCGCCTTTATCCACATCCATTTTGCATTGTTATTAATAGCTATTTACGGGACTTGTTCCAGATGATGGGCCAAGTACTGACATTAACAAGACGTTCAGGCCTTGTAAAGATTGTATCTCTCTCTGCTGAGTGTGTGAGTGTTGCTGGATTATGTTTCTGTTGGATTCTTGCCCTCTGTCACACTCACTCCTTTTTTTTTTCTCCTCAATTTTTCCACTCTTTACAGATCCACTCACTCATTCAACCAGCAGTACCTTCTCCTCCATTTAAATCCCTCTCTTCTCCCATCACTCTGCCTCCCCCCTTTCCCTCCCACCCTCACCCTCCTCCCCCCCTCCCGCCCCCCATCAACCTCCTGTGAGGCCGCCCACCCCTGAGAGTGATTAAACGCTGCTGAAGGGCCGTTATGCTAACTAACACACTAATCATTTAATACACACATTACCACAGGGGCCCTTGTGGCTCAGTCTGCTGACAAGGTCCCAAAACACACTCACGCACACATGCCCACCTCCCCACATCGCCCACACACCCCCCAACACACAAGAAAATACAACCCTCTAAAGAAATAGTGTGATCAAGTACTAATTAGGAGATTTTTCCCCCATCAGCATTAAGTTTAATTCCCTGACCAGCCGTGATCTCGTTTTATCCACAAACCATAAAAAAAATATAACAAATTTTTAACAAATTTTACGCAGTAGCACAGGATGTTCAAAAAAAAAAAAAAAGAAAGAAAAAAAAGAGGAGAAAAAAAAAAAACTGCTCACTTGCTTACATGCCATCTTGCTCTCGCTGCCCATGGAGCAGTTGATGTAGCAGCCTGTCTGCCCATGGCCATGGAGCAGCTGCACTATCTGTTAGTGAATTCGAGCGTGCGCAGAAGCTTGTGCAACGCTTGATGAAAGGAGGAACCTAATAAATTTTAATCATGTTAAATTAATTGTCAAAAAAAAAAAAAAAAAATGAATGCTCTAGTTCATGAATAGAGGTGTAATTATTATATTGGTAAAGATTAGCTACAGGAACAAGAATATAGGGCCCAGTTGGTTCAAGATACTAACATAAAATCAGCAGATATTAATCACAGTATGATGCGTTAGGCCTTGCGGCTTTCTTTTCAGTGGGGTGGGGCACATCAACAAAACCATTTAAATATAACAACTCACTGGAAGCCTGATCTGAATTCAGAAGACATAAGCAGCAACCAGGATAATTTTAGGTATGTTCAAAAAGCAAAGAGATAATGCCGCTACGCATCCAAGCTCCGCCATTAAACACTAGGAATAAGTTTGGAGAATATTGAATCTCCCGGGGAATAAGTTTTATAAATATTTAATGTCCCTGTGAGAGTACATGGTCTGAATTATGACAACAGTAACATACCATAAATGACCAGTATTGTACAGGCTTTTTATTATGAGGAGAGTGTGTGTTACGCAGCTCAGGACACAATTAATCAACTTAAAGACTAAGCTTTGAGTAAATTCATTAAAACTAAATATAGTGAAATCAAGTCTGCGCTATTCTACTATAACATACTAGTATAACTAGTCACACATTGTACACCACTGCACAAGATGCTAACTGCTCCACTTGCCAATAAAACACTGTCTAGATCTTATATTATTTACAAGTTCATAGAAATAAGGGCAAAGCCTTCAAGCTACTCTACTATTAAATAATAAACTGTTTTGTTCCGACTTCTGCCATCTTTTTTTTAAAAACACAGTAGTCCATGTACAACTCAAACAGTATCAGTGCTCGCTGGGTTAGATGCAGTCTTTGAAATGATCACATGAAAATTAATCCACACAAACTTTAAGTGACTATTTTCAATGCTCGCCAACTAGAATTATCTGATTATATGTCAGAGGATTGAAACACGGTGATCCAAATTGACCATCTATCCAAACAGAATCGTTAATAAGCTCAGTTTCTGAGAGAAAAAACTGAAATAACAGTCTTCCACTAGGGCATCTGCTTTAGGAGGTCATGTGCCAATCCCTGACGCCCTTGATTCTGTCCAATCCCTTTTCAATACCCTGCACATATCCCAATGTGTTACCAAATCCCTATTCCAAAAAAAAAAAAAAAAAAAAAAAAAAAAAAAATTCTCACTGCTAAGCTAAATAAACACATCACACATGAAAGAGGATTGATTCAATGCCAAGTGGGCAAGTAATTATGGGCATGGTCTCACTTAAAAAAAAAAAAAAAAAAAAAAGACCCTCAGACTCAGTCAGGTTTTGACTATGCAGCAAACTCTCTGCCCACATCAGCAGACACAGGCAGACTTTACACTCATCTTGCTGATAGAGCGTAACATCCGAAAGTGCACAATCCCCGCTGCTTCACACACACACACACACACACACACACACACATCAAATCTTACTGACCATTAGGGAGACCAACACTATTCCCATTTTAAGCTACGCATTATTTTGCATGATAAGTTGTCATATTTAAGAGCTGTCAGTTAAATAATGAGCAAATATGTTTGGTTGTTTACTCTGCTGGATGCTGTTTTTGTAATGTGTGTTCTGCACTGAAATGTGGTCAATTTATATGCTGCAAAAGTGCAGAAACATACCAGAGATGTTCTGTTTTCATTTGGGGGGGAAAAAAAACAACAACTTTATAAAAGCAGATTGGTGCAAACATCAGCCTGATTAAAAACTTGAATTTTTCTTTACAGTTAAGGTTTTTTTTTCTCAGTTTATAACAAACTTGAACTTCAAAAGTGTTTGATGCAGCAGAAGTGTAGCGTACACAAAGTGTCAAACTCACTTTCTACATTTAAACCGGTTTCATTTTAAGAACATTTATAGGACAAACACATGCAACGCTGTAACATACTGCCCTTTTTCTCACAAGGTGATATTCTCAAGTTTAAAATACTGCATTGGCATCGCCCCATGATTACAATCCGTGATATTTACTCTAATACAAGATTGCAGAATGTCAATATTATTTTCTAAACACTGATAAGGACAACCGTTTGAATTCCTTGAAGTGAGGACTGTCAGTGCCCAATCTGTCCAGCTACCTGATCCCCGCTCTCGCCCACATCACAGTTTATGTTACTGTCATGGCTAAAGACAGCAGATAGCTAGATTAATAGATAGCTAAATACGAAGATGAAGACCTTTCATTTTTATAATGACCAGAATGATGACATCTGTCACTATCTATCTAATGTCATGACAGTGAATGCAGGCGGCGACACTGTGTGCAGACTGGGCACATTTCCGTTGGAAGCAAAGTGGGCAGCAGTGCAGACGTATCTTGCAGAATATTGGAAAGCCGTTTCAGGATAGGACTCAAAAGTGCAAATCAATACATCCTCAAAAAATACAAGTTATGTTGCATATTTTTAACTATATTACTTATCTGGTGTCATTTATTACAGGGTTTCTTTGGACAGATTTCACTAAATAGAACCTGCTAGCAGCAGGTCAATTCAGCTATTTTGTAAGGCTTTATTAAACTCCAAACTTTTGGAGGGGGACGCTGTTAACGTTAGAGTACGCTGCTCTACAGGGGTTCAAGCCATCTGGCGTACGACTGGGATTTCCACTCTGTCATGTTTGGCATAAATGATTGACATAACGCTAGTTTGATAAACCTTATAAATTGATGTGTTTGACAAGGAGCCAAGACATGAATAAAAAAACTCTAATTAACAAAATCCAAAACATGCAAATAGAGGGGGAGGGGCTACATTATACATTACTAGGCTGAATTATGATGAAATTGCCTTGGCAAAGTGTAGATACCAGCGCTTGTGTTGATGCTTCAATATAACGCCTGCAGTGCAAAATAGAGCAGCAAACACGCATGAAAAACTTGTGTCCAGCGTGTTAAAGCTTTCAGGCTCAGTCTGTCAGGTCAACGCTCTCCGGCTGTCCTTGGCCTGACTTTGAACATTTTTGTTTCAAATCTGAAAAAAAAAACAGTTTAATTTGCTGGTGAATAAATTAATTTAATCGTTAACTCTGGCACTATTTTTAAATCTAGCTCTGGCTGGTTAGGACTGCACTGTCTAGTTTTAGCAGAGGATGGAACATGGTGTGTGCAGGGGAGCATTAAGTGGGCTGTAATGTCTATGTGATTGCTGTAACAGCCCTGCTTGGCTTGGCTGGACTGGCCCACAGCAGCAGTCCCTGTCCTGGTTCATTTGGTCGTCTGGTCAGCTGTAAAGACGATTGGAACAGATTGCCAACACTCCCTAGAGAGACTTCAACACCGACTTGGCCAAGAAGCCTCCCGCACACTGCTCCACACGCGTGTGCTCTCACATGAATGCACAGACAGGCCGCTGCAGTAACTTGGGGAGCCCAGTCTTTCCACATTCTTTTGAACTCCGTTTCAAAAGAGGAAGCCTGCTAACATGTTCGCCCAGCAAAAATTTGGCACAGTGAGCCATGTTCGCGCTAGGAGGGGAGGTCGGGCCAAACGGAAATGAGTATCTCTCCATCCTACCACTGTGGTAATAACACTAATCACCGATAACAGTCACGGGTAAACAAATCCTATTACCACTGGCCATCAGACCCAAGGTGTATGTGTGTGTGTTCATCTCTCCTAATGAAATTCCTTCCACTCGTCTACAGGCAGAAAGAGAGGCCTTCTATCTGACTAATTCGCTCTAATTACTCTAATGAGCCACAGGTGATGATACAGTGAGACTGATTAATTAAATGGGAGGCACCAATCAGGCATGTCTGATTATGCCAATAATATCGACTACAGACTAAATGAGATAACAGGAGACAGATGCACTTTAATTGAGGTATCAAAACTTCATGGAATTTCTTCTGCCCTCACGCTCCGACGATGCCGAGACAGATAGGCCGGTGGAATGACAACAAAGTTATTGTTATGTACACAGTATGAAGTCAATCTGCAGCTGCCGTCTGTGCTGCCACGGTGACCAGGAGTGCACACAGAGGAGAGTGCACCGCACAAGGATTTGCCTCAGATCTCATTCTCTGTAGAATAATTGGGACTGTAACAGCTAGAAGCACTTTGTTTACACCTAGTCTGCAGTCAGACATGCCAAGCAGTCTGCCACTCCTGCTTTAGTCCAAACACAATGTAGGTTAACTGCTCCACATTCGGTGCATGTTTTACACATTAATCTAATGAAGCATCACTTTTGAATCCAAGCCAGGCATAGAAAGGGAGAGACAAAAATACACTCACTTCTTCTCAGTAATACCAACACCATATTAGTCACGCTACAAAAGAGGCTAATATTTTTAAAATAAAACTTTTTCTGTGTGCATTACAAAGTGGGAAGCCTTTAACAGCCTCTGTACTTGGCAACATGACACAGATGTTTAAGAGATGAAGTTTTCTGTCCTGCCAGTGCAGTCACTAATCTTTCCTTTTATCTCTGACAAGTCTGAGGCTGTTATGTGGTTATGATAGTAAACAGTAAAAGGCGTCTGGAAAGATGTCTTATCTGAAATCTACGAGGCCTACCTTTCAAACTCCCCCTCCATCTCCCCTCGCAGCGTTCCACCTCCAATGCGGCTGACTGTTCTGTATGCCAAACCTACTGTGTGGGGGTGGAGTCGCGGGGTGGCGGCTCAGTCAGGAGCGACAGCCACGCTTGCTACAACGACACGGTACATGATCACAGATCACAGGCACGCCCCCTCAAAACACAGCAGCACAGATAAGAGACTACAATCCTGGCTGCCTGTCTGCCTTCCTACCTTTGACATAGCAGGGTGCAGAACTTTAAATGTGCAAGCAGACGCCGTTTTCACAAACCACACAGGGTTTGAAGACGCAAGTCATATCATCCTGAATCTCCGTCTTTTCCTCTCACTCATTGGAGTCAAAGCCACAAAGTTTTCTTTACCACAAACTAACACAATAGTTTCACTGTGACAACTGAGCTCTAAACACCTTTTTTTTTGTGTGTGTAAGTGCACCTGTGTTTGTGTTTGTGCAAAGCGTTTGGGGGCGGGGGTCAGCCTACCACTCTCCACAGTCTAACAAGACGCTTGTGGTCCCTGAGCGTTTTGCTCCTTTTTTTGAACACAGATCCATATCTACCAACAGCACAGGAGCTGTCAAGACTCACCTCACTGACGCTGACGCAAGCCTGGATCAAAAACAGCCTTTTCACACCGCAGCCTTGTTCGTATTGATCCATGTTTCTCTGCTGAGAGACTGGTTGTTGTTTTATCTCCCCAACATCCAAGCCTTAACTCTCCTGAAGCTTACTGAGAGCTAGTCATTATTTTGCTCGACCTATTGTCTGACAAGGGGTTTCAGAGGCCAGGCCTGATCCTAAATACAAATATAATGAGACTAAGATGGTTTCTGGCATGGAGGAAGTGCAGCTCACTTGGTCTCATTTTGCAGAGTTCGAATTTAGCTGGAGGCCTGTGTCACAAAGGGTGAGTGGTGTGGAGTGTGCAATGGGAGGAGAGGGGTATGGCGATATGCTAGGGTGTAATGCATTGGTGAAAGGGCAAGATTTTTCATCCCTGCGTTTACAGGGTGGAACGGCTAGGATATTGAGATCTGAGATAGGATCAGAGGGTAGTGAGCTGTTTCAGCTACGATAAAGGCCACGCATTACAAACAGAGCACAGATAGAGAGAGCACAGACAGAGAAAGAGAGAAAGACAGAGAGAGAGAGAGAGAGAGAGAGAGAGAAAGAGAGAGAGAGATAGAGAGAGAGGGAGAGAGAGAGAGTATCACACCTCTCATCCCTGAATTAATGCCTCCATTCTGCCAGGAAGCCATTCTGTGCCAGTGAGAGGAGATTGGGGAGGGGATGAGTGCACAGATACGGACTAAAAAATGGAAACTGCGATCATGGAGAGGGGCGATAGGGATTAATCAAGTCTGCAAGAGGAGTGGGGCTCTCCAGTCCCTGTAGCACATATACAAGCCTGAGTCCCAAGGACTCGGGCAAGCAATTGACATCACCGCTATTAGTTTATATGACATCAAACGCACATATAAGTAACCATGGGTGGATAATGACAGGGTCACAGGTGCAGGCTACCTACACAGCAATGCTGTAGACATCCATTCATCATCCTACACTTGTATGCGAACTAGTCTGTTTGGCCTATAAAAGTCTATGACCCCTTGACAATGAAGCAGTGTTCAAAGTTGCTCTAACTTAGTTGAGATTTGATCTGTTCTCAGTTCGTTAACGTATTTGATTTGTTGTAATTCACTTAAGACTTCCATTTAAGGACAACTAGCAGCTTCATGCTATTAGCACAGTTACACAGGATGGTCAGAGAGATCTGCATCACTTTCATGTGCCTCAAGCACATTAAATCCCTGCTTTGCATGACGCCCTTTTTCCATGTTTTAATTTAGCCTTGTCTATCTGTTGTATCCAGTAATTTTCTAGACGCCTTATTATGATACATCAGCATGCGCTGTGGTGCAGCCTGTAAACGCAGCATGTTGACTTCGGAGCATAAATTAAAGGCATATATCAAAATGCCCCATTAGGTTAGATGTATACACTCTTTAATGTGTCCAGCTCTTGCTGTCACTATTTTCTAGCATGGCCTGGACTTCTGACTGAGTTTGACACCCGTGGTATATACGATCAGCGTCAACAGAGCATGTCCTGGGGCTAAGTCTTACTCAGCCTTTATGAGTAAGAGTTTTCTGCTCCGCTTGCACAACTTTGGCGAGTAAACGGCAGAGAAACACAGTGAGAAAGAGAGAATGAGCATAGCTAATCCTTACAGTAATGACAGAATAATTAGCTTGCGTTAGGCTAAGTAATGGGTTGTAATTATATCATTTATTCTGTGTTGAAAGAATGTGATATAAAGCCTGCACAATGAAGGAAGAGGAATTGAGCTCAGTGGGAAGTAGGATGGAGCATGTGTAAGAGCTCAGGCTCTTTCTATTGATTGATCCAAACATCAAACGAACCACTGGAGTAATGGGGGGAGTGAAGGACAGCTAAAAGCTATTTGGAGCCTCCACTGCATAAAAGACTTGACCTGTTCCGCGCAGCCTACATATCAAAACCATCAAACAGCAATCAATAGACCAAAGCGGTCAACTCAACAAACCGTCACCCTACTAAAACATCAAACCCCCGGCCCAAGCGTCAGATGATAGGCTACACTCAGCTTATCCATTACCATCAGATAAAGAGGAGATAAAACACAGAGCCTAATCCTTTCATGTGTCGTGACAGCCACAGCAGCCTCCAAGGCATTCCTTCAGTCTGGCTCTCAAATAGTTTTATGGCGGAAGGCAGCCATTCAGTCAGCCAGCCAGCCAGTCAGGCTGTTCTGGTCTGTTTGTCTTATTTCACAGTTTACACGCTGTTTTATAGGTAGTTATTATGGTCACCATGGTGATGCCATACGTTTTTATGGTCTTTTGGTCTGAGGGCAGAGAGTGTAATAAACGAAAAAAACACACACACATGAAAACAAAGACTCACAAAACACACTCCTGCTGTGGAAAGGTCTCCTGTCCCTCCCTTCCTCCCTCCCTCACTCTTTATCAGTCTCACCAAATGCCTATCTCCCAGCTTTCTGCTTCATGTGAAACATGGATAGGCTAACTTAGAATTGTCCTCTCTCATTCCACATCTGGAGCTGATCAGAGGGCCTCCTGGAAGTTGAGGCCTCTGGGCCTATTAATAACCATACCGCTGAACTCAGGGTCAGACAGCAGTCAGCGGATGAGCCTGTGTCTACCAAACACATAGTCCCTTCCCCCCTTCCCCTTCCTCAAGAGGACAACTCTCACTTTTAAAAATGTGACGGCAGGCTACAGAGGTTAGCGATGTGCATCCAGTTTCATGCTTTCGAACTGGGGCATACAGTGACAACTCAAGCAGCAGCTCACAAATAAGTAAACAAAGACTAAAGGGTGAAGTCTTCTGAAACCCTAAACGCAGGTTGGTCATCTTTTAAAAATAAAACTAATACATGGGCATAGGAAAAACAGCCTGCGCTAATTGTCAGACAATTTTCTTGAGGTTTTTCTTTTTTCTTCTTTCCACGTCCACACAGCAAGTTCAAGTTCAAGGAGGCTAGACCTGTTAAAAGGCAAGACAGATGGTGAAGTCATCATCTGTTAGCTCTAAAGGTTAGGCCAGTCAGACAACCCAGGTCATACTGAGGTCTGCAGGGTCAGACCACCTCTGAACCCTGGCTCCAGTCTGACAGCTGCTCAGGTCAAAGGTCAGGGAGAGGTTAAGGTATCGTCTGAGGACATTCAATGAATTTAACAGATACAGAACAGTGTCACACTTATAAAATTTACCATGTTTCGGTAGACAAAGGCCTGGGCAATAAGTATTTTAATCTAGCATTAGGCAAAGCCTGCACAGTAATAATAGCAGGATGTAAGTGGTTAAAAAGATCTAATCTGATGCCCACTAACATTTAAATTGGTATAAGCAGACAGGCTTTTTTTTCCTGAAATGATTATACCTCAAAAACTGAAAATACCCATAAGCAGTGCCTTCAGTTTCTCGACCATTTCTAACTTCCTCTGACTGGACAAAGTTTCACCTGAAAACATAAAACTAAACCAGTGAATAGCAAACCGAACGCAGAGGAACAATTTGTTAAGCATAAACCACCCCCATCCAACACACACACACACACACGCACGCACCTGTAAATACAGGGTAGTTGAATCATCATAATCGGTGGTAGTTTTCTGCTGAGCCCAGCCAGCAGTCTGTGTTATTTTTAGAGGGCTGACACAGAAGCAGGCCGTCCATTTACTCTGTGAGCTGGCAGGAGGACCATCACAGCTCTGGTTGCTTTTAAACTACCAAAATGGGAATGAGCTCAACATAAACACTGAAAAGGTGTGGACACTTACAGAAATGAAGTTAGCTAAGATCCAGAGCCATTACAGTTCCATTACTTTAACATTAGGCTCCTTATAACAAAAGGTTGTGTATGAAAATGCCAAATCCACTCACAATTACCGACTGGCCACTGAACAAAGGCCAGACAATCAATAAAACTCTTTACCTAATCTTACATCTATAAACTGGTGTTAGGTTGTCATTAAACCATCCAACATTTCTTCCTTTTATAACTGTGACGATAAATGTTTTAGTTTATAGGGGGAAAAATAGCAGCTGCTAGGTTAATACCGTAAGTCAACAGGACAACTTCCCAGTAGCCTGATAGGAGGATATTAATAATAATAGGATATGTGATTGTTTGCTCTATTTATATATTTCAGAAAGTTAAATGAGACAATTTACAAGATAATGTGACAACATTAACGATAATCTTCTTCCCTTTGCTCTATTTGCACAAACTCTTTGTTTTTAGAATAATAAAACTCATGCAGTAGCAAATCCTGAATTAAGGGGCTACAAGACAAAAGAAAAAGGAGAGAGTGACAGCAACTGGAGGGAGAACTCGGGGTAAAGGTTGAAGGCTGCTCACATCTGATGTGACTGATGGGTTGAGCCTGAAGGCCGGCTATGGATCTAGCAACTGAAGCCATGATTGACATTGAAAATTACACAGAGTGAGCTATTAGCAGATAGCAAGCCATATCATAATTCAATCCCTACACCATCAAAGTGCACCAATATCATAATTCAATACCAAGAACCATTAGCCTGCAGCGCGCACCAATATCATAATTCAATCCTGAGGCCATCAGCCTTTGCCAATATCATAATTCAATACTTGGACCATTAGGACACACCAATAGGCCTATTAGAATTCAATACCTATGGTCAATGATCTAACAGGACACTGATACTGGAGTCATGGGTTGACATGGGATAAGGTCTGCACCTAAGGATCCTCAGGCCTTATTTAGCCCAGACTCCTTGATAACAGTGAGATAAACAACACTAAAATTAGGTAGGGCAAGTGGTTCACCAATAGCTTGGCTACACCAGACGCTCAAGACCACAGAGTATTTGCTGTAGAAACAAATTTCGGCAGGCTCATGCAGCGGGACACATTTTGTGGAACAAAATGAAGCACTGCATTAGCTTCAAACTCAGCAGTGCACTCAGCCAAACTTGTCAAAATTTTTTCAAACACTGGCCCCCAGTGTGTGACCGTCTGCAGTTGGTCTAAATTATCACATTGTGGTACCTTGTGGAAATGGGACTCCATTTTGTTTTATGGTCCATTGCCTCTGTTTATATTTCCATGTTAACATCTTGTTTAACTCTTCAAAATACTGTAAATCTCATTGGGGCTCTGCTTGCTAGGTCATCAGAAATCTGCACCTTCACAACCAATCAAATGGTTTTGAAAAAGCTTGGATTTCCTCGACTGCTTTAAGACAATTTTTCACCAAAGTTGTTATTATTCAAAGTTATTCTCTCCACACATTTCTTCAGTTTGCTCACTTAACTCTAATCCTCATGTACTGCATGTGGAGTGTTAAATGACTCTGGAGGATGGAAAACACAATTAAGTATCATTTATTTCCTGAAAAATACAATCAACTATGTGAATGACAGAAAATGAATCTGCAACTATTTTTGACAATTGATGAATCACTTAAGCAGTGTTGCTGAACAGTCAGTTGTTCAGTTTACAACGCGAGAGCTGGAACATCTGATATATGTTCACTGTTGGTCGTACAAAATGAATTGTGAAGGGCGTTTTCTACTATTTCAGATATTTTACAGACCCAGTGACTATCTATCAATCAAGAAAATAATTGGCAGATTCATCAATAATGAAAATAATCTTCTGTTGCATTTCTAATATAATATTTAGCTGGAGCCCAACTTCACACTGTACAACACATGTTATATATGACAGTTATGAATAAAAAAATATCAGTTAAGTTTAGTTATTTGTACCACTGAAAACCAACAGGTACGGACTAGGTAATAAAAAGGTGGCATTTTGGAAATAGCTGAGAATATGTGGTTGACAAGTAAAAAATTAAGAACAAAAGCACGAGAAAAGAGTGTGTGACAGGATTGTTTTGCTGCACAAGAGACTGGATCTAAGCCCGCTGCTGGCCTGTATCTCACTGTGTGTGTGCGCATTCTTACTTTGCCAGTCAACTATGGACAAGAACAGACATCTTTTCCCTTGGGAATGCAAGATTTTTTGTTTACTGAAAACCTTAGGCTTAATATTACAAGATGAACAATAGACTATACAAGATTACATCGGCCTTGGAGGCACCGTTTCGAGTGGTTTTTAAATAAGGTGGACATCATCCTCAAACTCACAAGTGGAAACCAGCCAGTATATTCTAAAGTGAGCCTAAAGAGAAGTGTCCAGTCACTGAAGCCCCTGCTCTCTCTACTGGAATACAGAGCAGCAGAATAATGGATGCTTCTGTCATGAGATACGGTGAAACTCTATGATGCTGTAGGTGAGAGAGACTCCAAGTGGGTCTGTAAATAATGCCTGCCACTTGAAAACAGGTCTCTGGAAACTGCCCCCTGTGCTCTTGTTGCTGGTTGTTGGGTGGATGTTTTGTCTGTGTGGTTGTACTGCGCTGTTTTTCTAAAATATTACCACAACTAAAGAGCTGCGTCGTGATGGTGCGAGTTACAGATTCCACCTGGTAAACATACAGTACACACTCAGCAGTTTTACAGTCCAACTGAAACAAATTAGACTCTTATTTAGCACTGATTGGGCATGCCAAGGCATAAAATATTTATAAAATATTGGCTGTCTCACCCCTCAAAGACATTTTTATTTTTATGGTTTCTTTACGGTTATTAGCTTATGTGAGTGGAATGCAGATTTGTATAATTTGATATAAACAGACACAGAAATAAATGCTCTGAAATACATGTGGTCGCTTACTTAACTGAAAGTAAAACTTCTGAGGGGGCAATTTTTTTGGAAGGCTTTATATGCAACAAGAAAAACATAAGTAAAATGTGTACCTGATAAAATATATGTCTTTAGCGAACTCTTAATAAAAGAAATTGATAACTTTTAACATATAATTCAAATGGAATGCCGAACAATAACAACGATATAATTTAAGTATGTTTCAGAGCAGTAGAACAGTTACCAAGTAAAAAGTTCAAAAGTTGTATGAAAGCAGTAAATATGACTTAATTGTACCTTTCATCATACTATCCACCACTGTGTTACCATATTTATATTTCTCTGCTGTGAAATCAGTTGTCACAAAAACAAGCCACAACAACAAAAAAATAACTCTACTGACCATCTTTGTGGTGTCAGTTGGCCCAGTTTTGTCAGCCTTGTGTCTAATCTCTGTATATAATGTAACATATAATAAGATATAACATATAATAAGACCAATACACCAACATAGTAATTAAATAATAATACTACTAAGTAATCTGATCAGGATTATTATTAAGGATTTCTATCATGTACATGGAGACAACAGATAATTTCATATCTAATATTATTTGCTTCTAATATTAACATTTGGACAATGTTAAACTACAGGTGGTTAAACATTAAATGTTTCAATGTTACTAAAGATAAAATTACACATCATGGAAACAGAAACAGATATACACTGCACGCACAATTATTAGGCAAACTGTATTCCTCAGGATTACTTTGTACTCTTAATCAATCCATAATGTTATTGAACATCAAACCTGAATGTTTAACAAAGGAAAAGTGACAAATAACATTTTGGCCTTTCAGAAATATTCAGTGACCAATATAGCCACCCTTCTCTTCAATAACTTGGAGTCTGTCAGTTTTCTTGGTCTGTTCACGATCAACTTTCGCTGAAGCAGCAACCACACCGCCCCAAATGCTGTTCAAAGCTCCCTTGCTGTAAATCTCATGTTTGAGAAGGGCCCACAAGTTCTCAATAGGATTTAAGTCAGGTGAGGAAGGGGGCCAGGTCATTATTTGGTCATCTTTGAGGCTAGCTAGCCAAGCAGTGGAGTACCTGGATGCATGTGATGGAGCATTGTCCTGCATAAAGATCAGGGCCTTCTTGAATGCTGAGGACTTCTTCCTGTACAACTACTTGAAGAAAGTATCTTCTAGAAACTGGCTGTAGGTTTAAGGAGTTGATTTTCAGTCCATCTTCAATCGGGAAAGGTCCAACTAACTCATCCTTAATGACAGCAGCCCATACCAGTAACATTACCCCTCTTCCACCTTGCTGGCGCCTGACTCCAAGTGGTGCCCTGTGTCCATTAGTGATCCAGCTCTGGGCTCATCCATCTGCTGTATCGAGAGTCTCTCTCATATCATGTCATGGCCCAATCTTGACGCTTCAACTTGTGAATTTTATTCAGTGGTGGTCGTGTTTCAGCCTTCTTTACCTTGGCCATGTCTCTGAGCACTTGACACCTTGTGCTTGTGAACCCAGAACTGGTAGGCTGCAGTTCTGGGATACGGTGGCGCTGGAGGATGACGTGTTCCTGGTAGCTTCACGTTTAATTCTTCTAAAGTCATTTGCAGTTAATTTGCGCCTTTTATTCTCCATGCATTTTTTCAACCCTGTTGACTATTCACAACAAAACGTTTGATTGTCCGGTGGTCACACCTCATTAGTTTAGCTATTTCAAGAGTGTTGCATCCGTCTGAAAGGCCTTTTACAATTTTTGACTTTTCAGTGTCAGTTAAATCTTTTTTTGGCCCATTTTACCCGAGGTAAAGAAGCTGCCTAATAATTATGCACACCTTAATATAAAAGGTGGTAATCACATTAGGCCACACCCTCCCTCATTACGCAAATACATATCATCTGAAAATCATTAAATCCAATAAAGTCTTCATGTTTATATGGTTTGGAGTTGGAAAATGTGCATAGAAATAATGATAAAGTTAGAATACTCACTTGCCTAATAATTGTGCACACAGTGTATTTCTATGTTAAACAGACTTCCACACATCCACACCTTCAAGAAACATGTCTTGTTTGTCACACACTTTTGCATAAAGCCTGCATTGAGAGCTGCTGATTCTATCTGTTTGGGTACCCCTATTTTTAGACTTCTATTAAGTGCTTTTTATCTTTTCTTCAAAACATCAGATAACACTGGTCAAAATTTATTTAATTTATTTCACCACACCATGGTAAAAAATTGTTTAACAGAATATTCAGATTACGACTCTTGAGCAGCATAAAAATGTACTTTTTGTGTTAAATTGGGAGAACTGACTCTTGTATAGACACTCCCCAAAGCAGTGAGAGGGCGAAGAAACTGAGCCCAAGTGTGACGTACACTGAACCGCTGAGGAGTTAGGGAGTATGGGCCTCCACTGAGAATTAGACACTGATAAGGTGTATGAAGAGAAGTTTCTTAAGTTTTTGAGTGCTGCACATTCCTCTCCATCGTACGGAGCGTATCCTTCGTACGGATACACTACCGCCTCTTAGAAAGTAGGATGACATGGCCCCGACCAAAGTAGACCGAGGGCAGACCAAAGACCTGACATGCACTCGTCCCTCTCTCTGACTCATGCTTAGTCGCTAAACACCCACCAACACACAGTGAAACCTCAGTCTCAATGCCAGGTTTTGTCACTGGGCAGAGAACCGGTTGGCTACAGTAAAAGCATGACGTGATGCCCCTTCCTCTATGCTCCCCCAGCCTGTGCAGCAACAGAGGGGTAAAAATATCCCACCAGTGAGTTCAGACAACCAGCTCATAAATTAACACTAAAACTCCTGCAGACAACAGCGGGCCAGTCGCTGAGAGATTTAAACCACTCAGGTTGCCACTGACCACAGCTCTGGGATCAGTTTACAAACCCCTTTTCCTAAATTAACCCATTAGGAGGTGGTGAATAAGAACGAGCTCTAGATCAGTTTTCATCTAAGTCACTGTTTAGCCATCCGCTAACATAGTGAACTATTTTTCAAAATGGCTCTAGGGTGCTTTGTTCCAGGAAATGTTATGAGGTGAGATGTAGGCTATTAGGCTTAAATTGGGAATTGTGTATAACGGAAAGGTCTGTTCCTAATTTTCCAAGCTTACCCCCCCCAAAAAAAATAAAGTATAGGTTTAGGCTCAGCTATTCACTCATGTCTTATTAAGGCTTGCCTGTAATGAAGCGCATCTCTCATCGCTCTCAAGTAGGAAACACAATGTTCCAGCAAACTGCTTGACTGGGTCAAAAAAAGAAAAAAGGGAAAAAGAAAAAACAACAGGAGAGAAGAGTGATGATCCCCTCTAAAGAAATTCAACTCTGTAATGGACGGACAGGGATTACAGACGTTAAAACCTCCTCCATCTGTAATTCACTGTCACCCTGCCATCTCTGAATCACTGATCCATTTTGCAAGTGTGCGAGACCTTGCTAAAAGCATCACTGTTGCACCCATTTGTGTTTGTAGTGGTGGTGGTGGTGGTGGTGGTGATGGGGGGGGGAGGGAAAAAAAAGACAAGTTAACAGCTCGCTGTGCTGTTTCAAAGCACTCTCTGTCCTGTAACAACCACCTAGATAGTTTCTCACACAGGGAATGGGACACACTGATCAAATAGGATTTTAATGAACATCAGCAGTTGGAGCCTGAGGAATAGACGCTATGATGGCTTAAAGCTACTGACATCTAGGTTGGGTTGGATTTTCATCATCAAAGAAACGCACACACATACACACATAAGAAAAAAACATTTCTTTGCTGGTGCCTCTCACGCAGACAAAACAGACTGTGAATCCAAGTGCACACTGTCCATTCAATCACAAGGAAGAAGAAAATGAGAAAGCAATCGGCTGACAAGGCCATGTGTAGACCATGATCATATCATGCTAACCCCACATTATCCTCAGAAGACGGATAAGGGAAAGAAAAAAAAAAAAGTTTCTTCTCTGAAGGCTTTCCTCTAGGAGCCTCTCAGTGGGAGGGAGAGTAAATAAGATGTCATCAATAATAGACAGTGAATGTTCTGAGCAGTTCTGCGCGCACACACACACACACACACACACACACATACACACCAGCTCCAACTGATTCCTATCCTGCAGACAGGCCTGCCAACCGCCAGCCTTTTTGCACACGCTCAGATTCACTGTCCTGACTAATCGCTTGTGATAGGGGCCTTTGCCATAATTACCCAGGGCCTTATCACAAACTTATGCGATGCATTTTTCATGTCCTGGCTGCTGGCAGTGCCTTCTCTGTCCGTGCTGGCAGTCAATCTACGAAAAAGACTGATCTCAGACAAATTCACACACACACACACACACACATACACACACACCAGTTCAAACAGGGAGAAATGGGTGAAAGCAGGGTGAAGGGCCAGAGAAGAGAGAGGAGAAAAAAATTAAAAAGGAGGGGAGGGGGAAGTGAGAGAGAGAGAAAGATTGAGGCAGGAAGGGGGTGGGAGATAGATAGTGAGGAAAGAAAAGAGAAAGCAGTCTCAAATTTTTTTTTACATAATGCATGAACAAGGGGGCACGAGTAGGAGGACCAAACAGGATCAAATAAATAGGAGAAGTGAAGCCTTGATGATGTGGCATAAGTGCAACACAAAGCCCGCTGGGAAGACTAGTTCACTGTCCTTTTGTCTACCCAGTCATAGGGGCATCATGACCTAAATAAAAGTTTAAATCCCAAGCCTGTGTGATTTGGTAAACTAATGTATGAACAATTGGGCTAGCCTACATAATGCAATCTTATGTTAATGACGACGGCAACTGGGCTACTAATATTCATAAATTGTGATTTGAAATTCAGCAATGCACGTTAAATGCCACGGGAAAACACAACAGTGCCATTGTCTACATGTCTTGTGATAGGTCAAACACGCTCTAATATACACAGGCTATATTCACTCACTGAATAGGCCCAATATTTTCCTCATATCCTTTTACAGTGCCATGGATCTCCTCCGTGCACGCCGAGATTAGTGGCGTGCGTGAGACTGGGACATTTCTGGAGTTCATCATAATCAACAAGGTCACGATCATATATATATACACACATATATATATATATAAATATACATATACATACACGCGCACACATATATATATTTATATGTATAATATATATAATTTAATTTTTTGTACCGCGTCAACAAACTGTCCCGTCCACTTTCACAGACGTGGCAACGGCTGTAAAAAAAAAAAAAAAAAAAAAAAAAAAAACTCACTGTGTATAATTGCCGTCAGGGGAACCAAAAAAAAAAAAAAACGGCCGAGTTGATCAACCATAGAGGAGACGACTTCAATATAAACTGCTTCAAAAACCGTTAGCCGATAAGGTTGCTAATGTTTTCATTCGCGTTCAAGTAAACTTACCGATTTGACAGTTAAAGCGGAAAAAAAACACAACAAGCAAAGCGCTGTTGTGTGTCTGTGCTGCCCGTCTCAACGGCTGGTGTCACCACAGCGCCACCGTATAACGAGTCGCACTTATTTTTCCCCCAAATTATCCAACCTTACCGCGGCTAAAGCGTCGGGCTAACTACGGCTACTCGCTCCGGTAAAAGTTGAAGAACACGCCATAAAGACAGCTAACCGAAAGCTTTTCGCCAAAGCCCTGCCGTTTTGTTGTTATTTCGGCGCATCCCCGCGGCGTCGCCCCGGCTTGCCCAGTTGCAGTGTCCGATCGATGTTGAATTGAACAAAGAGGATCAATTTCTGATCAGCGAGAGGAGCCACTTTCATCAATGTGAGGAAGAGGTCTTGAATTCTCTTCCGAAACACCTACGAGGCGGCCGCCGAAAAAACACAAAACACAGCCCCCCTGAAAGACACAAGACAGCCGAAGCGAATAAAGGGGTAGACGGTTTAAAGAGAGGTTGAACTGACCTGTAGTTGTTGTAAGTCAAAGCGCTTCCAATATTGAAACATCGATCCTGCATTGGCCGCCATCTTGAGACATATTGAGACAGGAATGAGATGCTGATAGAGAGCGCGGGGGTTGGAGTTCAGTGGAGAGGACCGGGTGGGCGGAACACCCGGAGCGGATCACGTCCACCACTCACTCCGGTAACAGCCGGCGTACGGAACGGAGTCAGCACACGGGAGTGTTGCCTTAATAACGCCATTATAATTGCTTAAATAGCATTTTATCAACATTCAGATATTACAGGTAAACAACCGAACTGACATTAGATGACTGTTAATTTTACTACGTCGAAATACGCTAAATTGTAGGTGCCAGATGAGCCCACGTTTGATCTTGTGGTTTGTTTTATTTATTATTTAAAAAAAGGAGCAAAGATCATACAAAAATAATGCCAGGAGGCTACTTGGAAGCCATATCTAAAAAAGAAGAAGAAGAAGAAGAAGAAAAGAAATCCCACACACAGAGCATTCAACCAATGTTTCCTCTGAGCTGAGTGTGGCTGTGAAACAAGATAATTTAATGACCAGCATCTAATAATCTATAGCCCCATGTCATTACTCCTCTTATAGCACCATGACTGTCAGATTTAGCAATAAAAAGTCGATTGGTAAGAAATTATTTTTTTCCCATGCACCTTTTGAGTTTTGTCATCGGCTAAGTGAATGAATGCTGCTACTTTACACCAGTCATGTTTCTGTTATAGCTGCTTATGTTTAATGAAAAAGAAAATTTGAATGTATGATTGCTGCAGTGCTTATGTTTTGTGCTTTTTTAAAAGTGATCACAATGAAAAGCTTTTTGCTTTGTTCATTATAAACATGTTTCAAGGGCATTTGTAAAAGAAAAAAGTTTGATATTTAAATTTAAACATGTTTATTAGTTGGTTCTGTTGAAAATAGGAACAAGGCTACAAGTGTCTGTCTAAATTGTTAACACATTTAACTCTCATCAGAGTTTTTTTTAAAACCTGCTAATTCCAGCTTCATGGATGTATTTTCTTTTTTTTTATTAAAAGGGTGGATCTAGTGTAGAAACTCAGCATGTGTAACAAAGCAGGGTTGGTGAGGACCTGCTGAACTTGGCCATTTAAGAATTGGTAAAAGATGGAGTGGACTTCAACTTGGCACAAAGGTACTTCCAAGTTCATGATCTGCTCAGTTTACAATAATATAATTAAAAAAGTAAGCCTGATATCCTCATATAAAGCATTCATTCACAACACCGATATTAACCAGAGTAGCTAATAAAATAAGATTTGTTGTTAAACCAGTAATGTAGCAGGGCAGCCCAGTGGTTAAGGTGTCAATGTGCATACATAGTATATTTGTTGTTGAAGTGACCTTGAGCAACACGCTGAACCGTGACTGCTCCTGAGGCGTCACTCCTGCTGACCATGTCCTATGACCCTCTCAGCGTGTGGATGTGCCTCAAAGGGATATGCAAAGAATTTCTAATTACACCGTACGTATGGAGTGCCCTAAATTCCTGTGTCAACCTGCACCGCCTCGTGCACCTTAAAGTCCCCTTCCACTCAAAAATGTGTTTTTTTTCTTCTTGTCCCTACAGTTTAATGTTTGAGCTCCTCTATGCAGAATGATGTACGTGCAGAGTTTGACAGAAGGTTGTTTTCACATTCATCTGCTGAAAATCCAATTTTAGAGGGCGGGTCTACGAGCGTGATTTGTGACATCACAAATAGTTTGGAAGCCAATATTGAACTTGTGTGATGAAGAACCTTTGAAGCCTCCAGTGCACGAACACTGAAAACGGACTTTACGGTGATGTAGGAGACATCTTGTGTCCAGCAGTTAAACGTCTGAAGTGAAAAATATTTGCATATTCATAGGTTCTGGATTTTTTTTTTAATGAGATAATTTAACGTGTCTGTGGAAAAAAACATATCAGACACAGATTATTATTCAAAGTAGAGTCTGTTATATACATGTTAAAACATGTCTGGAGTGGATCTTTAAAACAAATCACGCCTCAGCCTCCAGTCGCTCCACGCACAAGGGCACAGCAAACAGGAGACTATAGCCGGTTTATCAGGGTAACACATCTGTTGTACACATTGTTTTCATTTTTAGCATTTTGTGGGTTCCAAAGTTTGACTTGTCAGTGTGTCGAGGGTGTTGCGAGGCCCGGCTTTGTGGAAAATCCACGCCTGCATTCACATTTTGGAGTTTGGTTTTTTTTGTTTTTTTTTGTACTTGAATGCTCAGCTCAGTCTTCAACAACAATATTTATAGCTTTATTTTCTTTCTCTCCAATCATTTTCATTTTTTCACAGCCGTTGCACTTTAATTCTGTTCACTAAAAATAACACGAGAATTTGCCATAGATAATAACGCCTCTTTCACTGCATTTGTGTGGATACAAAGGTGGCCATTTTTGTACTTTGGATTAGCTCAACTTTCAGGTCATTACTTGATTTGATTTGAAGCTGTTTGTGTCTCCCTCCTTCCACAGCATGAATGGTGCTCAGTGCTCAACTGATATGTAGCCTAAATAGCTTTTCCTTATTTTATACTTCATTTATAGACATAATATAGTGAATTAAAGGTTAGCCTAGTTGGTTTGCCTATCACACCCAGTCATGTGCTTTTAATAAGATGTACTGACTCACACTCAGGATTCAATCACACTGCAGCGTATATAACAAGTAGAAGCAGCTCATTTAAAATAATCACTATGAATAATGAAGCAGTAGCAGCATGACTCATATCATGATTGTCTTTTTAGAAGACTGTGTATGAGCATTTGATCTGCACTGTATGTAACAAATGCTCTGCCAAATAGATACTTTTTTATACAGAATACTGCACATGAACTGATGAATCTTGCCTTTAATCCTCTCATTTCATCCCCTTTCCGCCATGATAATCGGCATTTCCTTGGCTTGGCCTGCATGACTTGTGATGCTACCTATCATTAAGCCAAACCAGAAATACAGGTCTGAGATAATCCGTACAGGCTTAGTAGCTCTGCAGTGTGTCCATTATGTCGAGTTTGTTTAGTTATCTCTTACTATCACACAAAGGAAAAGCATAACTGAAAGGAACATGATAGATTTTTCAGCCACCTATATTACTGTTGCTAAAACAGAAAGTAAACATTTCAACACTATTGTATTAATTGCTAATAACTAATCTTTGTATTGAGAAATGATTTATAATAATATCTTGATGGGAAAAACAAATTTGTTAATTTACAATTATTTTAAAAAGTTGCCTTTTTACTGTGGACATTAAATAACAAAATCACTGTTTGAAAGACTTTAAGTCGATATAGTTATTTAGTTTATCATGTTATTTATTGATACATGTACATAAGAATAACCAGACCACAAAACAGAGTAAATAGAGTGGTGAAACATTTATAAGACAAGAACATAATTTCTTATGTACAACATTAATACAAAGGTCTTTTATATTGATCCAACCAGAAAAACTCAAGGGAAATTAAGGATATTTTGCTAAACAATGTAGCCCTTAAATCATCATATTACAAACAATAAAACATGAAATGGATTTTCCTCTTCAGGGAAACTGTTAAACCTGCCTATATCAATAGTATACTTGAGCATAACTGTACGCAAACAGATTTTTAGTTAAATTCTGCTTCACATGAGACTCTACTAATAAACTACAGCAATTTTTGTACACAGTCCTTCTATGTTTTGATGTAAAAGTGTATTCAGTAAAGTAGCAATTTATCAATCTGAGATTATTAATGCAAACTGTGCTCTAAAAGTCTACAAGCTGTGAACATTAAAAGTCAGTTGATTTTTTGCTGCCAGGCTCCTGCTTCTCAAACTCTCTGCATTTCAACACGCAGTATCTCCATAAGGATTTGGCTGAACCTTCACTCGGCTCTGGATTACTTTGAAGCAGTAGGGGGTGCACAGTGTAAGTCGGAACAAGTAAGAGTCTGAGTTATCAATCCACCTACAAATTATCATGTTCCTGCTACAGAGGCTCATGTCTGGTATGGGGTTTTTTCCTTGCTTGCGTTTTTATTACACTCTGTGGTAAAATTAGAGAGGAGGGTAAAAACGGCGTAAATTGTTCTTGACAAGGACAGCAGAGGGAACATGTTGGGGCCCACAAATTTAGCCTCTAAAAAGCCCCATCGGTTCATGTACATTTGGTTAAAGTTTAAATATAGAGAAATAAACACACATTCTTTGTGTCATTGCCATTATACAGCTAGATCTTGGACTCTGACAGAGCTGCAGGGTATGAAATAAAACAGCCTTTCTGTCTTTCAGCTTTCCCACTTTTCTCTGTTTGTGTCCCTTTTCCTCCTGCTCATTGACTCTGCCTGTAAGGTGCTTTTAGCGGGCCTTGTGTGGCCGGGTTAGAGATGGATGTGTGGCCCTTGGGAGCCGCAGGCAGCGAGCAACACTGATCATGTCAGACAGGCTGGGGAGGCTGCATAAGATCATCATCACCCAGCAGTGGAGTGAATCGCCGCAGTGGCACTTTCACACAACCTCTGACCTCTGGGGTAACCTCTGAGGTCATGATCAAGGTCAGGGGTCAGCGAGGGCCTCTGTGATCAGGGAGCTCGCGGGCCCCTCCTGCCTCTTCGTCCTCTTTTTCCTCTATGTTCTCTCTCTTCGTTTTTTTTTTTCTTCCTTTGCCTCATCTTCTATCTGTTTCTCCATCGCTCACACTCTCCTACACTGGCCGGGACCAATTGAGACATCCCATCCCCTGGGAGTGCAAAAAGGAAAGCAAGAGAAAATCAATAGGGAAGATGAGTGAAGACCTGGGGGTCCCATCAAAAACTGAATGCTTCTCTCCGAGCTGGTATGATTCACACACACACACACACACACACACACACACAGTCATATAACTTCTGACAAACAGGAAGGCAGCAGTAAACTCAGTGTACAAAACTACACAAAAAGATACATAAAGTCTGCAAAATATATAGGCGTTGTGTGTGTTTTTCTGTCTTTCTGCCTGCGTCACATCTGTGTACACATGTGGCTCGTTGCTGCAGTGATGTTTGAACAGAGACAGACGCAATATATTGATCACTCTGTGGAGAATCAAAGTCTGCTGCAGAAACTGGATGAACTTGATGACAAAAAAAGTTATTTTCTAGAAAGAAATGAGTGGACAGAAAACATAAAGCAGACATAAATGCTAAGCTTTGTGTATCACTCCTGGCTGTAATTTGAGCTGAAGCACACAGAGGAAAATGTCACCATATCACCAATCAGTTCAACTTTAATTATAGTATATTTTCAGCAACATTTACATGAATTGTGCTGCATAAAGATTACAATAAACAAAATACTGAAAGAAGACTCACTATGTGTCAGTTCCTGACCTCGGCCACCTCTGCTATTTCTGTGATACGTGTGTTTATAATGTCGAGCTTCGCCATGTATCCATAACTTATGAGATTGCCGTTTCTTCTGAACTCAAGATAACCTCGGGCAGGACATTAAATGATTGGCTGAAAATAGAACTGCTCAGATGAAAGAGAGGATAAATAATGCAGAAAGAATACAAAACCTCTTATGAGGATAACTAGTCACACACACACACACACACACACACACATACACATGCTCTTGCACGCACAAAAACACACAAAGAGATTTTTTTTTTCTTTTGCTCCACGGTGAAGAAAAGTGAATGGATGTAACAGGAAGGAGGAGGACCCAGTGGAGACACACATGCTTCTTGCTTCATCTCCTCCCACTCCTCCTTGTCTGCCATTTTTTTTTTCTCCCCCCGCTTACATTCAGACTTCATGACATACTCTGCGTCTGTGGGGAGGAATAATGTTGTCCCAGTCACAGCATGTTTTTCCTGCCCACCAGAGCTCAGACACAACACTGCACAGGGTTTCCGACCCTGCCGTCTCATCATTTTTTCATGGGTTTCTGATCAGAATGCATTCACAACCTGGACAGTCGATCCTTTTACGCACAGAGAGTGAATGTGTCATTATACAGAGGGTGTATTTGTTTAAGTCAGATCACCAAATTTAAATTGTGAGTCAGTTTATTAAGATTTCTGGTTAGAGGCTGTTGCAATGCTGGGTCATATCTAATAAATAAAACATCCGAGACAAACCTTTTCAAAGCACCGCTGCTGCATTCCTAATTTACAGATGAAATGTTTATTCATTGGTGAAATTAAACATGCATGTTTAGGGATAAATCCCAGTGTCACTGCACTTCAAAAGCTGCACAGGACACTTTTATAGGGGTGCTTTGTGCTTGTGTAGGGAGACACCTAGTGGTAAATGGACTGTAGTGGTTTCAATGGGGATACATGAGGCCTCTTACAAGGTTTATCTGGAAAAAAGATCACATTAGTCAACCCATAACATCTGAGGCATTCTTTTATTATTACCAGATATAACTTTAATGACCAGAACTCTGAAATTAGGCTCCAGTGTTGCCATTTCTCCACATCTCTGGCTTCTGATTTGACCCCTGACCTCCATCCTAAAATAACATGCTTTTCAATAACAGAGTAATTTACAAGCTAAATGACAAATACGTCCTGTTTAAAAAAAAAACAACTAAAAAATACGCTTGCTTATTTCATCAGCAGGACACCGCGCCCTGAGCCAAAGTGTTTACCCAGCCTAAAAGTGCCTGGGAGGCCGACCGACAGTCAGCAGGCCTCACAAAAGGGCCATTCATCGGTAGAAACCCAGACCAATGCTGCCACGTCAAAATGTTTGAGCATACAGTACTGGTTCAAGTGTTTTTTTCTCTGTTTTGGCCAAGAAGACAGCGTGAAATTACATAGCACCACCCGTGCAGGACAGGTAGGACAGGAAGGACAGGCGACAGCGATGCAGGGAGCAGCTTAATGGACTTGTGAACTGTTGCGGGTTTAATTGTCCAATACTCTGTCCTGCTCCTTATCTGCCTTCCTCCTTATCAACAGAAACCATAATGACTTTAAAGTAGGGCGTAGGGTGTGCCAGCAGGCTGTCATTAACGCAGGGATTGGTTTTTGTTCTCTACGTTTCTTTGAAAGGTTTACGTATAGGCTATTATTTTGAGGACAAAGGAGACAGATTGATTCTGATGTTAAAAAGGTTTGTATATTTCGAGGGAACTGCATGGTGAAGGGGGTCGATGGGAGTTGGGGTTCACTGGAGAGCAGCGGGCCGCTCTACAATCACAGCTCTCAGAGCAAACAGGAGCTCTGGTTTGTTCCAGCGGGAGAAATGTTGTGTGTGTGTTCTCAGCAGGACGTGCTCCTCTGTGTGCGCGGTCACTGCCGGTTTCTTGCTGTTCCTCGGAGTTTCTCTTCTCTACTTACCGGACCCCTTCACGTCGGAACCGTTTGTTCCTATCGCTGAGGAAAACCCCGCGGTGACACTCTTGATTTGGACGCATCCGTTTGGTCGGTACCGCAAACTTCCGGACTGCTTTGCGCTCTATCAAGTAAGGGGGTGCACGCTGACCGACGACACCTTTGATTACGCGGAGGCTGATGCTGTGATCTTTCACCACCGGGACATTGCCACCAGCACCGTAGAGCTGCCACCGGAACCGCGTCCACCTGCGCAAAAGTGGATATGGATGAACTACGAGTCCCCCACGCACACGCCCCGTCTGTGGCGCTTCGAGGGACGTTTCAACCTCACAATGAGCTACCGGACAGACTCGGACATTTTCCTTCCCTACGGTTATCTGATCCCCCGTGTGCACACAGCCGAGGGTCTCCGGAACCTCAATACGCACCCTCTCCGAGGACCCTCGCGATCAGACCGCCTCCGGCCCCGCCTCGTTGCGTGGGTCGTGAGCAATTGGTCGGAGTCCCATGCGCGCGTGGCCTTCTACTACAAGCTCCGTCAGTACATTCAGGTGGATGTGTTCGGCCGCGCGGGCCGCCCGTTACCGGAGGATAACGGCAAGGGCAGCGTGGTGCGGCTGGTGGGACGGTACCAGTTCTACCTGGCGCTGGAGAACTCGCAGCACACCGACTACATCACGGAGAAGCTGTGGCACGCCGTGCTGGCCGGTGCCGTGCCGGTGGTCCTGGGTCCTTCCAGACAGAACTATGAGCGCTTCCTTCCCCCGGAGGCCTTTATCCACGTGGACGACTTCCCCACAGTCCGAGGGCTGGCCCGGTACCTGTTGATGCTGAGGCACAACCCGGCCCGGCTGAGGCGGCACCTTGACTGGAGAGGGAGCTACAGCGTGCACCAACCCGCCTTCTGGGCTGAACACTACTGCACGGCCTGCAGGGCGGTGAGGAAGACCAGAGGCAGGACTGATGTGGTCCAACACTTGACACGCTGGTTTCGGTCGTGAAAAAAAGCATTACAAAGCTGAAAGATAACCATGAGGGCAGCTTGTAATCACACTGTGATAATAAGAGAGAAAAGCACAAATTCACTACTGAGCATCATTTTTCAAAGTTTACAACAGAAATCTATTTATCATCAATCACAATGAAGACAATTTTATGGCACATTTAACCTGAAATGACCCAAAAATTGGCCTCAGATAACCTCACAATTGTGACGATGGAAATAAATCTATCCCTGACAAAGTCTGATATAGCTATTTGGTTTTATTGTTGTCAATAAATCTAAACCTACAGTCTATAGAGACTCTCTGTCCTTTAGACTCTTGATCTATTTAGCAAAGTGTATTTGGTTCCAGGCAGCTGCTGATTTCAAACAACTTGCAGAGACAAGACTTATTTGAGATGATTCATCGCTGTAAACAAGACGTTTATTGTTTTTAGGGTTGTCAAACTGTTATTTCAACTGTGATATCATGCAATATTATCTGTATGGTAGCCTATTATATGCAACTAACTTCAAAAGGTGACTGACATGAAGGTGAATAAATAAAGCTGTGACATTTATCCTGAGCAAGTTTAACATCAGAGTTTAGAATAGGGATTGCTGTTATAATTTAGATGGTTACATTTGGAAAAAACGTTACATCAAATTAGGGTTAGGTTAGTGTCTAGTTAGTGAGAGTGTGTATGTGTGTGTGAATGTACAAATCTGTTGTGCGTTTGCTTGATTCAGGGAGGTAATAAAGGTATAAATAGAAACCATCTCTGCTTTACGTGTCTCTTATGTGTGCACCTGAGGGATTAGCTCTAAATCATGTTATAGCATCTCTGCATCTGATCCACTATTAGCTTAACACCATACATGGCTGATGATCATGTTAAAATAGTCCATCCGACTCCTAAAAATAGCCATGCAAGCCCTACGCTTTGGGTCTGCACATCACCCACTTTTTTGATTGCCATACTGCTCCCAGTCCGGGGTCAAACTGAATGACCTTGAAGATGTTGTTAAGATCAAAACCTCATCTTTTTAGTGCTCTTCATACCTCCTGCATGGCCTCATTTTGCTGATGTTTTTACATACTGCCATCGAGAGAATGGAGAGAGGGAAGGCGAAGGTGAACGTGTGCTTCAGGAGTCACTTGATAGGAGTCAGAAGCTGCGATGTGGATCATTTAAATTTACACCTCTGTGTTAGTGGCCTGACACAGAATTAACACTTTACACTGTCAAATGAGACATTTCCTCAGGCCCAGGGGCAGCGAATAATGTTGCTCCCCATAATGAGCTGAATGCCTCAACAGCTGTTGAAACCACTGACGTCTATCAGCAATAATGCTTTCAGACGGCCAGAACAGCCAGACCCCTCATCCCTGTCATAATCCCCTTCATGCACAACAGGGAATTCTTTGCATATCTGGTTACTGTAAGTGAAATCATTGTCACTCGTTCAAATATAGATCCACTAAATGTCCTGCCTTCATCTCCTTGAAGCTTGTTTGACATGTTCTTATTCAAAATATCCTCCACATGGCATGCCATACATTTCCACTGCAGGAAGCATGTACAGCAAGGCCTCTATTGTCTTGACAGAACAGGTGCTGGATAGATGACCCAGTAGTATATAAAGGAAAGGCACTCCTCTTAATGTTTCTAAAGAGCTCATCTGATCACAAAGAAGACTGCAAGAAGATCTGCACAATGATAAGAGGCTGAGCAGGATGTCTGGTTTGCTTATTGTGCTCACTTGTATGTAAATATTGTGCTTGCTTACCATGTCTCATTATGTATTTCTTGATGTTTTCATCATAATCATCAAGCTTTGTTTTGTTCTGGAGCACATAAAGAAACATGTCAATTTTATCAAACCAGAATACGTATCAAAAAGCCAACAAATCCTCCTAAATAAGACAGAAACAGTTCTACTTCATTGTATTACACACTTCATGCTCATTGAAAGTAAGGTAGAGCATCATTAATGAAAATAAATCAATAAATAACTGAAGATAATACTACTTCACTGAACAATGTCCATAAACACAAAGTACCACGTTAGACCATATTCCTCTACTTATTCATTAAATAGTTTTTCAGCATTTTCTTAAAGATAATGATTGTTCTACACATTAATCCTCAAGTCTGTTCCATAAATTCAACCCTTTAATCCATCTATTTCGTTTTCTTCGACATACAGTTTCCTATAAGATTATATCGACTCTCTTATTTCAAACGTGTTTTCTACATTCTTTGGTAGTAACTTATTGTGAGCTTCATACAATATCTGAGCAATTTTATCGTCTACAATATCAGTACAATAAATTTCAATATCTGTAATGTAAGAGGCTTTGAGGGTTCTCGATAAGTACATCTGTTGATTCTTACGGCTCTCTTCTGTAGAATGAAAATTTGATTTGTGTTAGTTTTACATGCATTTCCCAAACTTCTACACAATAGGAGATGTATGGAACAATAACGGAGCAGTACAAAATATACAGTGCATTCTCATGTAGCAGGTCCTTGGCTTTATATAAAAGTGCAATTGTCCAAAAACACATTTTTTAAATGGGGCATATGGTCAGTGACAGTATACAGAGTCACTTTAATCAATTGGATAACAAAAAACTGCTCAGTACTTAAGTAAAGTTTTGAAGTACTTATACATTATTTGAGTATTTCCATTTAATGCTACTTTATACTTCCATTCAACAACATTTCAGAGGGAAATATTATACTTTCTACTACACTACATTTATAGATAGATAGACGATTTGACACAATGGATAATATAACAAGCTTTTAAAATACAACATATTGTTAAAGATGAAACCAATGGTTTCCAACCTTTTTGGCTTTTGATGTCTTACAAAAAGCAGTGTGTAGTCGGGGTCACATGTCAGATGTCTATGAGTTGTTAACAGCTCCACCAAATATTGATTTTTCCCCCTAAATGTTCAAATGATCCAATATTTCACCAAAAATCAAAGATTACAGAAAAAGTCAAAAAACTGAAAACAGATTTGTGTATCAGAACTTTGTTTTTTCTTCTTTCCTCTCCCATTAATCATCTCACGACCCATTTGGAGGGGCCCGACCCTTAGGTTGTTAACCACTGAATTAAACTAACTAAATGTATATAAAGTAATTCAAACTAGCTCCACCTCCAGCAGCTACAACAGTAACATGCTGTTTACACACTGATGCTTCAGTATTAATAATCTAATGATGTCATATATAATAATATATCAGTCAGAGGGACAAAATGAGTACTTTTACTTTAATACTTTAAGTACGTTTTGCTGTTAATACATATGTACTTTTACTTAATTACGATTTTTCATGCAGGACTTTTACTTGTAATTAAGTATTTTTACATCGCTGTGTTGGTACTTTTACTTAAGAAAAGGATCTAACACTTCTTCCACCACTGATTACATGTCTGCTTGTAACTGGACAAAATCTCTTCAGCATCCTGAAGTTGTTTGATGCCAGGAAGTGAAGCTCTTTGAGGTTTCTGCTGACTGAGGCTATTTCCTACCACCATAGACCCTCCTCTCTCATCGGACACACATGTCTCCTCTGTTACAGGCACCCAAAAAGGCCAAAAAGAAGGAGGGCGGAGGCTCCGGTGTCGTCAGTATGTTTGAGCATAACCAGATCCAGGAGTTCAAAGAGGTTAGAGGACAGATGCTGCGGTGAAAGTACATCTGAGTGTGTGTGTGAGTGTCTCCCTGGAGCTGCACTGCCTCTTCTGGTAAACTGTGTAACTGTTCTCAGCTTGCAGGCGTTCTCAACCATGGTCCAGAACAGAGACGATATCATTGATAAGAGCGACCTGAGGGACCCTGTTGCTGCTCTGGGCAAGTATCTGTCAGCCATTAGTTGTGAGAGCACAGATTAGGAGAGCAGTCACAGTGTAGAGAGTGTCAATTTTATGTTTCTAGGAATCACATTTACTTGTAATTTTCTTAACTATCTCATTACTAAGCTTCACATAAGTTAAGAGGTATGATGTGTTCGATGGCAGGTGGCTTTAATGTTAGTACTGATGAGCTTGATGAGATGATGAATGAGTGTCCAGACCCCGTCAACTTCACTTTATTGTTGAACATGAAGAAAATTAAAGGTCAGTCAGCCCCAGGGTCATACAGTTTCCAGTTTTTAAACCTTTTTTCCCCCTAAATTTGAGCTAGTTTACATGTCATTTACTTGTTTGAAATTTTAACATTTACAATTTCATACAAAAATTGAGAAATAACCATAGATTTAATACAAGCAGTTGGACTTGTACTCATTCTTTTTATATATACTACCCTCAACACATCAACTTGGCTGTGATTGGAAAAACTTAACAGAAATTGATATTTGTCTGTTTTTGTTGGTATTGTTTCAATTTAATTTCAGTCAAGGGTTTAAGTTGTGCAACATTCATTTTTTTTGTATTTTCTTATTTCAACATTTACCAAAAAAAAAACCCACAATCATAAATAAGGCCATGAATGACACATAAAGTTTCATCTGAAACTGAGTCAGATCGGTTTGCATCATCTCTGCACACATGCACAACTCTTACGTGCAACTTTACCTTTGTTTTGTCAGGAACTGACCCCCAGGAGATGATTCTCAGCACCTTCAAGGTCTTTGACCCGGAAGGAGCAGAAGTCCTCGGGGGGATGAGTGAGTGTGATTTTCTTCACCATCTACACAGACACAGCAAAGATGACTCTGTGGCCTCTCTCAGGAATTCATCACACAGATAACTGCGAATTAGTGTAATAAAATACAAACCATAAATCATTAACAAAGTCCCGGATACAGATAATACATATCTCAGTTAGTGCAATACAGAACACAGTTTGTTTCAAGTCAAGAAGATGGAAACAGTAATTCTTCTTTCCTGTTCCTCTCCTGCAGGATTAAATATTACCTCATGTCACAGGCTGACAAGTTTACAGAGTATGAGGTGAGTTGTTGCTTAGCAACAAGGTGAAATATTGAATGTATCAATATGAGATAGTGATTCAAAGGTACAGGCGGTGGCGATACTGTTGAACAAGTCGGAGGTGAGTGCTGATGAATACCCAGAATCTGCAATTTAATTTGATTTAAATCCCTTAACTACCAGCTAGAGCTTATTACAAAGATCCTTCTCAGCTCTCTTCCAGACCTCCTTGTCAGTAACAGTGCCATTCATAACCTGCGTGGCCCCTGGCTAGAGACACAGTAATCTCATTTGTACAGGAACAGATGTTTCTCTTAAAAACATCTGTTGACTGGGGAATGAAAAGTCTGCCTCACATTCTCTCAAGGGATCAAAGAGACCAGTTTAATCGCTATGAAATCTGTCACATTTGTACTGGTTTGAAGAGACATATTGACTTACAGTAGGCTTACTATGTTGTGAAACGTAAACATTCTCCTTCGCTGTCCCTCTCTCACTCCGCACATATTTTATAAGAAAGCTTTCATGTTCTGTACATCAAAAGGCAGCGCAGAAGGGGGGCGGGGGGCAGAGGGAAGCAAATGCATATGAAACAACAAAACCCCCAGACAAATAAACAGCGCAGTGTTCCCATGGCAGCGTAGCGCAGTAATCTGACGGCTGGTTTCCCATGGCTGTGTCTCACTGCCCCATAGACCTCCACTCTGTCTCACTGATGGCTCCTGTGATTGCAATCATCCATCTTACTGTCAAAGGCAAAAAAAAGGGCAAGAAAGGGGAAATCACACTCACCATCTCTCTCTTGCTCCCTTGTGTCCGGCAAACAAGCCACCCCACTGTGAGCAGAGGCAGCACATGGACCGCAGGCCTTCTCAATTGGGTTAGATAGAAGTGTGTGTGTGTGTGTTTGCATGTCTGTGTGCCCATGCTTGTATGATCTACAGAGAGAACATGTGTGGGTGTGCATCTTTGGCTGTCTGTGCCTGCCCATTATGCTGCATGATCAGTCACTGGAGTGTACACGGGGGAGCAGTGGACATGTCTGATCTTGCAGCTGATCAAAAGCACCAGAGACTTGTTCCCTTGTGGCCGTGCAAGCGGGGCCTCATATCAACATGTCTCTGTTCAGTAGACAGGAAAAACAAGAGGAGAGAGAGAGACAGACAGAGGAGGGGAAGGCAGCAGGAGAAAGACAGAAACAGGCAGATGAAAGGATGCATAGAGAGGCCAGAGAGGAATATATGACAATGATATATAACCGCATTTATCTCTTCTTTCTGATGAACTAATTGAATGGCAAAAGGCAGCCTTGTATTTGTCTGTAGGTGTAATAGCGTGTGTGATCCCTCTCTGCAAACCTGACAGCTCTCTTTGTTGAAAAAGCTGTGATTTTTTATTATTATTTTAAAGTGCAATCTTTTTACCTTGTTACCTACAGGTGAATCCGATTTTTACAAACTTCCCTGTGGATGTCACCAGTAACCTTGACTACAAGACTGCGTGTTATGTGATCATCACCCACGGAGAGGACAAAGAGCAGGAGTAAAAAGGAGGAGAAGAAAAAGAAGAAGACAGATGAAAGAGAAAGGAGGAGGAGCTGCAGCGAAGCTACTGGCTGTAAATAGTCTTGCCACGCTGTGAAGTTGTGGCGTACAGTATGTGTGTAAATGTAATTATGTGCAATAAAGCGGTGACTTTACAAAAATGAATCCCTTTGTTGTTGTGTACTTTAATCTTACTTCAGTGATCAACACAGACAAATATCTGCTGGGTACAATGTCTAGCAAATGACACAACAAAGCACACGTCAACAATGCTGAGTATAAAAGATAATTAAACATGCACAAGACACAACAAATCAATTGAATGACTGCATTTTCTGTGTACTACATCTTGACCTGTGGTGGAAGAAGGACCTGGATTCCTTACTTGAGTAAAAGTAGCAAAGCCACAACGTGAAAAATACTCCATCTCGAATAAAAGTCCTAAAGTCAAAATCTTACTTATCTTATTATCAGCCAAATGTACTAAAAGTATCAAAAGTAAAAGTACTTTCAGTGTTATATAGTAATATTTTATTAATGGATTATTGTAACTGATGCCTTAGAGGTTCCCAATTTTTCAAGACTGTCTTTAAACAACAGTCAGGTGCTTGCTGCAATCATTCCTCTTGTTCATACTGACCATAAGAAGATCCCCTCCAAATGCGTTTATAATTTAAGTGATTGGGGCCAAAATCCACAAGCCTTGTTTTGAGCAAAATTGTATTTAAAAGTTTATCTGAAGCTTATATGAGGCTTCAGCTGTCTGAGTTAGTCAAATAAAGTGGATGTCTTCCACAGTCTTTTTAGTAAAAAATTCCTTCTTTGTGTCTCGACAGACAGTGTTTTCCTGTTCAGTGGAAGCATAGTGACAAAAAGAGGGACTTTGGCACTGAAAAGTTTGAAACTTTGAAAGATATCGACTTGATTTGACTAATTTGGAAGCTTCATAATGGCTTTAGATAAACGTTTAAATACATTTTTTCCCCAAAATGAGGATAGTTGCTCTTCATCCCCATCACTTACATTAAAATTGGATTATGAAGGGATCTCCTAATGATCAGTATGAACCGGAAGAATGATTACAGTGATTAAAACACGTGTCAGTGTTCATTTGGGCACCTGACTGTTGTTTTAGGACAGACTTGAAAAATCGTGAACCCGTCCTTTAATGTGTAAGCAGAATTTTACTGATATATATATCATTTTTTTGTATGATGTAATGCTTTAAATGGAAAGTGCTTTTTGTTTTGTAGGATGCAAAGTTTATTATCTGTATCTCTGTCTGAATTATATCATTTGATGCCATTATTTTTTTATGGGTTTGCCTGCCCAGGGACTGCTGATGAAATTTAGCTATCTAATTAACTCTGGGACAGTCAGTCACTGTCCACTGTCCCTGTTACATAAACACATAAAATAAAAAATAAATAAAAATAACTGGTTGAAGTGGAACTTAGTTGAACTACTTTATAGACTGTTGGGTAGTTTAATTGTTAACAATGCATCATATTTGATTTGCTTTGTGTGTAAAATCTTAATCTGCAAAGTAACTAGTAACTACAACTGTCTTATAAATGTAGTTAAGTTAAAAAGTACAATATTTGCCTCTAAAATGTAGTGGATAAGAAGTAGAAAGTAGTATAAGGTACAGTACTTGAGTAAATGTACTTCCACCACTGGTCTTGCTCCTTTTACAGCTGTATTTAAAAGATAAACCAGTAGACTGAACCCGCGGTAATGTATGACAACTTATCAGAAACTGAACAACCAAAGATACAGACACATTCATTTGTTTTCCGCTAAAGGTGGTTAACATTATGAACCTTGTAACAGAGAAAACAAAGACTGTACCAGACAAAGTCGAAGCTTTATTTGGAGACACACGGCTCGGTCTCTCAGAGACTAATTATAAAATAATCAAATCTCTGAGGCAGTTATGAAGAAGTCAGTGTAATCCTGTCCGGTCGCGTGAAGCTGCACTGCAGTTGAGCGAAGTTTGCAGAGTTTGGGCCAAGACTCAACTGTTGCAGCATCTCTTCCTTTTTGCTTCCCAGATGTGTGCGCTTTCCAGATGCTATTCATTTCACCTAACTTTATTTTAAGCAGATATTCTTGGCAGCTTGTCATGTCTTACCTCAGCTTTAACAAGGCAGAGCACAAGGAGAGACACAGAAAGAAGAGAAAAGAAGAAATATGCTTGACAGGCTAACACGAGATGAACCCCCGAGGTCGTTCCAAGAATGTGTTTGACACTAAATAGTACGTTTTGGGTCCGGCTCTCGGGGAAGCTCGCATCACGGCCTGGAGAGCTTTGTAACATCAGCCAGCAAACTGACGTGTTTACTAGGCAGTCTTTTATCTGAGGAAAGAAAGATGCCAAAACCCTCATAACACTTTATGAGATTATATTTCATAGTAAGACACCATGTAAGTGCTGCTACTAATGTTATGTAGACATGCAGCAACAGGGTCAAAAAGGAACTACAAGCATTTCATTTAGATGAAATGCTCAACATCTCATGCCTGTCTCATACAGCTGAACTCATTTGTGACAAAAAATACAATAAATTCAAATAATAAAAGTATGAAAAAAAAATTTAAGGTCCAGTCAACATCTTTCACAATATATCACACACATACAAAATTAGACACTTAAAGGGGAGCTCGTCTTTGTCTCTCCTCGAGTATTTGAAGAGGGGTTTGAACAGGCTGCAGGCGTTTGGTCTTTATGGCGGTAAAGGATAGGGGGTCCAAAATGCTGCCAAATCCAGATCCTTCAGAGTTCTCTGTGCAACGACAAGAAAGACAATAAAACAGTTGGCCAAAAATACTCTTCTAAGGGAAGAGTTTGACATTTTGGGAACAATGCTTTGATGATTTCTGGCTGTTAGGCTAACTGTTTCCCCCTGTTACCAGTTTTAGGCAAAGGTAAGCTAACTGAATGCATTTCAAAATTTATCTGAAGCTTATATGAGGCTTCAGCTGTCAGAGGTAGTCAAATAAAGTGGATCTGCCACAGTCTTTTTAGTAAAAAAAAAAAATCCTCTTTTTGTCTTGACAGACAGTGTGTCCCTGTTGAGCTTCGGTGGAAGTATAGTAACACAAAAAGGGAATTTGGCACTAAAAAGACTGTAACTTTGAAAGATATTGAATTGATTTGACTGAAGCTTTATATTAGCTTCAGATAAACTTTTAAAATGCATTTATGCAGAAAACGAGGACTGTGGATTTTGTCCCCCATCACTTACATTGAAAGTGCATTTGAAGGGGATCTTTTAATAGCCAGTATGAACAGGAGGAATAATCACATCGAGGAAAACCTCTTTCAGTGTTCATATGGACACCTGACTGTGGTTTTAAGACTAACTTGAAAATGTGTGAACCTATCCTTTAACACAAAAACCTAAGAGTAGTAACAATTTCCTTGTTTAACTCTTAGCCAGAAACTAATAAGCATATTTCCCAAAATGTCAAACTTTTCCTTCAACATAATCATTCTGAGGCATGGAATAATGTTTTCCACCATCTCTGTTTGTCTCCTCACCATGAATGCCAATCATGTGCTCCAGGATCAGCACCCTCTCGGCCAGGATCTTTAGGGCCTCCCTGAGCTGCTGCACTGCTTCACCCTGAACAGCAACGTCACATTTACTGAGGAACATTTTTTCTAACGAGCTCAAGAGGAGAAGACACTGACGACGTCTCTTACCTCATTCAAGCCCTCTCCTGGCTCTCCTTTTGGCCCTGGTGCCCCCTGCGAACGCAGAGAAGAAGAACCATGTCATCTCTGTGTTTAACGTGTGGGTTTTATGAAAAACAATAAGCTTATACTCACAGGTAGGCCGTGCTCGCCTGTTACACCTGGAGGCCCCTGTATGAGGAAGAACAGAGGAAAAAATATTCAGCGCTTTTGCTCACTCACATTTTTCTGGCTTGCATTCTTTATCCCCCGTGCTAATCTGCCTCTTCACCAGATCTCCAATCTTAAATCATACTAGTAGAGGAAGGGGATCAGGTTTAAAGGCAGAGGCCCACTAGAGAGCTGACTACAGAGGGGACCCGACATGGCTGCCCTGATTAGTGAGGCCTGGCCTTGGACGAGAGAGAGAGAGGGAGGATTAGTCACGGCTTGGAGTAAGTCTTTGAAGAAAAGCTTGTTCACCTTTAATGTGTTTAAGATTGCATGACAGCTAGGACCATTTACAAAACGTAGAACAAAAAGCATTTTGATAGTTCATCAGAATCGAATATGTTCAGCCAGCCTGCTAATCCAATAACAAGGGCGATTTTTAAAGCGGCCTCACCCTTTCCCCTGGATCTCCTTTAGGCCCAACATCCCCTGGCTTGCCTTGGAGGCCTTCCTCGCCCTTGTGTCAGCAAAACAGAAGGACACGTGTTAATGATGCCAGTCTTGTTTGTATTGATCCACAATCAGCTTCCGGTGACAGATACTCACATCTTGTCCCGGCAGGCCTGGCATCCCCGCAGGTCCTCTTGGTCCTGGAGGGCCTGTTGTTGTGTTATTCACGAAAACATCACACAGTGAGGGGTATGAATGTCAAAATGTGTAAAACTGGCTCTGACTGTTGTGCAATATCAAAATTCAATTCTGAGTTTAATTTAATTCAGACATTATTTTGTCCCGTAAGAGAGATTTGTCAGGGTTTACAAAATAAACACATCATTAAACACTTGAACCAACATTTTCTCAATGTTTTCTTAGAATTTTCCAAATGTAGATTTGACAATGACAAAAAAGTAACATGTATATTGTGTTTAATTCAACCTACAGTAAATCTTCTTTACATCACAGAACATTTAAATACAAAACACCATTTCTTTATTGCTGCACAAATAGAAAATTGATGCTTTTGTGTTAAAGTGTATCTCCTCTTACACACTGTCTGGTAAATCATCATGACATGTTTGCTATCTTTGGAAGTTTTGTGGTTTTCGACAGTTCTTGACTACACAATATGCTTTTGTTATGGACCCGCCCACGCACCCACATGATGAGAGGTCAAACCTCGATCATGACATATGATATGATAGGCACGCATGTTTCATGAACTCTGTGTTCCCTAAAAACCAGTTGGACTGGAAATATTGATTATATGTACCTGAAGGGCCGATAGGACCTGTTGGACCAGGAGGGCCGGCAATGATCTCAGGAGCAGGAGGAACTGTATGGATGGGGTTGTCCTCTGGGATTAAAAAAACACACAAACAGACATGTAAACAGCAACTTTGGTTTAGCACAAAAGATAATGGAGACAGTAATGATAGAAAAGAAGAAAGAAATGAACACATGGCTGAGAGCTGGTGAAAAGCCTTTATTTAGATTTACAGCTTATCATTTAAATGTGAGATCTGAGACCTGCAATTTTGTGTTTGAATGTAGTGAATATAAACCCGCAATATTTTTTACTGTCAGCAATGTGGACATTTTAATGATGTCGTTTAACTTTTCTACTGAAGTCAACAGAATCAAACATACTTTAAAAGTTATTAAATTTCTGTTGTAAATGACATAAAATAAAACTAGATTTTTATTACTTCTTTCACTGATCAACACTGTGTGTGCAGTGTGTGTGTGAGTTATTGAGGATACAGCACAAGAACCACCAAATTACTGTTTAAAAGGGCCAAAATCTCATATATCTCTGCAGGATATTAAAACTCCAACACTGGATTAGTGGTTCCGCTGAAATCTTCACAAACCTGAAAAGATCAGGTAAGTTTGACCCCAAACATTTACTATCAGGTCATGTTTCATAGTTTTGTATATGTTTCCAAAGATTATACTTCACTGCTAGAAGGCTAGCAGTCTCGAAAACACTCACTCACTAACAAACAGGATCCAGGTGCAACGTAACCCATCCCAGGAGAGCTCAGCATCCCTTCCTCTGCTCACCGCAATTTTATGTTGCGCAACCTACAAGCTCCTTTAAATCGTTGCATCACCTGTTCTCCCTCCATCCCCCATTTGTGTGAGATGATTCTGTTCACTCTGAGCTCTGAAATGCATATTGGGCAATCTAACGACAAGCAAACTCTAAATACAGATGCGAATGCAGCCAAAAGGGAATAAAAACGTGCTTGAAACCAATTATTGAAGTCACACTGACGGGTGGCTATGGATGCATGCGACTACATGCTGTATGTAATATGAATGCAAGACTGTTTTGCCGTTTTTGTGGTCAGAGTTTCCCCATTGATAAAATCAGATCAGCACAGAAGCAAAATCCAATCACAAGTGGTCAATTGTGATGCTTTTGACACATTCATGATGTCAAGTGTGAACTACACACAATCTGGTTATATCTCAAGACGCAAGGTGTGTGTCTCTGCGGCTGTTGATCTGCAGTTACAGGGTTTGTTTGCTTTAATCATAATTTCCTCACAGAGTTCAACAAAGCAGGCAGACAACTGATAATCGCTGCTTTACAATGACCATAAATCCACTACATTTGCCAGTTAACAGGTGGAAAATAAGTAAAGTCATCATAAAGTCTTATCAAAACAAAATGACCAGTAAATTTATGATGCACTAGAGAAAGCGAGTGAAATAACAATTCCTTATCCAGCTCTATCCCAGGCCCAGGCCCCAAATGATTATGTTTCGTTTATCATTTTTCCTGACTAAGAAAAAAAAAATAATAAAAAGAAGTAAAGAAAGGGTCAAAGGAAGTCAAAATCTCAGGAGGTAGGGTCCATTTTTTCAACTTAACAGAGGAGTTAAGACATCAAGGGTCAACATTCAGGCTACAGAGTTTCATCAGCAATAGAAATAAATCTGATTTGACAGTGATCGACAGGAACAGCTGGACAATCCAAAAGAGATCCTATTTAATGGAGCAGTAAATGCTTGGACATAATCTTTCCTCGTAGAAAACATGCGAGAGGTGGAAGTCATGCCTTGTTCACAGCATGTAGGATATTTCAAGGTATGCTTGTAAGTATAAATTTTGTTTGAAACCAAGCCACACTTCCACTTCCTCTCCACTTTAACATATGCTCAGAGTCAGTCTTCCCCCGTGTTGAGACAGTGTTGTTACATTGTGGCTGCAGTCCACAGAAAGGGTCTAGAAGGAGCAGATTTCCCTCTGGAACTAATTTTCTAATGTTACAGTCTCCTCGAGCCTGGCTGCCTCCCCGAGAAACTCCACAAGAGTGGCAGACTATCTCCTCCCTTGTTCGTAGCCAGCCCAGCTCTTGGCTGCGGGCCGCGGCCTGTTCCCCAAAACGCAGACTGTTGTGCTGACAGCTAACAAATTAGGCCTGGTTTACAGCCAGTTGGCCCCCCTCAGCTAACATGGTCCCACAGACCCAGATCTACATAGTTCCAGACCCGCAGACACAGTCCTGGGCTCAGAAAGGCAGACGCAGCCAAAAGCCTAATCGGAGCCAGCAGTCTTCATGAGGTAGGGCCTAATGATTATACCATGGATGTCTGCTGCCTCCCTGTGGTGAAACTCAAAAAGTGAGAGATGTACATGAGCTTTTTATCTTCTATATTTCAAAAGATATGAAGTTTCATAGTTGCAAACAACAAGAAATCAATTATGCTCATTTTTATCCCTCTCTATGTGTGTTTGATTATACAGATTTCTTTGGGCAGGTTGTATTAAAATTGGATGAGATGAATGAAATATGTTTTTCTAATTGATTCGGTCTTTTTAAAGTCCCTCCTGAGCTAATCTTATGATTTATAACCTGATTTTCAGCTCCATTGTTGGTGGTGGTGTTAAATGAGGTTGCTGTAAACAGTGGCTCAGCAGCAGCAAAACACAAGGAAACAATTAAACTAAATCTAAGCCAGCCCTTCTCTGGAGAAGAAACAATCCTCTCTCCATTACGGATTTAAGCCCTTTGCTAAAAGCTGAAGGACACACATTGCTCACTTAAACACTTGCAGTTCTGGTCTCTGTGCTTCCATCTCACCTGTGCCCCCTATTAAACTGTTTTCCATGCATACAGACCCATTTGGCCGGCGTTCATGTTCTGCTTGACGAAATGATTGCAAGGGAACATATGCATGAGATGTGTGAATGTTTGAAGCTGGTGAAGCGCATGATTCATTGCAGGATGAACAGTGAAAGTGGACCCGTGGTTTTGGCATAGTCTCAAACCGTCCAAAAACTGAACGCTCGAATGGTTTCACAACTGTAGTGGATTCAGAATTCAACCATGTGTTCAGGATTGGCTTCTATTATACTCTAATTCAAGCCCAGATTTAAAAGAGAGCAGAGTGGTCTGCTCACCTTGGTTGTCCACTTCAAAAACATCACCTCTCGCTCGGACAGGGAATGAGCTCGGCCCTGGAGTACCTGGTGGACCAGGAGGGCCGGGGAGACCTATTTCCCCTGGTAGACCTCTGTCCCCCTTTGGTCCTGAGCACCAAAAAGTTCATCAAAAATGAATCCACCAATTATTCACTTTGATTAAACACTTTGTCAACTTTTGTGAGAATCGTCAACATATTGAAGTGAGCAAATGAGAAAAGAAGGTCTGAAGATATTTTACCGATGGGTCCAGGGAGGCCTGCTCTTCCAGCCGGACCTGGTGGTCCAGCAGAACCAGGAAGCCCCTGAGGTCCGATGGGCCCTGGAGGTCCTCTGCCTCCTGATACCGAGACAGAAAACAGACAAATGTAGAGTTCAATGAATAATTCACTCCAAAATGATTTAAAGGGGAACTCCATCAATATAAAGTTCAGTTGTGAAAACAGTTGTATAATGTCATCCGGAGGAGTTTTCCAAAGTTTAAAACAAAACCCCAGATGATGTCGTAAGTGTTCTCTTGGATCATGTAACAGAAAGCCCGCATTAAAAACTGGAGGTATGGGGTTTGAAAGAAATGGGGATTTATGACGGAGCGGGGATCTATGAAAGACTATTGATTTGTAATAGGGGAAATGTAGGATCTCATGTTTCTTCAGAGCTTAACTCACAAGAGGGATTTAAGGGTGCTTTCAAACCTAGAGTTAGTTTGCTCTGGTACAAATTAGTGAGTTGTGTTTTTTTTGTGTTTGTGTTTTCCTCTTGGTTTATAAACAAGGCAATGATGATCTTAATTTATTTGTGACCAGACTGAGACTACTTCCTCTAAAGGGTCTTCGTGCAACTGTTTTGGTACGCACCCCAGCACAATTGCTGAATTTACATCGGCCCAAATGAATCATATCAAGCAAACAAACCACAGGCCTATTAAACCGGACTAAACAACATTGGTTTGGTTTGAAAACGCCCTAAAACATGCAGACATCTCGGCCTCTACTGCTTCAATTTTTACCGTTCTTTTTTTAAATCTGTCTCTCACAAGTCCCCAAACGTTATGGAATTACTGCACTAAATCACTGGAGTACATCCTTACTGCGTCTCACCAGCTTCTCACCAAAGTACTGAAGATGGTCAGATAAAAATCACATATATTACATTTCCAAACATCCATCAAAAAACCTGAGCAGCCAAATCCAATAGTCTGTTATCCATCTAATCTATGTTCTATCTGTAGTCAAGTGGATGCACTGCAGGCCAAAGAACACAAAATTTATAATGCTGTGTGTTAACTCCTCGCACAACCGTTCATCAGTGAAGTAAATACGGGTAATGATGAGGTCAGGGTTTGGCTTTTGGGTCCACAATGCAAATAATTTGGCTACAAAACCAACAGCAAATGGATAAGTAAGGCTTGTAAGTCGTAAGTAGTAGATTTGACAGAAATATTGAACTGAATACTGAATAATGTGCAATTCTTGTACCCAAGTTGACTGATTGAAGTACAAATAAACAGCCCCTAAACTCCTCTTCTGCATATGTCAGAGAGCACGTTTTTAATGATGTGTTTGCACCTGGCGGAGGAGTGGGTTGGGGTTTGTCCACCTCATTGTCTGTTGAGCCCTCCGGTAAACTGCTGAGCGTTGGCAGTGAGGAACGGCCTTCTTCAAGCAGCTTAATCTACAACAAGAGTGGCAAATGTGAACATAATCTCCATACACATGGTAACAAACTCTTCAAAAGTTTTCAAATTATTCACAGGATAGAGAAGGATTACCCAGTAGAGGTATATATTTGGAAAGACAGAGAGATCTTCTTTACCTTTGATTCAATGGCATTTATTCTGCTGTTCATGTCGGTGAAACTGGTGCAGTTCAGACACTCTGTAAAAAAAGAGACAGACAAGAATGAGTTTAGTTTTGTGATTACAGACAGAAATACATGCTGCTGCTTCTCCATCTGTCTCTCTTCTTTCATTCCTATTTCTTTTTTCATTCTGGCACCGCCACTAGTATCTCTCTATCTCACAATGAGACGGTCAAGCCAAGATACACAGGAACAATGCCCATCGAACCAGACCCAAGAATTTATTAGGAATTCCTCCTTAAATCATGTCACTCACCCACAGAATAAATATTTTATTAGACCTCTCTTGAAATTCTCTCCCTCTCTCTCTTGCTGACACACACATACTCACGCCCAGCACACACCTGCTTGTCTCCTCCTGACTCTGCATGTTTTCTGTCTGTCTGTCTGCCCATGTGCAGCGATGGCCTGCGTGCCCACACACACACACACACACACACACACACACACACACACACGCACACACACACACACACACACACACACACACACACACACACACATCCTCCTCCAGATACCAAAACCAAAACCATTCACTGTGTGCAGTACATGGAAACACAAACAAACTCACAATTATACACGCAAAACACCCACACCTCCACCCACATACCTTCACTGAAATTCCCGAAATCAAAACTGTAATCTTACAACATTTTAAGGACACAACTATTGAAAGGTAATTTCATTTACCTGCCAAAGGACATACCTGATTGCCATCGCAGCATTAAAATTGCATTCAAAGGAGAAGTGTGGCAATATTCTGTATTGTTCTTATTGTCAACAAGTCTCAAAGGACCAAAGCCGACAATGAATTTATCTTACTAACAAATATTGCCTGATATAATGTTTTGGGCCAAACACTTCCACTGTTGTCCAAAAGCTTTTAAAAATACATCAATGAGTCACACTCTTGTAATGAGTGACATGTCCTTTCACCGATGTTTTTTTGAACCAACCCCTGCTGCTCTAAATACTCACAAGTGCATCAAATGTGTATAAATCTGCAGGTGAAAATAGTTCCCGACAAATGAACTCTTGTTAAATCTATTAAAACATTAGTACCCAACTGTTTTAGGAAATCATTTAGACTTACTTAGCTAGCATGGCTCTATGGATGGTAATGTCGATCAGTATGTCACCATCACTTAAGTCTAGACTGAAATATCTCAACAACTATTGGATGGATTGAGATGAAATTTGGGACAGACGTTCATGGTGCCCAGACAATGTTTCTTAATGACTTTGGTGATCCCTTGACTTTTCCTCTATGTTGGGATGATCTAAAAACTGGAATAATCCTTTCAGAATCATGATGAAAAGTGTCCTATAGTAAGACATTCACTCACATAATGAGGTTAATAACCGTCGCTTTATGGTCATTGAGGTTGTTCAAGTGTTTTTTGGATTCAGTATCTGTGCACTTTAATGTCATCTGGCTTGAATGAAGGTTTCTCGTTTTGCTGCTTTTTGTAATATGACTTATGTTTAGTGAGATTTGTTTTGTTGTTATGAGCTCCCTCTTTGAAAGAGTCTTCCTATTGCCTACAATGTTGCACTTGAATATATTATACTGTACAGTTCACGTGTGTTTAATTGTAACACTGTTACCAATTTAAATGATTTAAACAATTTAAGTGGAGTGCTGTCCTACTGTCCTTTTGATTTTTGCCTTTTAGGATTCAGAAGCCGTCCATACATACTGGGGTTGAACACGTTGATTCATTATCTAACATTTTCTTCTAGGGCCTCCATGAGCAGGAAAGTATTGAGAATGCATTGCTGGTTTTGGTCTTATAATTGATTTTTTTGACAATAAGTGAAATTGTGAACAAAAAGGCAGTTTTTGCTTCTTTTCTCAGGTTTCTTATGTTCACTTTTGCTGTCAGAACCTGCAAATTATTCATCAATGTACATGTGCCTTATAGAAATTCTTGATTGCCAGTAACTTTCTATGTTATCTTCAGCCTGTTTCCGTTGTCTAACTGACAAATTACACCATCAAGCTACCAAATCTAGTTCCTCTAAACCTCAGATACCACATTCTTTACTGTGTAGCAATTTTGGATCCATTACATGAACTGTAACCCAAAACACAGAATAGAAGTGTTTCATTAAAAAAACTGTATTTGTTCTAAATCCTAGCCTTCCTCTGGTCTATGGCTCATAAGAAGTCAGGAATGTCAGCTGTCAGTCCCACAGATGGGACCCACCCACATTGTGGTCATAGCAGGGGAACCTAGAACAAGGAACAACTGGTGCTCATAAATAGCTAACAACAAAAATGACCCAAACAGCTATGGTCTGCCTAAATCGTCGTCTCCAACCGCGGCACACAGGGCACTGAGAGCAGCCGCTGAGGTTTCTGCTTCACTGAAATAGGACAGGGTGAATGTCTGCACCGTGTCTGTGTGTCTGCAATCCAGTACATCCAGTCCAGTGGTGTATCTGACTGCGTGGGTGTGGTTTCTCAAAGCCTCATTTCAACTTCTTGAATCTTGCCCTGGAGCACGGCCACAGACGGAAACAACAATCAACAGCTAAAATCAAAACACATTCCTCAGGATTCATCAACCCAAATACTGAGCAATGTTCAACCGCAGGGACCAGTATGACCCCACATGAGCTGTTTGTTGTGACTAACTGCACTGAGGTTTCTTCAGCGGCTACTCCACCGACATCAAAGTCGCACGCAGCGCAACAGCAAGACTGTGGGCAATCAGGGGCTCCACAGTGTGAGAGGTCTGATGAGCTGATATGCCTTCATCTCCTCCATAATTATTCATCATCAGCCCAAAGGAAACTCCACCCTCTGACACTTTTTCACTGTTATATACAGAACATCAATCTGTGAGGCATTCCAGGAGTTATTTTGCGATGATGTGTTGGTCGGTTGGTCTACCATTTTGGTCCTGACTGAAATACTTCCAGCAACTATTAGATGGATTTACATGAAATTGTGTACAGACATTCATGGTCCTCAGAGATGAATTCCTAAAGACTTTGCTGATCCCTGACTTTTCCTTGAGCGCCACCACGAGGTTGAGATTTTAGGTTTCAACTGAAATGTCTCCACCACTGCTGGATGGATTGCCATGAACTTCGGTACACTTTTTATTGTCCTTCTTAAGATTAATTGTAATGACTTTGGTGATACCTTAAAGGGGACATATTATGTACATTTACAGGTCTATATTTTTATATCTCTGCATGATTTACAGTTCAAAAAACTGTATTTATCTTTTACTGGCTCTTTATGCAGCACCTCAGTTCAGCCTCCATCTGAAGCAGGCCATTTTAGCTCCTGTCTCTTTAAGACCCCCCTCTGTTCTGATTGGCCACCTCTTGGAAGTTGCCCCTTTGACTTTCTTACAGCCATTCGAGAGGCTACATCAACAAACCATAGAACAAACTACAGTAGTAGAATTTCAGTAGTTTTTGTCATTATTTACTTGAAATTTCAATTTCTCAAATACATCCGAATATGTTTGAGCCGGAATCTGATCCGAAATATGAGAGTGGACAACATGAACAACACATGACCTTAGCAACAAAAGCTACAGTGCGGACAGCCGTCTGTGGGCATGTGTAATGAGCTGACTTCAGCTGGTCTGCAAGGAAGGGAAAAAAAACCTTGCAAACGAAGCGTTCAGAGCAGGTTGAAGCCCTGGCTTTTGACTTGCTGGGAGCATTTCTACATAGAATATGTTAACCTCAATGTTTGTAACTTTGACCATGTTTAACATAGATGTCTGACATCATAACAGTATATAAATAACAGAAAATCACACAAAGCATGATATGTCCCCTTTAAGTTTTCATGTAACACCACCAGCAAGTCAAAATGTCACTTTTTTATGTCCAAAATACCCATAAAACTACTGACATTCCCATCAGCCTTAGCTGTGCTTTGTGTTTCATGCTAATTAGAAAATGTTAACACGCTAAACTAAGATGGGGAACATGATAAACATCATACCTGTTAAAAGTCAGCACATTTGCATTGTCATTGCCAGCATGTTAACATGCACTGATGTTAGCATTATCTCACAGCACCACTATGCAGCGTCACAAAGCTGCTATCATTTTCTTTACCCACTTTTCACTCAACATTTTATGCATCATGTCTTGTATCTACTTTGCTTTATGGTCTGCTGAGTCATCTGTTGGCAGAGAAACAAGCATCTCTGCCTCATCCAGTGGTGGAAGAAGTACTCAGATCCTTTACTTAAGTAAGAGTACTTAAGTATTAGCATCAAAAAGTACTTCAGGTATTGCAGTAAAAGTACTTGTTTTGTCCCTCTGACTGATATATTATTACATATGGCAGCATGTCACTGTTGTAATTGCTGGAGGTGGAGCTAGTTTGAACTACTATATACAGTTAGCTAGTTTAGTCCAGTGGTTCCCAACCTAGGTGTTGGGCCCATCCAAAGGGTCACCAGATAAATCTGAGGGGTCATGAGATGATTAATGGGAGAAGAAAGAAGAAAAAACAAAGTTCTGATACACAAATCTGTTTTCAGTTTTTTTGACTTTTTCTCTAATCTTTGATTTTTGGTGAAATATTGGATCATTCGAACATTTATTGAAATGAAACCATGTGAGAAGTTTAGAGGGAAAAATCACTATTTGGTGGAGTTGTTAATAACTCATAGACATCTGAAATGTGACCCCGACTACATGCTGCTTTTTGTAAGACATCAAAAACAGAAATGTTGGAAACCACTGGTTTCATCTTTAACAATGTGTGTATTTTAAAAGCTTGTTATATTATCCATTGTGTCAAATATTCATCTGAAAAGTAACTAAAGCTGTCAAATAAATGTAGTGGATTAGAAAGTACAATATTTCCTTCTGAAATGTGATGGAGTAGAAGTAAGAAGTGTGGAAATATTCAAGTAAGGTACAAGTACCTCAACATTGTACTTAAGTACAGTCCTTGAGTAAATGTACTGAGTTACTTTCCACCACCGCCTCGTCCATGATGTCTAAAAGTGGCTTATTTAGCTCCACTCTTCACTGCTAATGAGCTAACTTGTCTAGTCCTCATCTTTTGTGCACCACGAGCCAAGAATAAGCCAGCAATATCTTATTATGTCATAAACACACACCACAGGAAAACACCACAACCGAGTTAATGTACCATATATGTGAACCAGAGCAAAACAACAGCATTTTTTTCTGAAGGTGGCGGGCAGGATTTTCTAGAGTTGGAATTTAATTACGTTGGGTTAGAAAACCAAACTTCCGTTGTGTTCGAGCTGATGCTTAGAGCGAGACCGCAGCTATAGAGTCTGTTTGGATCCATAATTACACCATGGCAACATAAGAGAGGGTTATTTTTCTTGGATTGTACTCAGCTCATGGGAAAGATTCAGATTTGTGTTGTCTTTAGTGGGAAGCGAAATAAACAGAAACCTATAAGGAACTTTTTCTGCTGTGAAGAGAAGGAAGGATTTGTATGATTGAGCAGTATTTGAAATATTCAGATACTACTATTCTGCCTGATATTCATGAAACTCACTGAAAACGATGAGAAGATTAGCATTTCATCAATTATAGGAGCCTTTTAAAAATTCTTTATTCACATGAAAGACAAAGCCAATGTAAAATTACAACACAAGCAAAGGGACATTTGTTTGATTCAAAATGACCACAGGCACAGTATACTTTAACCACAGAAAATGCCATTAATAAAAATATCAGATTGATGGGTAATGCACCATGCAAGTGAATTATATGTCCATAAATAACACAGGTTGGAAGCAAAGCTGATGTTAGTCTTATGTGATAAGCTCAACTGTTACGTCTGGCGATGAGAGACGACAGAGCAAATTTGCTGCTTGAATCAAACTCCCTCTGGGCAAAGCGCTAGTGTGCAAATAAGATTAGAAACTCTTGAAAGATAAATCTTAATTTAAACATCAGAAGAACCAAGACAAAGGCTATATTTCATCTCCGCAAACTACAAAAATGCCACCCCATTGAATGAATCATCCCTGCCGTTATTGTGTGATTCACAGTACAAGACAGCACAGGATATTTTGGCAAGAGTGTAAGTCTGACTGCGGGCATAGTCTGTTGAGACATTTCCTACATTAGAGCTGGATATAGATCAAAGAAATCACTCTTTTTTTTGCACATACACACAGACAAACCTTAACCACAAAACAAACCATGACGCACACAGCTTGAGACGATAATTTTCAGAGTCACTAAATAGTTGCTCTGTCTGTATGTGTGAGGAGGACAGAAGGATGATGTATTGAAACATCTCCTTGGACCATTGTAAGAGTGGCTTTCACGTCCCCAAGACACACAGACAAGTGTGTGCCCAGTCTGTGAGCTGTGTGTGTGTGTGTGTGTAGACCACAGACAGCCTCCAAGAAAAGCTGGCTGCATCCCAGGAGCCTGTTGTGTGTCAGCCCCAGCCTGCAAGTGGTCAGCTATTGCTGGCATGAAGAACAGCTGGCACAAAACACACACCCACACACACACACACATTTGTACTGTCACAAACTCTCAGTCACTAAATCACACACCCACTTTGACTGCGGTGGCTGGTGGAGGATGGTGAATGGAGCAAAAAGTTGTTTTTTTTTTTTTTTTTTGGAAAACCAAAATGCCTAGAAGTCCACAGTGGGACCATTTAACATTTTTCACCATGATGCCAGCTGACAGGCCACACACCATTTCTTCAAAATGAGGCTTTGCAACAATTTGCAAGTCTGAAATACTTGGCAATTAATAGGATTTCCCACTACATCAGAGGCATGGTGCCATTATTTCATGCAGAACAAGATATGGTCAATGATTAAATAATGGACTTCAAAACCACAATGAGGCAAAGTCATTAATCTGACATTCCGCCCTCGCAAAATACTGCCGCACGACTGGCGCAGTCATGACATGACGACAAACTGAATCCTTCCAAACTTGAGAATGCACCTAATTTCTCTGCTAGTCCCTCATGCTGCCAAAATGCGACCACTCATCCCATCCCGCTGCACCGTCCAGCTCTTCAGCCAAGTCAGCACACACAGCTCTTGGTGCTGAAACACTAGCAACACATCAAGGAGAGATGGAACGGCCCGCCAGTGAACAGACATTCAGTCATCGTCATGCTATGAGATGATGTGGTGTGAATCTGGTGAGGAGAGATCACCGTGATCAGCTGAAATTCAGGGCAACATTTTTGAGGTTCAAATGATTTAGCAGAAGTGTCTGAAAATGTGGAGATGCAGAGAGAGAGAATATCCATCCTTTCAAGTCATATCAGATATATTGTGATTATGAAATGAGAACATATGGATGCCACAACAAAGCTGGAACTATCTGCTAGAAATACTACATTTTAGAAATACTATATATACTAAATAAGACATTACCATTTATTATTGAGTGTTAAGTGTAAATGTTTCATTTTGAGCATGCTAGCAGCATGACTTGGGGGTGGGCAGTGTCGATTGGTCAATCAATCAGTCTACTACTTTGGTCCAGAGTAAATATCTTGATGTTCATGTGGATGGCCACATGACGAATCCAAATGAATGGTAAATACTAGGTTGGATCAACCAGAGGGACACACTCTCATGAGTGCAGTTAGGGTTAGGATTAGGGGGTTAGGGTAAGGGTTAGGCTAATCTAATCTAGCACCAACCCAAATGTATCCCCTGACTTTCCCTTTAGCACCACCAGCAGGTTTATATTTTCATGTTCAGAGTGAAATGTCTTGACCACTATTAAATGGATTATCATGAAATTTGCAGACATTCATGTCCCTATCAGGATGAATTGTAATATCAGGTAAAATGTGTCCAATACTTTGGTTCATGCAAAACAACAAAATGACATTCAGCCTCGGCCACTAGCATCACTGTAGACTCTTAGCCTTGTTATGTTATTTGTGCACAACATAGTGCTAGGATTGATAAAAGGATACCGAAAACAATAGTGGTTTGTTTCTTAGCAAAAAAAAAAGTAATCCAACATCCAAACTTGTAAGCAGGAATATTCCAGGGAGACTTGAAGGCAGCAGAAAGATAGACATATGGATTCTCACACATTCACAGGCAAACATCTGTCTTGACTAGCAGAAACCTGCAGATTTCATCAACCTTTATGGACACATATGGCTCTTATCGACCTCAGAAACTTTTCCAGGAACCTTTTTTAGTAACTCAAGAACTTTACCTGCTTAACTCTGCAACAGCAGATGCATCAACATGCAGACAGATGCAGGGACAAATGGAAGGATGTCATTACGAGGCAGGAAGACCCCAATGAGAAGCTGGTGAAAGAAATGAAAAACCACAGAAGGAGCATGGACGGAGCATCATCCATCAGGGAGATCAGACCAGAAGCAGGAACAGCTGAGCTATCCCGTAGCTCCCAGCAGGTCAAAGGTTACTGTCTGACCTATATTTGAGCACAACCAGGGATGTAACAGAGACATCAGTCATATCCTTGCACTGCAGAGGTTGCAGTCTAGGGGAGCACATGTGGAAAATGGTTCTGTTTTATCACTTTACTCCAAGGAGATGAGAGGGAGAGATCTAAAAGACATAGGAAGTTAGATAAGTGGAAAGCAGCGAGGATGGAAGATAAAGAGACCAGCGGTGGCAAGAAAAAGCAAGACAAGGGCAAAGGCTTGCAAGGGGATGAGAGCGGATGATAAAATGGAAGAATTTGAAGGTATTTTGAGTGAAATAATATAGCTGGTGTTTAAGATAATCCCTCCAACAATGGGGTTTAACACACCTCCCTCACTTCCTCCTCATCCAGCTGCAGAGGGGGAAACAGTGACTTGAGCAGCTTTATTGCTGTAGCATTTACAAATGAACGTATTTGACTTCCTAAGCTTTCAGACACCTTTTCACGTCTTTAGTGAAATTCATCATTAACGTCACTGAAAAAACATCCTATGCAAGCACAACCAGCTTTAAACTTTGCTAAACTTCTTTTCCTGAGCTTTTGCTTGAGATCAAAGGTGACGGCTCTCATCAGGGGAAGTCCTGGCCTTAATTCTTTTTAGATTTTGCCCCCCCCCGTACTCAGACATTACCCACAATTCCTACTGTTAATGTGATCATGTGTGCAGATAGGCACCGGGGTGCTGCTGTGATGGAGCGGGGAGGGGGCAGGGGCCAACAGCAGGGAAATTAGGACCACATTTCTCCCAAATGTGTTCCATGCCGTCATGTGTTAGCACAACTCTACTGAAAGCAAAATGTAAATCTTCAGATGCACTGTACACAGCCAGCCCAGGCCAGACTGTCAAAAATATTGACGGGTCAGGGTGTCAACGAAGTACATTCGTGAAACACCCACTTTCCATTAGCAAGCACATAAAAATTCAAGCTTTGCGACCAGCTTGGCTTTGGAGCTCCGCCACAAGCTCCGAAATATTACAGAGTATTTTAAGGTTAGAAGAAAGGACAAAACAAACAGCTAATTCTGACTGTGTCAAGAGAGTCACTAACCCTGGGAACCCACTCGAAGACTTGCTAAAGCCAAAACCGACTATAAAAATATGTAGCATTGCACATTTTATGACTATTTAATGACTAAAGCATCACATTTTTTAAGATTTGTGACTGAATGTGAAGCTAATGATTATTTACATTGTTGATTAATCTGCCTCTCACTTTTTCAGTTAATCGTTTGGTCTATAAACAGTCAGAAAAATGATAGATGTGCATTGCGGTTCCCTAAAGCTCAAGTCCTCCTGGGCTTTCTTGTCTTCAAATTGCTTGTTTTGTCCGACTGACAGTCCAAAACCCAAAGATATTAATTTTAGTATCACATAAAACAAAGAAAAGCCGAGAATCCTCACAGCTCTAGAAGCTGCAGAAGGGAGTGTTTGGCATTGTTGCTTGAAAAATTATTTGAACTATTGTCAAAATATGTGCTGATTATTTGTCTGTCAATTGACTAATCGACTTTTCTTTTCAGCTCGAAATATTTTTTTGTGTTATCCTGGGACATTTTCTTCTTATTACTAGATACCAGATCCTTAAATTTCTACAAGAAACATTTCTTGTAATAACAACATATCTCTTTACAACCATATAAACCATTAACGTTCACTTTTTCTAGCCAATGTAGGCTAAATATCGTCTCTTTAGGCACTGAGTGAATCTTTTTCTTGTTTTAACAGCATATGGAAGTTTCTTGTTATAACAACTTACCAACTTATCATGTTATAACAAGAAAAGTTTTTTTTTAATGAGATACGTTCATTTTGTGAAACGTTTCTTGTTTAAACTGAATAATTTAGTATCTACTAATAATGAGAAATGTGTGTCATTACAACATGAAACAATCTTGTTCAAGTGAGAAAAGTCCCTCGTTGTAACAAGAAACTGAGCAAATGTTTTTTTTGTCATGGTGGCAGCAATACGCTGCCATAGAAAACAGATTCAGGGTTTAGGAGATAAAAATAAGAACATGCGTCAAGGTGAAAAGAACAAGCATCTCCTCAGCTTACACAGACTAAGCCCCAACTCTACCCTTCTTTATGTGCCCTGTCTCTACATCTCTGAGGGCCTCCGAGGCCTCTGAAGTGGAGCCAGAACCCCATCAAACTAAAACCAGAGGTGATGTCATGTTCATTGGTTAAGGCTGTCCTCTCTCACTCTGATAAAACAGCTGGCTCAAAGCCCCAATGCGGCAGTTTTCTGCTACACGAAGCTGCATGTACAGCGTTGGCGGGTTGACATAAAGACCAAAGACACACACAGAATCCACACTACAAGATAATGCCAACAAAAGTAGTTTTTCATGGTGATGCTGCAGAAACAAATATGAGTAAATCTTTCACTCATTGCGATAGCAAAAGTCAAAAAAGGACATTTTTTAAGTTCAATTTCAGTTGAGTTAGAGTTTCCTGCATGGCATTTTTATGAAGAATCACCAATATTTCTAAGGTTGTAATCTTGATATACAGTGATTTATGCTGTAAGATAAATCACTGACTTCTTTTTGTTGCACAGATGTTCATCTACGTAGGCGGAACAAGTTTTTGTTTCAGAGCTGCAGCCTGATCTTAGCATGGTCACGTATGTTACAAAGACCTGGTGGAGGAGTGTCATGCTCATTAATCTCAGTGGGGCCACTTTCCCACAGAACCGGCTCTCTGCTCTGCTGCCGTCTGGCCAGCTCGTAGCAGCTGGAACAGAGTGAGACAGAAACGCTTGTTACAGTCTTCTTCTCTTCTCTTCTCTTCTCTTCTCTTCTCTTCTCTTCTCTTCTTCTCTGTCTTTGCCAATTCTAACACCTTGTTGTTTCTTCTGTGCTAGTCCTCCAGATCTCCACTCTTTGTCCTCTCTTTCTCTACCTCTGACACACTGACCCCTGCCAGCTCTCCATCCACTCCTCAGTGTGAAACAGACTTTCAGTATGTGACATTAGCCTCCATCATTAAGGTCTCCTTACTGACTCGAACCTGGCCTTCTGTCTCTCCATATGGAGGCGATTTTCTCTGTGCTCTAACGGCCATTTAGCGTGTGCAAATACATCTCAGCAAACGTTAAATAAACAACCGAATTACTTCTTCACACTCCTGCAACCACTTTGGTTTCAAGTGAACCATAATCTCTGGCATTACGGACTCAACGGATATGGCTATGTGTTAATCTCTATGTGGAATAATATCCACGGCCGGGCAAATAATCATTTCCAAAGGCTTTGTAATAATGTCTGTGTTTATTCCATTAGTATTAATGCATGTTTTCTTAACTCATGGTAAATCCTGGCTATCCAAGTGCAACAATGAATAATTTTGCAAAATGGAACAAGGTGTGGTAATTATGACCAATAAGCAAAACTCGCTCATTGAGGTAACTGTTAATCTTGGACAAATGTTGACAGGTCATGTCAGTTTTTTTCAATTACTTATTAATTGCTGTATTGCCCAACCTAAAAAAAGAGCTTTTACTGAATAAGTGTAATAGAAAACTATTAAAATAAAAATGAAAAATAAAGAACTGCATCTCAGCCTGTGTAGCCTCCAGCATCCTTTTACAGGCCTCCATAATGTATGTGTTTAAAATACGATATGTGAAAACATGTTTGTCTGTGTGGCTGCGAGCAGTGGTCACATGAAAATGTATATATATATATAAACACCAGAGTTAAGTAAGCCCTACATTAGACCTTCATCCACCCTTCCACTCTGTTTCTTCAGGCTGACTGCGGTGACTTGCCCCTGGGTGAAAAATTTTGGTCTTTTACTGGGCTCAGAGTCTGCGGTTTGTGGTATGTAGGAGCAGCGCTGCCCATCACCGAAACCCAGACTACATCCCACTTTACAAGCTGCTCTGCTGGACGTTCCTCTGAGCATTTTTCATTAATTCTTTTGACTGTAATAGCCATGACGATATTTGGAGAGACAGGCGAAACTGCCTCTGAGCTTTCTACAGTTAAAAGAGCAACATGAGCGAGTATGTGTGTGCTCACATAGGCTTACTCTCAAATATGTACAAGAAGAGAGAGATACAGAAGGAGAGAGATTGTGGATCCAAGCACAGAAGCATCTTAAATGCAAAGCTGTAAAAAGAAAAGGTACAAAACCACAGAGCACAGCATCCCTTTCAACTCATGTTTTACTGCAGTCTTTGTTCCCAAAAGTAATCCAAAACAGACTCTCAATCTTAATTCAAAACAACCTTACAGTCATATCAAGAGACCAACAGCTGCACAGTAGCACGATTAGCAATCTACCCGACTACACACCACCAAAACATAAAAAAGGCACTGATGTGGGTAAAGTCGCCTGGTGCTGCTAAAAAGACACAGATGGATCCGGGCAAAACACATGGCCTTTATTTCAGTCCTTGATAGCCAGTTCTCCTCTACAATCACCTTTGTCTAATTTATGAGAGAGTGGCATCAAGGGAGAGAAGAAAAAACCCACATGAGAAACTCACCTTCACGACACTCTTCTCCCACAAACCCTGGGCAGCATCTCCACTCCAGTGCAGTGACCTGCTTGTAGGTAAACCTGAAAGACGGTCTGATGATTGTCCTGTAGCTGCAAGAAAGCACACAGAGACTGACTACAGGCACACATTCATATTCTTTAGTGTTTTTATTTGATAATGGACAGTAAAGTGGGGACAGGAATTCAGGGGAGACAGAGGAAACAGAAAAGTTTACTTGAATATTTCCATTTTATGCAACTTTACACTTTCTCAAGTAGAGAAAAGTGAAAATAAAGCACAATGGAGACCCCCAAATCACTAAATCCACCCCTGCCACCATGCAGGATGTCCCATATTCATGCCTTGTTATCAGCATCACAACTAAAAGAGATGGTGGGAAAAGAGGAGTTGGTACCTGATGACTTTGGAACAGGGTCCGGGCCATCTGCAGCCCTGAAACACTCTCTGCACTGAGGTTTCTGTCCCATTTTGCACCTGACAGGATACTGTCCTGGAAACAGTGTACTGACACCAGTTCCTAAAACACAGAAGAGATGTTATCCTTATTGACACCATATGAGAGAAATGTAATCAGTGCTGCTATGGAAATGATCACACACAAAGACAAAATGTGAAAAAAATAACAGTCTGAACACTTTAAGATACTAATGTAGCATCTTAACAGAGCTGAAACATTCACCAACATTCACCATGCAGTAAATTTTACTGCTTTAGATACAGAATTCGTATTTTGGTGAAAATTTTCAAAATGGACTCACCTGAGTTGGGTACTGGACCTGGTACCCGGCGGTCCAGCAGTACTCCCGCTCTGTTCCGATTTGATGCGCTGCCGCTGCACATTGATGCTTGGAAAGTGATAAACAAACCCGGTTCCCAGCGAAGAACAGACTAAACTTATCCACATGCATAGCGCGTAAAGAAACGATAAAGCCATCATCTCCCTTTTGAGTTATCCCTGATAAAGATGTCCGTAGATGCCGACAATCCTGAAGTTATAGATCCCTCTGAGGCAGATCTACAGTAATCTGGAGTGGAATGGAGGTGGGAAGCCTAAGCAAATCCCACTGTAATCAGTTGGTCATTTTGTCTTCCCGACGAGAAACAAACCGGTCCTCTCAAGATCCCAAAATGAATGACACACAGCCTCTTCCTATAGAATAATGCGGTTTTCTGACGTTTGACATCGTGCCGAGGAGTGAGGAGTCAAATATCCACTGTGGGTAAAAAGCGCACTGAGTGTGAGGGCTGGAGACGGAGTGCGTAAAAGCGCATCTGGTCCCGATCAAAAAAATCACGAGCCTTCAGTCCTCATATATGAACTATAATGTGAATGTTATGTCCAATAGTGAATTCCCAGTTACGCATTTGTATCTTATGTTATGTCTGTTGTCTCTTTTGCCCTCTTATTTTAAGCCCATTCTTTAAGCTTACATACTGTAAACCCGGGGGAAACAAAGACAGATATGAGCGATGACAGTATAAACTTACAATAATCTAAGGGACTGATAAAACGGTCTCTGTTCATTTTCATCCCTTTGTCATGTTGTTATTTTTCTTTTGGAGACTGAACTAACCTCTGAGACTCGAGCCTGCAGATACATTATATAATGGCAGCATATATATACAATGATTTTAATGACACTTGGGTCACCAAAACAGAAACCAGAAGTTTTTTTCCTTATCAGAATAGTTAATAATCTTCTTTTTGTACTAAAAGAGATGAAGTACAAAAGTTTTAGCGACCAATGTCAGTGAAAAATTAGCTAAATATGAGATTATAAACATGACATGCCATTTTTGTCAGGAAATGTATAACGTACATTAATGATAATGTTTGCCTACAATCTCATAATTCTAATTTAAGCAAAATTAGTGAGGAAAATTGAGATTATTTCCTCATTGTTTTGAGTCAAAGTCAAAATTTGGACTTAATATCCATAATCTTGACCTGATGAGTCACAATTTTACTTTATTACCTCATTATTTTTGCTTAATAAGTCAAAATTTTGATTTATTATCTCATAGTTTTGAGTGGATTGATTATGTTTGAATAACATTTCATCTACTCTTTCTTTCAGAGATTGAGTTCCATATTTTAATGACTGCTGACTAATGCCAATAAATAGAAGTGAACTATTATTTCCCTGGTTTTGTTGATCACCCTTTGAATGGTCCCAGTACTGTACCAGTTAAAGGTTGGGTTCACAAATTTTCAAGTCTGTCTTAAAACAACAGTCGGGTGCCCAAATGAACATTGAAACAGGTTTTTCTTGTTGTAATCATTCCTTCTGTTCATACTGGCCGTTAGAAGATCCCTTCATGATGCACTTACAATGAAAGTGATGGGGACCAAAATCCACTCTCCTCCTTCTGTGCAAAAATAGTTTTAAAAGTTTATCCGAAGCTAATATGAAGCTTCAGACATCCAAATTAGTCAAATCAAGTAGATATAGTTGAACGTTACAGTCTTTTTAGTGCCAAAGTCCATCTTTTTGTTACTATACTTCCACCACAGCTCAACAGGGAAGCACAAAGAGGGGATTTGATGTTAAAAATACTGTGAATATGTCAGATAGTCACTTGATATGACTAACTCAGACTGCTGAAGTCTCATATAAGCTTCAGATCAACTTTTAAATGCATTTTTGCACAAAATGTCTGTGTGGACACACTGTGTTCGATTACTTACATTTAAAGTGCATTATGAAGGGGGATTTTTTTAATAGCCAGTATGAACAGGAGGAATGATTACAGCGAGGAAAACCTCTTTCAGTGTTCATATGGACACCTGACTGTTGTTTTTAAGTCAGATTTGAGACACTGTGACCCTATCTTTAAAGAAACCCCAGTGGGGGTGAACTGAACATGTGCTGTGAGGCAGCGCCTCCTGCCGACACACCGGCCTCTGTGCAGGTTTTAGTGAAAAGGAGACGTGTCCCACCGCCCACTCGGTCGTGTCTAGTGGTAACCCTAGATTAGCGAAACTCTCGCGAGCCCCTTTAAAATATTCTTGTTTCTAGGTTTTATGATGTGGAAATGCTCAGGTTAAGGTCTGGTTAGGTTTAGGCACTTGGTAAGGATTAGGTAAAGATCATGATTTAGGTTAAAATGATCACTTGAACGTTGTGTGGGTTAAAGTTTGTCATACTCCTTACAAATCTCGCGATAGTTTCACAAATTTTTGCTAATCTAGGGTTACCGTGTAGACACGACAGTCTCACTCTCAGGTTAGCTAAAACAGACGATGGAGATGGAGACAGACAACACCGGCAACATGGGAGAAAAAGGAGACGTGGACATGGCTGAAAACATGGAAATGGCTGAAAACCCGTTTGAACCTTACATTGAATCCCTTCGCCAGCAGCTGGAAGACCAAGACCCCGTTTTTCTGATCGGAGTTATCGTCTCTTTGGCGGTTGTTGTCATCACCTTTGGTAAGACGTTAACGATACCGTTAACTAGGCCTGACGTTAACGTGTAGCTTAGCAAAGTTAGCCACAGAGTTTATGCTTGTTGGGAAGCGGTTTAGTCAGCTTGGCAGCGTTAACATTTAACATTTAATGTTGATTCAATAAATGCAATGTGTGCTTCAAAGCAGTTAGCAGGGATTAGCAGGCTAGGAAGCTAACTGCTAAGCTAAAGCAAACGTCAACAGCTGTCAGTTCACATGAGACTTTGGTTAAAGCACAGGGTCACAATGTTTTAAGTCTGTCTTAAAACATCAGTCAGGTGCTGTAGTTATCCCTCCTGCTCATACTGGCTATTTAAAGAGCCCCTTCAAATGCACTTTCAGTGTAAGTGATGGAGGCCAAAATCCACAGTGTGTCCACGCAGTTATTTTGTGCAAAAGTGCACTTAAAAGTTGATCTGAAGCTTATATGAAGCTTCAGCAGTCTGAGTTAGTCATATCAAGTGGATATCTACCACATTTACAGTCTTTTTAGCATCATATTCCCTCTTTGTGTTTCCCTGTTGAGCTGTGGTGGAAGTATAGTATCAAAAAGAGGAACTTGGGCACCTGAAAAGACTGTAACATTGAAAGATATCTACTTGATTTAACTCATTTGGACGACTGAAGCTTTATATTAGCTTCAGATAAACTTTTAAATACATCTTTGCTCAGAAGGAAGTTTACCTGAAGTCACACTTGAAAAAATTGTGAACCCGACCTTTAATAGACATTAAATGTTTTTGAATCATTGAGGATAAATCGGTGACCAGTCTCCCTGTTTTCTCTCTCTCCAGTTTTTCTGAAATACTTCCTCACCAGCAAAACAGTCAGAAGTGCTGTGCTGCTGGTCGGGCTGTGTGACTCAGGGAAAACTCTTCTTTTCAGCCGGGTGAGTTGATGTAAAACGTGGTTGCCATCGCCACGTTGTCTGTCATGCTGCACAGCTGATATGTCACAGATGCATTACTAGTGAATTGTGCATTTTCGTATTTTTGGCAGCTGCTGTCAGGAAAGTTCAAGCGGACACAGACCTCCATCACTGACAGCAGTGCTCCATACAAAGCCAAAAATGACAGGGTAGGTTAAAGAAAGTTTCTCATCTGTTCTCATCTTTTCATGATGAGCATGGTGTATATTTTATTCTTTCTCTCTGTATTCAGGGCAGCACCTGGACTCTGATAGACCTGCCAGGACATGACAGTCTTCGTCCTCAGTATTTGGAGAAGTTCAAATCTGCAGCAAGGTGAGAACAAGACAACCAGTTTGTATTTCTATTATCTGTCTTGCTATCAAGGTAAAGTTACCAGTGACCTGATCGATTCAGTGTTCCTTATTAGGTCTGTAACTAACGATTTTCATTATCTATTAATCTGTTGATCGTTTTGTCTATAAAATGCCATTTAAATGGTGAAAAATTACGCTTTGTTTCTCAAAGGCCAAGGTGACGTCCCCAAATGTTTTCTTTTGTCCTGTCCAACACTCCACAACCCAAAGATATTCAGTCTACTATCATAAAAGACTAAAGAAACCAGAAAATAATCACATTTTGAAAAGCTGGAATCAGAGAATTTGGACCGTTATTATCAAAAATGATTGAACACAATTAATCAGTCATCAAAATAGTTAGCAATTAATTTTCTGTTGATCGACTAATTGTTCAATACTTTGTAATCACATCTCACCTCACTGTCTGTTTCCCTCTTCTCCATCTCTTCAGAGCGATTGTGTTTGTGGTGGACAGCGCTATCTTCCAGAAGGAAGTGAGAGACGTGGCAGAGTTCCTGTACGTCTTGTTGACGGACACCGTGATCTCCAGGAATAGTCCAAGTCTCCTGGTGGCATGCAATAAACAAGGTGAAACCTCGCTTCTGCCGCTCAAAATTTCCCTGTTCTTCATGTGGACGGCTGTGGCTCAGGAGGTAGAGCGGGTCATCCACTAATCGGAAGATCAGCGGTTTGATCCCCAGCTCCTCCAGTCCATATGTCGAAGTGACCGTGGTCAAGATACTGAACCCCAAATTGCTCCTGATGGCTGTGGTGTGTGAATGTGCATTAGAATAGATGATTATGAGCAGATTGACAGCCTCTGCCATCAACGTGTGAATGGATGAATGTTGACATTAGGGCTGTAGTCTGCTGGTCGACTGGTCAGTTAGTTGGTTGATATGCTCTCATCTGATTAAATTCTCATTGGTCGAATAATCTCTGTGTTATTTTCATAAGGAGAAAAGTGCTACATCAATAGCTTTCCAGGAGTAATCCATTATTTCCTGCGGCGGGAGGGACAGACTAACAAATTAACTGTGAAAACGGGGGTGTATTCAAAACACCCCTGTTGTTTTCACAACTTTGAACTCACTCAACCTAATGGAGACTGCTAGGTCTAACTGTACTCAAAGTTTACTGAACGTACTGAATGTTTACTGAATCTATGTTTCTCCATAATGACACAACGAGAACCCCCGCCAAGCCAATAAAATATTTTTTAATATTTGATTTCCGAATGAATATCTATTCACTCACAAAACAGAGAAATACAGAATAGAGAAATGTGTGGCTGCTGAGTTTACTGTGTTCCACTCTGTCCTGTTACACCCCCCCCCCCGACTAACTGATTAGTTGAAGATTATGTACGATTTTAGTCGACCAAGATTTTCTTTGGTTGACTACAGCCCTAGTTGACATGTATATGCTTTGAGTGGTTGGAAGACTATAGCTATCTAAAACTGCTGCATGTTTGTTGAATAGTACAGTTATTCACTGCTCTTTAATTTTGCAGATATCACCATGGCAAAATCGGCCAAACTGATTCAGCAGCAGCTAGAAAAGGAAATGTGAGTAACCAAATATTTTCTTTATTTTGGATCCTTTACACTTTGGTCATGATTTCTGTTCAGTTATTATCATTTAAGATCATTTTAGGGCAGCAACTAGCAATCATTTTCATTACAAAGTAATCTGCTGATTATTTTCTCAGTTAATCAAAAGTTACATCTATAAAAATGTCAGAAATTTAATCTAGTTTAATATTAAGATTTCAACTGTCATACCAGTGAAGGGAGGTTGTATTATCAGTGTATTGGTAGCACATTATAATATAAATAATAATAATAATAATATAAATTACAAGCACATTACAAGCTTTCAACTTGTTCTTCTGCTCCCTAGTGGTCAAAAAATGTATTGTTGCTGTTTATATTTTGGAGGGCTGCACTGGTTTATTCTCGCTCTTTAATTTTCATTTTAAATGTTGCGTTCAGGCTTTGATTGTCCACTTTAGTCTAACAGTGTCCTTGGAGATTGTTTTTAGAATATCAGCAAATGTAGATGCATCAACACTGACTGTTTTTGTCTCATAGGAACACCTTGCGAGTGACGCGCTCAGCGGCCCTCAGCTCTCAGGATGGCTCTGTGGGCGGCAGCGTGTATCTGGGGAAGAAAGGCAAGGACTTCGAGTTCAGCCAGCTGCCCATGAAGGTGGAGTTTCTGGAGTGCAGCGCCCGTGGCAACAAGGGTGAAGAGGGGGATGCAGATATTGAGAGCCTGGAGAAAAGCCTGGCGAAACTGTAAAATCAGCAACTCAACATCCTCGGAGCAGAATTTGCCTCAAGGGCACGGACCTCGGATCGGATGACCTCAGCAATCAGAGGAGTTGGCAGATGCATCTCAGCTGGGAATCTGTAACTTCAGCCTCTTATTCCAAACAAACGATCCCATCTGTGTCGACTGTGGAAGAACATTTGTAACATATTCAATCAAAAACAAGCAAACAGACTATGAAAGTAATTGTGGACATTATAGAAATGGAAAATGATGGTAAAGTTCCTGTGCAGTGCTCGGAAATAACTGCACTTCTTACTGCGAACATCAACCTTAAACTGCTTCATTTGGCTTAATTAGAAAATGCATAGCTGCAGGCCTTTTGGTAAACTAGAAAATGTGTTGCTTATATTAGTAATTTAAAGAAAAGTATTATAGGCTCTCAGATTTTGAACTGTCTCACCTGCAGGCTGTTTTGTGAAACCATTTATTCAGTACATGTGCCTTTTTTCTGATATTCTTATAGAAAATGTTTTGCTTGTTTGCAAAAAGAATGGCGGTTTACTTGTGTTGGTGTGTTGCGTGAATACAATGCATTTGCAATGAATGTATGAAGTTCTTGTCGTCATACAAGATTTTGTGTTTGGTGTCGTCTGGCTTGTTAAAAAAAGATACTGAGAAAACTTTCCTCCATTTCAGCAGAAGATCAAATTATTGGAGCTTTAAATAGATCAAAAATGTGAAACAGATTCAGCCTGTAATTACGTTCATTCGTAAGCAGCAAACAGGTTTTAATCAACACATACAGAAAGAAAATATCACACAATCACATAATTACAAGATTGTTGGCTGGCTGTTGCTGCTTTATATCTATTTAAGAAAAAAAAAACAAAAAAACCACCACTGTTCCCTTAAGGACAAGGACAACGTCAACAGTCTGATAAAGAGCAATATGTTTGAAATGTGACATCTTGGGAACATTGTTCAGTTAGCTTTGTTTTTCTGTCTGACACCTGGTTTGAATTGAAAGTGTTTATTCTATAAAAGCACTGCAGACTCATTTAAACATGAAAAGCTCATTTCTGTTGTTTGATGTGGTATTTTTACAGTCCACAAGAATGCATTTCTTGTTTACAAAAATATAATGAATCCCGTGTCAGGCAGCAAAACAGATGACACTTTTACAGGACCACACACACACACACATAAACCACCCACCAAAACAAATCCACTGAGTAAAGCTTACATAAAATAAAACCTGTAAAAGAACCACATTTATTCTGTAAAAGTCGCATGAAACCTCAAACTCTTTTTAATGTGTGCGTGCTGTTTCCAGATTTAGCTTTGCAATGTTCAGCGCTTTCTGGAACTCCAGTGATGTTTGGCTTCTGCCCACAGTTCAGGCTTTAATAAAAAGGAAAGCGAGAGAAGGACCAACACAAAAATGATGCCGTCAGTTTCTAACAACAACAAACGCAGGAGTGTATACCCACAAAAACACTTGTAAACTAACAACAGTGTGTTGCTATGACCAAAACAAATAAAGTGCATTAATCTATAGTTGAGACAGAGGATAAACTGTCAGATTTGAGCTCTGATCTGCGACCACCAGACTGGGCTCTCCTTTCAGCACAGCAGGGCACAGCCAGTTCACTTTGTCCCCATGACTGATGCTCAGTTTGGGCCCAGGTTTCTCCTCCGTCACCTCCTCTGCACATGCTGCAGCAGCCGCTGCCGCCTCCTCCTCCTCGCCCTCAGCCTCTTCTTTCTCTGCTTCAGCCTTCAGTGGCGTCTTTGCTTTATCCTGAGATTGTTCTTTTCTCTTTGCCTTGCTCTTCCCCTTCCTGCGTGGAGCCACCGTCCCTTTAGTTTTGGCCTTTCCCTCTGGAGTCACCACTGGGTGCTTACTGATGTCCCACAGGGCCACCTGGCCGTCGTTCCCCCCGGTGGCGAGCCAGTACGGGTGGGAAAGGAAATTGACAAAGTGAGCTTGTGAGGCTCCCTGGCTGTGTGCCTTGACTGCTCCCTGCTGTTCCAGTTTGGAGCCGCTGCCAATCCGCATCAGATGTACCCGCCCGTCCTCCGCTGCACAGCCCAAAATGTTCCCACAACTCGCCACCGAGACACAGTGAGCCAGTGGAGGGTTGAAAAGCTGACCAGGACGCTGCTGGTGGTCGTCTTCTTCCTCAGCTACATCCTGGAGGTTGAGGGTCCAAAGAGGACGAGTCTTTTGCAGACCCCACAGCATCACCTGAACAGAAAAGGGTAAACACATCAGTACATGAAAGAAATGTAGTCTTGTGTATGTCATACGTAGTACTCTCCTTTCACCTCTCACCTGCATGTCCAGTCCAGCAGACAGCAGGTTGTTGGGCCTGTGAGGCCGAAAAGCCACAGAGGAGCAGATGTTAGTGTGTCTGCGGAGAGTCCTGCACACTTTCCCCCCAGGAAGCTCCAGCACCCGGACCGCCCCGGAGTCGTCAGCCACCGCCAGAGCTGAACCCGTCTCGTTCAACGCCAAAGCATTGATCTCCTCCTCCCCTGCACCCTGAAACTCCTCCACGGTGGCCTTCAGGTTTCGGGGGTCGAGCACACTCACCGTGTCTCCGTGCGACACATACAGCAGGCCCAGAGCTGCAGGTGAGAACGCAACACTCGTGCTGTCGTCTTCACCGGAGAGGGTGAGACGACCTATGATGGTTCCTTCTTGGTTCCAAACAGCGACCTCTCCACCTTCAGAGCCTGAGGCGAGGAGACCCTCGGGGCCCGGGGACACCCCAACACACAGGATGGATGTGGAGTGGCCGTCACACCACTGCCTGGCCATGCTGACCCTGAGACGAGAGAAGAGACGTGTGAGCTTGTGGTATCTTATTCTGTTATGTTGTGTGTTATTAACTGGTTACTATTTTAAAGATCGGAGCCAAAAGTCCTATCATATTTCCAGTCTTATGCAGTTCAAGACGTACAGGAGCATAATGTTAAATTAGCACCTTTCTAAGACACCTTTCTTGCAAGCAAGAAGCAAGTAAACTTCATTTATAAAGCACTTTTCAATAGCAAGGAAAATAGAAGTTAAAAGTGTTTTGCAGGCATATTAAAGAAGGTGAGATAAGTATTTACATAAAGTAAAAGCTATAAAATTAAGAGGACAAAACATCAGCACTCAGTTATCAGTAGGGCTGCAACTAACTATGGTTGTTATAGATTAAGCTGTTAATTATTTTCTCGATTAATCGATGAGTTGTTCGGTCCATAAAATGGTGAAAAATGTCGATCTATGTTTCCCAAAGCTCAAGGTGACGTCCTCAAATGTCTTCTCTTGTCCACAACCAAAAGATATTCAGTTTATTATCACAGAAAATGGAAAATATTCACATGTGAGAAGCTGGAATCAGAGAATTTGGACATTTTCTCTCTTTAAAAATGACTCTAAATGATTAATCTATTATCAAAATAGTTGGCGATTAATTTATTAATCGGCAACTAAACGATTAATAACTAATCTTTGCAGCTCTACAGTAAACTGAACATTATAACATTAAGGAATTATGGTAGAATTTATTACAGAGCTGTTGTATTAGACTCTGTTATATTAGTTTTAGGTAGATGTACCTAATAAAGTGCAAGCAAGAAGCAAGCAAACTAAATTTATAAAGCACTTTTTAAAACAGAAGTTAAAAGTGTTTCACAGGGACATAGAAGAGTCAGAGAAGGCAATATATTAAACAATAAGCGTATTTCCATAAAGTAAAAGCTGTAAGAGAAAGACAAAAACAAAGAATACTAATGTGATTTTGCAGCACTCAGCTGCCAGTGTCTGTTTTTACAGCTTTATTATAATGAGAATGAGAAATATCATCAGTATTTACATTCCTAAAACTTAACAAGTAAACATGGTTAGATGTTAAAAACGAAAGCAATACTTGCAGAATAATTAGATTAACTGAAATCTAACAAATCTGTATTTGTGATCAATTATATGTTTAAAAAAAATCAACCAAAATCAACAATCAAATCAAAACCAACAATCACATTTACGAGTTTAAGAACAAAGTTTGGTAGAAATTACGTACTTTTAATTTTACTTGAATATTGATTCATTAAAGTAGCGAAGGAGCTACAATACGTAGTGGTTTTCTGTGTCTTTCGACTGAAATTCACTCACATGCAAACAGAATATCCTGCATTTTAATTACCCAGCAAACACATTTAATTATAACGTCGAAAATTAAAACGTGAACCCAGAAAGTCAAACAGTCTCGGCTTCAGCTCTGCTAATTTGTTAGCATAAACGCAAACATGAAACAACCTCCTGCTCAGCTGACGATGTGATTACGTTAATAATCATGTTTGTGTGAATAAGCCGATTAAATATCATTTATAACAGAGGTGTAGGATTACTGATTACCTCACAACCAGAGAATTACTCTACCTTAGCGAGGGCCGTCAAACTTCAACAGGCTGCCATGTGGGGCTGAGTCGCTCATTGATGACATCATAAAATGGTACTTTGGGAGCTTACCCTCAGTTCAGCCTGACAGGCGGATTTATAATCAAACAATCAGTCAAACTTTATCTGTACAGCTATGGCACTTTTCATGCAGGTAAGCAACGACTGACATGCCAATAATAAGACAGATGAAATGTAAACAGTAAGTAAGTGTAAGTCAATAAAAATAAAGTAAATAATATCTATAAATCATTCTTAATCAAAAGCCAAGCTATAGTTTTTAAGTTAAAGATATCAACACTTCCAGCAGCTGCTGTTAGATCCTCAGGCAAACTGGTCCAGGTGATGACATGAAATATTAAAGTCACATATAGGATATTTAAATTACTCTTTAAGTTATATATAAGTTAATATAAGTTATAAGTTGTTCCTGAGGCAGTTTGTCTCCTTAATCTTAGCATCTAACTTCCCGCCACTCCTCTTCCACCACCCTAGACTCCAACAAACCATGCACTTTCAGTTAACACTTTTTGTATATGTTTTTATTGTTTTATTGTGTTTATCGTATTAGTGTATTTTTATAGTATGTTTTTGTAGTATTTTTATATGCCTGCCATTGTAATTGCTCCTCTGGAAAAAATAAAGTTTACTGAATCGAACTGAAAACTCTAACCTTTGTCCTTGTATTTCAAATTTCAAAGTATTTATTTGATAGTGGCTGTTGCTGGTTGACACAAAGCTGTGAGAAAATTCTGCCTGTGAGGATAAGTTCAGGGCATAATTTTATGTGCTTTCTTTCAGAGTTAATAAAAACTGTTTATACAATTTCCCTTGGAATCATAAAAAATCATGGAAATCCATGTACATATATTTGTAAACTAAATCAGTTCACTAATATAATATACAGTATATCATATGTAATACTAGATATTGTCTTGAACAGATCAAGTGTGAAATACAAGCCAAATGTAGCAATGGTCTGTGTTTAAATTTAACTTTTTAAATATACTTTATTAAGTTTTTGCACAGAAAAAAATACATAAAGGTAAAGAGAACAGTTTCAATAAAATACATAATAAACTATAACAGTAATAATACAATCATCAATCCTCATCAACCTAATAATACATCATCAGCAATGATAAATACAGAGCATAAATTATAATGTTAGCAAGGTGAGTGCTAAGCGGCAAAGCAATGATTCAAAGACACTTTGCACAAAATGAAAAAGAAAAGCACTCATCAAATCGCTGTCCAGCGTGTCCCCCACCCGGCCTTCTATTTCCACAATGGCTTCTCCCTCGCTGATTCATCCAAAGCTGTAGATCTGATGAGTGTGGTCCATTTCTGGGTCAGTGAGCAGCATGCCACACTGCCTCACTGAATGGAGAACAGAGAGGAGAGGCCATAGCTTTCAGACCCTCACCAGGAAAACACACAAACCGACTACACAACACTCATTACACTGTCAAACCCCACGTTCAAATGCTGACACATACTGTATGTTCTCACAAAGCAGCGGCAGTTCTCACAGAGCACTGTACATGTAAGTACCCTGCGTTTGATACTACTTCCTCTTCATGATGCTGTTACATAGAAACATAAGCAGATGGATGTGTTTTAGCTGTGCTACTGTAGTTGCTAAAAGATGTGTGAATTTGTCAGCAAGTAGTTTTTGGCAGTAATACTGAGTAAGAGGTTTTCTTTTCATGACTTAAAATCAAGTGTGTTACTATTGCAACGACTGAAGTTTAAGTTGAGGGTTAGATTCATCTTTAGGACATTGTGTTTGAATTAAAAATGTATATGAGGCTTTTGAATGTGTAAAGAAAAGACTAAAAAAGAAAATTAATCGCATCACCCGACTGAATGTTTGGCTTGAAGACTTTAATTGGGGCTCCAGGAGCAGGCAAAATAATTGTGCGATGGATCAGATAGCAAACAGAATTCACATTAGTAACAGATGATTTACCGTCTTCTGAAACTGCACTTTTTCCAAAGATCATTTAGTTGGATGATGACTGCAATTACTTTCACTATTTTTAACCAGACTCTGAGGCAGCATCTCTTCAGAGGATTTGCAGTTACTCAGAAAACACAAGACACACCAGAGAGAGTATGAGGTCGCCCTATTTCCCAGCGAGGTCAGTACTTTTCCACAAGGAGCCCAACGGAGTGACGTACAGAGTCCCGGCACTGCTCTACCTGTCCCGCTCCAGCTGCTTCCTGGCTTTCTGTGAGGAGAGACTCAGCCCCTCCGACTCTCAGGCTCACCTGCTGGTCATGAGGAAAGGCACTTTCTACAGGAACTATGTGGAGGTCAGTGCTGCCCACTGGGTTTGGACCCTCTGTCACTTTACAGATACGTATTTCACCAATAGAAACAAAAGCTACTTGAGTGTAGAGTAGTTATAAAGTACTTTATGGCTCACAGTTTAAGTTACTGACTGAAGATCAGTACATAAATACACATTTTAATGGCTCATAATGAAACAAATATTATCTTAATGGGTGATACTTTCACTTTAAGTCTCCATTATTTGGCATTTATAAGCACTGTACTATTTATACAGTTAATGAATTATTTATAGCACAGCATAATTGTAGTTGTAAGCAGATATAAGTGTTTATTAATGTATGTCACAACTATAACTCCTCCTGTGGGCACTCATATGTGCAGCCTGGTGTATAAACAGACAATGGATGATAATATAGTAAAATACAGTTGTAATAATATGACATATGTCTTCATAGAATAAGTTATAATTGCTGATAAATTAATAAACATTGCATTAATAAACACTTACTGCTTATAAATGCTAAGTAGGGGGACTTAAAACAAGGTGTTACCACTAATACCAAGATAAAGTCATGTTAGAAAGGCTGCAGATGAAAAAAGTATATACATATCAATAGAACGGTAAATGGGCTGCATTTATATAACACCTTTCTAGTCTTCTGAGTACTCAAAGCACTTTACACTACATGCCACATTCACACATTCAAGCCAAGGCAGCTTATTTGTATAACACATTTCAACAACAAGGAAGTTCAAAGTGCTTTACATGAAACTTAAAAAGCATCAAGACAGAATGTAAAAGCAACACAAGGCAATATAAAAAGACATTTAAATACAATTAAATTGGAAATTGGTGGAATCTTCTGTTGTCTTTGTTCCCCTTCCCGAACAAAGGCAATTGGCATATCTGGGTTGGTTGTTCTGGGTGACAAGGCATTGTTTGTTATTCTCCTGCTTGGACTGGAACTGATTTTAAGTGGACACACAGGGACAAAACATATGCTGCACCTGATATGGAGGCACTGACTGCTTGTCTAATTTTCTGAATTTTGTCAGTGAAGAAGGAGGAAAATTCATTGCAGGCCCTGGTAGATAGAAGTTCAGAGGCTACTGACACAAGAGGGTTTGTTTAGCCTGTTGACAGCAGCGAACAAGGCATGTGCATTATTATTGTTTTTGGTGATGAAAGACCACTTGCCTTTCTCACTTCCAAATGATAAATACAAAGTGTCTCTTTATAGATGTCATAATGAACCTGGAGATTTATTTATCGCCACCTGCGCTCAGCTTTTAGACACTTTTAGACACTTTTTTTTTATTCTGACCAGCGTGGTATTTCTCCATGGAGATCTTTTTTTTACCAGAGACAAACTTCACCTTAGTGGGTGCGATGGCATCAATAACATTTATGATTTTAAAATTGAAATTATCTACAAGCTCATTGACTGAGACCCAAGAGAGGGCAGGTGTGGAAGAGAAAGCCTGAATAAATGTTTCACTGGTGTTTTCAGTGATATATCTTTTTGTCACTACTTCTGTTTGAACATTTGTGTGCACAGAGATAGCACTCTCAAAGAAAACACAGGAATGATCAGAGAGAGCAACATCAGTCACCACACTGTGGGAAATGTTCAGGCCCTTAGAGGTGATTAAGTCCAGAGTGTGCCCCTTGTTGTGTGTGTGTGGGCTCCATCACATACTGAGTCAGTCCTTAGTTATCAAGAACACACACTCTGTCCTGGGGTTTGTCAACATGGATGTTAAAATCACAAACAATAACTACACAGTCAAAGTCAGTACAGATTAGATTAGTAGACAGCAGTTCAGCAAAGTCATCAAAAAATGTTGCACAGTATTTAGTTGGCTTGTAGATATTTATGAGCATAGCTGGAGAAGAGGAATTCAGCTGAGGAGCCGCATATTTAAAAGAAGCAAAATTTCCATAAGATATCTGTTTGCATTGAAGGGAATCTTTAAACAAAATGGCAACTCCATCTCCTCTCTTATGCACTCTCTCTTCACTCATAAAACTGAAGTTGGGAGGGGTTGACGCGATAAGAACAGCGGCACTGTTATCTTGGTGTAACCGAGTTTTAGTTAAAAATATAAAATCAAGATTGTGCTTGATGATAAAATCATTGATTAAAAATGTTTTTCCTGCCAAAGATCTGACATTTAATAAAGCTAAATTTAGTCTGCCCCAGTTTTTTGCGACAGGCTGTTGCTGCTGAGGAATGGATTCTGAATGCAGGCGCCATAAATGTGATGAATGTGTCAAAACTGGCTGAGGACTTAAAGCCAGCGGTGGAGGTGGATGCCAAGAGGGGGTTTAGAGGAGAGAAAATGGGAGAAGGGTGGGGAGTGAGCAGTGAAAAGCTTTTTCTTCTGGTCAGTGAACTCCTAGAGGGTGGAGGAGGGAGAAAGTGTGACTGGAGAGGAGGGTGACCAAGGGGGGCGGGGGTGAAGAAGGTATGAGGGGTAGAGATTCTTCCTCTTGGCTCTGATGTCTCTCGTGATTAAAGCTCTGCTCAGGCTGAGCTGAGCTGAGAGGACCACTGACAAACACCTCAGCATTCAAAGAGCCTTGTTTCAGTATTTCAGACCGTTCTTTCACAACATCATTGGCCCCTATGTGCACAAGGATGTTTTTCACAGTAAGGGTGTGCAGCCATGAAATGTAGGATTCTTTCTGTCATATCAGAGACCACATCCTCGGGAAAACAGAGTATTTTGGTGTTCTTACTGCACATTCACAGTCACATTCATACACTGATGGCAGAGGCAGCCATGCAAGGTGCCTGCTCATCAGGAGGAGTTTCTAATCATTCACACACATTTATACACCGATGGCACAGCCTTTGGGAGCAATATGGGGTTCAGTATCTTGCCCAAAGACACTTAAACATGTGGACTGGAGGAGCTGGGGATCTAACTGCTGATCGTCTGATTAGTGGATGACCCGCTCTACCTCCTGAGCCACAGCCGCCCCATTATAAAATAACAATAACAACAACATTGTAATAGTGGTGAAAGAAATACATAAGAAAAACATTTTTAAATGTGAAATGTGAAAGCTAATTCTTCAGCGTCAGACCTTCAGAACACTGTTAGATGCAGTTGAAATCTCTGGGGAAAAGCTAGTAAGTGGACTTTGAGTTAAGATTATTTGGTCAAAACCTAAATGATCTGCATGGATAGATACCACCAGAGCAAATATGAGTTTTGTAATTTGGTAAGGTAAATGCTACAGACCTTTTTCTTTTGCTCACAGGTTTGTCTTTCTCTTGCTCTACCTTGTTTCTCAAAAATCCTTTCTAATCTCTTCTCTGTCTTCCTCTTGCTGCTCCAGTGGGAGGACATGCGTGTTCTGGGCGCCGCTTTCCTGCCGGGCCATCGCTCCATGAACCCGTGCCCGGTGTATGATGAGTTCACAGGCACTCTCTTCCTGTTCTTTATTGCTGTTCTGGGCCACACCTCAGAGTCCTATCAGCTGGTGACAGGGAAGAATGTAACCCGCCTCTGCTACGTCTCCAGCACCGACAATGGGGACACCTGGAGTCCTGTCACTGACCTCACCAAGAGGGTCATAGGAGACACCATCAAAGGTCAGGAGAAGGGACGTAAAGGGAAAATCTACATCTGTTATTCTTTCTGTCTAAGCTGGAAATAAGAGAATCAAGACTTAAGATTATGACACTTTTTATTTGAGATATTACATCCAGAAAGTTTTATGTGAATACTGTAAATCTGAAAATGCTGTCATGGGACCTGATCCAGTATCCTGTACTCATGGAGCATTGACAGGATCTGTCTCCTGGTTCCTAACATGAGGTTGGGTCCTCCAGAAGGGGTTGCCGGGTGATAACATGGTTATAAACACACACTAAAAATCACTGAGTCAATATAGCACCAACGCTATACTGGGTTAATGTTACCCAGAATGCCACTCAAGACAAGGGGTCGCTTACTGTTATTTTCTATTTTACTGTTGGGTAACTTACCCAAACTAAAGCTTGTTATAATCTACTCGACTCCTTTTATACCTGCATGTCATGATTTTCAGTGTGTAGCAAATTATAGAAAAAAAATTCTGCTGCACTAAATTAGGATTTTTTTGGAGGGACTTTTCTCCCATTTTTGCTTTTTCCTTTTGAAATACTGTATAGTTTTACCTCTAAAAATGTTTTAAACAAAGCAATCTGAGAAGGAAAACCTTTCTTCCATTGAACAGACATGCAACCTGTGATGTGGCTTCATCACAAGCAAAAAAGGTTGTTCTATAATACACCATTACAAAAGTCTTTACTCTCTGCTGTTCAGATTTGAGAAACATAATCAAATCAACAAATTAAAACTTAGCTGTGCAATTTTATAACATGAATTCTATTGTATTTTGGGGTGCATTTTCCCTTCACCTGTTGTTTCATCAGTACCATTTAATCTCTAAATCTTTATATTACAACATCTGTGAGTTACTTTCTCCTCCTTCCTTGCAGAATGGGCCACCTTTGCCCTCGGTCCAGGCCACGGCATCCAGCTGAAATCAGGACGTCTGCTGATTCCCGCCTACGCTTATCACATCGAGTGCAAAGAGTGCTTCGGACAGCTCTGCCAGACCACTCCGCATAGCTTCTGCTTCCACAGTGACACCCATGGGCAGACCTGGCGTTTTGGGGAGCCGGTGCCGGGCCCAGAGAGCGTGGAGTGTCAGATGGTGTCTGTGGATGAAGAGGATGGGACAAATGTCTTGTACTGTAATGCCCGCAGCCCGCTCGGCTACAGGGTGCAGGCACTCAGTCTGGACGACGGAGCAGTATTTCAGGAGGGGCAGCTGGTGCAGCGGCTGGTTGAGCCTCGAAATGGTTGTCATGGTAGCATTGTGGGATTCCCAGCTCCGTTACATGTATGTCAAAGTCTTAACCATCACTTACACCAACCTACACACCGCTCCAAACACTGGACACCCTGCATGGCTCACTCAAATCACACCACCTCTCCCTTCCCAAACATCACCCCTGTCTCCACCAGCCCCTCGGCACCCAATCAAAGTGCCCCTCCCGATTTCCTTACTCCTACCTGGGTGGTGTATTCCCACCCAACATGGACCAGTGCACGCAAGGATCTAGGCGTGTTTCTCAGCTTATTTCCCCGGGATCCAGACAGCTGGCGCGGCCCCTGGGTGATCTATGAGGGTCCCAGCGCCTACTCAGACCTGGCCTACCTGGAGCTGCCACCCTCACCTGGAACCCCACCCGCTGTGGCCTTCGCCTGCCTGTTTGAATGTGGCACCAGAACAGCCTACGACGAAATCTGCTTTAGCATCTTCACCCTCTACGAGCTTATTGATAATCTGCCGCGGGAGGGGCAGCTTAGAAGGGATGGTGGTGAATATAAAAGACAGCAGAATCACAATCAAGTGCTTAAGATGGGCCGGGGGTGTACGAGTAAACACGATGCTCAAAAAACATGTGTTCACGTGAAGAAGAGGAGGAAGAAGAGCAAGCTGAGTGAGCTGTGCTCTGTCTCTTAAATGTAGTTTTTAAATCTTGCATCAAGAGGTTTAATGCCTCTTAAAATGAAGTTTTCCATCCAAGTCCATCCATGTTTTATAGAATATTGTACCTCTTATTGACAAGACTGATTGTTCCTATGAGTGATGTGATTTTTGTGGTTTTACACGGTGGATACATTTACATTATCTGCAACACTGTGTGACTCAGTAATGATTTCAGTTCAGTATGTGGCCTTTTTGTTTTGATGTTGCTCACTTGACAATTTTTGATTTTGTAGAGCACATTAAGTGTTATTAAAGTTTTCCCGACCCTTGACATTTTCCTTGAGTATTTTCTGGCTAGTGGTGATTCAAACAGCGATCAGAAAAAACAGAAAACAGAAGCTAGAGTATAATATCAGTCAGAATTATGACTCTGGATTTAAGGGTTTTGGTCTGAGAGTGTAATAATGCTTTACACATTTCATAATCATCAGTTTTAATTTCAGCCAGTGTCTCCAGACTAAACAAGGAGAATGACGACTGACGAAAACAATCTCACCACAAGGTCCATTAATAGCTGTTTTGGAGCTTTTGGTCGCATCATGATCTAATAGAGTTGAAAGCTCCAAGACAGCTACTGATGAACTTGTGATGATTGTTTCTTCTGTTTCCAAGGTCAAGAAAAGTCTGGTGTTTTTCTACTTGATTGTCCTGTTTAGTCAAAAGAAAAGGTTCTGAAAAAAAATCTGATTCAAGCTTCATCGACCAAACATAAAATAATAATAAAAAACAGAGCAGAGCAGAATTAAACTCAGTGGCTCAGTCTTTGGTCTATGATCTCTGAAGATTTTTATGAACTGGTGGCAGTGCAGTATTTCCTGTATGAATATATTGTGGTCTGATGACCTTGTGATGAACCTACTTTTCAGAATGTTCTCTTGGTGTTGCGTAACTTAAACATCCAGCATAATCTTAAATCCTTTACTGTGTAGATTTTGTGTTTTAATTGCCAGGACGTGTTGAATTTGGCTCCGTGAACGTCCTGCTCCCCCTGCATTTAATCTCTGAGGACCGGGAGAGGCTGCAACCCATCAAGCTCACATATTAATCACACCTGCTTCGCTAGCAGCAGCTCTAATGGGATAACTATTCCTAAACGAATCAGTTCCTCTCGTGGATGGTGTTGAAACATTTAGCGTCTGACAGCTTAAGTGAGTTGCATGAGAGCAAATGAAGAACAGAACCAGATAAAGTGGAGCAGTTTGTTTAGTTAAAGAGAGAAAATAATAAACAGATCATGCCAGGAAGACAGCAGGATCTGGACAGCCTCTTCTCTTTGCTTCCCCTCCCCTCCTCCTCCTCCTGTTATATAACTCCACACTGGCAGGAGGGTCATTTCCCTGCATGCACTCTTTGACAGAAGTGGTCTCCGCTTTCCTTTTCTCTAGCATCTGTGTTTTACGGCACACTATAATGAGGATCGTCATTGTTCTGGCTGTGTTAACTGCGGTAACTGGGAGCCCCAGCGTTACGATCAGACCCGAAGCTGACTCGACAGATGTGTCAGCTCATCCCAACAGCGTCCCACGGACGGTGAAGGGATCTAAGATCTTTGGAGAGGTGAGAGGAAACACTAATCCACTTATCAAGTGTTTCAGATTATGTGAGAAATTAATGATCTGCACAGGAAAAGAACTACACACTAAAAAATAACAGATAATATAATCTTTGTTGAAGTCATTGTTACAAGACCATTCTGTACATAGTACAAAAGCCATTATCAGCTCAAGTCAAAACACTGAGCTTGCTGTACGTTTTCACTCTAATCACCATTTTTTTTTGTGGCTACAGAGCATAGAGGTCAAATAGCACTAAAATCAAGGTAATAAATATGTTTTCCACAGGGGTCGGACAATAAGGGAGGAGGTTACACTACAAAATTATCTACAATGTAAAAATTTGGAATAGCTCTCCAAATTACAGACTTATTGCAAAACCATGACAGAAGATGGGCAGAAAAAAAACGTGTGTCAAGATGAGGGATGGTGGTCATGTCAGAGTCCAGTTTATAGTTTGACAGTTTTCAGTTCTTCCACTTGTTCTTCTTTGCGGGGAGCTGGCCTGTAGCCTCCAGGTATTTGTGGATGAGTTCTTCTTGTGTGCCTGGCAGGCAGGGCTGGTATCTGCTGTACTCCATTGTGTACTCGCCTTTTCCCTAAATAAACAAAGAAAAGGTTACAATTTTATTACCATGCTAGCGTGGCTTTATGGATGGTGATATCAGTCTGTCAGTTTAGTCAAAACTGAAATATCTCAACAACTATTGGATGGACTGCAATGAAACATTCATGGCACCCAGAGGATGAAATCCAATGACTTTGCTTATCTGCTAACTTTTCATCGAGCGCCATCATCAGGTCAGAATTTCTGTTTCTTCAATACTTTATATATAAATAGGCCTGACATGTTTTGGACTAGAGTTTTAGGCTGTTTAGTTTGAACTTACTTCAGTACAGGAGCGTAGTTCTGTGGCGTAGCCGAACATGTCGTTTAGTGGGATCTGTTGGGAGAAACAGGCAATTAGTTAAATACACTGAGGAATAGTAGGATAAGATGTGTTGCTATGCATGCTGAATGTGAACAATGACAAATGTGACTCACATCAGCATACAGAGTGAAGTATCCTTCAGCACCATCCTGTCCTGTAATGACACCGTGGCGACGGTTTACTCCAGCAATAACCGTTCCCTGAAACTCCTGAGGTGCCACAATTTCCACAGACATGATCGGCTCCAGGATGGCCGTGTTTGCTTTCTCCATAGCTGCAGATAGAACATCGAAACCAGCGTAAACATACACTCACAACAACATGGAAATAAATAAATAAAAATGTCATACGTGATCAGAGCTCATGAAACCCTCATCTGACCCTCACCTTGCTTTAGAGCACCCTCTCCTGCACGGATGAAGGAGATCTCATTGGAGTCCACCATGTGATGTGCTCCATCCTCCAGGAGGAATCTGACTCCTGAGATCTTGTGGCCGCTCAGGGGTCCCTTCTCACAGGCCTCCCTGTAACCCTGCGGCACGATGAGGAAAAAAGCAACGAAATGTGAGGAGACAAAGAAGATGATTTAAAAAACATACTTACAGCTGTACCTATAAACACAATAGCTGCACACTGACAACATTAAAATGAGGAAAAGACACGTTCGTGCATACCTTTTCTACAGCTGGTACAAACTGCTTCGGGACGTTGGTTCCCACAGTCTGGTCTTCAAACTCCAATTTGGTGTAATCTTCTGACTCCAAAGGCTCGAGGACTCCGATAACTTTACCGTACTGCCCAGAACCACCACTCTGCTTCTTATGAGTGAAGTCAAACCTGAAGAAAGTGGGGAAAAAAGCATCCACAGTTGGTTTGTTTGGTCACTTTGTTTGAGCATCTTTGAGAACTTTGTCAGTAATGGATGTCAACTGACAATTTAGCAACAAAATCAAGATTATCATGTACCTGTAAAGACTTATAGAAATCTACATTATGCTGTCATTGGCTGATATGGATGAAAAAATCAGATATTATATAAGCCTTTTTTAAAAAAAACCCAAAATAAATGTGTCCCAAAACAATAGAGCACCAAATTTGAGAGATTCATCCATTAGGTTGTAAACATTTCTAATAGTCTTATTTTCTTATATTGCATCTTATGTAAATGGAGTAAGGAGAGCAAGAAAAGAGCTCTGTCTCTTTAAAAGGGGGCAGTCCTGAAAGAGGTCTGGTGTAGAAGGAAGTAGGAAGTTATTGCTCCACATCCATGAGCAGCAGCTGACTCTCAACATCGGACAGATAAAACTTTCTACCTGCCGAGTAACAGGCAGGAAGTCTCAGTGCTCCAGTTACAGGCAAGATCAAACTCCCTCATTTGATTTCAGTATTCATCACATTCTTCACTCTGCTTTTTCTAAACACTTTTCTTCTGTGTATTTACTGCCCTTTCCATTCTGGTATTTAGATGTTCTTCTCGCTTCTAAAGCTTTTTTAAAAATTTACACACAGACTGATCTGTGCTCCACCCTGAAGGTCAAAGTCCTTCAGAGACAGGAGCCCATCCCTGCTCCCTATAGCAGCTTCTGTTCGCTTTTTCCTCCCTTCTCTCCATTCATACTCTCTGTTTCTCTGTGGAATAACAGCAAGAGGTGATTTTTGAGGAGGAGGATCTAGAAGAAGTGATGGAGACTGGAGAACTGAACCCCGATCACTATCCTGCTCAGAGGGCAGCCAAGGTGGTCCAACACTACCTCAACAGCCGCTGTGGCTCACCGTACAAGCTGTTCATGCTGAACAGGGTCCATAGTGGGAACGCAGAGGTCAGTTAAACACGAAGAAGCCTTTAACTTTTATCAAGTCTTGTGTCAACTACGGTTAATTTCTGATTTCTCTTTTAGGATGTGGCGAACTCTGGAAGAAAGTATCAGCTGGAGATCTCAGTGCAGGAGATGATTGGGAATGTGAGTGTACATGGAAGTGGATACCTTACATGTGGTTTAATTTCTGATTTTTTTTTTAATTGTGTTGGTTTTACAGGGATACTCATTGATCAACAGGGAAAAAAAACAACTGTAAATGAGCCTGAGTTAACACAGAAGGCTACTATTCATCTATTATCCCTGTCCAGATGTTAAAAAGATCCTAAAAACAGAATAAAACTACACATGGAAAGGCAAACTTTGTTCCTGAATCAGATATTTTAAGATCATCAGGAGATTTACTTCAGCACTCATTTGAGTTTGTCTGTGTTTGTTTCTAAGTGGATTTATGGTGATTTACATAATCCTTGTTTAACTGGCTTCATTTATCTCTTGTGTCAAACATGATCATGATTAATGGTATTGTATTCATTTTGTGCTCTTTAGAAAAGTAGAACATGAAAAGCTAGAATTAAACAAATCTGAGTTTATGTTTAAAGTACACAGTTGAATAATCTACGGGTTTAGAGTAAACACGTCTGACCAGGTTTGACAAGATTTACAAAAGAGCAGATAAAATGAGGCCAACATTAGATTGTATATTTAACAGTGTATTGCAACCTTGACTCACTGGCTGTCACGGTAACATCAGGACTACGCCTTTGCTCTGTCGACTCCCCTCCACTTCTTTCTTATCAAACTTGCCTTTCTTTTATATATACACACACGTTTCTTTCTTCATCTACTGTTTCATGCCTCCTCTTTTGTTAAACTCCTCCAGACTACAGAGAAATGCTTGGCAGAGGTTTTGTTCCCGAGAGGAAAACAGCAGGGTTCACCTCACGTCCAGGCTTCATATGAGAAGCTCTTAAAAATCAACACTACAGCTCAGGAAGAGGCCTTATACCAGCAGTACAAGATGAAACACAGCCTGCTGTCGGCGCAAAATCTACCCGGTAAGTACAATTAAACAATCCATGCATACTCTTGCGATTGATAAACACAGAAAGTCAGTTGTTGCACAACATCGGCAGTTTAAAATTAAACGGTTTCTTTCAACATTGTTTGTGGTTTCTAAAAGAACTCAATGTTCCTCTTAATAGTGATAATGCAACACAAGTGACTCATCTCTACCCGTGTCACTGTTACATCTTGTACGACATACATACACACAGTATGTTTACATGATCAGAGATGTGTCTTTTTTTTTTTTTCATATTACGTTCGACATTCTGATCAACAGATAGCTACGGTCATATTGAACCTGACATGAAGCCTCTCTGGCATCTGGGAGCTGTGGCCTCCAGCTTCGTCATGCTGAGTGAATCCACTGAAGACACTCTGTACAACATGGCTCAGGTGGCCAACGTCACGCAGCTGGTAGGTGGTTTTTTTTCTGCTACTGCTAAAAGCTGTTTTCATGCCTGCTCGAGCATCCTCGAATGATAAGCAGGGCTAATTTTTGACTGACTTTAGCCTTTAACAACGGTAATGGAAGCAGGATTTTTTCACGAATGTAAGCTTCCTGAAAACCAAATGTGCACTTTAGAAATATTATTTTATATTGCAACAGAAGCATAAAGTTGTCTCATTTAATTTCAACATGTATTTTAAATGAACACAGTCTGATTAATATACAGCACCTTTTCTGCATCAACCACCTGAGGGTACAGTTCATGGTCAACAAGCTTCTTTTTCCACTTTTCTCCTGCAGGCAACTGAGAACGACCAGCTGAAGTTCGACTATCATGTACTGCTGCATGATATGGTGTCTCAGGTAATTACTTAGTAATATACTGCAACCTTTTTTCCAATCACTCAAACACTTGAATAGGTAATATTGAGGGTTGCAACTATTATTTTCATCATCAATTAATCAACTATTTCAATTTATTATTTAATCCATAAAATGCTTGAAGAAATTCATGGCTAACACAACTTAAAAATGACTAAAGCTTTGTCTTAATATCTCTTATTTAGACTAAATAAATAAATTATTTCATGATATGAAACAGAAAACTGATCTCAGTATTTATGCAGCTGTAAACAGTAAATGTTTGCATATGTCCTCCATAATTACTTAAAATGATTAATTGATTACTATAATGTCCGCTCGATAAAGCAGATAGCCAATCATTTCTGCACTAATGGCATCCTAAAGTGGTCTGGGGACCAGTCAGAGAACACTTCCTCTCTTGCTATAATATGTATAAAGTGCCATTTAACTGCCAGATAGCACAGGTTAATCTGACAACTTGTATATTATATATTTTGCAGGACATCATTCCCTGGAAACTGCTGGTCTCCTGGTCTCCTCCAGAGGGAGTCAAAGTTCTGCAGATGACAAAGCTGCCCCAATGCCATGATTGTGAAAAACCTCCAATCACAAACTAAACTGCCGACAGTCATCACACATTATTATAGCCTCAACATTATCTTGGTGTGCACATCTTGTATTCAGATATTGGAGCATTAATGTGTTTATAGTCTTTATTTGCTGTTGATGCTTGCAGCACTCACCTTTGAACTACAGAGAGGTGAAGTTTATACTATTAAAAAACCAAATGAATCCATCATATATAATGATGATGTCCTTACATTGTGCTACTTTTGTAGTACTTTTGGTTGTTAGCGTCTTTTAGTCTAAATAAACTGTTTATACAGAGTACTTCCTCAGTTGACCCCTGTTCAGTGTTTGTGTTAGAGATAAGCACTTACGGTACAGAGCTGGTAATCGTCTCTCTGAAAGCCACTTTGGGCTTTCCCATCACACAGGGACAGTTGTATTCCCTCTCCATCCTCTAAAAACACAGAACCAAAACAAAAAAGGGGAAAAACACAAACAAAAGGTCAGATATAGGCTGTTAAGTTTAAAGGGAGAATTCCTTCAAACATGAGGAAAACCTTGTTTTTTATTATTTTGTTATGCACATATGAGTGTGTACTATCCATCAAATGTCTGATTTCCTGAGGTTTGGAGATATTGGCCAGACTTCACTTTCAAAACACTGAAGGCATTCGGTTCGTGGTGTGTTTGTTTTCATCTCTCACAGTTATCTACAGACAACATTTGTCACCTCTTAATGGAATATTTTAGTGGAAAGCACCAAGAAAAATGCCTCAAATTCGCAGAGCGTTGATTTTTTTTTTTTTTTAAATGTAGGCTGTAGGGAGAATTACAAATGACAACTCCAAATCTCAACAAACCAATAAAAGCTTGATAAAGCACCATCAGTAAGAGGGAAAATATATGTTACATTGTGTTGTTGGATGAACTGAATGATTATCATATCAGGACATCTTGTATTTAACATATGTACATAGTTTGTATCTGGTACCTGGGAGTAGATTTCCAGATGCAGCTCGCCCATGCCTGAGATGATGGTTTCTTTGCTCTCTGTGTCAAAATGAACTCTGAACGTCGGATCCTCTCTGGTGAAACGGTTGATACCTTTGGAGAATTTATCCAGGTCGTTCTGGTCGAAAGGAAGATAAAGGAAAAAGTTAAGGGATGGTGCAATTTAGGCTCCTTGAGTCTTTAAAGGTACATTTAAGTCTGTATTTATTTACCTTGTTGGTCGGCTTTATTGACATGGAAATAACAGGCTCTGGGACGTGAATAGATTCCTGTGAGACAAAAAAACACAAGATGCTGCTTATATCTTAGAATAAAGAATGCAAACAAGAATATGCAAGATGCATGTTTATATTAATAGGTTTTCATGTGAAAACACTAAAACCACTGACCATAGAAAGGTTAGCGCTGGTCCTGGATGTGAAAGTGTCTCCGCTTGCACAGTCAATCCCAAACAGAGCACAAATATCTCCTGCATACACCTCATCCACATCCTGAAAAAGCATAGATAGAAAGGGAGTAATGGACACAAGACAAAAGACGTAAGACATTAAACTTAACAACTGAGTTGGTCAATATGTGTTAATTTTTCTATATATATATATCTATTTTATATCTTGTTTTGATGCAAGACAGATGGAAACATGAGTCACAGGGGATGTGGTTGTTATCTACACACTTGACTGCAACCAAAAGAGGAACTTAAATATTATGACCGAGTCATTTTGGGTTTTGTTGTTCAAAATACAAACTGCAGATGGAAAACTGTGACAGCATGCTGACGTGTACCAGTTTGTTCTCACCTCCATCTGGTCAGCATGGAGACGCACAAGCCTCTGCACTCTGACTTTCTTGCTTGTGCGCGTGTTGTAGATATATTCCCCCTTCTTTAGACAGCCCTGGTACACACGCACGTACGTCAGCTGACCGAACCTTCCTGCCTGTTAATGAGAAAGACCACAGGGAACAATAAAGCATGGGACAGTTAAGCACAGTTGTAGAAATAAAGAAGAAACTATGGGGATACATGAAAAGACAAAAACAACTTTAGTTCTCACTGCTTTTTACCTCCAGTTTGAAGGCCAGACCAACATAAGGGTTTGCAGGGTCTCTTGTTGGATCCATCATAATCTTTGATGCTTCACTGGAAGCTCTGACACATTGAAAAAACAGCTGACATTAAATTTCCTACACTTTGTCAGAAAAGTCAGTTTGAAAATGTGGGATGAACTTCCTCTTTTCTTTCTAATCAAAGAGACTTAGCTTACACAATAACATTACTTCATACTTACTCATCATTGAGGATGGCATAGTTTTTGACTTCTGTGGGGTTTGGCAAGTAATCCAGTACAGCATCCAGTAGAGGCTGGACGCCCTTATTCTTCAGCGCTGTGCCCACCAGCACTGGGGAGAAGAGACGCTGCACTGTGGCTCTGCGGATTGCAGCCTGGGAGACAGTAAAGGGACAAGAGATTAAGTGTTAAGCACATTTTTATTCTTCAGTCACAAACAGGGTTCAAATCCCAATTTAGATTTATCATATGAGGAGTTTTGACAGACTGAATTTCAATGAACATACAGATATGTCAGAATAAGTTGTAATTCTGTTATCTAGCGATGACAATGTCAGTCGGTTTGTCCACCACTTTGGTCTCTAGTGGATGGATTGGCCTTTTGGTTTTGGTTGAATTGTACATTTTTGGTTGTCTCAGCAAGTCAAACTTTTCACGTCTCCAGTAAAAATATCTCAATATCTCCAAAAGGACTAGCACAAAATTTGGGAAAGATATTCATCGGGTCCCCAAAAGATTAATCCTATAGACTTTTCCTCTAGTTCCACTTGTTTTGAATAAAATGTCTTAACTACTGGATGGTCTGCCATGAAATTTGGTACATACATTCCTGCCCATCTCAGGATGAATTATAAAAACTTGGGTGATCTTCTGTCTTTTCATCTTGTGCCACCATCAGCTAAATTTTTAATATTTCCAATACTTTGGTTTATGACCAAACAGCCTCAGCTGTACTTTGTGTTTAATGCTTATTTGCTAATGTTGACATGCTAAAGTGCTAAACTAAGTTGGTGAACATGGTTAACATTATACCTGCAAAACCTCAGTATGTCAACATTTTCATTAAGCGCATGATAGCATGCTAATGTTGGCATTTAGCTCAAAGCACCGCTGTGCCTAAGTAAAGATTCAGAGATGCTAGCATGGCTGTAGACTCTTGTTCTTGTTAAGAAATAATGGTAAAATTAGTTATTTTAAAACTAATTATGAAGCAACTATAGGACATAGTTTTAGACAGGAGGTAAGGTATTGAGAGAGTTAGAGAAGATATACTTGTACAGTTGAGGAGTGCTTTGATGGTCTTCCATTCATTATTTAGGAAACTTTAAAGCCTTGTTGTAATTTCTGAAATCCAAAAGATTTCATATATGTTTGCAGACCCAAAAAACAAGACAAGCTGTCCCCAATTAACTGGTCTAAAATTTGTCCCCAAAAGTAGCCTATGACAGACCACACACACATGCACACAAACACACACACAAGTTGTTCTAGCTCACTTTTGGGGACATCACATAAACTTACATTCATTTCCTGTAGAGTACCACCAACCATAACCACCACTTGCCTAACACTAACCTTAACTACTGACAAAAAAAAAACAAAAAAAAACTTTTTCCCAGTTGGGGACACAGCTTTTGTCCCCAGTTAACTGAATTAACTGGTCTTAAGTCACACACACCTTCAGGTCACCATTGGTTGGAATCTTTTCCTCCAAGAACATCTCTCCCAAAATTTCATCAGCGTTAGCCACACACTCCACCAGTTCCTGTCTCCGGTCTAACGCCTCTGCACGAAAATCTGCAGGGATCTCATCATAGCGGATATCTTGACTGCAGAGAGGAACAAAAAACAGTTTGACTCAGTTTTTCAGTCGTCAGGATTTGGAAAGGAATCCCGGCAGCGGTGAATCAGAGCATGAAATTAGCACTCACCATCTGACAAATGCTGATAAGTTAAGTTTATCACTCATACTTACAGCTCTTTTCACACCAGGATAATAAAAAAACATTACATGGTGACAGATTTCTTCATTGTCAAACTTCCCTTACCCAAATGGTCCTTCAAAATAAATGCTTCGCTCCTCTACAAGGTCAATCAGGCCACGTATGTCCCCCTCCAGGCCAATGGGGATGTTCACAAAGGCTGCATTGTGGTTCAGTTTGGTTCTAAAGAAAAACATTTTAAAAGGTTTGTGTAAGAAACTCATGGAAAATGTGAGAAACAAATACAGGAAGGAAAACCTCAACAGATTACAAAACCAGCTCTGAGATACTTCTCATAAATTCATGTTATCCAGTGAAAGCAGCTGATAAAAGAGCAACGAGGGTTCAGTCTGTCCTGTTATGTTATCACTATCACCCAAAGAAAATCGTAATCCTCAACTAATCAGTTAGTCATTAGTTTTTCTTTTTTGGGGGGGGGGGGATTAGGCTAACCTATTGTTGCTAACTTTGGAGCTAACCCCACTCACTTTTCCAGCACTTGGGGAAACAAAAGACCTGACTTTTTAGCATGTATTAATGGTTACACTGTTAACTGTTAGTCTGTATTGTACATTTATTGCCAGCCTAAGAATTTACCGCTAACCTTTTCCTCTGCTCCACTCGCATCCACCGTCACTTTCCTGCCGCTCTTTCCCACTCGCTACGCAAACATACTAAGCACTGCCATATTCCTAAACGGATTTACGCTACCGATATTTAGCGTTAGTTTTGGCATTAAAAAAATATCTTTTGGCCTGGCGGGGGTTCGTTGATATTATTACAGGAGAAACGCTGATTCAATAAACATTCAGTGCGTTGAGTAAACATTAAGTAAACGTTGAGGACAGTTAGACCCAGCTGTCTCCATTAGGTTGGGCGAGTTCAAAGTTGTGAAAACAACGGGGGTGTTTTGAATACACCCCCGTTGTTTTTACAGGTAATTTGTTAGTCTGTCCCTCCCGCCGCAGGGAATAATGGATTAATCCTGGAAGGCTGTTGATGTAGCGCTTCTCTCCTTATGAAAGTAAAACGGAGATTATTCGACCAATGAGAATTTAGTCGGACGAGAGCACATCGACCAACTAATCGACCAGTCGACGGGGAGACTACAGCCCTACTACGTTTCCCTGCATCCATGGCCGTCGTTTCATTTAATGAATGCTAATCAATTCTCAGCAGTTCATGAGAAAACATAAATGTAAACTGGTAGAATTTACAGCTCAACCTATTGACATTAACATGTATTTAGATCAGATGTATGGGATTTTTTTTTGATGACATAGCTTAGATAATGTTTTCCCCCTCATCTTACAGTCTGTATCATCATTATTATTATTATTATTATTATTATTATTATTATTATTATTATTATTATTATTATTATGTGCTAGTGTAATATACTAATATATTATGATTTACAACATTTAATTGTTTCAGCTCAATGAAATGAACAATGAAGATTTAGCTGACATATTCTCATATAGGATCATACCACCCAAGTGGTTTTAATAAAATATCATCTGAAAACACATTAACATTAACTCATTAACACTGAAGTATTAAGTGCAAAAAATGTTACCTATAAATATAAACATTTTTATTTTTCCTTTACTTTCTGTTTTATCTGCACATTGAGGAGAGATGCCTTTCAGTGACTAAGAAACGATTCTGTAATTATGTTACTTTTGGATTGATGATATGGATCATACTAATAAAGAATACAATAAAAAAACAAATATTTTGATGTGGGATTCTGCTTTTAATCAGCAGTCTGGTTTGTGTGCAAGCCGTACCTCATCTGCTGCAGGGCTCGGTTGGGGTTGGCACCCATGCGGTCTAGCTTGTTAATGAAGGTGAGGAAGGGGACGTTGTAGCGTTTCATCTGTCTGTTAACGGTCATCGTCTGACACTGAACGCCTCCCACGGCACACAGAACCAGCACGGCTCCGTCTAGCACACGCAGCGCTCGCTCCACTTCGATGGTAAAGTCCACGTGACCTGTTTTCCAAAATGAAATGGAAACTTATTACGTTATCCTGCCTTTATTGCAAAAAGCACTGCTCTAATGACAATAAAATTAACTCAACTCAACAGTGTAGCGGGCAAATGTACAGAACACAGATACAGACATACAGCTACACAAAGATACCAAGCTAAACAAACACAAGCAAACTTAAACATATATAGAGCTGTGATATAGAGGCAAGACATGGACAAGAAGGTGTCTATATGGAGGTCAGATTGTTATTACAGTACATATAAAAAGTATGGAAGTGCAATATTAAATCATCCTGCATTATTACCTATCTTTTCTACCCGTTCTGTAGATAAGCTCTGTGTCAAAATTTACCATAAATGATGCATAGTCCTGCATTAACTTGTGTTTAACCAAACTTCAACAATAAGGGGCCAATATAGTAGGTCCCGCTGCAAATCTTTGCCTTTTCCTCACTGTAATCATTCCTCTTGTTCATACTGGCTGTTAAAGATCTCCTTCAAATGTGCTTTCAACGTATGTGACAGAGGCTAAAATTCACAGTGTCCACACAGTCATTTTGTGCATTTAAACATTTATCATAAACTTATATGAGGCTTCAGCAGTCTGAGTTAGTCATATCAAGTGGATATCTGGCACATTTACAGTCTTTTTAGCATCAAATTCCATTTTTGGGTTTCCCTGTTGAGCTGGAGTGGAAGTATAGTAACAAAAGAGGGATGTGGGCACTAACAAGACTGTAACGTTGAAAGATAGCTACTTGATTTGACTCATTTGGATGACTGAAGCTTCATATTAGCTTCAGATAAACTTACACTAAATACATTTTTGCACAGGAGGAGGCTTGCGGATTTTGGCCTCCATCGCTTGCATTGAAAGTGCATTATGAAGGGATCCTGTGATGGCCAGAATGAACAAGAGGAATGATTACAGCGAGGAAAACCTCTTTCAGTGTTCATTTGGACACCTGACTGTCCTTTAAGTAGTCATGTTTGCTCAATTAACATTTTTAGTACCTGGGGTGTCAATGATGTTGATGTTGTGATCCTTCCACATGGTGTAAGTGGCAGCTGACTGGATGGTGATGCCTCTCTGCCTCTCCAGCTCCATAGAGTCCATAGTGGCTCCAACACCATCCTTCCCCTTCACCTGCACACCGCAGGAGGGAGAGAAGCAGAGCGTGAATGCAAAATGTACACACACTCCCCTGCAATCATAATAATAATCATACTAATACACAGATAATTCACCTCGTGAATCTCTGCTATCCTGCCGGTGTAGTAGAGGACGCGCTCGGTCAGGGTGGTCTTCCCCGAGTCGATGTGCGCTGAGATCCCAATGTTTCGGATCCTCTCGTTGGGAAAGACACCGGAGGAGCATGACCGACAGCTGTTGATGAGTACCTGTGGAGATGGCACAGAGGACGATCGATAATCAGACCAGTTTCTTTCTGTTTACCGACTGTGAAACGCAAATGACTAATGTCAGATCAGCTCGGGTTACATAACGTTACCTTTTTGAGTGTGACGCTCCCTGGAGCCAGAAGATGCGTTTTAGCTAAACACAATCCCGCTTTTAGTACTCTCATTTTGGCTGCAGCTCGGTCGGGCACAGGGTGGTCAGATTCCTCCTTTTACACAACCCGGTGAATGTCACGCCGGGGCCCTGACAGTTGTGAAACGCTACTTCCGCGTCTACGGAAACTCAGATGTACCAAAAAAGTTCGCGTTTGTTGAAAAAAAACCCCACAGTGAATCAAGGAAAACAAGGCATGATTTTGGTTTGAAGATACAAGTTAAATACATCAAAGCCAAAACAAAAACAAACAAACAAAACAAAAAAACGACAAAGAAAATGCAAAAATGCGAAAAGGCACATGCTGCTTTCAAGTGCTGTTAGACAACTCTAAATCACTTGAGGCCACATATATAACATTTATGTAATTAAATCAAAATGAACTCCAGTAAAACAAACGAAGATCATAAAAATATAAGACCGAATAACAAGGTGAGTTTTAATAAGCTCCTTAAATTATTTCACAATTATTTGCTCATGTATTATATTTTACACAAATTCTTACGTTGCAACTGTCCTTGGAGACCACCTGACTTTGTCTCCTCAAATGCAAATCCTGGGTTTATTGTCATATGTAGACTTATTTTAATGATGTGGATAATAAGCTGACAGATATGAGTTTCATATACTAAAAATGTGTTGGTTCTGAGTAAATAGTCTCAAAATAACTGAGCAACTGTCCCCACCTTACTCTATTAATGAGATCATTTCATAATTAGCTATTTATTCATTTAATATTGAACACTCAGTGATTTACCTATGAGCTGCTTGATTTTTTTAAATGAGAAAAAAAAATTGCATTGCAAATTTATTGTTACATTGCAAATTTTACAATCTTTGAGCACTTTTCCAACAATCAAAATGGTGAATTAATTAATTTATTTCAGTTAAGTAGGCATAATACTACATTGTTTACATTTAAAATGTATGTAAAATGTAAAAGTTACCAAGAAATGAGACCCATACAGGGTGTTACATATGATTTGATTTCACTTTATTATTAGAATATTCTTCTGAAAATTGTCTTGTATCCCAATACGTACACAGTATAGATGTGATCCAGGCCTGGGCTCTACAAGTATGTATAGGAGAAGTAAGAACCTCCCCTGATTGTGACCTTCAAGTTGAGACAAGAGAAATTCCACTGTGCTTAATAGAAAACAACTTCTAGTCAACTACTGGATAAATGTGAGAGGTCATGGATATAGTCACACAACCAAAAAAAATGCTTCAGACCTGCTGGGAAAGAGAGAAAACACCAAAGTCAAGTTTTGGCTGGACAGGAGATGACAGCTGGACAGGATGGACAGCAGCGAGGGACTTAGGAGTATTTGAGAAGGAGTTTTGCAATTGTTGTTACAAGGCCAATTACGGCTCTGTGGATACTAGAAGCTTGTAGCTTGTAGTAGATTTGGAATTGCTTCAAATTAAGGCAAGAAATAGAAATGCAGATTTAGTGAGAGAGTTTTATTGTTATACGGGATGCAAATATACAGACTATGTGCATGTTTTACTGACGGATCGAAGGATCCAACAACAGATATTACAGGTTCTGCAGTTGCAGGTTCAAGTCACAAGGTTGAAATATGCATACGTACTGCCCATATTATTAACTGTGTATACAGTTGAATTGTACGCCATTTTTATGTCTTATTATGTCAGGTGTGTCCAGTAATCGTTAGGATTTACTATTAAAAAAATAATAAAAGATAAAATAAAATAATCACAAAAACACAAGCAGAAGTAAAATTGTACAATGTAAAAAGATACATAATACAGATATTAATTAATAATAATTAATAAATATAACTTAAAAAAAAGTGAATAAGCAATATTGCAAAGCAACTTAAAGGACCAGTGTGTAAGATTTAGTGGCATCTAGTGGAATGGACTTGGCAGAAATGGAATAAAATATGTTTCAATTAGTATATAATCCCATGAAAACAAGATTTGTTGTTTTTATTACTTTAGAATGAGCCCTTTATACTCACATAGAGAGCAGGTCCTCTTCCACGGAGGCCGCCATGCTGCACCGCCATGTTTCTACAGTAGCCCAGAATGGACAAACCAAACACTGGCTCTAGAAAGGCCCTTTTGCATTTTTCGTGACTTTCACAGCCACCGTAGGTTCTCCTACACGCTTGGAAGGGGGAGGGTGAGGGGAGCATGGATGTATAAAAAGAACTTGATACAGGAACAGCACCGGGCTTTGAAGCTAATTTGACATAGCGACCAAACCGTGTAATTACAACAATACATGATGCACACTGGCCTAAAAAGACTTTTCCCCATAGACTTACATTGTAGAGGAGACATCTGTAAATCAGCGGGTACAATTTTTTGAGCATCACACAACCCCCGCAAAATGACTTCGTTCACTATCATAATTTGATCTGTTCAGTCTGATCACATTTTGAAAGTCTAGAAGAGCCGCACAATTTAATTGTTTTATCCCCATTCAAGTTAGCCGGAAGGCTAAACCGGAAGTAGCTGGCTCAGCTGAGGAGAGTCACTTGTGCGTTTGCAGAAGAAGTTGAACTTTTTTGGCTTCATGCACCGCTGAGCAACTTTCATAGGAATGAACGGGGCTCAGCCATGCCTCGGACGATGTATCCAGTTCCCTTTCTACATCCATGAAGAGGAGGGGTATTCAGTTGATTGCAATCTGCGACTTCACCGCTAGAAGCCCCTAAATCCTACACACTGGACCTTTAAACCTCAAAGAAGAAGAAGAAGAAGCAGACATTAAGGGGAGCAGTTGAAGGCAGCACTTAAATCCAACTGACAGGCCGACCGTTACTAAATGTTTTAGACACAGTATATAAAACTTAACATTTGGGTGTTAACATTTTTCCTCAACTACGAACTGTTTCACTTCCTAATCAATGTATGTAAGGACAACGTCGCGTTTTAGCAGACTTTATTTAACCTGAGTTTAGCTAGCTAACCTAACGGTAGTCTGTGTTAGCTGCAGAGCTTGAACGTTAGCCGGTTTAAAGACCTGCTCCTGTTTTGACAAGCGTTTCCTCTTTCACATAAACCACAGTAACACACACAGCAGCATTGCACATAGATAAGCCGCAGGCACATCCCCTTCACACCCCTGCTGTAAGTTATAAACCTTCACATCCAGCCAACCTTTTAACAGCTGCCTCGAACTAACAGCAGAGGAGGAACACAGGATCCGTCTGGTAGGTTTTGACAAATCATTTTCTTATGTTTATTGGGATTTTTTGTTGTGTGTTAGTTCCATTATTAATCAGTTTGGTTGTCAAAAAGCTGTCGTCAAAGTTGAAGTTGATGAAAGACACATTCAGTCGCTTTTATCAGAAACTAGTCTTTTAATCTTTAAGCCAGTCCTGATTACTTTTATAGACTACATATCATTGTTTTGTGTCTAATCTAGGATCAAAGTTTCACTAAATGTACATATTTAAGTCAAAAATGCCACCCTGAACTTCATCAAGCAACATTAGGTAAAACAGCAAACTCTGTCTTCAAATGTGAACTTCAAACCTTCACATCTCAGTGATTAATTTCCAATCTAACTTACATTGTAGTGTGGGTATTATTTTCTTTAAAAAAATGCATATTTTATTCGAAAGTAAAAGTGTTTCGAGTATTATCCACTGTGGCCACATAGTGTGTTTTCCTATCTCAACAAGCAGATAATTGATAAACTGTTTGCGACTGATTGACGGATATGACTTTCAGTTACTGCTCTAACTCATTTTTAGTGTTTTATATCAGTTTGCCATGAAATGATTTTCCGTAAAGTGTGTGTCTCATTGTTGACTGTATGTCTCTCAGTCATTCAGCCCAGCATGAGTCATGATGTATGGTTATTTTTTAATTATATTTGATTACGCCAAAGTGTATTTGTATTCGAGAGTCTGTGTGTGTACTGTACACGATGAGCTGTTCTTTCCATTGTTGTCCTTCCTGTCTCATTTCCTTTCTGTGAGCATTCCTTCCAGCCAGCAGGGTGACTGTGGCGTTGTCACACAGTACATGACAGTGAAAACACTCAGCAGCTCACTGCGTCTCATGTAAAACGCTCTGGATTCTTCTAGGATGCCATATGTCTGTTAAAATGATTAAATGTGTCTTTCATAGGAGGAAAGGTGCCATTATTTTTAGTATCAACATGTAAGATAGCTGCCTGCAGACTACAATTACTGAATTCTTTAAGGATTTCTTATTTACCTAGCAGTCTTATCTTATTTACCTCCAATAAGGACCAAACCCAGAAGCTAAAGCCTAAATACTGTGTGTTTGCTGTGCTTTTTAACATGCTTGTATGTGCTGGACACATAGCACAAAAACAATAATTTCATGATTAATTGATTAAAATGATTGATTGAAAATTATTCGACTATTTTGATCATTGATGTATCGTTCAAGTAATTTATTTAGCTGGTTCTAGCTTCTAAAAATGTGGGAATTTTCTTATTTTCTCTTTCTTTTATATCATTTTACATTCAGTTTTTGTTTGAATATTTTGGTCTAACCGAATGAGCAATTTGATGACATCACTTTGGGCTCAAGTGATATTTTTACTATTTTCTGTCTCTAGACACAGTAAGTCATTGAAAAATAATCAAGACATTAATTGATTACAGGGCTGAAACTAGCTAATGTTTTAATTATTAATTAATCTGCTGATTTTTTTTGTTAATTGTTAAAAAATAGTTTAAAAAATGGCATTCACAATTTGTCAGAGCGTCCACAGTGATGTCTTCAATGTACTTGTTTTGCCAGACTAGCAGTCCAAAATCTTAAGATATTCAATTTACTGTCACATTTGAGAAGCTGGAACCAAAGAACATTTGGCATTTTTGCTTGAAAAAGGACTGAAAAGATTAATAGATTATCAAAATAGTTGTCGATTTAATTTTCTTTAGATTGACTACTTGATTTATTGATTACTTGTTGCAGCTCTAATTGATAATGAAAGTAATCATTGGTTGCAGCCACCCCTTGCTTATTGTGAAGGCTTGCTTGAAAACAGTGTTGTAAATATATTTTAGTCAACATATTCTTCTATTTTTTACACAGGACACATTTAAACTTTCTTTTCCTATATAGCTATTGCTTTTCGAGTTGACTTTTTGGCATTTTTAATGAAACAAGACCTTTTACAGACAGCCATCTAAAGATCTAAAGTAATGTGTTGTAATGATGTTGTGATGTGATGAAACAAACCAACTGGTGAAGGACAGTGTCCAGACACAGGAGGGCAGTGTTACACTGATGAAAATCAGTCTGAAACTTTGAATTTCTCTGCAATGATCTCTTTTAATATCAGAAGTTAAATCACTAATTCTGCAAAATTCTCCTATAAATATACTCTAAGTGCAAGTTGTTGTGCTGCTAGTTTCTCTGTCCTTTGGCCTGCCCTAGGACATACTATCTGTAAATCTGACCTGCTAAATCACAGATTAATTACCACCGTTGAACCAAAACACTGTGATTAATGACGGCGAATGTTTACTGGGACTGTTGACAATATCCAGGAGCTTTATGTGTGCTGTTAATGATTACAATATTAGTCTTGATAAACGGAGTAAAAGGAAAGGTGTGACACAGTGTATTATCTATTGGTCATGCAGTTAATGTGTTCATTACATTACTCATAATGTGTTTGCTCTGACAGATATGACCAATCCTCAGATGCAGTTAAGGGGTGTGTCAATTTAAGATTTCCCAGGCTTAATAAATGGATTTTGTGACTAATGGCTTACTGTACATTGTACGAGTCATGGTTTAAGTGGTTTCAACTATCTTCAAAATCAACCATTGAGGGTGTGTCCCTTCTCATGTCTGGTGTGTCTGTTTCAGTTGCCTACTACTACTACTACGGCATGCGGGATGGGCCAAACTCGCTCAGATCTATCGCACAGCACCTCCACTCCAGGCACAGCGAAATGGAAAGCAGGAGAGACAGCCCAGCGGCTCCGGATCCGCAGATTTAGGAGCGGAGAAAAGCGACATGGTGACCAGTTAAACAGGAATCCGATGAAAAACAAAGTGTTGTCTTGTCTTGGTAGGAGAAAGCGAGACTCAAGCCAAACAGAAAGGGATTTAGGTTGCGGAAACGGAGCCGGAGATCCAGCAACGCACCGCGATCATAGAGTAGGAAAGTTGCCGCGGGACGAGGTTGTGTCGGCGGTTGGGGAGCACCGAGGAGCCCCGGGTTGTTTTGAGACACCGTCCGGCCTGCATGTTAGTACCGATGCTGACGCTGTGAACCGAGAGGCGACGGTTGGCTCGTCCGATGCGTCAGGTTTGGAAACACGGACCGGTGAAGTCAGCGCTGCTGCGGGCTGTGAGGAGCCGAAACCCGGCCGAGAGGACAATGCCTCGGATCCCCCGACGAGGGCCATGGAAGATCAGCCACTGGGGGGAAACAACCAGGGTCGGATTGTGTCTGAAGTTGGGGAATTAACGGGGACTAGTCAGAGTTCAGCCCCGCTGCTCACCTCTGACCCGGACACGGAGCGGACTTTGTCTAGCTTGCTCTCGGATAAACCTCTGGATACTGGACTGTCGATACCGGACGATCACGCTGTTGGTGAAATGACAAAAAGCGACTGTACTACCGTTTCATGTCCGCCTAAAGCGACCGATGACCAAAACAACTGTTGTCCGGGTGAAACTGAGGCAAGAGATGACTCTGATCAGGCGCCCCAGAGTCTTCCAAGAGGCCAAAGTTTCCCGGGCACCATACCGAAACTCATCATAACCAGGGACCCCAGTCCCAGCCGCTCTACGGGGACACCGACACTGCTGACCGTGCCAACGGAGCTCAGCGCCGGGTCGTGTTTGGATCCTCACCCCGATGACGAGTCTCCCTGCTCGGACAGCGGCTGCGGAGGGTCCCCTGCGCTGATGCGATCACCGAGGAAGCTGTCAAACTCGTCCTCCATCGGCTTGTCCTCCGCCTCTTCCTTCGAGGAGTCCGAGGACGACTTTACCGGGAGCGACATCGAGTCCAGTCTGTCTCCGGCCCGGTCTCTGTGCAGCCCGGACGACGGTTCAGGGGTGAGTCTCTACTTTTTCCTCAACAATTCAATTTCTTAAAATGCTCTGTGCAGTCCAGTTATTAACAATCACATGAGTGCTGTTGATTCTAAGTGTTTCTTTAATATTTATTGACTAATAAAACAACCACAGCTGTACTCCTAGACAAAAAACATAAACTAGTCTTACTGATTTGGATAGAAAAAAAATAGCAAATGTTAATATTGGGAAATTGACGGTAAACCAAGGCAGACATGTGCTTAAGGGCCATTCATCAACTGAACAAACCTTGTTGTCAGATGCAAAAAAATACTAAACAGCTACATAAGAAGCAGTTAGAGAAAACCAAGGTGATATAATGGATGTTAACATGTACAAATCCATGCACACACTACATGTGCACACAGGGCACATACAGGTCAACAAGCCTATATCCTGTAAGAGATTTAATCACAGGCACTTTGTTCATCAGATGGCTCAGAGGAGAATGAAGACACACATGTATTTCCATTTTGTCTTTGGACATTTACCCAGACGATGTGCACAAGCACACATTGCACAATGACCGTCACATCAGTCACTGTCAGTGGAATATACACTTCCAGATGTCACGTTCGTCACATTGATGTCGGTCAAGTCACAGGTTTAAAGTGCATGTCAGGGGTCAGATGTACTATAACAGCTGTTCAAACTATGACACACTGATCACAATAGAATGATCCCTGAAGTGCTGGTGTGCAAATTAAATAAAAGAAGCCATCAGTGAGTCAGAACAATGTGCGTACCTCATTTGGTTTCGGTGAATTTGTTTGTTTTAAAGAACTAAAAAAAAAATTTGAATATTGAAATTGAAAAGTTTTTCATTTGAAACCATTTATCTAATGTGTCATTCAAATTAAGTCTCACACTCGGGTTTGCACCACCCTGATAAATGGAACATGACTCTAACAAATTTGAACCAAAGAAGAGGAAACTGGCTCTTATCTCTAACCCCCACGCCTCTGTCCCTTAACTCCCATGGCTTTGCTGAGCTCAGCCGTAGGATCATTTAAACACTGTCTGGGTGCATGTTTGAATAACTTGTCATCACATTACAGTTGCCACTTCAGCTGTTATTGTACATATACAGTAGACTAAACAACTGCTATCAGAGCGATCTAGACGTTGACTCTGCTACAAGAGGTGCTGGGTTTTTTCTTTCTTCCACACAAGATTCAATTTAAAGTTTCCAAGTAGGAAGTTGTGATGTTTCCCCCGCTGAGTCAGGAGGCTTTGACTAGAAATGCTTGGAATGACACTAGTCTTAAAAACAGGATGTGTCCACTGGAGACAGTCTTCCAGTATCTCCTCCTCTTTTCCCGGCAATGTGTGAATCCTGAATGTCAAGATGTCCCATTTAGGCCACGTCACTGAGCGCACACATTGAAAGATGAATTATCCACATGCTAATAAACATACTGCCCTGCCCAAAACCTAGAAACCCGGAAGAAGTTGGGCTCATATTTTTTAATAATATAGGCCCAGTTATTTTTTCATAATGAACGATCCACCCTTGTCTGGTATTTAATTTCTTTTTTTCCACTGAGAGGGAACTAATTCTCAAGTGTTTGCACATGTGTGACAGAATGAGCGTACTCAGGTCTACACATGTCTAAAAATACAGTCAGCAGTGTGTAATTAGCATAGCTTTGCTTTTTTATGTAAGATTTTATGTAGCTCATATCAACAGAAACAAACAATCTCTGTATCTTAATATCTTGTTAGCTTAATTGATGTACATAAGTGAACATAAGACAAATTTAAATCTTCCTATACATGAGCACAACCGTCTATCGTCAAACCAGTCTAAACATTAGGGCAGCAACTAAGGATTGTTTTCATTATGGATCAATCTGTTGATAATTTTTTCTCAGTTAATTGGTTTAGATTTGGTTTGGTCTATAAAATGTCAGAAAATGGTGAAAAAAGCCCAAGGTGCAAAAGGTCTTTTTGTGTTTCGATCAACAGTCCACAACCCAAAGATATTCAATTAACTATCACAGAGGACTTAAAAAACAGAAAATATTAACATTTAAGAAGCTGGAATGAGAGAATTTTTGTATTTTATTCTTACAAAATGACTCAAAATGATGCATCAGCTATCAAAATAGATGGCAATTAATTATCCGTTGATTGACTAATGAATTAATCGACTAATTGTTGCAGCTGTATTAAACATTTTGATCAGCCCACACAAATTCTGGCTTCATTATTATCATCCTATTATACATCCTAAAGCCTCAGATTACCAATTTAATGTCTGGGCTTCAGACTTCTCCCAGTATGTTTTTAAATTGGTTATTATTCCCTTAATCCAGTGTTGTAATGTTGAATTAGACGTGGATTTCCAATGTTTTTTAATATAAATGTTACAAAAAAGAACAATCCAGCTCCCATTAATGTGTCTCTATTGTATTTTCTGTCCCTGCGTCAGTCTTTGATTTTGAGCTCAATCATTGGACTACCTCCGTCACATTTAAACAGACATTTCTCCACATGGTAAATGTATTGGTTGGCTATAATTTACAGTAACGCTCATTTGAATTAAGAGATCAGTGGTCAGAGTAACTTCCTGGCTATTACACTAACAGCCAGGAAATAAGCAACCTGAGGAGTTGCATTTGAGTTGTCGTAAGACACAGGATGACGCTGGTTTCTGAAAAGAGCAGGGTCTTAACGGGCATGTTTTGTCCTCCCGCAGTTGAGTAAAAGCTCAGTTGTCGGTTGCACAGTAACTAATAGAATGAGGGCGTGTGTTATTATTGTTGTTGTTGGCTTTAAAAAGCTGTGGCCATGCTGTCAGCTCCCAGCCAAACCAGTTACATTTGGTACACTTGGTGACGTGAGCAAATACTTGCACACACATGCATACCCAGAGACACACACACTCTCGCTGCGATGCCGTGCTTGCATTCAGTGTTCAGTGTGTGTCATGGAAAATAGGGCTGAAGGCAGAGCCGGTTGCTAGGCGACGTCTTTGCCATATATGGTACTTTTTTTTTTCTCTCTCTCTCCTTGCCTTGTTCTCTCTTTCACACCGACAGTATCTACTCTGTCCCTGACATTTGAATATTATTAGATGTAAATGCCCACAAATGTCTCCTCAGTCAAACAATACTACTAATATCTTACTCTCTCTCTCCCATATGAGACACAGTTTCTCCCCCCACATTCGGACGTGCACAAAAGCTTAATAATTTCCCCCGAAACACCCTGAGACACACAGTGGAACAGAAAACAAGGAAAATTAGTGTAAGCTGAGTAAAGATGGAACACAAACAGACAAAAACAGTCACCGAAACTTCGAACATGTGGCCTACACGTGATGATGATTCTTTTTATTTATGCATGCTTATTCACACGAGCCACAATTGTGGACTTGTTTTCCGTACTACTCATTATACAGAAGTCCCACACATCACTCCCACAGCAGACATATACACGCTGGTGTGTGCAAGCGAAATTTGAATCCACGCTGCAGTGTTAAAAAGGAAATTAAATGAAACTCCATGCAGTTAGTGCTTTTTGGATCTCCGTAGCTGTTGTATCACATCAGCTATTCCTTTAAAAAAAACAAAAAAAAACCACAGGATGACACACAGAACTCACAATACAACATACAACAGCTACACTCATGGTGACATTAACAGCAAATATCTGGTATTTTTTATTGATAAATGGCATAAACGAGTACTTGATTATCCAAATTGTTGAGGATTAATTGTTTCAGCAGTGATAAAAATACAATTTAACATTTTATACAATGAGAAGACACACAGACAAGCTCCAAGAAAATACTGTAATAATCAGTACTGTCACAACGGCAAAGACTAAAAGGTAAATGTTTCTTTAATTTTATCTGAAGACTCTTTTCCAATGACGTTTAAAACTGTGCCATCTTCCATACCTTCAAGGATTCGCCACACAGCTGAGCTGCTTGAAAACTGAAGAGTTGAGGGGGGAAAGGGATGTGGTTTCATATAAACTAGTTTTGAGAAAAGAGCTCTTGACAGTACCTGGAAACACACTGAGTGTGTATATATATGTAGCCACTCCTGTAGCTGATGATAGTTGTCTGACAGGTTCGGCTTTGTCTCCACATACACACACACACACACACACACATACACACACCTCTGTAGGTTACATAGTGCCGAGGAATTTGTCATGCAGACAAAAGGAAAGCACTGGGAGGGTATGGGAAGGCCTGTTGTCCCTACCCCCATGCTGCCAGTCAGTCATGAATCTGGCAGGAGATTGGCTCAGCGTGGGGCTCAGGATAGGCCCTGTGAGGATTAGGGGATAGAGAGAGAGAGAGAGAGAGGAGAGAAGAACAAAGGTTATTGAGAGAAAGAGAAGACAGCTCAGTGTGTGAAGGTTAGTAGCTCCAGGGGAGAGAGGGTGAATGATTTAGGGGAGGAAGTACAAGGAAAGGGGAGTAGTTCAAGCAGACAGATGGCCTTGGCAGAAAGAGAGAAAAACGACAGCATTAAGTTGACAACGGAGAAGATATCAAGCATTGAGAAAGTGTTAAGGGAGGAAGGGAGGAGTGGCAGGATGTTGAAACAGGAGAAATTTTGAATTGGTATGACATAAAAAGAGGTTGAAGAGAAGGAGAGGAGATCAGTGTGAGCTTATATCAGAGGAGGATTATTTACCAGGCAACACAAGCCTATACAAGTTTACAGGAAGGTTAACAGACTGACTGAAGCTAAAGTAACTGGAGTTAGACAGAGCATTAGCCAGGGGCTAACAGTAGACTTGGTGGAAGAAGGTAATAGATGGTTGTGAGGGATCCAATGACAACAGAGAGGCACACGGCCCTGCCAGGGCTCATCTGTGGAGACCCCATGCTGATGGTGCAGGGTATTTTGTGCTGGCTGCGTTCTCGCTTCGTCTCTGGGGCCGTGTGTGCCTGTGTCAGCGCCTGCCTCCTCCTACACTATTGCTCTGTGTGCCAGGTAAGAAATAGAAGGCGACAAATTTATCCAGAGATTTGAATACAGACGGCCATACGTATTTGCTAATGGTTTCTTCAGAGAGAAGATAGAAGGGCACATTCAAATGCAGGAGACAGGTTTGGGTAATCAAATATAATGTGATTGATAGTCCCGGTCTCTTGCAGCTACAGTAATGTGACTGTTGTCTGGCGCAGTCTGCACACACTGTAGCTGTGATGATCTCTCTAAGAAGCCAGTAAGCCAACCAGCAGGATCATCATGCTTCAGGCTGTAATACTGTCGGGGTAATTTATGCAATCAGTCCAAATTTCTTGCCACTTTATCAGGTACATCTTGCTAAAACTAATGATTTATATTGAGAGGTGATTTTGATATTATTATATATGTTTACACCACTTACTTAACAACTAAATGTTAGAGACACTCGTCGTATTGCAATACACAGCACCACTAACTACATCCCTCAAAATTGACCAACACCTTTCTGAAAGAGAAACGGAACTTTATGATGTTCATAAAGGTGGCATTTATTGCAGCACTGTTGTGTTCGATTGCATTACCTTTCGCTTTGAGTACCTCATAAACTTTTTCCGTATCTGAAAGTTTACTGTGCCAGGCAGCTTTCCAGAGGAAAAATACACTGATGAACTTAAGATGACGGTGCCCTCAGTTTAACCCTCCACTCCCAATACAGTGGAGTTTTAAAATATTTTAAAATCTATCCCACCAAACATAGGAAACTATTATCAATATTTCTGTGTGCTGACATTAAATTTAGACACACTTCATGTTCATCCATCTTGTTTGGGAACTGGATTAGTTGACAGCGCTGTAAGAGAGTTAATAAAGACTAACTTTCAAGTGATGGTCATTTTTCACCAAGGCATATCACGCTTGAACGTGTGCATGTGTGAAAGGTGAAGAGGAAGTGGGCAAGACTATAAATGAGCATTGTTGTGGTCAATGTGACATCTCCCAGAATGACCATTGTCATGTGAACCACAGAGGAGTGTGTGTGTGTATGTGTGTGCTTCAGGCACCAGAGATCCCTGGTAACCCTGCCAACCCCAAAAGTCTAGACAAGACAATTGGGCTTAAAAATATCCGAGAGAACGATTGTGATGAGAGTAAATGTGAGAGATGAGTAAAGAAAAGAAAAGAAGGCCATTAGGAGGACAAAATAATGTTGAAAATCCAAAAATAACTGGAAAAAAAGGGAGAAATAGGTTGACGGAGCACTTTTGTCAGCATTGAAGCTTTGGGGAATGAGAAGGAAGCTTATAAAACAAAGAATGATGAAATGAAACTGTTATATATGTAGGTGAGTTATATAACTCTGGACGAGAATGCATAAAGAGAAAGCGGAGATGGTGAAGGTTGGACTGTGTGAGGTGAAATGTAACCTCTGTGTCTTTAAAATGCACAAATGTGTGGGATGAAGAGACAAAGTGAGAGAGCAGCGCACAACAGTTAAAACCGAAGCAACAATCCAGGCTTTTTACACATAGTCTGTAGGGATTCTCAGCATTTATCAAAACCTTTTTCTCAAAAAACGCCTTCATGCAGAACATTAGCAGCATTAGCTCTTACAGCGTCTGGTGATATTAGGCAGATACATTTGACCCCACAGAAGCAACACATTAAGCTGTCAGCTTGAAGCAATTAGAGAGAGAGCTTGATGGCATGTGGATAATAGAAGTGAAAGAGGAGAGGCTGAAGATTTCCTCTCCTGTCCCCCCCCCTCCTGGGCTTTCATCTGTCACTGACGTCTTCTTCAGAGGAGCACAGATACTGCTAATTATAGCTAAAATATAAAGAAGCTGAGGTAATCTGATGGGTAAACATAGTATGTGTTTTTTCCATAAACGGATGCTATTTCAGCAGATTATTTTTGGACTGCGGTGTTTTATAAAGCAGATCTCAGTCTGTTTACAGTAACCACTGTTTGTTGGTCCAGCTGTCAGGAAATATCAATCTTTGACAGTTTAATCATAAATATCATGTGATTGTACATGAAATGTATTTAACTTAATCAAAGAAAAACAGATCTACAGACACCAACAATGACAAAAATCTATTTTCTTACTTAAATGATTAGTTTAAATATGTCCTCACTGTCAAGTACAACCCTGTTCTTTTAAAGGAGCAGATCTGTACATGTATGTCTGTTGCTTCCTCCAATCAGAGAGGTGGACTCTTGTGTTTTGAACTTTACACAACAGGCTCATAATTATCCCTTACAGTAGCACTTTTACTGTTCTGACCGGGTTGGAGTGTCTGAAGGTGGACTGCTTGTTGTGTTGTTATGTGGGTTAAGGTTATTAGGGGTTAGTTGTTGTAAAGCTCAGTTAAAACTGTCCTGCTGGAAACAGAGAAACAAGGATAAATACTGGAAACACAGGGAGGTGTGGTTTTTCCCCCGTTTTTTTCATTATTTATTTTCAGCCTCTCGAGTTTAATGTTGGATACTGGTGCGTTCACTTGCTTTGAAAGAATCCTGAGTGAAATAACAAACTCAACCAAATCCAGGGAGATAGAAGAACCTAGCACAAAGAAAAGACACCACCTCATCCCTGTAGAGGAGATATCTTGGGGGGAGATAATGTTTCGAATTCCAGGAGAAACACAGTGGGGAAGTAAAGAAATAAACGTCATAAAGACTCATGTTGTAGTTTACACCCTCGCTGAAGCAGGGAGAGGATTATGGAAAAAGAATTGGAAAAAAAGTTTAATTTTCAGTGACAAATTGCAGAGACATGTGAGTCAGATGAAATCATCTCGTGTTGCAAATAACAATTTGCATGTTGCAAATTTGATAAAATGCAGTCTGTTTCATCACCGCTCTTCATCCTGACGCAGCAGAGGTTATATTGGGATTAATCTGTTGATGCGATTGAAGGATCAGGTCACAGGTGTCTAGCATTCACTCTCATTACTCAACTCCTGACATTGACCAGCTGTCTGACGAAGCACAAACCTGTTGTACACAAATTCCCTCCCATAGTGAACCAATACACAGTTAGAGAATACAGTCAGAAAGTCTAGTTTTCAACCCTTTTCATTTCAAATCCATTTCAGGACTAAGACTGTAGTCACATGAGTCACCTGTAATATTTTTACATGTGTAGAAGTAATGATGTTGATGAAAGAAACTGGTGGCAATATTAATTGTTTATGTTAAATACATCAAATCTTATTAGCAACACTTTAAGTCCTTCTATTTAGCCTTTATAAGCAGAATATAAACAGTTAATAAATGGTTTATAACACACTATAATGTTGTTGTAAGCAGATATTTGTCAACAACTATAACTCCTCCCATAACTGGATGCTGATGTATGGTGAATGAAAATACAGTAAAATACAGTTGTAATACTGTAAAATATGTATTCATAGAAGAAATTATAGTTGTTAACAAATACTTTACATTAATAAACACTTAGAAAACATCCTTACAACTATATTGTAGTGTGTTATATACCATTAATTACATGTTTATATACTGTTTATAAATGTTAAATAGGAGGACTTTAATATTAAGTGTTACCATTATGATTTATGTTGAGTTATGATGGTTTCATTCTTTATCTTGTAGTCAAACTATATGCAACTCCATCCAAGATGTAGGTGTTTATTTTGTATCTCATTAATGACTAAGGGATGGTGCAAATATTTTTGGTCACTTTGAAAAATTAAGTTGCAAGTAAATATCCCATAATATATGTAGTAAAAGCTCTTTTCTGTCTTAATTCTGGACTTTAAAATGGTGAAAGCTCCTGAAAAATGAAATGTCTCTCTTGATTACATATTCACAACTTCGCAAAGTAAAACACTCAAAACCTCTAAACAGATTATTTTGTATACATGTAGGACTCCATCGCTCATATTAAGAAGCTTGTTAAACTTTTGAGTTACAAAACAGCACTCTTTCAACTCAAATAAAGCCTGTTTGTCAGGTAAACACAGACTCGCTGTTTCCGCTGTGTGTGTATATTCCTGTTTTATTGTGACAGAGTTTCAACACAGCAGCTGTGGAAAGAACGCATCTGAGGACGGCAGAGATAGGCTGACATGTAAACATGGCAGAGATACTGCAGGCCCGGCAGGGAGGAGCGCAGACGTTGACAGAAATTATTCAGCTATAAAAAGATTAATTTTATGATTGCTGCCCCTCGTTCCCGCACTTTATTACTCACATCAACCTATTTGGCTTCTCACATGTGTTTTCTATCATCAGTGTTTCTTTGTTAAACATTCATCTGAGTATGACACACATAAAAAAGTACAGGAATGATGAAAAGTACATGCTGTAATATAATGTATAACAAACCCACATACACACATCCTAAACTGGCTGTGGGTTTGTTGTGATTTCCCACACACATGTTTTAATCAATCGGTTTCAGAATACTTGCGTCAAAGCCCCTGTTGCACACTGTCCTTGCTCTGGTGTTTCCCAACACAGATAACCATTATACACACACACATACACACACAGTTTCAGACAGTATGGCCCTGTTTTACGACACCCCAGTGGAGGCTTTGGTAAATGTTTTATGAATGGCTTTTGTCACGTACGTCGTGCACCTGGCCTTGGCTAAAGGGGAGGATCTGTCCAATGTCTACTGAGTTGTGTGTGTATGTGTGTGTCAGTATGCTCTCACTACAGGGTGTGTTTTCCTTTAATGGATAATCATGCCTACTTGTCTGTATTTAGCTCAATGCTTTGTTTGAAACCACGCTGATTAGTCAGTGGTTCAGATTTGTCATTTGTGTGACCAACATCCTGGTTTGTTTGACAATGAATTTTGTTTTCCGTTTCCCAGAATAAGTCTTGGCAGAAGTTGAAGACCATGGTTCACTGGTCCCCCTTCGTCGTGTCCTTCAAGAAGCGTTACCCGTGGGTGCAGCTAGCTGGCCATGCAGGTATGCAGATATACACTGTCTGTGCATAACATACCTATACATGCACTCCTTTATCCTCAGTCTTTAATCTTCCTCGTCTGTCTGTCTCCTTCATTAAGGTAACTTCCAGGCTGGTGAGTTCGGGCGCTTGTTGAAGCGATACTGTGAGTGTGAGCAGCTGTGCCTACAGGAGCTGATGAAGGACACTCTGCGCCCATATGTGCCTGGTTATTATGGTGTAGTGCAGAGAGATGAGCAGGACTACAACCTGATGGATGACCTGCTGGCTGACTTTGACTCACCGTCCATCATGGACTGTAAGATGGGCAGCAGGTAAGCATCAACACTGGATGAAGAAACCAGTGTGACAAACATTTTTCAACATGATATCGACTGCAGAAGACAAATTATCAGAGCTTATCTTGTGGGGTTTTTTGGCAGATACTGTGAGCTTTGAATAATAACCTTTTATAAACAGTTCACTCCCATCGGTGATCTGCTTCGTTATAATAGTAATAACTCTTTGTACAGCACTGTTTAGAACATGAAGTCAACTAAATGCTTCACAGGATTAAAATAAGAGAACAGTGAGACTAAAACAGTGAAATTACAATAGACATCTCAATAAGAACAAAAAATCAGTACAGAGAAAAAAAAGATTCAAATAGCGAGCGAGGGGAAGGAAAATAAAATGCATAAAAGCAGAAACTTGATTAAATAAAAGTTTTAATTACATGTTTTCCGTTTTTTCGCATCAGGACGTATTTGGAGGAGGAGCTGTTAAAAGCCAGAGAGCGTCCACGTTTGCGGAAGGACATGTATGAGAAGATGGTCGCGGTGGACCCCGGGGCCCCGACAGAGCAGGAGAGGACCCAGCAAGGCGTCCTCAAACCTAGATACATGCAGTGGAGGGAGACGCTCAGCTCCACAGCCACTCTGGGCTTCCGCATCGAAGGCATTAAGGTCAGATGTCGTCCAGCGCTTTGAACATGCCTAACTGTGTTAGTCAGTGTTAGCGAAGAGAACAAATAGTTTGTGCAGGAAGTAAACCGATCAATGAGAGTAAATATTTATCAGTGTCATCAGGAAAGTGCACATACTGAAGTGGAATTTGAAAACAACACAGTCTATTAAATGTTTTGGCTGGATGTGCAGCCACAAAGAGACTGTTTGTTCTTTTGACAATAAATACAGGGCTGGTTATTATCTGGTATATCAGGTTGTACCAATTTGCATGTTGCTTGGACATGAATGAAAATATCCGACTTAGAGAAAAAAAAAATAGGGGTAGTACAAACAAGCTAAACTGTATCTTATCTTCTTTTTTTTCTGCAGAAAGCTGACGGGACCTGCAACACCAACTTTAAGAAGACAAAACACAGAGAGCAAGTGATGCAGGCTTTGGAGGACTTTGTCAATGGAAACACTCAAATTCTGGTAAGTTTCCACTTCACCATATGATTCATCAAAAGTCAGTGATATTTTTATCTTTATGAATATTAAGAAGAAAGGTTTTAGACTCACTGTTGACCTAAGGTTAGTGATCCTAAAGATTAACTTCCTTTTTGTTTCTGTTCTCACATCCTGCTGCTCTACACCTCTAACTTTTAAACTCACTTTTTCTTTTAGAAACTCTACCTGCAGCGGCTGGAGGAGCTTCGCTCAGCGCTGGAGCAGTCGCACTTCTTCAGGACACACGAGGTGAGACACACTCGCAGTTTTCATGTTACAAAAAACCTGTTGGCCGAGTTGAAGATTTGTGATCTCATCACCGCTTCTGTAGTGAATCGCTCGCATGCCTAAACTCACCTGTCTCACCGGTTTGTCGTCGCAGGTCGTGGGCAGCTCTCTTCTGTTCGTGCACGACGCTTCGGGGAAAGCCAGAGTGTGGATGATCGACTTCGGGAAGACGGTTCCCGTGCCGCCCCCTCGTACCTTAGATCACAGGACCCCCTGGGTGGAGGGCAACAGGGAGGACGGTTACCTGTGGGGACTGGACAACCTCATAGACATCTTAAGTAGTATGCTCCCACAGACGCCCTGAGAGGGAAGACAGGAGGACATGAGTGAACGATGGACCCCCAAGTTCTGATGGTAGAAGAGATGCAGGAGCAGAAGAATTTGAAGAAAAGGATGGAATCATTAGAAGATCAATTTGAGTACTTTTTCAAACACACACCGTGATGCAAAATATCCAAATGTCTTATTCCAGTTGTACCTGTGCAAGAAGAGGAAACAAGACAGAATTTTTATTGCAAAGTTGAATTTGCCAAAGGCCGACATCGTGCATCGTGCTCCGTTTGTCTCTGAGACTCTTTTTGACAGTCTTGAGTTTATGGACTTGTGACTCACTTTTGCCTGCAAAGGGACACATGTAAAATATCCCATCTCCCTCATCACCACCTCCCCCTGCTGGTTAGATGTGCACATAGCACTCTCACAACCAGGAACTTGATGCAGAGGTATTTTACACTGCCTTCGAGGAACTGGTGTAATGGGAGTTTTATTTTTGTCATGGACCACTTTTTGAACTTTTGATGTTTAAGTGCAAGTATACAGCAACACTAAAACACTGGTCAAACCACGTGTAAACTAACTCAAGTGTGTAAATACAATTTAATTTAATTTTTTTCTGGCCTTGGTATAACCTGCTTACCTTGTTTGTACAATTCTGTGCCTAGCATTTTTAAAGAAAGAGCTGTGTGATCATTCCAGTGCAAGTGGACTCCTGCTATTTTTCTTCCAAAGAGTTCACCCAAGTATTAACTGATTTACATTTAATCCCAAAGTTGAACTTCTGATAGAAACTGAAAGTGTTTTCTAAATTGGATTTTTGTATGATAATGTAGTGAAAGTGTCTGGGATAATTTTTTCTTCATTTAATTTGTACAGTAAGCGGCTTGGCAGCCTTGTTTGTCTGGAATTTGTTGCACTATGGATCCTCACAAAGCCATTGAACAAAACAAGCGGTGCCTCTTTGTGCGTTAAGATGGGAAGCAGCACTCAAACACTGAGTTTACAAACGCTCAGTTCTCTCTGATCAGTGTTGCTCATAGATTTCCAGGGAGGCTACAGAGTCTTACACTAAACTGGTGTAAACGGGTGAAATGAAAACTGGAATTACCTGATTTAAACTGATTAGTCTTAGTCTAGGCTTTTGTGAAGTTTCACCTATGTATCAACCTACATGTGATCTTGAAACTGGAAAATTTCAACATCTTATGATTCAAGGGATGACGCATAATCGAATACGAGAATATCAACTGTAAATCACGAGGACGATGCTTTAAACCTCATTTAGCTACACTAAACAGTTTGAATTGTTGAGGGTTTACAAAGAAAATAGCAACAAGAATATGTGACATTGTTATATTCAGATATTAAGGAAGTGCTTACGACCATATTTGAGGTTCCTTCATTGGAATGCAGCCGGTTGGCAAACATAACAGCCGTGAATCTTCCAGACGCCCTTTGACAGTGTCGGGAAGCTGTGTGTGTGTGTGTGTGTGTGTGTGTGTGTGTGTGGGTGTGCGTGTGGGTGTGGGTGGGTGTGTGTGTGTGTGTGTGTGGGCGGCTCACCCAGTACAGACAAGCTTTCTAAATGAGTGCCGCAAACATCTGACTTAATGAAATTGGAATTCTACTTCAGGAATTCAGTCTTTCCATCTCTGAACAGTGACCATAACCTGGGAGAGAGGAATAATGTAGTGTTTACAAAGTATTATATTTCTTCTGCCCACAAATTCTCTATATTTGTAATGTGGCTGCAAGCTATCAGGTTTTCAAACTGGGTGCTTTCTATGTAAACTGGATTCATAAGCACACTTTGTATTTTTAAAGGCAGTGTGACTGGTGAAAATTGATATTAAATCCCTGCTTTGTCCAGAAGGTCATGGATTGCAATAAACTGGAAATAAGAGTTTTCAGACTTTTTTCTATTTTTTATTTCCTCTTCAAACACACAACTCAAACATCAGATACACTATTTGTCTATTAAAACACTTCTGCTGCTCTGACCTCACTGGGAAGATATTCCATCAGGGTGGCGACTGTTATTTTAATAATCGATTACTCTGCTGATTAATGTCTCCATTAATCATCATGTTTATAAAATGTCAGAAAATAGTGAAAAATTCCCGTTATAATTTCCAAGAGTCAAAGGTGACATCTTCATGTATCATTTTTTGTTTGTCCAACAATCCCAAACCCAAAGATCATCAGTTTAATATCATTTGACAAAGAAAAACATTAAATCATCACATATGAGAAGCTGAGACTGATAGAAAACTACTAAAAAGATTTATCAGTTATCAACATAGTTGACTAAAAATAATTATAAATGATTAGTTTTCTGTCAATCCGTTAATCGACTAATTGTCTATATTCTTTTTGACTAAATACCCCAAAACATTTACACAATCACAATGACAAAATGTTACATCGATTTATTGTTTAAATCGATTGCAGGTGATGAAAATTTATATTATAAACCTGAAAGACAAAAACAAACTTCACACAGCTGCTCAGTTTAAATAAAGCAATAATAGGATCTAAAGTTTGGCAGCATGGAGAAAATCTTCTATAACATGATGTCATTTTGACAATATGTATTATGATAATAGTGTACTTCCTGGAAATTCAATGGAAGAACTGTTTATATAAAAATAACCAGGTGTTCTTTTTCAAAGTTTTTCAAATGTTTTCATTTTTTCATGTTGATGCAACAACCCTTTAAATCCTTGTTTGGATAACATTGCCTGCAAAGGCCTGATACAACTAGAAATATTAAACGGATAATACACTCAGTAGTAGGGCTGCAACTATTAGTCGCTTAATTGATCAACAGAAAATTAATTGTCAACTATTTCAATTATTTATTTATTTGAAGCCATTTTTTAAGGAAAAAAGCTGAACTTATCTGGTTCCAGCTTCTTACATGAGAATATTTTCTGGTTTCTTGAATCTTGTATGATAGTAAACTTTGTTGACAGTCAGTCGGGACAGAAAAAGTAATTTTATGTTGCATCTGTGACTTTGGGAAACAGTGATGGACATTTTTCACCATTTTCTGACATTTTAAAGACCACAACTAATCGATTAATTGAGAATATAATCAACAGAGTAATCAATAATTTACATTATCGTTGGTTGCAGCCTGACTCAGTATAACAAAATCGTGAGACAAATTTTTTCATTGTCTCATATTAACAGGATCCACAAAACATCACAATTGTGGCACATACGGTATCATAACAGTTAAACACTTTGGTTGATGAAGCCCTTTTCAAAGCTCTGTGGGAGGAAGTCAAACATGTGGTCGTCACGCTGAGACAGATCCACATCTGTAAATATCCATGATTGATATTCTGCTGTATCATTCACGTCATGTCACTGCAGCCCCTCTCAACAAATACACATGAAGTGTTTTCTCCGTCCATTGTTTACTGCACAGCTGGTTTCTGTTGACCAGCAGCCTCATCACTGCTTCTTCGTCCGTGTGTGGAGTAAGACCGCCTGTCCAGCCAGTCCGGCTTCCACCCCTCCTTGAGGAACCACATACTGCGTCCCGTCACTGGCCCTCTGAGGGTCCATTGTCCTCAGCTGCTCGTTGCTCTGAGTGATGCTATCCAAACTCCACAGCTGGTAGCGCAGGCTTTTACCCTGCTTAGCCAGGACGTAAACCTCTCTGAGGCCGACGGGACAAGGTGAGCTGGTGTCACTGGGCAGGTGAAGCCAAGGCAGAGTGGGATCAGGCTCGGTGTGCTCAGTGCTCAAGCTACCCTGGTCCAGACCGAGGAGGACACCTGGAAGAGGTGGATGTGGTAAATGTGGGGCATGTTGACTGGCTGAATGAGCAGGTGACTTAGCTACATGGTCTTACCTGAGGCGACAGCCCAGTGCGCCCTGTGGCCGCTACGCTGGCACGGCTCATGGTTGTAATCCTCATCATATCTGTACATACTGTCAAGGCATTTTGTGTCATCATAAACTTTTCTCGTGGTTTCTACAGTGTTCAAACAAGTGAAATTGAAGACTCGTTTCAAGATCATATTGTCCAAAATATGAAAGTATGATGGAAACAGTAGGAACGATATGACCTACAATTATTTATATCACATTTTTATCAGTGTTGTACTTCCAAGCAGTGTGTAACAATAATTCCTAATGATATAATTAACTGAATTAATGTGACCTGGACTTGGAAAAGTGGCAGAAAATGGATGGATTAACCAATAAAATATTATTAATTCATTTAAATTTTTGTATAAACTGACACTTGTTCATTTTGAGTGGATGAGCATCCTCGCTGGTGTAGCTCACTGTGGTGATAGTATTTGCTGCAGGTCTGGATGGTGCTGACTGAAACTTCACAAAAAAGGGTTTAAATGGTTTCCTGCAGCACAATCAACAATGGAAACAATCCCACTTTTAGTTTATAGATGTATAACATCTGACAGCCTGCAACCCAATACAAAAACATATATTTTTATAAGCAACACTAGTTTCTACGGCAGGCAACAGAAAACATTTAAGACTTAATTACCTTTCAAGGCCTTTTTGGAGTTAAGTGAATTCAATGCTTCTTTTAAGACTTTTCAAGACCTGCAGATACTCTTTTTATCTTTTATGACAATCCTTAGCAATAAAAACCAAACATAATGAAATGATTCCTGACAAAACAACACTCATGATGCTTCTGTTTGGGTCTAGGATACGGGATGAGAACAGGCTGTCTTCCCCACAGGTGCGTGATGATGGCCGCAGCGTTTTTACCACTTAAACCACCTGACAGCAGCTCTGCCTTGCAGCCGCAAACCGCTTCTGCCAGCAGGGCCATGTTGTTAGCTGACAAAACAAAAAATCTTAATGAGGACATAAGGAAACCCATAAAATCAAAACACTGTGAAATTGCATTTAGTTGCTTGTGAAACCCAAAAGACTGAATCACCACTAAAACAAAGAAAAGTTGGAAATCTGGTTATATAACTTCCACATTTCCACATTTCAAATTACATCTTGATGCTGTTTATAGGGGCTGAGTCACTGCTGCAGCTCTAGCAGCACCCAGTGGTGTCAACATATGTTTTCTGCCTTTGGGATGAAGATTCCCCACACGATCAGAAAACTTTTGCTGCCCACAAATTTCCTACACGTTTCAAAACTGTTCACTTGGTAGAAACTGGCTCAAAACAGCTCATATCCTTTGTTACCTGAAAACATTTCACCCTGCGCCGTGTATCCCCGGCTCAGCGCCGTCTGAACGACTGTGTCCATGTCGATACTCGGCTGTGGCTGTTGAAGGTGTGCAGCCATCCATAAAGCCACCAAACCACACCTGAAGGTAAATTAATAACACACTCACAGTCACACCCTTGTAAAATATGTCATGTTTAATGACTTTAAAGCATTCAGGTCAAACCAATAACACAATAGGCACCAGTGTTTCCAGTGCACATACAAAGGTTGCGGAAACAGTTTTATTTGCGTTATATAAGTGCTTTCTCAGTTAAATGTGGATCACAGTGTTGCTTGACAAGTATTTGAAGTTTTTGGACTTACTGTGGACCATCTTGGATCAGGGAAGGCACATATGTGTTCATCAGTATCCACTGCAGATCTTTCCTGAAACTGAAGCACCAAGAAATAACACACTTCATGACATAATTATACATTATTCTATCCTTACACTCAGTTACCAGTTTGATAGACATAACTGTACAATCTATTGCTGCAATAAATCCCATCTTTGTAGACTTTGTAACAGAGAGGTGTGTTCATTTTCAGCAAGTGTTAGTTCTGGATCACTTTACCACATGTGTTTCTAATATTCTGTTGGCCTCGGTGGACAAAATATAAAGGCAACGTTATTAAAAAAAAAAAAAAAAAAGAGGATTGTTGCATCAATGTGGTGAAAAACTTCTGGATAAACCAGAAAGAACAGAACTTCTCCCCTGTGTTTTTTGTCTGCTTTTTAAAATTGAATTTCCAGGAAATACATTATTATCACTAATAAAAATTGACACTCAAAACAATGAATCAATTATCAAAATAGTTGGCGATTAATTTAATAGTTAGCAACTAATCAGTTTCATTGTTGCAGCTCTAAAGTATTACATAAGACAAATCAATTACCACAGTTGTTGTCTATTAAATTTGTGAGGTTAGATTAATTAATAAATCTATCAACTAATTGTTCAAGCTCTAAACACCAACACAAACTATGACCTCTGTGACACAAAGGTAGGTTTTTATTGCACGGCTGAATTGAATTGCAATAGATTGCACAAGTGATTCTAATGAACTGGAAATTGGAGTGAATGTGTTTTTTTTTCCTGAGAGAGAAAAAAGAACAGCAACATCTGGTAAAATTTAGGTAATCATGACAATATGTGTGTGTGTCAAATGTGGACTATGAATTTTATTGTCCAGCTATATGAGGATCTGATCAGTTGCATGTGCACAAAGTAAATTGCTGTTCATCACTTCATCTAAACAGGGACATAATGGTAAAAAATAAATCCTAAAATGTGCAAAATAAACTTGTATATCTCACCTGCTCTCTCTCTGACGGAGCAGTGACAGGGCCTCTGTGTGGTCCCCTTCAACAGGACTCCTGCTGCTGGCTATAGTCTGGTACAGCTTCTTCTTGGGGGCTGAAGCTGGAGGAGGTGGTGGACCTGGAGCAGGAGGAGGAGGAGGAGGAGGAGGAGGGGGGGGTGGAGGAGGTGACAGGGAGCACTCCATAGACATTTCCTTTGAGCTCCTTACAGAAAGGGAAGCTTAGTTAGTATTTCTAACATCTTTGCAGCTGCTCTTCAATAGACTCGACAAACACTAACGTTAATTCATATACAAACTACTCCCCCACCTTCACTGCTTACTTTGATAACTAAGCTAAAAATAAGAGTATATATAATTGACTCACTTTATCTTAACTCGCAAGTTCGGTGACAAAATCTTCTCCTGTTATCGGTCACAAAAAATTATAAGCTTGTAATATTTCACATACTGGTTCATACAACCACTTTTAAGACTAGCACTGCCAGCTAACAACACCGGCGTTTTATCCATATTTGGCAGCTTCTTCTTCTTCGTGCTCGTTGGCGGGAGGTAGGACGTTATATTTGGCAGCTTCTTCTTCGTGTGTTGGCGGGGGACTTCGCAGCTTCTTCTTCTTCTTCTTCTTCCTCTTCTTCTTCTTCTTCTTCGTGTGTGTTAGCGGGAGGCAGAGACGACGCTGAAGTCAGCTTGCGATTCGCGGTTAAGGGGAAAGTTAAGGGACACGTAAATAATGATATTAAGCGGTTGATTCTCCGTTTTTTTCACCACTTACAATTGTGAAAAACTGTTAGACATCGTTGTAAAAGCCTTGATGCTGTTTAAACCCACTTTCAGTGTGTGACGCCTTTATTTTACTTATGAAAACAGAATAAAGGGCGATTTCACTGTTTTTCCCCCATCCGGACCACATTAGACCAGGGCCAGATCAAAAAACTGCTATATTTAGACCTGTTAAATATGGACTAATTTAACCAGGAGTCTCCAGCGACTCATTAGAACACAGTTTCAGATTTGTGAAACCTTTATTTTGCTTATGAAAACAGAAAAAAGGGCGATGTCACTGCTTTTTTCCCATTCAGACCACATTACATCAGCTCCAGATCAAAAAACCACTGTATTGAGACTTGTAAAATCTGGACTAGATTACCAAGAAGACTCTAGAGACTCTAGAGACTCATTAAAACACAGTGTCAGATCTAGGAAACCTTTATTTTGCTCATGAAAACTTACAACAGGGTAATTTCACAGCTTTCCCCCCATCCAGACCACATTAGACCAGGTCCAGATCAAAAACTGCTATATTTAGACCTGTTAAATCTGGACTAGATTAACAAAGAGACTCCAGAGACTCCATAAAACATAGTTTCCGATTTGTGAAACCTTTATTCTATTTGTGGAAAATGAAAAAGGGCGATTTTATCGATATTTCTGGTTGGTTTGAGGACAGCTAAGAGAACAACAATCATTTTGTATTATAAAGAAATATTAGAGGAGTGAATGAAGAAAAAAAACTCTATAAAAATATTTTGTGATGATGATGATGATACTTTGTAATTCAAAAAATGTAAAAATAGATTTTGTACATTTGTTTTTAAGTGAGAAAGAGGAGCTCTACATGGCCATAACCAATGAAATGGAGAAACATGGAATAATGCTGTGAATTGCTAGCCACAAGATCAGTGAAATCACCCTTTTTTCACTTTTCACTAATAGAATAAAAGCTGGGTTTAAACAGCATTAAGGTTTTTGATACGATGTCTAACACTTTTTCACAAGTGTAAGTGGTGGGGGAAAAAACGGAGAATGAGCCGCTAAATCTCATTATTTATATTTTCCTTAACTTTTCCCTTAACCACGTATTGGAAGCTGACTTCAGCTCGTAGTGTAGCGCTTCATACCGCCTCCACTAAGTCCACAGAGTTTGGGGCAAAGATAGTTCAAAATTATGGTACTAAATCATTTCAGTATAAACTGCACGATGAACTACTATCTGTCCGAGTAACTGTCACTTGAGAGGCATAATAACTATTTAAAAGTCGGTTAAAATAAGAGCGCTAAACCAATCTGAACACGAATCGGTGTTGCGGATAATTCTGTGACCCATCAGTTTCTGTGACCTGAACTATAACAACGTGACTCTCTCTGTTTCTATAGGGGTACCGTGCGACTCAATCTAAATACCACGGTGACATAATACTTGGTAACAGCTACTGTAAAAAATAAACGTGATAAAGTCAGATAAAACCTTTGCAATGTTGCACAAAATCTACTGGGTCATAGGATTTGGTGTAACACAGACCGGAAATGACCGTTGTGTTCTTTCTTAACGCGAGATCACAGCGCGGGATTTGTATTCATTACTTCGAGGTGAGTATTTCTTTCACGTCGCTGAACAGTTGTGTCATTTTTAAGATATCAAGATCATTTTTGCAAACCATCCGCTGATGTAGATGATCCTGTTGGAAGTTATTCGTTAATACGGAATGAATCAGGCCTGAGCGATAGAAGAATATAGCTCGCTAAACTGCGTTAGCTTTGAAGCTAACGGCTACCCCACGTTATTCATTTTGGATGGTTGTTTGCTGAATTAGCTGCTTGATCCGGTATTCTGCTTCTAGCTGGTTTTAAAATAACTTTTCGGTCGTGTCAATTCAACCACTCACCTTCGACAGGTTATAAGATGGCCACTGCGGAGGTGCGGCTTAATCATACAATCTACATCAACAACTTGAATGAGAAAATCAAGAAAGATGGTAAGTTCGTCCTTAATACCTTTATGCCTTCAGTTTCCTGGCTGTAATTAAACACATACGTCTATAAATTAAGCTTCATGTGTTTTCACAGAGTTGAAGAAGTCGCTGTACGCCATCTTCTCACAGTTCGGACAGATTTTGGACATTTTGGTCGCACGAACCATGAAGATGAAGGGTCAGGCCTTTGTCATCTTTAAGGAGGTTAATAGCGCCTCCAATGCTCTCAGATCCATGCAGGGATTCCCTTTCTATGACAAACCAATGGTATGTTTATCACTGTGAAGCTTTACAAACGACAAGAGATGCTATTATAACACTTTTACTAACTCTAATATAACGACTTCTATCTAATTATTGACATTAGTGCAGCTTCTTAGGTTTGTGTGGTCTTAACTTAGTCGTCTCCTCTTCCCACAGCGTATCCAATATGCCAAGCAGGACTCGGACATCATAGCTAAAATGAAGGGGACTTATGTGGAGCGTGACCGTAAAAAAGAGAAGAAGAAGCCCAAAGGAACCGATGCAGCCGGAGCCAAGAAAGGAGTGCCAGGAGCTGCTCCCATGGTGGCCGGAGTGCCTGCAGCCATGCCTGTAAGTGGGGAGGGGGAGAGTTGTCTAATGGGTAATTTGTTGTTTGGTGAAACTAATGAAAGCTAAGCAAATCAAGTTTTGTGGCAGCCTTAGTTAGTAGCAAAAATGTCCATCGAGTATTACTGATGACCCTGAGTACAAATATGGACAAAGTGTCAAACTGTGGTGGATTCTGGGTTACTGGATGATGCTGTATTCTCTCTATTTGATACTATTTTCCCACCTTAACTGTTGGAAAATACTTTCTATTTTTTATGGCCAAAGTATAAAGTGTTTCCAAGCAAAGTTGCAGTGTGCCTTGCAACAGAAAACATGACTTTGAAGTGAGACTAACATGGCAAATGGCTTGCTCAGCATTATTGTACTTTACTCTTTAGGGAATGCCTCCCATGAGCCAGGCCCCACGCATGATGCACATGCCAGGCCAGCCGCCCTACATGCCCCCTCCAGGCATGATGCCTCCTCCTGGGATGGCACCTGGTCAGATGCCTCCTGGTGCCATGCCTCCTGGTCAGATGATGCCCGGACAGATGCCTGGACAAATGCCCCAGCAGGTATTGTGTGTCTTGCCATCTGGAAGTTGGAAGAGCACGTAGCTATTGTATCTTTTTGCAGCTGATGTCTTTATTCTAACCTCTTCTGGTCACCACTGACTACCTTCCAGGTCGCAGAAAATCCTCCCAATCACATCCTCTTCCTCACCAACCTGCCCGAGGAGACCAACGAGCTCATGCTGTCCATGCTCTTCAACCAGTCAGTAGCAAGTCTTTTTTTCTGGTTTCAGTTATGCATATTTGTCTATTTGTTAAAAGCAGAGCCTGACTGTATTTTTGTAAATCCAGGTTCCCGGGGTTCAAGGAGGTGCGTCTGGTCCCTGGTCGCCACGACATCGCCTTTGTGGAGTTTGAGAATGAAGTGCAGGCAGGCGCCGCACGAGATGCACTACAAGGCTTTAAGATCACACAAACTAATGCTATGAAGATCTCATTCGCCAAGAAGTAACACCTCTCCCACGACCAGTCGTCTTCTCACACACACACACACACGCAAACACACAGGTGGTCTTTTTTTAAATGTACAGCAGTGACCCAAACTGAGGAAACGTTTTAGAAATGAACAGTTGAACAGTACAGCATCAGTGTTCTTTTTTTCCCTTCTTCCAGGATTACATGTAAGTATACTTTGAATTTACATGTAAGTATATGTTCTTTGCATCAAGTTGCTGTTTTATTGTGCTGCACTGACAGAACTGTACATAAATTAAGAGCTGAATATTGAAGTTAGGAAATCTGCATCATACGGGTATAAATTTCACAAAAGTACCAGTTTCTTCTTCTGGGTTCACACTCAAATCCACAAGCAACTTGATGTGTTGTTTTTTTTTTATATATATATATTTCTGTTTTACTGTTTTTACTAAAGCATTGCACCCAGAGTCTGGTCCACCAGACATTGTACCTGGAGCTTTTTTTCTTTTTATAATTAAAACTCTTATTTGATACATTGCTCTGCCTCACTTGTTTGGTGTGTTTTGTGTGTTTATGTTGCGTTGGGAGTGAACAAAGGCTACAGCCTCCCTGTGGCTTTAAATAGGAGAAAGTGGGTACAAGAATTGATGGAATAAAGTCTCTTAGTTAACTGGTTTATGAGTCACCTGATTCCTTTTGCCCAGTACTCCTTCAGTCTCGTCCTTGGTGTCATAGATTTTGCTGAAACCTTAAAAATTCAGTGATTATCTGTGAATATACAGGTGTCAAACCGTTTCCTACATCTTCAGCCATGGAAAGGAATATTTGGTGAAATCACTTGTGGTTTAGGTTTTGTTTGAAACACAGCACTACTGGACAAAACAGATTATCAATAGTTCTGTCAGCAGTGAAGCTCCAAACAGGATTTCGTGTGGGAGAGATCAGGATGCAACAAAGGTCCTTGGCCAGATGCAGTCTCAGGATGCTGAGGTTACATAGTGCACGCTTCAAACTGAAGGCCACCCACATTCTCCACAAAATTGATGCTTTGCAGAAAATTGAATTCTTTGGGAACAGAAAAAAAAATAAAAATCCGATCAGTCCTGGTTTTATTGGGACTTATATTTGCTATTTTGTTCAAAGCATGAATTCACCTCTTATAAATGATCATTTGCCTCCAGCTTATACAGAAAACCAGGTGGAATTACATTCAATTTGTGCTTTGAAGTAGACATTACATGTCTGAGCAAACCATTTTTATCTTTATTTGGCCTTTGTGCTTCAGTGCAATAAACCAGAAGGATTAATTTCTAAATTCTCAATTAGATTACATCATGTACTGGCTAGTCTTGAACCATCGTGCCTTGCAATTTTAAGTGTAGTTCCTGCATCTGTCTCTGTTTTGAGGCTTAATAGCTTTTTTTTCCCCCAGCAGTAATCCAGAAACCGGAAAACAAATTACATTTTGGCATTTTTTTTTGTATGTTTGTGATTAGTCTGTATATTCTGGAGAAACTCCACTGACGAAATGAGTCTCTGCTGTTGTCTGCCCTGTGGTTTCTGGGTGTGGGAGTTTGTGTTAAACATATTTATCTGACATACAGAACATTACAGTGTTACTCTAATCTCTTATCACAACAATGCGGTTTTTACTTTTTACAAAAATTGTTGAAAGTGTCCTTTTATGAGGACTTCATGTGAGTAATTGGTGTTTAAAAAACATCTAATGAGTGCCAATTGTTACTCACATGTTCATAATTGTCTCAGTTTGCCAATTAGTGAATGCCGATACTGTATGTTTTGCAGCAAAGGCCGCTCTCAGCCTTTCAAATACTGTAGGTTTGCAGAGTAATTACATGCCAGTAAAGACCACCTTCTCCCCTCAAAGGCTGGATTCATGAGGGTACGGTGGAATGATGTGTGAATTAGGCCTGAAAAGCTTAATTTAGACTCGCACCATCATCATCTGTGCCCAGTGCACACAGGGCCTCTCCTGTTGTGGACTTAAACTGTGCCCTGAGTAATTGTCTTCAGGTCAGTTCAACAGTGTACGCAGAAATGCACATTCTTCTGCAGTTTCCCAAGCCTTTCCACACTCCCTTATTTTGCCTTGAGAAAGCACTGACCTTAGCCGCCAGGGCGCCATATGTGTGTGTGTGTGTGTGTGTGAGTGTCGCATGCTCTTGGCAACATGCCTAGCGCCTTCCCATTCACCAGCACAGTGATCTTTCAGTTGCAGGGACTGAAAGGCAACTTACACTAATCTGGTGGGTTATGTGTGGGAGTCGTCTGTGTCAGTGTCACTCCAGAGTAAGATTAAAAAATTGTCTTGAGACAATATTAGCATGTGACAGTTCCTATCTGAATCTGTAGCTTCTCTGATACGGTATGTTGGATTGAATGTTATACTTCTTGACATCTAAAGGCTTCTGTGTGTTGTAGATGGTCACAGTTCACTTCTAAAACTGCTTGTACCACGTGTAGTGTCAACGTTTGTATCAAAGGTGACAAGAAACAGCTATTGTTTGCATGTTACAGTTAAAAAAAAAAATATTTGGCACATTAGAGATTATTTTTGGCTTCTTGCCTAATCTGACAGTTTACAGTAGAGAGACAAGAGGAGAAAGAAAGGGAGAGTGAGATGCAGCCAAGGTTTAGTAAGGTCAGTTTTATTTATATAGTCTAAAATCACACATCACAAGTTTGCCTCAAAGGGCTTTACAATGTGTTCAGCACACACCGTCTACGTCTATCTTTAGATGCTCAGTTCGGATATACCCCCCCTTCCACCCGCCAGAGGCTGTCTACGCTGTCAAAAATAGTAAAATTGCAATATGTGAAAACAGAGTGGTGATATTAGGTAAATATGTTGCAAAAATATATGAAGAATATTGATTTGGGATCCATAGTTTATGGTCTCAAGTCACAGTCAAACTAGGGATGTTGCATTTTCATGCTTCTGAAAACACTTTGCCTCAGTGACCCGCACTTTTCAATATTCAAGATTACTTTATTTGTCTCTCGGGAAATTTGTCTTGGACATAAAGGCAGCCAAATAAAATAAAGTGCATGACTCAGACAAGTGCAGACATCAAGTGCATTCCAATATGTGCAACACAGCCCCTCATTTCACACCCTCCTGATGTCCCGGGTTTAGGAGATTCACTGATAGATGGATGAAATTGTTTTTACAAGAAAGCTGTTCTGAGAAAAACTGAAAACTTGATTGTAGCCCTGTCACTTTCTTCGATTGATTTATTGTATAGATGTCCTCTGAAGACATGCATCTTAAAGGATAGCTTCACAATTTTTCTGTCTTACAACATCAGTCAGGTGCCCCAATGAACACTGAAATAGGTTTTGCTCGCTGTAATCATTCATCCTGTTCATACTGACCATTAGAAGATCCTCTTCTATCAATGTAAGTGATCGGGACAAAATCCACAGTCTTCATTCTGTGTAAAAAAGTATTACAATGTTTATGTGAGGCTAAAATGAAATGTCAGCTGTCCAAATTAATTAAAGCAAGTAGATATACGGTATCTTCCAAAGTTTTTGCCTGTTTGGCACAAATTTCCCTCAAACGCTGTCCAAACACAAAGAGGGAATTTTGTATTAAAAACACTTCAACCTGAAAGATATCCACTTGATTTGGCTAACTGAGGTGGCCGAAGCTTTATATGAGCTTCAGGTGTGTATTTGTGTCACTTACATTGAAAGCACATTAGGATATGATCTTCTAATGGTCAGTATGAACAAGAGGAATGATTACAGCGAGCAAAACCTATTACAATGTTCATTTGGGGACCTGACTATTGTTTTAAGACAGAGTTGAAAAAAAGGTGAGCCTATCCTTTAAAATTCTGCCCAAGAGGACACATGTGACCATTAGATGGTGCCAAATACACAACTCATAATACTCCCACGTAAGCACCAGGACCCAGATAGCGTTGGAGTTGCAGATTTTTCGGTGACACCTCCGCAGGTGAACCGTACCCAGACTCCTGTGAGCAGGTCCAGTGATGTCAGTGTGTTTCTGGATGGTTGGTTAGAATTCAGCTCATGCTCGGAAGGTCACTGCTCCTCTATGCAAATCACTGCTCTGCTCTTCAAGAGCCCTCTGTTCTGCTCCGGGGTCACTGCAGAGCGCCGGGCCGTGGAAACACAAGCGGTTGTCAGGGAAGCTCTTGAGCAACAAGCCAGTGATAGACCTTAAGGAGGAGGAGGGAGTGAGAATCTCATTAGATTTCCTCTGATAAAGAAGGTACATTGTGTGGAGGTCTTGGGACCAACAAGACGAACACTGGAAGTCAGATGTGGAAAATATGCCATGTGACCGGTGCCAATATTCAAAAGATGCCCATACCCTACAATTCTCTTTTATATTTATGCGCTCAGCCGGTTAGTATTTGCAGCCGGCGGCGTCATTGAGCAGCGGCATGTGCGTACAGTATACAGGCCGGCAGCTGTCGGAGCAAGTTTCATCATAAATGTGGGCAGGATGATCACATTTCATAAGAAATCAGTCTGCAGTTGGGTGATAGGTGCGTTTGGTCTCCTGTGCCATTCGCTCTGACCGTGTGCGTAATTGGAGAAAACGCCCCACGAAACTACTGGTGTCTGTTTCCCTTTTTTATACATTCTATTTTTGAATAATTTCAGTTTCATCATCCACAAAAGAGAGGTTTTTTAATTGCGGAGGGCTTCAGCATCAAAGCCTATAGAAACTTTCCTACTCAGAGGCCACCCGAGCCCGATCAAAACTGTGAAAAACAGTTAATTGGCGCAGCGGGGCTTTGATGTGCGCCGGGGACAGCAGAGGCCTGAAACTGGAGGAGAGGAACCAGTGAAGTGCCACAAAGGTAAAGAGGAAATAGAAAACCTACAGAAAGCAAAAAATGAAAAACGTGCTCAGAATAATCCCATGCGTAAATGTGACACACTGAAAGTAAAAAATAAAAGTTTGGGGTTGGTCTCTTGGTTAGACTGCAGAGAGAGAGGACGGGGTGAGAACATTGGTGCGCGCTGGGAACCATCCGGACAAGAGCTGAAAGACGGATATTCCCTGCCTCAGGACACACCCTCCATGCTCTCTCTCTCACTCTCTCTGCCTCTCATTGTTTCCCACACTGACTCTGTCGCCGCCGGGCTTCGTATCGGGTTGACAAATCACCAGCCAGCCGCTTGGATGAGAAGAGCGCAAAGTGAAATCATTCCGCCGGAGAGAAACAACTTTTGGCGGCTGCTTTCACACATTCATCACGATATCTGTATTGATCATATAGGAATATAGATGTTGTTAGGCTTTTTAAAAAATTTTTGGTGCATGGATCAGGCTTGGAGAGAGACAGCAGAGGAAGAGAGAGAGTGTCAGCTAATTGGGATGAGAGTTCAAGTCAAGTGAGCCGGCAGATTGGACCTTTAAAGCCTCTTAACGCAGGTGGAGGAAGGAATACAGAAGCAAAGGGAGTGTGTTTATGTGTCGTGTGTGTGTGTGTGTTCGCTCCCAGTGGAAATCCACCCTGGACACAGCGGCAAGGGGTGATCAGGTGTGAGTGTGGGTGGGTGGGGGTTAAATCCAAGCGCAGACAGAGGTAGTTATGGTTTCTCTTAACTGGACACGATGAAGTGGCTCTGCGGGAGTTTCAGGGTTTAGACCGGAGAGGAGGAGAGGGCGGACGGACGGATTGGAGGGAGGAGGAGGAGGGGTGGGGGGACACCACCACCACCACCGCCAAAGCGCACAACACGGTCCCCAATTCCCTGACGCAGGGATGGAGAGCACAAGAGCGCACAGGATAACTCGGCTCGATCCCACAAACGGGAGTGTAAAGATCACCGGGAAGCCAGACATGAGGACTGACCGACACCGGGGACACCTCCACCTGCAGCGGACTGTGATTTTTCTCGTTGCGCTCACGATACAACCGCAGGTAAGCCACCGATTAAGTGCTATTTCGGGCGGCACTTAAACCCCCGAAGCTGACTTTTAACTGTGGTTTATCTGGGGTGTATTTCTTATAACAGCTGCGTGAAAACAGTCAATAATGGAGTCCACACACACTGTCTCTTTACCCTTTGTACTGCCCTCATTCCCGGCTCGGCTCCGCTCCGCTCCTATATGGCGCTGTGCCCACCTGTTGTTTCAGCCCTCTGGTGTCTATTATCCCACGCAACAGAGAACTACAGTAATCCTGTTTTAGAAGCATGGGATGCAACATCACAGCGAAAATATGTGTCGGTTTAAGAACATTAAATCAACATCATATTTTTAGGATTACAAGAAAAAGTCACATTTTACAATGCCAATGTGTGTATGCCACACAAGACTAAAGGGTAATAAACCAAGCAGAACGAATAGTCTACAGCTGCGGCATGCAATTTATATTGGGGATTTCAGTGGTAAATAATCTTTTAGATCCTTTTGGAGGGGACTGCATTGTACACTCAGTGTAAAAGGTTACACTTTCATCACCAACAACACACCCTCTGATCAGCATCCAGTCCTTATTGACTGGTTAATAAAGGAGTAGCCTATTTGCATCTGCATTTCTCTGCATCTCCATCTTGAGCACGTTTGCCTGCTGGTCCATTGTCTCTCTCTTTTTTTAAAATTTTTTTTTACACATTATACATAATTCTCCCCCCTCTGTCTTTTTACCTAATAGGTTACATGGATGGAGACTGTCTTTGATGAGCTTTATAGAGAACAGTGATGTGTTATAATGGCTGCAATAACTTATATA